>NC_081250.1:783704-1383704 GCF_030490865.1 Poecile atricapillus | reverse complement strand
GAGGTGCTGAGGAGCCAGGGCCAGCCCACCCAGCGTCTGCTCCAGGAGCTCCTCAACATGGTGAGCGTTCCCGCTCTTCCCGACTCCGGGCAAAGCTCTGGGCACTGGGGGTTCCTGTGGATCTCAGCACCCCCATCCTCTCCACTCTGCTGGTTTCTCAGCAGCTTCCTCCAGAGGGGTGCTGGGGCCATCTTTCCCCTGGAGTTGTGCTTGGGTTTGGGAGTTTTGAGGCCTTTTGGATGTGGAACTGCTCACTCTGGTGCTGCTGGACACAGGAGGGTCTCCAAGGTGCTTCATGCATGAGGGTCTCCGAGATCCTGGAATCGTGGAGGCCTCCGAGACACTTAATTCACAGGGATTCTTAACGCTCCAAGATTCTGGATGCGCAAGAATCTTCGGGATGCTTGGTGCATGAGGGCCTCCAAGATCCTTGATAATACATGGAGGTCTCCAAGATCCTTGGGGTCCCCAAAATTCCGGATGCACCAAAACTGTCAATGCATGGGAGTCTCCAAGATCTTTAATCCATGAGGATCTCCAAGATCCTTGATGCACGGAGGTACCCGAGATTCTTGGTGCATGGAGCCTCCGGAATTCTTCATGCACAGGACCTCCAACGTGTTTGATGCACAAGGGTCTCTGACACCCTTGATGCACCGGGCTCTCCAAGATCTTTAATCCATGAGGGTCTCCAAGACCCTTGAGGTCTGGAGTCTCCAAATTCTGGATGCATGGGAGTCTCCAAGATTCCGGATGCACCAGGGTCTACACGGGGTCTCTGCCGGGATGGATCCATCCAGCTCCACGCACTGGAGCTGCACCAACGCCCTCCTGTGTCCCTGCAGGCAGTGGAGGGTGACCACAGCTCCTTCCCAGTGCGTCCCATCCGCAACGAGCAGCCCCTGCTGATCCTGCTGGCCTGGCTGCCGGCGCTGGAATGCCGGGATCTCCAGGTCTTCCTGTCGGCGTGGCTGCGGCGCCTCTGCGAGGCCTCCCTGCCCAGCCGCCTCACCTGCGTCAAGGCGGGCATGGTGGGCTCCCTGCTGGCCGCCCTGGCCACCGAGCCGGCGCTTCCCGGTGCCTGCTCCCAAAACCTGCTGGAGCTGCTGCGCTCCTTGGGCAGCCTCTCCATCCGGCCCGGGGAGCTGCGGCAGCTCCTGCGGCTGCTGCGGCGCGAGCGGGGCCGGGGGCCGCATCCCTACGTGGCTCCGGTCATCCGGGCGTTGTCCGGCATGGCCAGGGGCGAGGGGCCTCCCCGGGCCCTGCAGAGCTTCGACCTGAGCCCCGGCATGGCCGGCATCATGGTGCCCACCATCCAGAAATGGCCTGGCGGCGCCTTCGCCTTCCACGCCTGGCTGTGCCTGAGCGAGGAGGAGCCGGAGCCGCCGGTGAGGCCCAAGAGGAGGCAGCTCTACAGGTGACGCTCGCTGGAGGGGGTGAGGTGAGGGTGGGGAGGGGCAGCACCACCATCTTCACCGTGGTTCTCTCCATGGTTTTCTCCACCAGCTTCTTCACGGCGGGCGGGACAGGCTTTGAGGCGTTCTTCACCACGGGTGGCGTGCTGGTGGTGGCCGTGTGCACCAAGAAGGATTACATGACGGTGGCACTGCCGGAGTTCGCCTTCAACGACTCGGCTTGGGTGAGGATCATCCCCGTCCCCGTCCCCGTCGGGGACACCACAATGCCCTGATGTCCCTCTCTGTCCCCCCAGCACTGCGTTGACATCGTCCACGTTGCCGGCCGCCGGCCCTTCGGCCAGAACGTCGTCAGCATCTACGCCGACGGACACCTGCGGAAAACGGCGCAGCTCCGCTTCCCGTCCCTGCACGAGGTGGGGGATCCTCCCAGTGCCCACCCAGACCCTTCTGCGGGGCCTCACTGGGGGCTGAGCGTGGTCCCTTCTCCCTCCCAGTCCTTCACCTCCTGCTGCATCGGCTCCGCGGGCCACCGGACCACCACGACGGCCGCCACCGCTGCCGGGCACCCGCCGGCATCCCACGGGCCGGAGCTGGTCTTCCCCCAGCACCCCGTGCTGGGACGCTCCCAGTCTGTCCCAGCCACCCTCGGGCCCCACTCCTGGACCCCCACCCAGCTGCCCACGGAGGGGGTGGTGGCCACCACGGCAGCTGGAAGCCAGGACACGGAGTGGGGCAGCCCCACCTCGCTGGAAGGTCACCTGGGCTCCGTGGCCATCTTCTGCGAGGCCCTGCAGCAAACCCAGGTCAAGGCTCTCTTCTGTGCAGGTACATCGGGGTGGGACATGGAGGATGTCCCCAGGGTGCTGGTGGTGACCGGGGTCTCCTCCAGCATGTCCCAGCTCACCCCAGTCCTCTCGCCCAGGACCAAATGTCACATCCCCGTTCACTCTGGAAGGTGACCTGGTGGAGCTCAGCAGTAAACTCCTGCTGTACTACACCCCCCAGGTGAGGAGAGCCACCCCCCTGGGGACAGGGACGGGTGGAGCCTGTGCCACCAGGGACATGTCCAGGAGCATGAGGATGCTCCCCTGGTCTTCTCTTCCAGGCCTGCAGGAACAACATCTGCTTGGACCTCTCTCCCAGCCACGGCTTGGACGGGAGGCTGACCGGACACAAGGTGGTCAACTGGGACATCAAGGTAGGCTGGGCACAGGGTGACCAGAGGGGCACCTCCTGTGGGGGGCACAGTCCTGGGGCAGGACCCCCACAGGTCCCCTGGAGCCTGCAGAGACCCTCCCGTGGTGTTGGCTCCACCATGGCCCATCTGTCCCATAGTGTCCAGGGTGGGCGCCGTGGGTGGTGCACGGGAACAGGAGACTTTTGGGGACCTCCCCCTCCACGCTGGTGTCACCACCCAGCGAAGCCCCTCCCCTCCCTCCCCCAGGACGTGGTCAACTGCGTGGGTGGGATGGGGGTACTCCTGCCCCTGCTCGAGCAAGTGGTGTCCAAGACAGAGGAGCCCGAGGATGAGCAGGAGACCAACGAGCTGGTGGGGCCGGAGCTGACGTCCTCCAGGAATGCCCAGGGCATGCTCATCCCTCTGGGGAAGTCCTCAGGTGAGGAGTTCAGGGGATGTGAAGCAGGAGCTGTCCTGCTGGCGTGGCTGGAGGAGCCATGGAGGGGTTCCTGGACCTGGCAGGTGTCTGCCGTGGGCAGGACAGGTCTTTGCCTGAGGCTCCTGGAGTTGTGGGGTAATGGAGGAACCACTTGGGATGCTGTTGTGACCCAGTCATCACAAACAAGCAGTTCTGGGAGGGTGAGGGTGGCTCCAGGAACCTTTGGCGTGGGTGGCACCTGCTTTCTCCCAGTATCCAGCTGCTCATTCCCAAGCTCAGAGCAGCAGAGGCTCCCATCTCCTTAAATCTGGAGAAAACAGGAGAGCAGGGTGAAAAGTTTGGAGAGACAGCCGTGTGGGATCTCCGGGAGGGGGTTTGGGTGGGCCCACAGTTCCTGGTGCCCCGCAGAGAGCAGGCTGGAGAGGAACAGCGTGGCCGCCTTCCTGCTGCTGGTGAAGAACTTCCTGAGGAACCACGCCGTGAACCAGGAGAGCCTGGTGCAGTGCCACGGGCCGGCCATCATCGGAGCGCTGCTGCACAAGGTGTGGGAGGCTCCCAAAACCCCACCCCAGCGCTCCTTGCCGTTCCCAAAGGGGCTGGAAGTGTCCCTTGTCACCCGTGGCAGGTCCCCGGCACGCTGCTGGACATGAGCACCTTGGTGGCCTCGCAGATCCTCATGGAGCAGGTGGCTTCCGAGGGCAGCGGGCTCCTGCTGCACCTCCTCTACCAGCACCTCCTCTTCGACTTCCGCATCTGGAGCAACAGCGACTTCGCCGTGCGCTTAGGTGGGAGCTGGGAACGCCCGGGAATGTCCATCCCGCCCGGCCTCCGCGGGATCCTGACAGGATCACACATCTCCCCGCAGGTCACATCCAGTACCTGGCCAGCGTGGTCAAGGACCACAAGCAGCGCGTCCGCAGGAAGTACGGGGTGCAGTTCATCCTGGACTCCATCCGGACCTACTACAGGTGAGCGGCCACGCGGGGCTGGAATCCTGGAATGCTGACGGGCTGGGATTAGGGGTGGGTTTCACCCCTGGGAGCGGTGGTTTGGCTGAGCACCATTTTTGCGGGATAATACCTCTCCTTCCGGAGTGGGAGCATTGTAGTGGGTGCAGGAGCCTCCATGTCCCATCCCCGAGCCTGTGCCCACCTCCAAAATCCACCCCCAGCAGCCACCAAGAGTGTGGTGGCTTCTGCAACAAGAAGAGCCAAATGTGTGGAGTGGACCTGTCCCAGGGGCAGGAG
Source organism: Poecile atricapillus (assembly GCF_030490865.1). Lineage (NCBI taxonomy): Eukaryota > Metazoa > Chordata > Aves > Passeriformes > Paridae > Poecile > Poecile atricapillus. The sequence continues at coordinate 1,379,423 of NC_081250.1, read as the reverse complement.
ATCCCTGGAGCTCCTCAGGCTTTGTGTTGGGATCTGGGATGACGCTGGCGATGGGTGGTGGCTGACGAGGGTCACATCCCCATGCCTGTGTGTCCACCAGCACCTCCGGGGAGAAGACCACGGCCACCGACGACATCAGGACAGTGCAGACGTCCCTTTTCAGCCTGGTGAAGGACTTCTTCTGCAGGAGCTTCTCCGGGGAGGAGATGCAGAGCTTGCTGAACTACCTGGCTGGGGCACAGGACGAGCAGCAGGTGTGTCACCGGCCCCGCTGTGGTCCCCAAACCCCTCCGTGAAACACGGGCTGGGGAGAAGCCGTTGCGGTCCCGGTGGGACACCGGGAGGGCCATGGACGACCATCCCGGTGTCCTGCAGGTCTGTGGGGCGCTGGAGGTGATCCACAGCCTGCTGAAGGGTTCCCCAGCCCAGGAGCAGCTCTTCGCCTTCCTCTTCGAGCCGGGCCACGTGGAGCTGCTCTTCTCCCTGCTGGTGCAGAAGAAGTTCTCGGATGAAGTGCGGGAAAGGGTCTTCAAGGTAGGGCGGGCCCCCAGTGCCCACCTCCTGCTGTCCCCAGCAGGGATGTCACAGCCAGGTGGCCTCCTCTCGCTGTCCCACCAGATCCTCTACAAGATGCTGAAGTACGAGAAGGTCCCCGAGCGCAGCAAGAGCCGCCTGAAGCTGAAGGACATCGGGTACCACGGGCTCATCTCCTGCCTCAGCGACGTTCCCGGCTCCATGCTGCTCTTCCGCTGCCTCTCGGAGCAGGTCCTGGGGGCAGGTACCGTGTGCCAGTGAAACCAGGCCACCATCCCGTGCCATGGGATCAGCACTTCCCACCAGGCTCAGCTGGGTCTTGGGTGGCTTCTGGGGACAGCAAAAAGTGTCCCCGCACTGTGCTGACTCTCCTTGTCCACAGACCCTCCCAACTACAAGGACCTGGTGGCCGTGGTGTACCTGTCCCACCGGGCTGAGCTGAGCATCCGGCTCGACATCTGCCGCAAGGTGAGGGGGGCCGGCGCATGGCGGGAGGTGACAGAGGTGTCACCTGAGCTCCTTGGAAACCCAAAAGTGGTGGCCATGGGGATGGTGGTGACATGGATCTGCCAGCTCCAGCAGCTCCATGATGGTTTTGGAGGATCTAGGGTGCTCCTGTTCCTGGGATGGGTCCATCCATGGAGAGCTGGGGTGGCAGCATCCAATGTCCCTCCTTCCTCTCCTTCTCCTTCTCCTTCTCCTTCTCCTTCTCCTTCTCCTTCTCCTTCTCCTTCTCCTTCTCCTTCTCCTTCTCCTTCTCCTTCTCCTTCTCCTTCTCCTTCTCCTTCTCCTTCTCCTTCTCCTTCTCCTTCTCCTTCTCCTTCTCCTTCTCCTTCTCCTTCTCCTTCTCCTTCTCCTTCTCCTTCTCCTTCTCCCTCTCCCTCTCCCTCTCCCTCTCCCTCTCCCTCTCCCTCTCCCTCTCCCTCTCCTTCTCCCTCTCCCTCTCCCTCTCCCTCTCCCTCTCCTTCTCCTTCTCCTCCTCCTCCTCCTCCTCCTCCTCCTCCTCCTCCTCCTCTTCCTCCTCCTCCTCCTCCTCCTCCTGCAGCTCTTCCACCTGATCTACGCGCAGCAGGACCTGGTGAAGCAGTTGGCCAGGTTGGCCAGCTGGCAGGACACGCTCACCAAGCTCTACGTGAAGGAGTCCTATGAGTGCCGCCAGCACAGCCTGAGCACCGCCGGCTGCCCGGAGCTGCTGCGCCTGTCCGAGCCCTCCGGCAAGGACAGGATGAGCCCACCACCCGCCGAGCTCCAGGAGCTCGACGTCTTCCTCCCGCTGGGATACGAGGCCTCGGACCAGGAGCTCTCCGAGGGCTTCTCTGACCACTCCATCTCCCCGAGCGGTCGCACCAAGTCCTTCCACTCCTACAACTTCAAGTCCTTCGACTCCTCGGACCGGGCCAGCCGCTCGTCGTCCAACCCCGGGGACGGTCCCCCCTTCGACGGCGTCTACCACCCGCTGTCCCCCTTCTCCACCTCACCCTTCGACCTGGGGCTGGACCTGGCCAGCACCAGCTCCATGGCCACGGCCGAGAGCGGCACCCAGACCCCGGCCAGCGGCCCCGGCACCCCCTCGCCCCTGGAGAGCTTCAAGCCCTTCCCGGGAATGCGAGCGCGCAAGAGCTCCAGCCTGTCCAACGTCCTGGATGAGAGCAGCTACCAGGACGCGCTGCCCAGTGACAACATCTCCAACACCAGCAACCCCCAGGTGAGCCCCAAACCCTCATCCCACCATCCTGGGGCGCTGCGGGCACCTCTCACCTTCCCCTCCACCGACAGCAAACCCCCGAGGAGGAGCTGTGCAACCTGCTGACCAACATCATCTTCTCGGTGACGTGGCGCGGGGTGGAGGGCTGGGACGACGCAGCCTGGAGGGAGCGCGGCCAGGTCTTCTCCGTGCTCACCAAGCTGGGCACAGCCTGCGAGCTGGTGCGGCCCCCGGACGAGATCAAGCGCAGGTGAGGCCCGGCCGCATCCCGGGGGTGGATCCCGAGGGAAGGGCACCCTCCGGAGCTGCTGCTGTCCCGCAGCCTGCTGGAGATGATGCTGGAGTCGGCGCTGACCGACCTGAAGGAGTCGGGCACGGCCGCGCTGCCCGGGCTCACCCACAACGCCCTCAAGCTGCTGCGGCTGCTGCAGGATTTCCTCTTCTCCGAGGGACACAACAACCAGGCCCTGTGGAGCGAGAAGGTGGATGGGAATGAGCAGGGATTCCTGATCCCAAACCCCAGCTCTGCTCACCCCTAATGTCAGCCCTGGCCCTAAACCCAGCCCCACCTGGAGAGCTTGAATATAAGCTCAGACTTATTCCTGAATTGAAATCAAATTCCTAATTTTAGGAAATAACCTCTGCCTTATTTGTAATCTTAAATCAAACCCTGATCCTAATCCTTAAAATTTAATCCTAACCCTTAATCCTAAAGTTTAATATTAAACCTTTACCATAAATGCAACCCTTTGTACTCTAAACCCTGAACCTAAACCCTAAGATTAACTCTAATTTTAACTGTACATCCTAAATCATGATCCTAAACCTTTACTCCACATTTTTGTCGTAAAACCCAACCCTTAATCCTAATCTTAACCCTAACTCTTTCTGTAAACCTAAACGCTAACCTTAACTCACAGCCTGTAATCTCGCTGTACTTCCTACATCCTAATCCTAAACCTTACTGCTGTACCTTTGTCCTAAAGCTCAACCCCAACTCCAATCCTATACTCCAGCCCTCATCCTGACCCCAGACCATAATTCCTGAGCCCCAAACCCAGACTGGTTTGTCACAAGTTGGGTTGTACCCTAAACCCAAACCCTAATCCGAGGAGGGCTGGGTGATGGTGCCAGAGCCGGTGGCTTGGCAGGGGTGGGATTCCTGCCCAGCCAGGGGTGCTCACGGTGTCCCCCCAGATCTACGAGGGTGTCAGCAGCCTGCTGGACAAGCTGGGCGTGTGGCACCACCTGTCCAACGGCTCCTCCGACCTGAGGGAGATGGCGCAGACGGGGCTGCGGGTGCTCCTCGGGTACATCCTGCTGCAGGACCCCCAGGTGGGTCACCCCTCCCCGGGCACCGCGCCGGCCCCGCGCCGGCCCCGCCTGACCTCCGTGTCCCCCCAGCTGCACTCGCTGGCCTACGTCAAGCTGCACAGCCTCCTGCAGACCACCTCGGCCCCGCGGAGGGACGAGGCCTGCTACCTGCTGGGGAAGCTGGAGACGCCCCTGCGGCGCTCCCTGGATTCCAGGTCGGAGGCCTTCTCCTGGTTGGTGCCCATCATCCGCACGCTCATGGATCAGTGCTACGAGACCCTGCAGCTGCAGCAGTTCCTGCCCTCGCTGCCCCCCACCAACGGCAGCCCCACCTTCTACGAGGATTTCCAGCTCTTCTGCAGCACCCCGGAGTGGAGGGGCTTCATCGAGAAGCACGTGGGTGCCGTGGGCTGGGGTCGTTGTGGCGGGGCCGCCGGGATGACGGGTGGTGGGTGCCTGGAAATGCCTCTCCGCTCATCCAGGTGCAGCCCACCATGGCCCAGTTTGAGATGGACACGTTTGCCAGGAGCCACGACCTGATGTCCAATTTCTGGAACGCCTGTTACGATGCCATGATGAGCAGCTCCCAGCGCCGGGAGCAGGAGAAGGCGGCCAGCCGCAAGTTGTTCCAGGTACTGCCTGCTCCTTGTCCCTGGAATGTCACCCTGGGGCCTGCTCTTCCTCCTGGGGACACCCTGGGGTGTCACTCTGGGTGCTCCTCGTTCTGGGGATGTTCATCACCCCCAGGAAGTCATCCAGGGCATAAACTCCTTATCCTGGGAACGTGTTCCTCACCCCAAGGAAGTCATCCAGGGGATAAATTCTTTATCTTGGGAACGTGTTCCTCACCCCAAGGAAGTCATCCAGGGGATAAATTCTTTATCTTGGGAACGTGTTCCTCACCCCTGGGTTGTCACTCTGGATTCTCCTCGCCTCAAGGATGTCATCCAGGGATGTGCTCCTTATCTTGGGAACGTGTTCCTCACCCCTGGGGTGTCACTCTGGCTTCTCCTCACCCCAAGGATGTCATGCAGGGAATATGCTCCTCACTCTGAGGATGTCATTCAGGGAATGTGCTCCTCTCCCTGGGATATTAATCCTGGGATTGTGCTCCTCACCCCAGGGATGCTGTTGGTGGGGACATTGCCTTCAGGAGGTGCTCCTCCTCCTCCTGGGGACATTGCCTTCAGGAGGTGTTCCTCCTCCTGGGGACATTGCCTTCAGGAGGTGTTCCTCCTCCTGGGGACATTGCCTTCAGGAGGTGTTGTTCCTCCTCCTGAGGACATTGCCTTCAGGAGGTGTTCCTCCTCCTGAGGACATTGCCTTCAGGAGGTGTTCCTCCTCCTCCTGGGGACATTGTCCAGGGGATGCGCTCCTCGTTCTAGGCACATTATCCATGGGGTGTGCTCCTCATCCCAGGGATGTCATCCAGGGATGTCTGCTCATCCCAACCACATCATCCTGGGGATGTCATCCCAGGGTTGTGCTCCTCATCCCAACCACATCATCCTGGGGATGTCATCCCAGGGATGTGCTCCTCATTCCAACCACATCATCCTGGGGATGTCATCCCAGGGATGCGCTCCTCATCCCAACCACATCATCCTGGGGATGTCATCCCAGGGTTGTGCTCCTCATCCCAACCACATCATCCTGGGAATGTCATCCCAGGGATGTGCTCCTCGTCCCAACCCAACCACATAATCCTGGGGATGTCATCCCAGGGTTGTGCTCCTCATCCCAACCACATCATCCTGGGGATACCATCCCAAAGATGTGCTCCTCATCCCAACCACATCATCCTGGGAATGTCATCCCAGGGATGTGCTCCTCGTCCCAACCCAACCACATAATCCTGGGGATGTGTTCCTCACCACCAGGATGTCATCCCAGGGATGCGCTCCTCATTCCAACCACATCATCCTGGGGATGTTCTCCTTACCCTGAGGACGTCACCCTATGGATGTCCCCAAGCCCCAGCCCTGTTGTCCCTTCACTCTGATGCCTGTTTGTCAGGAGCTGGTGCTGGAGCCGGTGGCGAAGCGCTGCAAGGCGGAGAACGCCCGTCACGCCAACGTCCTCAAGCAGGCCAACAACCACCACAGCACCGTGCTCAAGCAGTGGCGGTCCCTGTGCCGCCTGCTCACCTCGCCCCGCTCCGCCTGGGCCGACCGGTGAGTCCCCACCTCGTCCCCAGGGATGGGTGGCACAGCCAGGGGTCCCCAGGGGGCCTCACCCCCAGCTGTCCCCCAGGAACCCACCGGAGGTTCGCTGGAAGCTGTCAAGTGCTGAGACCTACTCCCGGATGAGGCTGAAGCTGGTGCCCAACCTCAATTTCGACCAGCACTTGGAGGCCAGCGCCCTACGGGACAATCTGGGTGAGGTGGTGGCACTGGGGCACCTGGGTGTCCCCCTGTGCCATGGGCAGGGGATGTCACCACTGGGTTTGGGCTGGGAGATGTCGTGGACAGCGCTGAATCTGGGGCCCCTTCCTGGGAGTTGCCCCCAGCTCGGGGGGGTGGTGGGTGCTGCTGACCCCCTCCTCATTTCAGGAGCTGACCACCTCCAGAACCCCACTGAGTCCCTCCCGCTCGCCATGGCCAAGGAGGCCAAGGTGAGCGAGCTGGAGGATGACCAGCTGGCCGAGGAGGACCTCCCTGTCCTGGACAACCAGTGAGTGACCCCACTGCTGCCACAGCGCCGGCTCAGCGGGCTGGGGGTGTTAGCGGAGAGTCCTCACCCCGCTGTGCCCCCCAGGGCTGAGCCCAAGGAGCAGAACCAGCGGGAGAAGCTGGTGGTGTCGGAGGACTGCGAGCTCATCACCACGGTGGCCGTGGTCCCTGGACGCCTGGAGGTGACAACCCAGCACGTTTATTTCTACGACGGCAGCGGCGAGAAGGAGGAGACGGAGGGAGGTAACGGCGGGCGCTGCTTGAGGGGTGTGAGGAACCCCAGCCCCATCCCTGCCTCGGGAACGGTGGGATGGTGACACCTGGGGGGGGCTCTGCGTCCCCCCACCCTCGGCAGGGATCGGCTACGACTTCAAGCGCCCCTTGTCCCACCTGCGCGAGGTCCACCTGCGCCGCTACAACCTGCGCCGCTCCGCCCTCGAGCTCTTCTTCATCGACCAGGCCAACTACTTCCTCAACTTCAGGAAGAAGGTGGGGACCCCCTCACCCCCTCCCAGATCCCTCCCAGGGCCACGGCTCTGCCCAAGCTCCGGCCACTCCACGTGCTTCTGTCCCACCAGGTGAGGAACAAGGTGTATTCCTGCATCCTCGGCCTGCGGCCCCCCAACCAGACCTATTTCGGCAGCCGGTCCCCCCAGGAGCTGCTCAAAGCCTCGGGGCTCACACAGGTACTGGCCCCACCACGGCCACCCCTGCTCCGTGTGTCCCCTTCCCAGGTGGAAAAGGGGACGGTGACAGCGTGGGGTGGGGATGGACACGGGACCACGGATGGACATGGACAGGGAAACAGGGATGGCTGTGGATCTGGGAGTGGCCATGGGACCAGGGATGGACATGGACATGGACATGGACATGGATATGGATATGGATATGGACATGGACATGGATATGGATATGGATATGGACATGGACATGGATATGGATATGGATATGGACATGGATATCGATGGGGATCAGGGATGACTGTTGGGAATGGCCATGGGACCAGGGATGGCCATGGGGTGAGGACGGTTATGGGACAGAGGACAACCGTGGGACATGGGATGGTCTGAGGGCAGGGATGGCCATGGAACAGGGGACGGCTTTGGGATGAGGGTGGCCTTTGGACCAGAGGTGACTGTAGAACCAGGGATGGCCATGGGGAGGACATGGCCACAGTTCTGGGGACAACTGTGGGACCAGTGGTGGCCGCAGGACTGGGGACAGCTTTGGCAGTGGGGATGGCCCAGGGACGGGCGCTGCCGTGGGGTGGGGGGTGTCTGCCCTGTCTCCTCCCCCCAGGCCCATCCCCTCCCTCTCCCTTCTCCCCAGAAATGGGTCCTGCGGGAGATCTCCAACTTCGAGTACCTCATGCAGCTGAACACCATCGCGGGGCGCACCTACAACGACCTGTCCCAGTACCCCGTGGTGAGCCCCCGCATCCCCCACTGTCCCCACAGTGACCCCGTCCCCTCGCACCTCACCCACCTCCCGCCCCCACCCAGTTCCCCTGGATCCTGCGGGATTACGTCTCGGAGACCCTGGACCTCACCAACCCGGCCGTGTTCCGGGACCTGTCCAAGCCCATCGGGGTGGCCAACGAGCGGCACGCCCGCGACGTCAAGGAGAAGTGAGTACCCCACAAACCAAGGGCGGGGGGTGTGGGGAGCACCTGGCTGGCTCCTGGTGGACCCCATCCCACCCGTCCTGCAGGTACGAGAGCTTCGAGGACCCCACGGGCACGGTGGACAAGTTCCACTACGGCACTCACTACTCCAACGCCGCCGGGGTGATGCACTACCTGATCCGCACCGAGCCCTTCACCACCCTCCACATCCAGCTGCAGAGCGGCAGGTGGGCACGCCACAGGTGGATCCTGCAGAGGGGACAGCGTGGGGACAACCAGGCTCCAGCCAGGTGTCCTGTGCTGTCCCGTGCCCCCAGGTTTGACTGCTCGGACCGGCAGTTCCACTCGGTGCCGGCGGCCTGGCAAGCCCGCATGGAGAACCCGGTGGATGTCAAGGAGCTCATCCCGGAGTTCTTCTACTTCCCGGAGTTCCTGGAGAACCAGAACGGTGAGGGACACCGTGGTCACCACCGGGGGAGCACAGCGGGGTCTGTGTCCCTCATCGTCCCCGTCCCGCCCGCAGGCTTTGACCTGGGCTGCCTCCAGCTCTCCAATGAGAAGGTCGGGGACGTGGTGCTGCCGCGCTGGGCGCGCTCCCGCGAGGATTTCATCCAGCAGCACCGCAAAGCCCTGGTGAGACGGGGAGCCCGTTCAGCCCTGGGGGCGTTCCAGGGCCGTTCCCAGCCCACCCTGACGGCCCATCCTTGGACAGGAGTCGGAATATGTCTCCGCCCACCTCCACGAGTGGATCGACCTCATTTTTGGGTACAAGCAGCGCGGCCCGGCCGCCGTGGAGGCCCTCAACGTCTTCTACTACTGCACCTACGAGGGTGAGCTGTGGGGCAGAGGGACGGGGACACCCAGCAGGGCTGTGTCCCCTCCCGTGACCGTGACCATCCGCAGGGGCCGTGGACCTGGACGCCATCACCGACGAGACGCAGCGCAAGGCTCTGGAGGGCATCATCAGCAACTTCGGGCAGACGCCCTGCCAGCTGCTCAAGGTAGCTCAGACCCCCACCCCCCAAAAGCCAGCCCATTTTTGGGGGGGGTCTCCCCCTTCTGATGGCCGCCCTGCCCCGCCAGGAGCCCCACCCCGCCCGGCTGTCGGCAGAGAGCGCGGCACGCCGGCTGGCCCAGCTCGACACCCGCTCCCCCAACGTCTTCGAGAACCTGGACCAGCTCAAGTCCTTCTTCGTGGAGGTGAGGACACCCCCGGGGGTCCCTGGGCAGGATGGGTGGGGTGGGGTGGGGTGGGCAGGAGGCTGCCCAGCAGCTGCTGTGTTCCCCCACAGGGCATCAGCGATGGGGTGGCCCTGGTGCAGGCCGTGGTCCCCAAGAACCAGGCCCATTCCTTCATCACTCAGGGATCCCCCGACATCCTGGTGAGTGTGGGGAAACTGAGGCACGGGGCCGTTTGGCTGGTCAAAGGGGATCCAGGAGCAAACCAGGGATGATCCCGGCAGTGAGAGCGGTGTCACCTCCCTTTCCCCTCTGCCCAGGTCACCGTGAGTGCCAACGGCTTGCTGGGGACCCACAGCTGGCTGCCCTACGACAAGAACATCTCCAACTACTTCAGCTTCACCAAAGACCCCACTGTCACCAACGCCAAGTGAGTCACCGGGGCACAGGGACGGTCCCTGGAGGTGCCACCGATGCGTCACCACCATCCCACATCCCTCCTGACAGGACCCAGCGCTTCCTGCAGGGCCCCTTCGCCCCCGGGGCCGACCTGAGCTCCCGCACGCTGGCCGTGTCCCCCGACGGGAAGCTGCTCTTCAGCGGGGGACACTGGGACAACAGCCTCCGTGTCACCTCGCTGGCCAAGGGCAAGGTGGTGGGGCACATCACCCGGCACATAGGTACGTCCTCCTCCCGTGGTGGTGGTGGTGATGATGATGATGATGATGATGCCCTGATGGGGTTGTAGGGCCATGGCGGGAGGCGGGTGGCACCGTGAGGGACATCTCCCAGTGTCCCCATCTCCTGGGGACGGTCCAGGTTCCAACCTCAGAGCTGGAGTGGGGTGAGGAGCAGCAGCAGCCACACCCCAAAATCCATCTTGGAGTGGGATTGGCAGCAATCCCACATCTGAAGGCACATCGTGGTGCTGTCCCATGGAGTCAGCGGGCCTGGCGTGCTGGGGGACCGCCACCTCACGGTGTCCCTCTGGCTGTCACAGATGTTGTCACCTGCCTGTCGCTCGACCTCTGCGGCATCTACCTCATTTCTGGCTCGCGGGACACCACCTGCATGGTGTGGCAGGTCCTACAGCAGGTAAGGGCTCGAGAAGCAGGGGGAGCTTGTGGTGGTGGTGGCACTGCCAGCAGGTCACTGATGTCCCCGTGTCCCCAACGCCAGGGTGGCTTTTCCAGCGGCTTGGCTCCCAAACCCGTCCAGGTGCTGTACGGCCACGACGCCGAGGTGACGTGCGTGGCCATCAGCACCGAGCTGGACATGGCCGTGTCCGGCTCCAAGGTGAGCTGCTGGGGCCGTGGGGTGGGCGTGGGACGGGCAGTGCCACCACCGCCGTCACCCTGTGTCCCCTTCCTCCCCCAGGACGGCACCATCATCACCCACACCGTGCGCCGGGGTCTCTTCATCCGCTCCCTGCGGCCGCCCGGCGAGAGTTGTCCCCCAGCCCTCCTGTCCCACCTGGCCGTGGGGCCCGAGGGGCAGGTGGTGGCCCAAACCGCCGTGGGGCAGCCCTCCTGCTGCAAGGTACGTCCAGGTGTCCCCGTTGTCCCCTCCCAGGTGGCACCGCCACCACGCTCCCCCCGTGCTCCTTGCAGGACAGGTTTGCGCTGCACCTGTACTCGGTGAACGGGAAGCTCCTGTCCTCCGTCCCGCTGGACCGGGAGGTGACAGCCATGTGCCTGACCGAGGACTTCGTGGTGCTGGGGACCTCGGAGTGCGGGCTGGAGATCCGGGAGCTCCAGAGGTGAGGGATGGCTGGGCCCTGTCCTGTCCCCACCATGCCCTCAGGATGTCCCATTCCATGGTGTCCCTGCCATGGTGTCCCTGCCTTGGTGTCCCACACCATGGTGTCCCTGCCTTGGTGTCCCACACCATGGTGTCCCTGCCTTGGTGTCCCATACCGTGGTGTTCCATACCATGGTGTCCCATGCCATGGTGTCCCTGCGGTGGTGTCCCATACTGTGGTGTCCCACACGAAGGTGTCCCACAACATGGTGTCCCACATCGTGATGTCCCACACCGTGGTGTCTCATCCCATGGTGTCCCTGCCTTGGTATCCCACACCGTGATGTCCCTGCGGTGGTGTCCCACACCGTGGTGTCCCACACCATGATGTCCCACACCGTGATGTCCCTGTGGTGGTGTCCCTGTGGTGGTGTCCCACACTGTGATGTCCTTGCGGTGGTGTCCCTGTCTTGGTGTCCCACACCGTGATGTCCCACACCGTGGTGTCCCACACCGTGGTGTCCCACACCGTATTGTCCCTGCCATGGTGTCCCTGTGGTGGTGTCCCACACCGTGAGGTCCCACATTGTGGTGTCCCACACCATATTGTCCCTGCCATGGTGTCCCTGTGGTGGTGTCCCTGCCTTGGTGTCCCACACTGTGATATCCCACACCAAGGTGTCCCACACCATGGTGTCCCACACCGTGATGTCCCAGCCATGGTGTCCCTGTGGTGGTGTCCCACACTGTGATGTCCCACACTATGGTGTCCCTGCCTTGGTGTCCCTCCCATGGTGTCCCTGTGGTGGTGTCCCTCCCATGGTGTCCCATACTGTGGTGTCCCACACCAAGGTGTCCCACACCATGATGTCCCACACCATGGTGTCCCTGTGGTGGTGTCCCTGCCTTGGTGTCCCACACCGTGATGTCCCACACCATGATGTCCCACACCATAGTGTCTCATCCCATGGTGTCCCTGCCTTGGTATCCCACACCGTGGTGTCCCACACCGTGATGTCCCAGCCATGGTGTCCCTGTGGTGGTATCCCACACCGTGGTGTCCCTGCCTTAGTGTCCCACACCGTGATGTCCCACACCATGGTGTCCCTGTGGTGGTATCCCTGTGGTGGTATCCCACACCATGATGTCCCTGCCTTGGTGTCCCACACCATGGTGTCCCACACCGTGGTATCCTTGTGGTGGTGTCCCTGTGGTGGTGTCCCACACCGTGATGTCCCACACCATGGCTCGTGTCCCCAGCCTCAGGGCGGCCGTGCCCCCGGTGCCCATGCGCGTGCCCGTGCGCAGCGTGTCCGTCACCAAGGAGAGGAGCCACATCCTGGTGGGGCTGGAGGACGGGAAGCTCATCGTGGTGGGAGCTGGGCAGCCCGCGGAGGTGAGCGGGACCCCCGGGACGCCAGGACGTGGCTCGGTGTCCCCTGGGTGTTCCCGGGGTGGGGACATCGGTGTGTCCTCTCCAGAGCTGGGGTGGGCAGGGAATGTGGGATAGGGATGGGGTGGAGATGAGGGTCTGGAAGGAGATGGTGACCGAGAAGGGGATGAAGATGGGGGTGGATAAAGGGATTTGGGAAGGGGATTGGGATGGAGAAGAGGATGAGAATCTGGAAGGGGATGGGGATGGTGAAGAGGACGGGGATGGAGAAAAGGATGAGGATCTGGAAGAAGACGAGGATGGAAATGGGGAAAAAGAAGAGGATGGGATGGAGAAGCAGATGAATATCTGAGAAGGGATGAGGAGGAAGAGTGGGATGAGAAACTGAGAGGAAATAGGGATGGAGGTTGAGGATCTTGGAATGGGATGGGGATGGAGAAGGGGATGAGGAAGAGGGTGGAGAAGGGGTTGAGGATCTTGGAATGGGATGGGGATGGAGAAGGGGATGAGAAAGGGGTTGGAGAAGGGGTTGAGGATCTTGGAATGGGATGGGGATGGAGAAGGGGATGAGAAAGGGGTTGGAGAAGGGGTTGAGGATCTTGGAATGGGATGGGGATGGAGAAGGGGATGAGAAAGGGGTTGGAGAAGGGGTTGAGGATCTTGGAATGGGATGGGGATGGAGAAGGGGTTGGAGAAGGAGACGAGGACCTTGGGATGGGGATGGAGAAGGGGATGGATAAAGGATTTGGGGATGGGAACGGCGCTCACCCCCCATCCCCAGGTGCGGCCGGGCCAGTTCCACCGGCGGCTGTGGCGCTCCACACGGCGCATCTCCCAGGTGTCGGCCGGAGAGACGGAATACAACCCCTCCCCCGAGGGCAGGGCCTAGGCAGGCACCCACCACCCAGCCCGGGGGTCCCGTGCCCCCCACACGGAGCGGGGGACCCCCGGGTACCGAGAGGGGCCCAGAGAGCCCCGCCCTGCCCGACATCCGTGGCCTTATCCAGCCCCGCTGGGGTGTCCAGCCCTCCCCGGGTTTTCGGGGGACGCTTCCCCCGTTCCCGCAGCAGGGTGGGGGGCAGGAGGAGCTGGGCACCCCTCGCTGGGAACGGGGGGTGACACAGCCCCCCCCGCCGTGCTGGCCAGGAGCCAGCAGCGTGTGGGTGTCCCCCCTTCCCCCCGTTATTTTTTATTTCTATCCATTTTTAGAGCTTTTACAGAAAAAGAATTGTTATTATTAATTAATAATAATAATAATAATAATATATCTGTGGGAAATCCAGGTGTGAGGCCCGTGGCTGCCCCAGGATGGGGTCACGGCCCCTCCTGGGTGTGTCCCCCCCGTGTCCCCCCCCACTCCGGTGTCCTGCGTGGGGGGCGCGGGGACACTGCTGTCACCACTGGGGTGGGGCTCGGTGACACTTCATCCACGTGCCACGAGTTTGGGGGGTCTCAACAGCTCTGCACCCCCATGTCACGAGTTTGGGGGGGTCCCAGCAGCTCTTCACCCCCATGTCACGAGTTTTGGGGGAGTCTCAGCAGCTCTGCATCCTCATGTCATGAATTTGGGGGGTCTCAGCAGCTCTTCACCCCCATATCACGAGTTTGGGGGGTCTCAGCAGCTCTGCACCCCCATGTCATGAATTTGGGGGGTCCCAGGAGTTCTGCACCCCCATATCACGAATTTGGGGGGTCCCACAGCTCTGCACCCCCATATCATGAGTTTGAGGGGTCCCAGCAGCTCTGCACCTCCATGTCACGAGTTTGGGGGGGGGTCTCAACAGCTCCACACATGTGTCACAAGTTTAGGGGGTCTCAGCAGCTCTGCACCCTCATTTGTGGGGGGGGTCTCAGCTCAGAGTTTGGGGAGGAGCCAAACATCAGAATTTGGGTGATCTCAGCAGCTCCCCACACGTGTCACGAGTTTAGGGGGGGGTCTCAGCAGCTCCCCACACGTGTCACGAGTTTGGGGGGGGTTTCAGCAGCACCAGCTGTGTCCCCCCATGTCCCAGCGGGGCCCGTGGCTCCCCAGCAGCCCCCCCAGCTCGAGCAGCCTCAGCCCCCCCGTGTCGCGGGTTTGGGGCTCTCAGCCCCCCGAGCACGCCCAGCTCCCGGCGCTCCCTCCCGGAGCCGCCTGTTCCCGGAGCTGGCAGCCGCTCCTGGCCGCTGGCCGGCCCCGCCACCCCGGCGAGGCCCCCGGGCTGGCACTGACCCTTGTCCCCGCTCCTTGTCCCCGCTCCTTGTCACGCGGGGCACCGGAGCCAGCCGGGAGCAGCGGGCCGGAGCCATGGACGGACACACGGACAGGTGGGCAGGGCAGGGCAGGGAGGGGACAGCGCCAGGTCGCGCTGCTGGAGGCTGTTCCCGTCCCGCTGGAGGTTGGATTGGTGTCCCTGTTCCCGGATTTTGGCCCCGTCCCGGGTGACCCAGTTCCGGGCATCCTGTTCCCAAGGATCCCTTCCCCCTCCCAAAAATGTCCCTTTTCCCACTGTCCCTGTGCCTGGTGTCCCTCTGGCCCGTGTCCCCATCCCAGCTGTTCCAATGGGGTCCGTATATCCCACTCCAGCTTTTGCATCCCAGTTTTTCCATTCCAGCTTTTCCACTCTCAGCTTTTCCATTCCAGCTTTTCCATCCCAAGTTTCCCACTCCCAGGTTTCCCATCCCAGGTTTTCCACTCCCAGCTTTTCTGTCCCGGTTTTTCCATCCGAGGTTTCCCATCCCAGGTGTCCCACTCCCTGTTCCATAGATTCCAGTCCCAGGTATCCCTGCTTCCGGTCTCCCTATCCAAGGTGACCCAGGTTGTCCCAGGCTGTCCCCGATGTCCCAGGCTGTCCGGGGCTGTCCCCGATGTCCCAGGTTGTCCCAGGCTGTCCCAGGTTGTCCCCGATGTCCCAGGCTGTCCCAGATGTACCAGGCTGTCCCAGGCTGTCCCCAGTGTCCCAGGCTGTCCCAGGTTGTCCCCGATGTCCCAGGCTGTCCCAGATGTACCAGGCTGTCCCAGGCTGTCCCCAGTGTCCCAGGCTGTCCCAGGTTGTCCCCGATGTCCCAGGCTGTCCCAGATGTACCAGGCTGTCCCAGGCTGTCCCCAGTGTCCCAGGCTGTCCCCGATGTCCCAGGTTGTCCCAGGCTGTCCCCGATTTCCCCGATGTCCCAGGCTGTCCCCGATGTCCCAGGCTGTCCCCGATGTCCCAGGCTCTCCCAGGTTGTCCCAGGCTGTCCCCGATGTCCCAGGCTGTCCCGGGCTGTCCCCGATGTCCCCGATGTCCCAGATGTCCCTGCTGTCCCAGGTTGTCCCCGATGTCCCAGGCTGTCCCAGGCTGTCCCCGATGTCCCAGGCTGTCCCCGATGTCCCAGGTTGTCCCCGATGTCCCAGGCTGTCCCAGGTTGTCCCAGGTTGTCCCAGGCTGTCCCTGCTGTCCCAGGTTGTCCCCGATGTCCCAGGCTGTCCCCGATGTCCCAGGTTGTCCCCGATGTCCCAGGTTGTCCCAGGCTGTCCCCGATGTCCCAGGTTGTCCCAGGCTGTCCCCGATGTCCCAGGTTGTCCCAGGCTGTCCCCGATGTCCCAGGCTGTCCCCGATGTCCCAGGCTGTCCCCGATGTCCCAGGTTGTCCCAGGCTGTCCCAGGTTGTCCCAGGCTGTCCCAGGCTGTCCCGCTCCTCCCGTTCCCACTCTCCCAGTCCCGGTATCCCCCTGCTCCAGGAATCCCCTGGCTGATGCCCCAGGAGGAAGAGCCACCACCCAACCCCCTCTGGGGACAGGGACGGGCAGGGGCGGGTTTGGGGGTTCTGGGTGGGTTTAGGTTCGGGGGGTTCCCGGCAGGTTCCCACCCCCCTCCCCACATTCCCAGCTCCTGGCTGGGAGCCCCCCTGGAGCAGTTGCCCACCCCGGCGCTGATCCTGGACCGGGACACGCTGCACGGGAACGCCGAGCGGATGCGGGAGCGCTGCCGGGCGCTGGGGCTGCGCCTGCGGCCCCACGTCAAAACCCACAAAACTCTGTGAGTGAGACCCCCGCGCCCCCAGTTCCCCCCGGGGTCTCCCCAAAACCCCTCCGGCATCTTCCCGCATCCCTCCATGTCCCCCTCAACCCTCACCCGGTTCTCCCCACCAGCATCTCCCCATCCTCACACCGAAATCCTTCTCCAGTATCCCCCCCGTCCTCCCGGTATCCCCCAGTTTCTCCAGTATCCTCCCGGTATCCCCCAGTTTCTCCAGCATCCTCCCAGTATCCCTCACCATCCTCCCCAGTATCCTTCACCATCCTCCCCAGTATCCTTCACCATCCTCCCCAGTATCCTTCACCATCCTCCTGGTATCCCCCATCCTCCCCAGTATCCCTCACCATCCTCCCCAGTATCCCTCACCATCCTCCCCAGTATCCCTCACCATCCTTTCCAGTATCCCTCACCATCCTCCCCAGTATCCCTCACCATCCTCCCCAGTATCCCTCACCATCCTCCTGGTATCCCCCATCCTCCCCAGTATCCCTCACCATCCTCCCAGTATCCCTCACCATCCTCCCAGTATCCCTCACCATCCTCTCCAGTATCCCTCGCCATCCTCCTGGTATCCCCCATCCTCCCCAGTATCCCTCACCATCCTCCCAGTATCCCTCACCATCCTCCCCAGTATCCCTCACCATCCTCCCCAGTATCCCTCACCATCCTTTCCAGTATCCCTCACCATCCTCCCGGTATCCCTCACCATCCTCCCCGGTATCCCTCACCATCCTCCCCAGTATCCCTCACCATCCTCCCAGTATCCCTCACCATCCTCCCAGTACCCCTCGCCATCCTCTCCAGTATCCCTCACCATCCTCCCAGTATCCCTCACCATCCTCCCAGTACCCCTCGCCATCCTCTCCAGTATCCCTCACCATCCTCCCCAGTATGCCTCGCCATCCTCTCCAGTATCCCTCACCATCCTCCCTGGTATCCCTCACCATCCTCCCCAGTATCCCTCACCATCCTCCCCAGTATCCCTCGCCATCCTCTCCAGTATCCCTCACCATCCTCCCCAGTATCCCTCGCCATCCTCCCCAGTATCCCTCACCATCCTCCCAGTACCCCTCGCCATCCTCTCCAGTATCCTTCGCCATCCTCCTGGTATCCCTCACCATCCTCCCCAGTATCCCTCACCATCCTCCCCAGTATCCCTCACCATCCTCCCCAGTATCCCTCACCATCCTCCCAGTACCCCTCGCCATCCTCTCCAGTATCCTTCGCCATCCTCCTGGTATCCCTCACCATCCTCCCCAGTATCCCTCACCATCCTCCTGGTATCCCCCATCCTCCCCAGTATCCCTCACCATCCTTTCCAGTATCCCTCACTATCCTTTCCAGTATCCCTCACCATCCTCCTGGTATCCCTCACCCTGATCCTCCTCCTCCCTCCGTCGCGGTTCCCAGGGAAGGGGCGGCTCTGGCCACGGGTGGGACGCGCCGTGGCATCGTGGTGTCCACGCTGGCCGAGGCGCGGTTCTTCGCGGCCGGCGGTTTCGATGACATCCTCTACGCCTTCCCGGTGCCGCGCTGGCGCCTGGCCAAGTGCTCGGCGCTGGCCCAGCGCCTCCAGGAATTCCAGGTGCTCCTGGACAGCCCCCAGGGGCTGGAGCTGCTCCTCCAGAACCCCCTTCCCGGCGGGAAGCGCTGGCTCGTCTGGCTCAAGCTGGACTGCGGGAATGCCCGGGGTAGGTGAGCCCCAAATCCCAGCCCGGGGTGTGGGGAGGGGACGTTTGTGTCCTGTCCCCAGGGGGGGTCAGCCAGGGTGGGCTCTGGGCTGGGATGCTCCGAGTGATCCCGGCTCCGGCATCCCGACCAGGATGGGACATTGAAACCTCCCAGAGTCGTTAATCGAGGATGTTCCTCAGGGAATGGTGTCCTGTGTCCCTCCAAGCCCTCAGATCCTCCATCCCAATCATGATGGAGCATCTCAACCCCTCCAAAATTGTTATTTGAGGATTCTCCATGGGAAGGGATCCCCATGTCCCTCCAAGCCCTCAGATCTTCCATCCCACCCACAACGGAGGATCTCAACCCTTCCAAAACTGTTATTTGAGAATTCTCCATGGGAAGGGATCCCCACTTCCCTCAGATCCTCCATCCCACCCTCGATGGAGCATCTCAACCCCTCCAAAGTCATTTTTCCCAGCCCACAAAACAGGCCAGAAGCGACCCCAAAGCCCCATCCCCGTCCTTTCCAACCCCATTCCCACATTCCCACCCCCAGGACACTCCGTGGGGGCCCTGTCCCGGCGTGTCCCCCCCAGCCACCCTCTCCAACCCCTTCCCACGTCCCCTCCCCAGCCGGGATCCGTCCCTCGGACCCCGAGGCTCTGAGCCTGGCCCGGGCCATCGCCCTGGGCTCCCCGGAGCGGGTGACACTGGTGGGGGTCTACGCCCACTGCGGGAACACCTACGGCTGTCGCGACATCCCGGCCATCCAGGCCATCGCCAGGGACACCACGGCCGCCGTGCTGGAATTTGTCACCGCGTGAGTGGCCGGGATGAGCGGGATTCCAGGGATTTGGGGACGCCAGGGGTCACGGAGGCGGCTCTGGGTTGGAAATGCGAATCGCCCCCATAAAGGGGCCCTCAAAGCCCCCCTCGGGGGGAGCCGGGGGGTGCTGGCGGCGCCGCCGGCCTTTGATGTGGCTGCGGTGTCGGGTTGTGACCCGGGCCATTGTCCCCTCCCTCGTCCCCGCCACCCTTTCAACCCGGCGGGGGTCCGCATCCTGCAGGGAATTGCGGCCGGATGGGAAAAGGGGGAGGAACCTCCAGGAACGGCGATGTCCCCACCTGGGGACACGGCCTGGGGGTCACCGGCCCGCCCCAGCCCGGGGAATGGTGGGGAACCCCCGAATGCCACCCCCTCCCCAAAATCTGGGCACATCTGGGTGTGCTCGGGCACATCTGGGGCTCCAGAAATATCTGGGAGAGGTCTCGGCACCAGCGAGGGAGCCCTGACACATCCCCGGGGTGGGATGTCTGGCACATCTGGATGATCTCTGGCACATCTGGAGCCTCCCGGGCACATCTGGCGGCACCCTCGCACATCTTCGGGAGGTGCCCGGCACATCTGGGGGCTCCCAGAACCACCTGGAGGGGTCTCCAGCACCTCTGGGGGCTCTCAGACACATCTGGGAGTGCTGTAAAACATCTGGGGGGTGTCCCGCTCACACGGGTGGATCTCGGGCACATCTGGGGGGGATCTGGAGGGACACACACCAGCCCTGAGCCTTTGAGGGGGCTCTCGGGCACATCTGGCTGGCAGCTGGGCACATCTGGATGTGTCCCCCAGCACACCTTGAGTTCATCCCTGCCACATCTGGATGGCTCCCTTGAGTGTTTGGGGGCTCCCTGGCACATCTGGGGCACCCAGAGGCGCAGGACCCACCTCTGCTCACCTGGGGGTGACCCAGAGGTGCCCCCCGCGTGTCCCCAGGCTGCGGCGGGAGGGGATCCCGTGTCCCCAGGCCACCATCGGCTCCACGCCGTCCTGCAGCCACCCTGTGCCGGAGATGTCGCAGCTCACCGAGGTGCACCCGGGCAATTACCTCTTCTACGGTGAGCGGGACGGGTCCCCCGGGACCCCCGGGACCCCCCGAGCGTGCGACAGCTCCGGGCTGAGCCCTCGTCCCCCCGTTCCAGACCTGCAGCAGACGCAGCTGGGCTGCTGCCGGCCCGAGGAGGTGGCGATCCGTGTCCTCAGCAGGGTGATCGGCCACTATCGCCACCGCGGGCAGCTGCTGCTGGACTGCGGCTGGGCCGCCCTGAGCCTGCACGGCCGCGACCAGGGACCCCCGGGCTGTGCTGCCATCGAGGGACACCCCCAGCTCCGGTGACACCCGCGGGGGGCTGCGGGGTGAGGGGGGACGGGAGGGGCGGGAGGTGACAGCAGTGTCCCCGCAGGCTGGTGGGGCTGACCCAGGAGCACGGGCAGGTGGAGGCTGTGGATGGGGAGTTGGATTTCGAGCAATTCCCGCTGGGAAGCACCTTGGCGCTCATCCCGTTCCATGTGAGTGTCAGAGCCGCGTGTCGCTGCTGTCCCCGGCTGTGTCACAGCTCAGTGTCCCCTGTCCCAGGCTGTGTCACAGCTCAGTGTCCCCTGTCCCACGCTGTGTCACTGCTCAGTGTCCCCTGTCCCAGCTCAGTGTCCCCTGTCCCAGCTCGGTGTCCCCTCTGTCCCAGGCCTGTGCCACAGCTGCCATGCACCCCGTGTACTTCGTGCACGCTGCCGGGAAGGTTGTGGAGCTCTGGCACCCCGTGCGTGGCTGGTAGAGAGGAGAGAGCAGAGAATCCGGTGGGATGAACCCGGACCCAGACCCCGCACCGGGACCCGGACCCTGCACCTGGACCCGGACCCTGACCCTGGACCAAGACCCCGCACCCTCTCCAAGTCACTCTGTGCACCCACGCTGGGGTCCCACAGCCCCACTGGGGTCCCACACCCACATCCAAACCCTGCACCCACGGCCAGCTCCTGCATCCACACGGGATGCTGCACTCACTCCAAGACCCTGCACCCATCCCTGCATGCTGCACCCATCCCTGCATCCTGCACCCATCCCTGCATCCTGCACCCATCCCTGCATCCTGCACCCATCCCCGCACCCATCCCTGCATCCTGCACCCATCCCTGCATCCTGCACCCATCCCTGCATCCTGCACCCAATCCCTGCATGCTGCACCCATCCCTGCATCCTGCACCCATCCCTGCATCCTGCACCCATCCCCACACCTGCACCCATCTCCGCACCCTGCACCCATCCCCACACCCATCCCCACACCTGCACCCATCCCCGCACTCTGCACCCACTCCACGTCCCCCCACCCACGCCGGGATGCTGCGCCCGCTCTGAGACCCCCGCGCTCCCCCAGGCGCTGCACCCACACCGAGGCTCAATAAAGCTGCTTCTCCCGCTTCCAGGCATTTATTCCCCCGGGGAAGAGCCCTGGGGAGGTGGAGGGGGGAGGGGGTGACGCCGCCCCTCCGGTGCCCTCGATCCCAGCCCGGTCCGGTCCGGCCCAAGTTGGAGCCGTCCCGATGGGAGAGCCCCGGGCGGGACTCGAACCCGCGACCCCGGGGGCTGAGAGGGGCAGGGCTCCAGGCTTGGCCACGCCCCCCATGCCGCGCTCAGCCAATGGGAGCGCGCCCCGCCCGGCCCTGCCCGGGGGAGCCACGCCCAGCCCGGCCCGGCCCTGGCGCGAAGGGGCGGCCGAAGAGAGCCGAGAGGGACCGAACCGGGACCGAACCGGCACCGAGGAGAGCCGAGAGGGACCGAACCGGCACCGAGGAGAGCCGAGAGAGACCGAACCGGCACCGAGGAGAGCCGAGAGAGACCGAACCGGCACCGAGGAGAGCCGAGAGGGACCGAACCGGCACCGAGGAGAGCCGAGAGGGACCGAACCGGGACCGAGGAGAGCCGAGAGGGACCGAACCGGGACCGAGGAGAGCCGAGAGGGACCGAACCGGGACCGAGGAGAGCCGAGAGGGACCGAACCGGGACCGAGGAGAGCCGAGAGGGACCGAACCGGGACCGGGGGGAGCCGAGAGGGACCGAACCGGGACCGAGGGGAGCCGAGAGAGACCGAACCGGGACCGGGGGGAGCCGAGCGGGGCCGAACCGGGACCGAGGGGAGCCGAGAGGGAACTAACCGGGACCGAGCGGGGCCGAACCGGGACCGAGCGGGGCCGGACGGGACGGGAGCGGTTCGGAGCGGTTCGGCCCCGCTCGGAACGGGGTCCCGGGCCGGTCCCGGCGATGCGGCCGCTCCCGGTGCCGCTGCTGCTGCTGCTGCTGAGCCCGGTGCGGGCGGGACGGGACCGGGATGGGATCGGGACCGGGACCGGGATTGGGAACGGGATTGCGACCGGGATTGGGTCGGGATTGGGATTGGGACCGGGATTGGGTCGGGATCGGGACCGGGATCGGGACCGGGATTGCGACCGGGATGGGATCGGGATTGGGATTGGGACCGGGATTGGGACCGGGATTGGGATCGGGATTGGGTCGGGATCGGGACCGGGATCGGGATTGGGACCGGGATTGGATCGGGACCGGGATTGGGAATGGGATCGGGAATGGGATCGGGACCGGGGCCGGATCTCCCGCTGCCCCCGGGGCGCTCCGGGTCACTTCGCTTCGTGGCTTTTGTTGAAGTTTTTTGGGCTTGGTTCGGTTCATTTTGGGCCATTTCTGTTCGGTTCCTTTTCTTTCATTTTATTCCGTTTGCCTCCATTTTTTCCTCTTTATTTTCTTTGATTTTCCTGGTTTATTTTCTTTTATTTTCCTGGTTTATTTTCTTTTATTTTCCTGGTTTATTTTCTCTTTATTTTCCTTTTTCTAATTTTATTTTCAATTTTATTTTAACCATCCTTTCCAATTTTTTTTTTAGTTTTATTTTCCTCTTTTACTTCATTCTCCTTTTTTGAATTTCACTTTATTTTCCCCTTTTAATTTTCCTTTTTAAATTCTACTTCATTTTCCCCGTTTTATTTCATCCTATTTTATTTTCCTTTATTTCCCTCCTCCCATTTTAATTTAGTTCAGCTTTTCCCTTCCTTTCCTTCCTTTCATTCCCTTCATTTCTCTTCGCTCCTTCCCATCCCAACGCCTTTGATCTCGTTTTTATTTACTCTTTTATTTCCTTTTCCCTCTTTCCTTTTGATCCGTTTCTTTCCCTTCCTCATCGTTGTTTATTTTTCCCGCTCCTCAATCCCCCCCTCCCGCTCTTCCCACGGTTTTGGGGCCGGGATCCCGCTGGGAATCCTGGAGGGGATGAAGGGGAAACTGAGGCAGGCGCCTGGCTGTGCCCGCAGGTGCCAGCCCGGGCTGGGGGGTGTCCCCCGTGTCCCCCCGGTGTCCCCGAGCCCTGCGACAGCCGCTGCCCGCCCTGCGCCCGCAGTGAGTACCCCAAACACCCCGAACCCCAAAAACACCCAAAAACATCCCAAAACCACTCCAAAAACAGCCCCCAAACCACCCCAGATATAGCCCCAAAAATAACCCCAAAACCAGCCCCCAAAAACATCCCAAAAACATCCCAAAAACAGCCCAAACACCCCGAACCCCAAAAACAGACCCAAAATAACCCAAAAACAGCCCCAGAAACAGCCCAAACACCCCGAACCCCAAAAACATCCCAAAAACACCCCAAAACCAGCCCCCAAACCACCTCAGATATAGCCCCAAAAATAACCCCCAAACCAGCCCCAAAAACATCCCAAAAAGAGCCCAAAAACAGCCCAAAAAACACCCCAGGTATAGCCCCAAAAATTACCCCAAAAACAACCCCAAAACACCCTAAAAACAGACCAAAACACCCCAAAAACAGCCCCAGAAACACCCTAAAAACCAACCCCAAAGCCAACCCCAAACCATCCCAAAAACACCCCAAAACAACCCCAAAAATCACCCCCAGAAACAGCCCCAAAACCACCCCAAAATCCACCCCAAAACCCCCAATTCCGCCCCCCAGCGCGGAGCCCCGCGGAGGAGGAGCCCGAGGAGCCGTGCCCGCCCTGCCCGCCCTGCACCCGTGAGTGGCAGCGCCCCCCGGGGGGTCCTTTGTGCCTCAGTTTCCCCTTTATGCCTCAGTTCCCCCTTAATTTCTCCTTATTTTCCCGTTTTCATGCCTCAATTTCCCCTTTGTGCCTCAGTTTCCCCATGTTCCCCCTTAATTTCTCCTTTTGTGCCTCAGTTTCCCCCTTGTGCCTGTTTCTCCCTTGTGCCTCAGTTTCCCCTCATTGCTTCTTAATTTCCCGTTTTTGTGCCTCAGTTTCCTTTTTGTGCCTCAGTTTTCCCCTCTGTGCCTCAGTTTCCCCATGTTGCCCCTTAATTTCTCCTTTTGTGCCTCAGTTTCCCACGTCCTGTCTGCCTCAGTTTCCTCGTGTCATTCCTTAATTTCCCATATTGTGCCTCAGTTTCCCCTCTTCACTCCTTAATTTCCCCTTTTCGTGCCTCAGTTTCCCCTCTGTGCCTCAGTTTCCCCTCATCGCTCCTTAATTTCCCGTTTTTTTGCCTGTTTCCCCTTTGTGCCTCAGTCTCCCCATGATGCCCCTTAATTTCTCGTTTTTGTGCCTCAGTTTCCTTTTTGTGCCTCAATTTTCCCCTCTGTGCCTCAGTTTCCCCATGCTGCCCCTTAATTTCTCCTTTTGTGCCTCAGTTTCCCCTTTGTGCCTCAGTTTCCCCTCATCCCTCCTTAATTTCCCCTTTTTGTGCCTCAGTTTCCCCTTTGTGCCTCAGTTTCCCCTCTTCGCTCCTTAATTTCCCGTTTTCGTGCCTCAGTTTCCCCTTGTGCCTCAGTTTCCCCTCATCCCTCCTTAATTTCCCCTTTTTGTGCCTCAGTTTCCCCTTTGTGCCTCAGTTTCCCCTCATCCCTCCTTAATTTCCCATTTTTTTGCCTCAGTTTCCCCTTTGTGCCTCAGTTTCCCCATGATGCCCCTTAATTTCTCCTTTTGTGCCTCAGTTTCCTCTCATCACTCCTTAGTTTCCCGTTTCCGTGCCTCAGTTTCCCTTTTTTACCTCATTCCTCCTTTTTGTGCCTCAGTTTCCCTTTCTTTCACCTCATTCCCTTTTGTGCCTCAGTTTCCCCTTTGTGCCTCAGTTTCCCCTCATCGCTCCTTAATTTCCCGTTTCCGTGCCTCAGTTTCCCTTTCTTTCACCTCGTTCCCTTTTGTGCCTCAGTTTCCCCCGTTTTCTCCCGTTCTCCCTTTTTGTGCCTCAGTTTCCCCTTCCCCCCCCCTCATTCCCCCCCCTCATTGTGCCTCAGTTTCCCTCAGGGGGTGACCCCCGAACCGGGGCTCTCCCCCCCGCCCCCCTCCAAGGGGAAACTGAGGCACGATATTCCGGTGTTTTTGGGGGGTTCCCGCAGGCGAGGCGGCGGCGCCGCTGCCCGAGGGGACCGCGGGGGTGTCGGGGGAGCCCCGGGTGACGCCGCCGGTGTCGGGGTCCCCCCCCGAGGCGCCCCCCGGGGACATCATCCCGCTCTACTGCGCGCTCCTGGCCGCGCTCGTCCTGGGGCTCCTGGCGTACGTGGCCTTCAAGTGGTGAGTGCGGGGCCGGACCCGGACCGGGACCGGAACCGGGACCCGAACCGGGACCGGGACCCTGACCCGAACCGGAACCGGGACCCTGACTGAGACCGGGACCCTGACCCTGACCCCGACCGGGACCGGAACCGGGACCGGGACCCTGACTGAGACCGGGACCCTGACCCTGACTGGGACCGGAACCGGGACCGGGGCCCTGAGTGAGACCGGGACCCTGACCCTGACCCCGACCGGGACCGGAACCGGGACCCTGACCCTGACTGAGACCGGGACCCTGACCCTGACCCCGACCCTGACCCGGACCGGTACCGGTACCGTGACCCTGACCGGTACCGGGGCCGCGCTGTCCCCGCAGCTGCCGCGGCTGCCGGAGGAGGCGGCAGCTGCACAAGGCCCGGGACGCGGGGGACGCCGAGAAACTGCGGGGGGACAGCGGCACCTGCGGGGAGCCCCAACAGCACCGTGAGAGACCCGGGACAGGGACACGGGGAGAGGGGACAGGGATTGGGACACGGGACAGGGACAGGGGACAGGGACAGGGGACAGGGACGGGACAGGGGCAGGGGACAGGGATTGGGACAGGGAACAGGGATTGGGACAGGGGACAGGGGACAGGGACAGGGGATAGGGGACAGGGGACATGGGGACAGGGATTGGGACATGGGACAGGGATTGGGACAGGGGACAGGGGGACAGGGGCTGGGGACAGGGGGACAGGGATTGGGACAGGGAACAGACAGGGGACAGGGGGAGAGGGGACAGGGGGACAGGGGACAGACAGCGGCACAGGGGGACAGCGGGACAGGGACAGCGGGACAGGGGACAGCGGGACAGGGGACAGCGGGACAGGGGGACAAGGGACAGGAGGACAGGGGGACGGGACAGCAGGACTGGGGGACAGGGGGACAGGACAGGGGGACAGGGGGACAAGGGACAGGGGCTGGGGGATTTGGGGAGGGTCAGGGTTTGGGGGTACCTGGGAATTTTGGGGTGGACGGGATGGGATGGGATGGGATGGGATGGGATGGGATGGGATGGGATGGGATGGGATGGGATCACTGGGATGAGATGGGATTTGGGATGAGGATGGGGATTGAATGGGATCACGGAGCGCCTGGATGGGATCGGGGAGCCCCCGCAGGGGCTCGGGGGTCCCGCACACCTCCCGGGGGGGGTTGGGAAGCTGCCCCGGGGGTCCCGGCAGGAGTTGCGGGAATTGCGGGAATTGCGGGAATTGCGGGAATTGCTGGAATTGCGGGAATTGCGGGAATTGCGGGGTGCTGAGCCCGTCTGTCCCCGCAGCGCCCCCCGAGCTCCCGCAGCGCCCGGAGGAGCCGGGAGAGCTGGAGCGGCTCCTGGAGCTGGGAGCGGCGGCTCCGGGCGATGTCACCTCCGCCGTGTGACACCCCCGGTGGCTCCGGGCGATGTCACCTCCGCCGTGTGACACCCCCGGCCGCTCCGGGCCGCGCTCCCGATTCCCGGGGGAAGTTTTTTTACGTGGCTTTTTGTACTTTTTTAGGGATTCTTGGGGGTGGGATGGTGGATGGGCATTAAAGGTGTCACCGGGTGCCACCAGCGTTTGTGTCCTCGGCTGTGTCCGTGCGTGTCCCGAGTGTCCCCAGGTGTCCCAGGTGTATCCCTGTGTCCCTTGAGTGTCCCCAGGTGTCCCGGGTGTATCCCTGTGTCCCCTGAGTGTCCCCAGGTGTCCCTTTGTCCCTGGAATGTGTCCTAAGGTGTCCACGAGTCACCAGGATCCGTGTCCTCGGTGTCCCCAGGATGTGTCTCGGGTGTCCCTCTGTCCCCACCCCCCTGTCCTTGGGGTCCCTGGGATGTCCCCACGTGGCCCGAGGAGGAGGAGGGGACACCCTGAAGATCCCAAGGTGGCACCGGGGACAGAAAAAGCCCCAAAACGCTCCCAGGTCACCCCAAACTTCCCTTCCCAGAGGCTCCAGATTCCCGGGAATGCTGAGGGTGACAGGAGCTCCCCAAAGGAGAGGGGACATCCCAAACCAGGTCCCCCTTGTGGCCCCACCCAGCCTCGATTTTGGGGTTTGGTTTGGGGTTTTTTTTTCTTTTATGTTTTTTTTTTCTTTTGATTTTTTTATTTTTTTCTCTTTTTTTTTCTCTTTTTTTTTTTTTCCTTTTTTTTTTACATAAAAAGTTCCGTAAAAATTGGATAAAGTAAAATGCTCGAAGCAGTAAAATCAATCTTATCAACATGGCCAGAAATCCGCAGTATTTACAGGGAAAAAACCTCGCAGAACCGAAAGTTAAAACCGAGGAAACAACCAAAAAAAATTCAAAATTAAAAATAAAATAAAAATAAAAATAAAATCCGGGAATAAGCCCCAAAATCAACATTCCCGTGGGATTGGCATTTTTGGGGCTGAAAGCAACAGGGGGGGAAAAAAAAAAGCAAATTATTATCAATATATTCACATATAGGTTAAAATATAATACAGAGTTTGGGAGCAGCGCCGGGAGAGCCGGGCTTGGGAAAGCCTGGATCGGGAGAAGCGGGCTCGGAAAAGCCCGGCTCATCCTCGGCGACGGGAACCAAGTTTTGTTTTCTTTAAAAAAACCCAAAATCCATCGTTGTCGGCATCATCAGAATAATAATAATAATAATAATAATAATTAATAATAATAATAAATTCACAGGTTGGTGGCTGGGAAGGCGAATCCCGCTGGGAATCGAGGCTCCCGAGGGCCGGGGGGATTTGTGTTGTTTTTCCAGGGGCTATTCCAGCTCCGTGTCCTCTTTGGGCTTGTAGAGGATCCCGAATTTCTGCATGTACTTCTTGATGTATTCCTTGGTTTTGTGTTTGACGTTCTCGTTGCACTCCAGGTCCTCGGGGTTCTTGCAGTACTTGAGCTCCTTGTTCATCACTCCGTGGGTCAGCTGTGGGCAGGAGGGAAAGGAGCGGGAATGCAGCGGGAATGCAGCGGGAATGTCACGGGAATGCAGCGGGAATGTCGCGGGAATGCAGCGGGAATGTTGCAGGAATGTCGCAGGAATATCACGGGAATGCAGCGGGAATGGCACGGGAATGGCACAGGAATGTTACGGGAATGCAGCAGGAATGTCGTGGGAACGTCACAGGAATATCACAGGAATATCGTGGGAATGTGGCGGGAATGTCGCGGGAATGCAGCAGGAATGCAGCAGGAATATTGTGGGAATGGCACAGGAATGTCGCAGGAATATTGTGGGAATGGCACAGGAATGCAGCGGGAATGATGCAGGAATGTCGCGGGAATGTCGCAGGAATATCACGGGAATATCATGGGAATGTTTTGGGAATGTCGCAGGAATATCATGGGAATGCAGCGGGAATGTCACGGAAATGTTGCGGGAATGCCGCAGGAATATCACGGGAATATTGTGGGAATGTCACAGGAATGCAGCAGGAACGTCATGGGAATGTCGCAAGAACGCAGCAGGAATGCAGCGGGAATGTCATGGGAATGCAGCGGGAATGGCAGGGGAATGTCATGGGAATGCAGCGGGAATGTCATGGGAATGCAGTGGGAATGTCATGGGAATGCAGCAGGAATGGCAGGGGAATGTCACAGGAATGCAGCAGGAATGTTGCAGGAATGTCGCAGGAATGCAGCGGGAATGCCGGAGTCAGGCCCGGAATTCCCGCTGAAATCCCCGGCTGCTCCCTGGGCTGCTGTGCTCCTACTTCCCAAATATCTCCTCTGATTTCCAAACATTCCCTAAGCCACTGTCCCATTATTCCTGAAATATTCCCTAAATATTCCTAAAATATTTCCCAAATATTCCCTAAATATTCCTGAAAGATTCTTCAAATATTCCCCAAATATTCCTAAAACATTCCCCAAATATTCCTGAAATACTGCCCAAATATTCCCCAAATATTCCTCAAATATTCCCCAAATATTCCCCAAATATTCCCTAAATATTCCCCATTATTCCCCAAATATTCCCTAAATATTCCTAAAATATTCCTGAAATATTCCATAAATATTCCTGAAATATTGCCCAAATATTCCTAAAATATTCCCCAAATATTCCCTAAATATTTGTCAGTGTTCCCTCAGTATCTGCTGTTCTTTTCCAAACATTCCCAAATTATTTTCCTGTTACTCCCCAAGTATTTCCTGTTATTCCAAATATTCCCTATAACTCCCTAAATTACTTTCCTATTACTCCCCAAATATTCCCCAAATAATTCCTAATATTCAATTTTTTATTATTTCCCAAATATTCCCTAAAGATTTCCTATTTTTATGCCAATATTTGCAATAATTCCCCAAATATTTCCCATTATTCCCAAACAATCCCTAAATTATTCTCCTATTGTTGCCCAGATATTCCCCAAATATTTTCTATTATTCCCCAAATATTCCCCCCTCAGCCCTGTATTCCCAAATTCCCTCGTGTTCCCAACTCCTTGACCCCCGTGTCCCTGTGTCCCCTCCATCCTTGGTGCCCCACTTCCCAAATTCCAATGATCCTGCGCTCTCCATGTCCCCACTTCCCAAATTCCAATGATCCTGCACTTTCCATGGCCCCACTTCCCAAATTCCAATGATCCTGCACTTTCCATGGCTCCACTTCCCAAATTCCCGTGATCCTGCACTCTCCATGGCCCCACTTCCCAAATTCCCGTGATCCTGCACTTTCCATGGCCCCACTTCCCAAATTCCCGTGATCCTGCACTCTCCATGGCCCCACTTCCCAAATTCCCGTGATCCTGCATTTTCCATGGCCCCACTTCCCAAATTCCAATGATCCTGCACTTTCCATGGCCCCACTTCCCAAATTCCAATGATCCTGCACTTTCCATGGCCCCACTTCCCAAATTCCATATGCCCGTGTCCCCATATTCCCATATCCATATCCCCATGCCCATAATCCCATGTCCCACATCTCCGTGTCCCCATATTCCCATATCCATATCCCCATGCCCCATATCCATGTCCCCATATCCATGTCCCCACATTCCCATATCCATGTCCCACATCCCCGTGTCCCTGTACCCTCCATGTCTCCATGTCCCCGTACCCCGTGTGTCCCCATGTCCCTGTGCCTCTGGATCCACGTGTTCCCAAATCCTTGTGTTCCCACGTCCTTGGATCCCAGGTCCCTGTGTCCCCCACATTCCCACATTCCCACATTCATTCCCGCATTCCCACCTTTCGTGCCAGGTGTTTGAAGTCCTCGGTGGTGGTGATCCGGCCCACCTTGCAGTCGGGTTTCCGGTACGGATTCAGGCACTGCACGATGAACTGGGACATCTGCGGGAGACAGCGCTGGATCCCATCCCATCCCATCCCACTCATCCCATCCCACTGATCCCATCCCATCCCATCCCACTGATCCCATCCCATCCCATCCCAT
Organism: Poecile atricapillus; assembly: GCF_030490865.1. Taxonomy (NCBI): domain Eukaryota; kingdom Metazoa; phylum Chordata; class Aves; order Passeriformes; family Paridae; genus Poecile; species Poecile atricapillus. The sequence goes on along the minus strand of NC_081250.1, from coordinate 1,348,839 downwards.
CCCATCCCACTGATCCCATCCCATCCCATCCCATCCCACTCATCCCATCCCACTGATCCCATCCCATCCCACTGATCCCATCCCATATCCCATCCCATCCCATCCCATCCCATCCCATCCCATCCCATCCCACTGATCCCATCCCATCCCATCCCATCCCATCCCATCCCATCCCACTGATCCCATCCCATCCCATCCCATCCCATCCCATCCCATCCCATCCCATCCCATCCCATCCCATCCCACCGATCCCATCCCATCCCATCCCATCCCATCCCATCCCATCCCATCCCATCCCATCCCATCCCATCCCATCCCATCCCATCCCACCGATCCCATCCCATCCCACTGATCCCATCCCATCCCATCCCATCCCATCCCATCCCATCCCATCCCATCCCATCCCATCCCATCCCATCCCATCCCATCCCATCCCATTCCCGGATTATCCCTCACCTCTTTCCTGAACACCTCCTTGCTTTTCTTGGCCAGCTCGCTGGACGTGTCGGCTTCCGCCGTCTTGGGCTTCTTGGAAGACTGGAGAGGGGAAAGGGGGATGGAAAATCTGGGAATGCGGGATGGAAACGCTTCCCTGCTCCAGCCCCGGGCACAGCGCTCCCGTCCCAGCCAGGCAGCGCTTCCAGCCCTTCCCAGGGAGATTCCCAGTCCATTCCCAGGGAGATTCCCAACCCCTTCCCAGGGAGATTCCCAATCCATTCCCAGGGAGATTCCAGCCCTTCCCAGGGAGATTCCAACCCCTTCCCAGGGAGATTCCAGCCCTTTCCCAGGGAGATTCCCAGTCCATTCCCAGGGAGATTCCCAGCCCCTTCCCAGGGAGATTCCAGTCCATTCCCAGGGAGATTCCAGCCCTTCCCAGGGAGATTCCAGCCCCTTCCCAGGGAGATTCCAGCCCCTTCCCAGGGAGATTCCCAGTCCATTCCCAGGGAGATTCCCAGTCCATTCCCAGGGAGATTCCAGCCCCTTCCCAGGGAGATTCCCAGTCCATTTCCTGGGAGATTCCAACCCTTTCCCAGGATGATTCCCAACCCTTTTCCTGGGAGATTCCCAGCGTTCCCAGGGAGATTCCCAGCCCAATGCCAGCACACTCCCCACTCCAATCCAGGTCTATCCCAGCCTGATCCCAGTGAGCTTCCAAGCCCATTCCAGCACATTCCTCAACCCATTCCCAAGATCCATCCCAGCCCAAGGCCAGCACATTTCCCAGCCTGATCCAGGTACAATTCCCAGACAAATGCCAGCACATTCCCACCCCAAACCAGGGATTTCCCAGCCTGGTCCCATCAGCTTCCCAGCCCACTCCTGGTGCTCTTCCCAGCCTGATCCTGGGAAACTTCCCAGCTTGTTCCTGGTGAGCTTCCCAGTGAATCCCAGTGAATCCCAGCCTTATCCCAGGAAACTTCCCAGCTCGTTCCTGGTGAGCTTCCCAGCCCAGTCCCACTCCACACCCCAAATTCCCGTTTTCCCAGCCCAATCCCAGGGATCTCCCCATCCCGATGCCGGCTCCTTGCCCTGATCCAGGCACAATTCCCGGTCTGATCCCGGCACATTCCCAGCCCAGTCCCAGCATTTCCCAGCCTTGCTCCTGGCACAATCCCCAGCTCGTTCCTGAAACATTTCCCAGCCCAATCCTGGCACAATTCCCAGCACGCTCCTGGCCTGGGAGGCACAGGGACCACTCCTCGCTCTTGTTTTCTTTGGAAAAAAAGCTGGAAAAAGAGCAGGAATGGCTCCTGGGGCTGGTCCATAGTGGGAGCAATCCCTGTGCCGATGGATTTCCTCCAGGAATTCCCTGGGAGGGCTGGGGCCCCCCACAAGCATTCCCAGGGATTATCTTCAGCTACAGTCAGGATAAAGGGAATTTTCTGGGAATTTCTGGCTGTTTCCCTGAGCACTGATCCCTGATTTACTCCCGGAGGAGAATCCGCCCCGGAGCCCATCCCCTCCCGCCGGATCCACTCCCACCTCCCACATCCCGAGATCTCCTTGGAGCCCAGGGAGGGAAAAGCAGAATCCCTGCACCGGTTTTTTGGGATCCAGCTCATCCCAACTTGGATTGCAAGGGTGGGAAGAGCAAATGGATTTGTTAAAGGTTTGGAATGCTGGGGGAGGTTTTCCCTGCTCCTTCTTCTCTTTGTTGATGTCCCAAGATTTCTTTTCATTAAAAAAAAATCCCACTTTTTAAAAGGATTTAACATGGAAAAAAAAGCTGGAAAAATTCCCTTTTGATCCCTAAAATCATGCCTGGCTGGAGTGCAGAGCTGCAAATCCTGGGAGCGAAGGGATGGGGTGGGAATCAGCTGTGCCAGAGGGCCGGGAATGGGAATGGGGATGGGAATGGGGATGGGAATGGGGATGGGAATGGGAACGGGGATGGGAATGGGAATGGGGATGGGAATGGGAATGGGAATGGGGATGGGGATGGGAATGGGAACAGGGATTGGGATGGGGATGGGGATGGGAATGGGGATGGGAATGGGAACGGGGATGGGAATGGGGATGGGATGGGATGGGAATGGGGATGGGAATGGGAATGGGGATGGGAATGGGGAGCAGATGGCTCCAGATGGGTTAGCCTGCAGCGCTCCATCAGCAAACCCTTCATCATTCCCAAACCCCTCGTCATTCCCAAACCCTTCCCAAATCCAACATTCCCAAACCCCTGACACTCCCAAACACTTTGTCATTCCCAAATCCCTCCCAAACCCCTCGTCATTCCCAAGCCCTTCCCTAACCTGACATTCCCAAGCCCTTCATCCTTCCCAAACTCTTTGTCATTCCCAAACTCCTTGTCCTTCCCAAACCCCTGGTAATTCCCAAACCCCTTCTCCATCCCAAATCCTTCTCCAATCCCTTCTCCATCCCAAATCTTTCTCCACCAATCCCTTCTCCATCCCAAATCTTTCTCCACCAATCCCTTCTCCATCCCAAATCCTTTCTCCATCACCAATCCCTTCTCCACCCAAAAACTCTTCTCCATGAAACCCTTCTCCATCCCAAATCCTTCTCCACCAATCCCTTCTCCATCCCAAATCCTTCTCCAATCCCTTCTCCATCAAAAATCCTTCTCCACCAATCCCTTCTCCATCCCAAATCCTTTCTCCATGACCAGTCCTTTCCCCACCCAAAAACTCTTCTCCACCAATCCCTTCTCCCTCCAAATCCTTCTCCAATCCCTTCTCCATCCCAAATCCTTCTCCACCAATCCCTTCTCCATCCCAAATCCTTTCTCCATCACCAATCCCTTCTCCACCCAAAAACTCTTCTCCATGAATCCCTTCTCCACCAATCTCTTCTCCATCCCAAATCCTTCTCCACCAATCCCTTCTCCATCCCAAATCCTTCTCCATCCCAAATCCTTCTCCAATCCCTTCTCCACCCCCACCCTTCCCCATCCAACCCCTCTCCATGTGGGATGAGGGTAGGAATCGGTGTTGGGATTGGCAGGGAAAGATGAGGAGGAGGAGGAGGAGGAAGGAAAACTCCATTTCCAAGCTCCCCCTCGTGCCAAGGTGCCAATTCCTCCTTGGAGAATCCTTCCCGATTTTAGGCTAAAATTCCATTCTGGATTTATTTTGATATCAAACCCTCCTTATCAAGGCCTTCCTCCCTCGCCTCTCCAAAGCCAAATCCCATAATCCAAAGGCTGCCAGGAAAACTAACGCAGGAAAATCCCCCGGAAAGGTGGGAAAATCCCCATTTTCCAGCCTCTGGAGGAGACGGGAATGGAGCAGCCACAAAGATGGGGGGAAAAGCAGCCTGGGATGGGATCAAGAATCCAGGAAAACTGGGATTCTCTTTTCCAGCAGCTGGGATCTGCTCCACTGACACCAACCTTTCCATGGAGCAGGGACAAACCCATCCCAAATCCAAGCTTTTTCCATCTAAAAGGATGCAAAACCTTCAGCATCCAGCCCAGCGTTGCTGCTGGGCCACTCCCTCAGGAAAGCTGTTTTCCAAGGGAAAAATGGGATTTTGAGTGTTCTTTAAGGGAATGGTGATTCCTGCTCCTCTTGTGCTTTTCCATCAGGATCCTCCCCCACAGCCCGGGAACACTGGGAATAGCAGCGGCAGCTGTCGGATGCTGGGGGTTTCATCCCTCCTGGGTGGGTTTAATCCACCATGGGAAAGGTGTGGGGTGGAGAGGAGGATAAAAAATCCCAGGAATGCAGTTGTAATGTCAGGGTGGAACGGCCATGGGAATTCACTGCCAGGAAAAAATCCGACCTTCCGGCCATCCTGGCCCAGAAAAAAAGGAATGGAAAGCTCTGGAGTGAGCAGGAACCACCTCAGCCTGAGGTCAGGAATGAGGGATTCAGGGAAATTCAGGGATTTGGGGTTTGGAGTGAGCAATAAAAGCTGGAAGGAGCAGCCGGTTCACGGCTGAGGTGAAACCCTTGGATGGCCACCTCGGCTCCTCTTTATCCCGATTTATGGGATAAAATCCCACATTTCTGGAATCACCTTCCCCTGCTGCTCCCTCTGCTGTGCAGGCAGCATCAAGACCCTCAGAATTCCATAGGAAAACAACTCCCAAGCTGGAATTTCCTCACTCAGCAGAGCCCAACCTTCTCCCCAGCACCCCGTTCCCATCCCAGGGATGTTCCCAAACATCTCCAAGCCGCTCTCCACCACTGAACTTCAGCTCATCCCTCCACAGGGATGCATTTCCCAGCTAATCCAGCTCCAAAATTCCCTCTGGAGCATCCAATTAACGTTTTCTCGCTCATTCCCAATATCCTTCGACAATATTTGCAACCCCAAGATTCCTGGAATATCAGGGAATGTTGTGGGATAAATGTGACGCTGATCCAGGGATAAGAATCCTTGAAAAGGCTTCCCTGGATTCCTCTGTGGAAGCAGCAGAGCGGGGAGTGCCAGCTCTGAGCTCATTTTCCAATTAACTTTTTTTTTCCAGGGAGATAAATATTTGTCCGTGATTTTGCCGGAGTGAACTGGCCAGGATTCCTGGCTGGAGCACTCGGAGGCGTTCCGGGAACGGGATTAACCCTTGGGATCCTGGCAGCACAGGGAAAGGCAACAGCAGCAGCCACGTGGGATGTTCCTGGGTGCTGCAGGATGGACAACACCTCCAGGAAAACCCTGGGAATGTGGGAGCACCCAAGCAGCGGGAGAACCGATTCCTTTCTTTCCATGGATTTTCCCCAGCTTTTTAAGGAATCAGGAATGTATGGGAAAGGCTCCTGAGCCACACCCTTAGTTTATCCTTTTTCGGTGTTATTCCCCCTCATTCCCATTTTTCTGGCCAGCTCCACACAGAGGTTGGAATTCCAGGGAACTCCGGTGTCGGTGGCGGAACAGCCGAGCCCCGAGCGCGGCCAACGGAGCCACCCCAAAGGATCCGGGGTCACTTCTGTCCCCTGGGATTTGGAGCTCCCAAATCCCCAGGGATCCCCCATCCCAAGGATTCCTGTCCCTCACCTTCATGGGGTTCTCGTCGTACGTGGGGGTCCCGAGGTCCATCTCGGCCTCGTGCTCCAGGCTGGCCTCGTCCCCGGGGCTGTCCCAGGTGGGAGGATCCCACTGGGTTTGTCTGGAGGGAGGAAAACAGATCCAGGTCACCTCCTGGGAAAAACCGGGAGCAGCTCACGGATCGTGTCACCGACCGGGACATCCGGGTTCCGTCAGCCAGCGGAATTCCCGACAGGTGGAATCCCCGGCCTCGCTCTTAACTCGGAGGTTTCCAAGTTGGGGAAGGTTAAAATGAGCAGGAAGAAGTGAAAAAATGGGAATCTGCAGCATTTCCCACCACGGTGACGCTGTGGGATCAAGGGATGCTCATCACAGGGATGGAATTCCCAGCATGGAAAGGTGGGAACATCCCACCAAGGCTCCCTTGGGTCTCCTCAGCTCATCCCGAGACTTCCAAACAATTCACCAATTCCTGCTCCACCCGTTTGGATTCCAGGTGTTTGAAGGGAAGGGAGCAGGGAGGAATCCAAAAGGGAGATGGAAAAGATTCATGGAAAAGATTCATGGATGCAAGGAAAAGTGTGCAGGGAACACAAACTGCCAGCAGGAAAAGGGTATGGAAGACATTATTCCTGCTTATCCCCATGGATTCTCGTGGATATCCCATGGAGTTGGGAGATTTAAAAGTCCTTTTCAGAAGCTTAAAATTCATTTTAATTCCAGGTAAATTCATTAGGGATTGATCCAAGACCTGGTTCTTTCCAAAACCGATGGGAAAGGTGTAGGAAAAACCTTGGGAAAATCACATTTGTGCCAGGGGAAGTTCAGGTTGGATATTGGGAAAACTCCTTGATGGAAAAGGTTGTCCCTGGAGAGAGGTGGGGCGCCCATCCCGGAGGGATGTTGGAGTCTGGGATACAGAGTGTGTGCCCTTGTTCCTCATACTTAGTTTTAAGATCCAGAAAAACACTGAATTTTATATAATATAAAATTAATGAGCATGTTTTCACGGTGATACATGAGAATAAATGTTAAAATTAGATGGAAAAAGCTCAAAGTGTGAGTGTGTAGATCAGAAAGTTTTCTTAAATCACTGAGTGAAAAAGTTTGGATAACAGGAGACAAGATTAAGGATTTAGGGTGTTGTCCCTTGTCCTTCTTTCTTCATCATGTTCTTCTCCTCGAGGTTTTTGGGTGAAAGTGATTGCACAGAAAATGCTGCAGTGAAGCACAGAGGTGATGGGTCATTGGGTCATTAAGAAAATTAATATACGTGTCTATTGTTAATTGGGTAAAAATAGGTATAAAGATAAAAGAACTGCGTATTTTGGGGCCATTTTGTGCATCAGACACAAAGTGAGCCATCTTCTGAGTGTTGTACCATCAGAAGAAAGAAATGTACCGGATTGCAAAGATTAACCTTGTGCAGCCAGCCTAGAAAAACCTGTGAAGTTTTGTGATGACCTTTTAATAAACATGAGAAACAAGATTCTAACGAGCTCGGGAGTTTTCTTTGAATCATAAGAACTGAGATAAGCAGGGCTCCCCATGAGGGAGGATCCCAAAAGAATTCAATCCAAAAGAAGCTGAGAAATCCAGGAAGAGACAGAAAAATACAGAAGAAATGCAGCAGAATCAGAGAAACAGAAAAATGATTTTTTTAGAGAGAAGTTACACCTCTGATCCCCGTGGATGTGGCACTTGGGGACAGGGCTTGGTGACATCCCCACTCACCTGGTGACCACGTGGTAGTAGTAGATCTTCCCCTCGGGATCCCGCGCTGTTTTCCAGTTGGGAGGGAGGACGATGGTTTTGGGTTTGGGAGGGGAAGGCGGAGGCAGATCCAGGAGGTTGTTGGTGACCACCAGCTCCGGCTGCAAACGGAGAAGAACGGAGAGAACGTGGTGAGGGCTCGCCAGAGGTGCCCTGGGCAGCTCTTTATCCCACGGGAAAACCCTTGGGAAATGGATGCTCACCTGCTGGATGGGCTGGGGCTGCCCGGCCGCCACGATGGCGGTGACGGCGGCGGGGGGCTGCACGATGACTCCCTGCGGATGAGCCGTGTAGATCTGCTGGCCCTGGATGTACTGGAGACCCGGCTGGGCGTAGCTCTGCAACAGGGAACCACGCTCAGCTGCTTCTCCCAAAAAAACCTCAACAGCAGGAGAGCAGATCCCACCAGGCCAGGCTGCTCCCAGTCCCATCCAGCCTGGCCTCCGACACCTCCAGGGATCCACGGATCCTCTGGGAATTCCATCCCAGCCCCTCCCCACCTTCCCAGCCAGGAATTCCTTCCTGATATTATCCTGAGATAATATATTTTTTGTAATATAATTAATTCTGGGAGTTGCAGACTCCACTTCCAAAAGCCGGTGGAAGTCGAGCTCCCACATCCACGTTTTACTCATTTACTCAGCTTTTATCCACAAATCTCCCTTCAACAGTCAAAAAAACCAAAATATTCCTGCAAACTTGCAAATTCCTGATTGGCTCCAACAACTGTGGAATCATCATCCCTGGATGTGTTCAATATTGCCCATCCCTGGATCTGTTCAAGATTCCCCCATCCTGGGACGTGTCCAGGATCCCCCATCTCAGGATGTTCCCAATATTCCCCATCCCTGGATTTGTTCAGGATCCCCCATCCCTGGATGTGTTCAGTATTCCCCATCCCTGGATGTTCTCAATATTCCCCATCCCAGGATGTGTTCAGGATCTCCCATCCCTGGATGTTCCCAATATTCCCCATCCCTGGATTTTTTCAAGATCCCCCATCGCTGGATGTTCTCAATATTCCCCATACCTGGATTTGTTCAGGATCCCCCCATCCCTGGATGTTCTCAATATTCCCCATCCCTGGATGTTCCCAATATTCCCCATCCCTGAATTTGTCCAGGATCCCCCATCCCTGGATGTTCTCAACATCTCCCATCCCTTGGAATGTCCAAGGCCAGGTTGGACAGGAATTGGAGCAATCTCCAAACTGGAGAAGGCGTGGAACTGGATTCTCTTCAAGGTTCCATCCCACCCCACGCATTCCAGCACTCCACGATTCTCCAGAAAAAACCCTGGAAAATCTGCTTTTCTCCTCCTCTTGGGCAGGAAGAGCGAAGAAGATCCTCCAATAAGAGAAACACAGCGTGAGCAACTCCGAGTGGAGTCTCTGGGAACGTCCAGCTGGAATTACCTGGACGATGGGCGGGGTGGTCTGCGAGTAGGGCGAGGTGACTCCGTAGACGGTCTGGCAGGTCTGGCCCTGGTAGTAGATGGCGGGCTGGGACTGTGCCGGGGAGTAGGGCTGCTGGACAGCCACCGGCTGCTGCCCGGAATCCCACACCCCGTAACTCTGGCTCTGCACCGCCGCCCCGGCCGCCGCCACCGGCAGCACGGCCACGTTGGCCTCCTGGTGCACCACGGCGTCGCTCTGCGCCACGTACTGCGGCGCCGTCACCTCCATGGCCGCGGCGGCGGCCACGTGCTGCACCACGGGCACCGGCTGCGGGGCGCTGAGCGCCGGCTCCGCCGCCGGCCCCGCCAGAGTCTGGGAATGCTCGAATCCCGCCGGAGAACACATGGAGTCCATGCTGGGCGTGGGCAGCAGCACCTTGCCGGCGTTGGGGTTGCTGGGATCCACGTAGGCCTGCATGGGGTAGCCTGGAGGGTATCCCATGAAGCTGTGGTGGGGAGTTCCGTAGCCCATGGAGTCGTAGGGAAGCGGGGACGTCATTCCCAAGTTTTGGAGCTGCTGTTGTTGTTTCTGGGCTTCCCGTTGGGCCACCTCCTGCTCGAAGAGCTTGCGGCGCTCCTCCGTGGACAGCTTGTTGCGGTCCTTGGGCCGGACTTTCTTCTTGGAAGATGCTGGGGTGTCGTACCTGGAGAGGGGGAACGGGAAAACCCCACGTGAGGCCTCAGGAAGCTGCGGGCCCTTCCCTGCTGCTCCAGGGACAGTGGGAAAACATGGAATGCCCAACAACAGCGTGAATTCCCAACAACATCCCCTCTTCTCCAGCTGTAGAGAAACAGCCACCAATCCTGCTCATCCACAGGGAGCCTGGGATGAGCAATCCCAATGGATTGGCCAACCACAAGTTGTCTGGAGCAGCTGCTCCGGGATACCTGGAGAGGGAGGGAACATCTCCAAGAGAACCCAAGGAAAAGTCACCAAGTGCAGGATATCCCGAACAGGCCCTGCTGGAAACACTCTGCCGTGTTTTCCCAAAGCAGCACAAATGAGGAATTTCCAAGAGGTTCCCAAACAGGAGCAACCTTCCCTCCCCAGATTCCAGAGCTGGGGTGAGAATTCCATCTTTCTAGTCCAGAACCTCCAGATGGGAGCTGCAGACACAGCAAAGAACAAGGGAATCACGAGCAGCACATTCCTGCTTGGAATTCTGCTCGTTCCCACACCGCAGCTCCAGCTTCAAAATATAATGGTGTGGATGGGGTTTGTTTTAATTCCTTAAGAGTTTTCATCCCAAAACACACAGCAGCTGGAGGGATTTTTCCAGGGAATTAAAGGAGGAGGCGGGGGGGGAAAAAAAAAAGCCTAAGGACTTTGATCAAAGCCCAGCCGAGGAAAATTTCAGATCAAAGGTGGATATTTCCAGACGTTATGAGTGTGGTAAAACTGGGATTACAAGGAAAAATGCTTTGCAGCCTTAATAGAATGGGTTCTACAAAGCATCCAGGATATTCTCCCTATATTCTGTGTTCCTGGGATCCATTTACATATCAAAAGCACATTGCTACCAACGGATCCGCCGGAGCCGTTTCCTGGCATTCCCAGAGGAGCTGCAGGATCTGTTAATGGGAACCTCATTGCTGGGAGGAGTTTGATTTCCCTAATTAAAGTCTTTCCTGGCACTGCCTGGAGAGTTTGGAAGAGAAGCAGCTGCCATGGAGGGAGTGGGAAGGAGGAAACCGAGGGTTTCGTGTTCCTTCCTCCATCTATTTTGTTATTTTCCCTATGAAATTCCTGGGATAACAAAGAGGGATGCTCAGAGTGGGGAGAACATTCCCAGAGAAGGAATTTGGTCCTTCACCGACAAGGCGCAGGGGGAAGAGCCAGAGCAGCAACTCCTCACCCAAAAAACGCTTGTTCTGTTTAAAACGAGCCCAAAAAATCCAGGATTTACTTCCTGGGGATGTTTCCAGCCTCGTTAGAGAGGGACAGATTTCCATCTGCATTTTTTTTATCCAGATGTTTCCAACTTTCCCAGCTCGGCTCAACATGAGGTTTCCTCGTCTGGCTGACTCGGCACCAATTGTTCCCTAATTATGGAGTGGCTTTGAGAGGGACAGCAGAGCAGTGCCTTCTTCAAAGGAAATTCCAGGGGATTTCTGCTGCCTTTAACACCATCTCCAGCCTCTCTCAACTGCAAGACATGGAATATTTTCCTTCTCTTCACTCGGTCAAGGAAAGTTTGGGAGACACAAATCCTGGTTTGGGCACTGCTCCCTCCTGTAGAGGCAGGGATTGATTGCTCCAAGTTCAGAATAATTCCCAACACACTGGGAAGAGCTGGAGCAGGAGAAGGGAATGGGTTTTGAGGGATCCGGGGAGCTCTTTGTGTTAGGAGGGCTGCAATACTGGAATTCCTGGATTCCCTGTTCCCAGCACAGTGGGAAGAGCTGGAGCAGGAGAAGGGAATGGGTTTTCAGGGATCCGGGGTGCTCTTTGCATTAGGAGGGCTGCAATCCTGGAATTCCCTGATTTCCCATTCCCAGCACATTGGGAAGAGCTGGAGCAGGAGAAGGGAATGGGTTTTGAGGGATCCAGGGAGTTCTTTGTGTTAGGAGGGCTGTATCCTGGAATTCCCAGATTCCCCATCCCTGGAAGTGCCCCAGGCCGGGTTGGACGGGGCTTGGAGCAGCCTGGGACAGTGGGAGGTGTCCCCATGGCTCAGGGTGGGACTGGAGGGGCTTTAAGGTCCTCCCAACCCAAACCATTCCATGATCCCTAATTTCTGTGCAGGAACAGAAATTCCAGCCTCCCTCATTTCCCACCTCATTCCCAAAACACGCCTGAAGACGGAGGTGAAGAAACCACCAACACCAGGAACCACCCAACTCCCACCAGGATGGAATCTCACCACCAGAATTCCTCCAGGGGAAAACTCCCTTCCCCAGCCCTGGGGGATCCCAAAGATCTCCAGGACCGTTTTTCCTGGAGATTTTACCCAGGGATGTGGCAGATCCCTGGAATGTGGCAGCTCCCTGCCACCACTTGCCTGTCCTCCGGCCTCTTTGTGCCCCGCTCGTAGGCGGAGGACGGAGGGGACAGGGAATCTCTCCGTCTCTTCCTCTCCTTGCTCTGGCTCTGCCGCTCTGGATCCCGCTCTCGGCTCAGGATGGGATTCTTGGGAGTGGGGGTCTGATCCCGGAGCCCGGCCGTCTCTCTCCCACGGTCAGCTGTTGGGAAAACCGGGAAAAGGGAGGGAATGTTTCTAATTTGGGTATTGAGAGCTCCCCTCTCTTAGCACCAGGGTTGTGCCAGGGAACATTCAGGTTGGATATTGGGAATATTTCTCATGGAAATGGTTGTCAGGGGCAGGGCAAGGGTTGAGTCCCCATCCCTGAGGGATTTAAAAGCCACGTGGAGGTGACACCTGGGGACACAGATCAGTGGTGGTGGCCTTGGCAGTGCTGGGGGATGCTTGGACTTGATCTTGGAGGGATTTTCCAAGCTCACCAATTCCATGATTTTAATTCCAGTTTGCTCCAGATCACCCTCGGGGCTCCATCTGCCCCCACCCACCGCTGGGATTATCCCCCCTATTCCCAGGAGGAGGAACCAGGATGTTCTGGAGCCAGAACATCCTTTGACATTCCGAACCGGGAAAATAAAGCGGTTCCATGGGAGCAGAGGAAAAGATGGGAAAAAGGTGAGGACTTACCACTGTTCTCCTTTTCTGCTTGGCTCTTCTTCGGGATGCGATAAACCTCCTGTGGAAAAGCCACGAGCAGGGTCACAAATCCAGCTGCTCCCAAAACCACCCCAAACAGCCCAGAATCCCATAAAACACACATTTACAGGAAACCACCCAAAAAGGGTCTTTTGAAGGAAAAGTTCTGGGGTTTTTCTGGTGCTTTCCATATATTTCCTCTGCTCCGTGTTTGATTTTTGATGGATTTTGGTGGAATTTTGGGCCAAGGCAGAGCTGTAAGGTGTCCATGGAAGTGTCCCACCAGCAGCTCCCATTGTCCCTGTCCTGCTCTCCAAGGCAGTTGGAAAAGACCCAGGAAGGAGCAGGGAGCTGGGCTTGGTGATTCCAACAGATCCCTTCCCACTGGAGATATTCCAAGGTTCTGTGATCCCGGCTCTGGTGGCCAACATCTGCTCCCCCTGCTCATGGAGCGGCCCTGGGCTTCTCCCAGCTCCTGACACCGGGCACAGGGTCACATTCCCATGGTGTTCCCAAGGTCTGGAGTTGGATGTGGGAGCATCCCAAGGGAAATGAGCAGGAGGAGCAGGCCCAGCTCCGAGCGACGCCTTCGAGCAGGGACCTGCTGAAGCTGCTGAGATCGGACACCAACGCCCAGCCCGGCCTCACCGGCAGCCAGATCCAAACCTCTGCTCATCCAGCTCCTCCCTCAGCTCAGGAGGAACCTGGAGAGACCCAGAGGAGACCCTGGAGCCAGGCTGGGAGAGCTGGGAATGTTCCCCTGGAGAGGAGAAGCTCCAGGGACACCTCAGAGCCCCTTGCAGGGCCTGAAGGGGCTCCAGGAGAGCTGGAGAGGGACTGGGGACAAGGGATGGAGGGACAGGACACAGGGAATGGCTCCCACTGCTTGGATGGGATATTGGGAAGGAATTCCTGGCTGGGATGGAATTCCCAGAGCAGCTGTGGCTGCCCCTGGATCCCTGGAAGTGCCCAGGGCCAGTCTGGGATCAGGTTTGGAGCAGCCTGGGACAGTGGGAATGTCCCTGCCATGACAGGGATGGAATGGGATGATCCTGAAGGTCCTGGCAGCTCCAGGGTTGGAGATGACACCGTGGGAAGAAAGGGAAGAAGAGCTGGGAATGAGGATCAGAACTTCCCTCAACCCCCCAGGACTGGGCAGGAACAACTCTTCCCACGTCATGGAACCCTCCCATGCAGAAATGAGGTTTATTGGAACTTTTCCGTGCTCCCTTGGATTGTTGGCATTCCCAGTGTAAATCCCATTTTACCTCAGCGATGCTCACAATCCTACAGAGGTTTTACAGTATTCCAAGTGCTGGAAGGGTGGGGGAAAAAAGCCCATTTTTGTTTAATTTCAGCTTCTATCAAGCCCTTGCTCTGCTCCCTTCCTGAAGGAATACAGTATTCCCAAGAATTCCCAGTTATTTCCAGCAGAATGTGATGAAGCAGATGGTTTGTGCCTGATGGAGCATCCCTGATGGACAGCAGCTGCATCCCAAAATAAAAACCACCCCATGAAATCATAAAGGAGACGCTCAGTTTAACACAAATAAATTGTTTTGGGGAGCTGTGATGACATTCCAGCTTTTCCCAGGGTACCTTCCCTAAAATATCCTTTCATTTAGGCACTGGATGAGGCAGAGTGGGAAAGAAGATGGATTCAACTCTTCCTGGGGGATAAACGTTGCTCCAATTGGGAATTTAAAGCTTCCACACACTCAGAAATGTGGAGTTTACCTTGACTCGACTCTCAGATTTTACACAAAATCCTCTTTTTTTTTTTTCTTAATTCCTCGAGTTTTTAAAGCTTTTTGGGAATTAATTAATGGGTGGCTCAAGGGGCTCATTAACAACGTGTCCACCCCCAGCCCTGGATGGGCTAAAAATGAGAATTTCCTTTAGCAAAAAAAAAAAAAGGGAAGGAGAAGAAACCCCGCTGTGGTTTGTCCACGAGGCAAAACCACTTCAAAAGTGCTGCTGCTGGCTAAAAAAAAAGGGATTTGGGCCAAGATTTTTAAGTTTTTAAAGATATTTTTGCTATTCTGGGAGCCCAAACACAGCACGTGGAGTTTGAAGCATCTGTAAAAAAGAGAAGCATTAAAATTCCCTAAAAATGCCCTTTTAATTAAAGTTTTTTAATTTATTTATGTGTTTGCTGTGGGATACAAATCTCCAAATTCAGAAATGTAAAGAAACAAAGCAGCAGCTCCATGTTTGGGGTGGGGAGGGATGCAGGATGAGCCCGTAATTACAGAGGATTTATGTATTTATAAATGATGTAATCCATAGAATGTCTGATCATGGAATCATGGAATGGTTTGGGCTGGAAGGACCTTGAAGCTCATCCAATTCCAACCCAGGGAACCTCCCAGCCCCATCCAGCCACAATCCATGGATTTAATCTCATTTTCCTACAGAATTCCACAGACATGGATGGCAGGGATGACTTTTCCTCGTGTGGGACGGAGGTGACCACAGGGCCAAGTTCTCAACCCCAAAATCACCTTCCAGAAATGGGTTTTGCCTGTTTCTTTTCCTTTCTTTCCCACGTTAAACTCCTCAAAACCTTCATTTTCTGAGCAGCACATCCAAAAAATGGCCCCAATTCTGTCCTGGCTGTTCCCAGGGGGAATGAGGATCCAAGGAATTCCACCAAGGAATGGGATCATGGATGAACTGCCTGGAGCAGAAGGACAACTCAAGTGTTGGGAAGAGCTAAAAAAGACTACACCTAAAAAAACTACACCAAAAGCTCCTAGAAAAGGCCTGTCCCGTTACAGAGCAGGATGGGGAATGGGAAATTCCCAGGAAAAAGCTCAGCGGGAAGAGGAGGAGGATAAGGAGCACCTGGAGCAAGGGAACTCGGCAATCCCGGCACTGCCGCTCCTGCCAGGCCTTGTTTTAGGATCACCAGGACATTGGGGGAGCCCATTCCAGGGTCCATCCCAACAAACTGGCCCTAAAAAGTCCAGGAAGCCCAAAATCCAAGATAATTATGAGCAGGGAGTGAGCTCCGTGCTGCTGGAGAGAAACTCCAGCACCCATTCCATGTGGGAAGATGGAGGCAGCAACGGCTTTGAAGCAGGAACAAACGGAGGGATTTGTCCAAATTGCTCCATGAGGAGCAGATGGTGGTCAGAGCAGGCTGGGGAAACTCCCAAGAAAAGCTGATTTTATTTTTGGAAACGGAAGCTGCTGGCTCGGAGCTGCAGAATTCCTCAATCAACGCGACCGCCGCTAACGGGCTCCAAATGGCTCCCGAGCTTCCAGCCCTGCTTTGATGGGATTGCACGGAAAATTAAATGCAGAAGGAAAAGTGACACGAGTCTGTTCGACACAAAAGAGGGGGGAAAAAAATGGGATTTGTGCTGTCCAGCCTCAGGCACGATCCAGCCTTGGCTTGGGAAAGGGAAGAGAGCTGAGGGATGGAGTCACGACTCCAAGGATTCCGCGGTGGGAAAGGAGGATTGTGTGGTGATGGAACCTTCTCCATAAATCTGTCCCTCAGCTGCCAGTAATTCCTGAATTAAGGGTTGGATTTGATGAATCTTGGAGGTCCTTTCCAACCTTAATGATTCTCTGAGTTGATTCTATGATTCTGTGAGCTTCTGTTGACTTGTTGAAGGAACACCACACAACCAGATCCATCCCCTACCAGGCTGGATCCTCTTCTTCCTCTTCCTCTTCCTCCTCTTCCTCCTCCTCTTCCTCATCCTCCTCCTCCTCTTCCTCCTCCTCCTCCTCCTCTTCCTCCTCCTCCTCCTCCTCTTCCTCCTCCTCCTCCTCCTCTTCCTCCTCCTCCTCCTCTTCCTCCTCCTCCTCCTCCTCCTCCTCCTCCTCCTCCTCGTCTTCCTCCTCCTCTTCCTCCTCCTCCTGCTCCTCCTCCTCTTCCTCCTCCTCTTCCTCCTCCTCCTCTTCCTCCTCTTCCTCCTCCTCTTCCTCCTCCTCCTCCTCCTCCTCCTCTCCTCTCCAAAGGAGCCCAGCAAGAAGAAGAACCAACACCACGAAACCCCTGCTCGAAGGCCAGAAAATCCCACATCAAACCACAGCCTGGCCACTCCCCAGTCCCATTGTTTTCCCAAACCATTCCCTGCTCTGAGTTCTAAGGAATTACAGAATTCCTGATTGAAGCACGGGATGTTGTGCGTGCTGGAGCCGGAGCCAGGTGCTCCAGGATGGCCTCACTGGAGCAAGAGCAGCTCCAAGGGGCTTCAGCAGGATAAATCAGAGGAGACTTGGCAGGATCATCCCAGATGGAAGTTCAGCCGCCTTTGCTCACCCAAGATGTCCCATTCAGAGTGAAACGGCCTCCAGGGGAGGCCCAGGTTGGATATTGGGGAAATTCCTTATGGAAAGGGTTTTCCAGGCCTGGCCCAGCTGCCCAGGGCAGGGTGGAGTCCCCATCCCTGGAAGGATTTAAAATCCCTGTGGATGTGGCACTTGGGGACAGGGGTCACAGTGGCCTCGGCAGTGCTGGGGGATGGTTGGACTCAGTCATCCCTGAGGGCTTTTCCAACCTCACCAATTCCCTGATTCCAGGATTATTAAGGTCCCAGATGGGTGCAAAAACAAAGTCCACTTTGTCCCAGGTGAGGGTGAGGACTCAGCCTTGAGCTCCACATCACCACAAACGCTCACAAGTACCTAACTAAAACCTTTTAAACCCAAGACTGGCTCTTCCAAAAGATTTTCCCTAAAGCCAAGGCTGTCTCCAAGTCACAAGGAAAAGGCCTGTGGATCCTCCTCAGAGCCACAACTCCCAGCTGCCCTTTCCCAGAAGGTGAGGGCCTCCTCTGGGCTGGAGGAAGATCCCCAAAACTCGGTCCCACGTGAGGCAGAGCGACACCAAAACCTCCTCTCTGTCCCTCAGCTCCTCAAGAGGACTTTGGGAAGAGCTTCCCAAGCTCGGCCCTACGGCGCGTTCCGGTGATTCCAAGAGTTCTGTTGGCCACGTGTCACCTCCAGCACGGCCTCTCCGCACGGATCAGCCCGTGGAGCCTTACCTGAGCACAATCCACCTGGAAGAAGCACATGGAACCAGCACCTGTGCCCTTGCCGGGTGTCCAGCAGCCAGCCTTTGGCACTGGGAGGGAGTTTTCAGCCCGGGAGAAGCCATGCGGCGCTTCCTCGGAGAGCGGGAACGGCGCCCACGAGCCCGGGCTGAAAACTCTTCCCGTTGGGAATGTGAGTGTGGAATCGGAAGTGTTGGAGCCCTGGGAGGACTTTCAAGTCCTGTGTGTAGAGGTAGAGAAAAAAATTAAGCTCACTTAATCCTTTCAGGCCAGGAGCTGGGATTTCCCCGGAGCGACGTCCATTGCCGGCAATGGACGCACCAAAATAACGTCGGCATCCCCGAGTTAACCACCTCTGTCCTCCTTTCACCTATCACACTGCTCAGCTTCCCAACCATCTTCCCGGCTCTTGGCGCTATGTCCTCTCCCTTCTTCCGCACGGAGTTGGAGAAAAGGAGCCCCTTGGTCAGCTCTGGCTGCCCGGAGAAGCTGGATGGAAATGGTGGAAATCACAAGGGGGGTCATCAGCAAGGCTGGAGAGGACAGCGCTAAAGTCACGACGTTTCCGACCCTCCCGACCCTCCCCAGCCAAGGGCAGGCGCTCCACCGCTCCAAAAACCCGGCTTTTCCAAAGCTTGGGAAAGGCACCCGGGGGTGGATTATCCATCCCCCTTCCAGCTTGGATCTGTCTTACAGACATCCGGGGTGGGCTTTGGTGGCCACTTATGAGGTGAGAGTTGGACAGAGGCAGTTAACTCCCAGAGCCAAGAAAAAGTCCAGGACAGGGTAAATTCCCAGCTCCCAGTTTCCCTACGATTGTTTTATAGGAGAGAAATGACTTTGTCACAGCCCCGTGTCACGATCCTGCTTTTTTTTGGGGATGGATTTGCTGGGATTACTCCGAGCTCATGAGATCCAACCCCATCCCTAGAAGCAGAGCACGACCTGAGGCTCATTAATAAATACAAAGAGAGGATGAAAATCCACGTATAAAATATGGGAATGTGTCGGGACTCCGTGGTCCAATCACAGCTTCAACACAACTCTGTGGATTCCCAAGCTGAGCTTCTCCAAGCTCCAAAGAAAACACAAATCCTGGGGATAAGATGACACCATCAGATCAAATTTGGTCTCAAACCAATGTTTTGGGGGAGTTTTGTGAAATTTCACACGTTTTATTAATATTTTATCGTTTTCTCTGTGATGTTCCGTGTACATGAGCGTGGAAGGGAACACAGCTGTTCCAAAGGAACAACTCAGTCTGGATACCCAAAACAAAACGCAGAGCAGGACTAAAGCCTGGCTTAACTTTTAGTTTAAAACAGGTTGGATTTGATCTTGGAGGTCTTTTCCAACCTCAACAATTCTCTTGGCAATGATGGAAAAGGACTTTTCCCAATTTAAGCACAAATTTAACCTGACGGTGTCGCTTCGAGAGGAAAACCACACCAACCTTTGAGAGGAAAACCAAACACTCCTGGTGTGTGTTGTTTTGTTTGAATTTGTTTGAATTACGAAATTCAAATGTGGAAAATGATCAGATCCACTTGGAAAAAAGGAAAACACCGACCCACAACCCATCCTCTCTACAGAAATGTGTTTCACCTCACAGATTTGTGTCACAAACGACTGTGCCCAAAATCTGTCAACGTTCAGGAGTATCTGATCCTCCTGAAAAATTCACACTGAGGTAAAACATCCCTGAATTCTCCTGGGAATCTCTGCACTTCCAAATCCCGCTGTTTGCAGCTCCAGAAATGGCACAAGCAAAGCCTTAAGATGAGGTTTCCTCCACCTGCTCCTGTGCCGCAGCACAATTAATGCCCATTATTTAAATTAACCTCTTTCAATCATTACTCATTATCAAAGTCAACGGGTAAATAAATTCCTTAGCTCCGCGATGCATCAGAAAACGTAAATTTGCTTCTAACTACTTCCAGTAATTAAAGCTGGGCTGGTGATTGATTAAGAGAAGGGCAGAAGAGCCTCCAAGTCCCACCAAGCCCTCGCGAAGCGGGAATTGCGGCCATGCCCTGAATTCCTGCTGGATCCTCAGGAATCGCTGGGTTTGGAATCGTAAGGAATATAAAATAACGCATGGAATGCAGTCCTGCAGGAGCAGCAGATCCGTGAAGAGTTCCCCAAGATCTAAAGAAACCCAAGGAATGCTGAAGTGTTGAGTGGAGAGTGAGATCCATGGAATGGTTTGGATGGGGAGGGACCTCAAAGGACATCCACAGGCAGGGACACCTCCCACCACTATCCCAGGTTCCTCCGAGCTCCAGCCTGGCCTCAGACACTTCCAGGGATCCAAGGGCAGCCACGGCTCCTCTGGAAACTCATGCCAGGGCTTGCCAACCCTCACAGGAGGAATTAATTCCTCCTTATCCGCTGATCTAAACCTTTCCTCTTTTAGTTTAGAGCCGTTACTGGAATGTCATCCCACATCCCCTCCAAAAGAATCTGTTGGATTCATTCAAAAGAACGGGACCTGTTGGCTGCAGATCCCATTGGCCACCTGTGGGACAGGGACACGACTCCAGAGGACAGAAGGAGCCACCAAGCCCTTCTCCTGAAGAGGTTTCCAGAAGACCTTGATGGGAGTGAAACCACTCAAGTGCCAAACAGGACCCAAATCCAGTCACTTCCAACTGCAAACACTCAGGGGTTGATCCAGCACTGCCCTTGGGAGAACCTGGCATGGCCCACAGACCCTTCTCTGGAGGCTCCACACGGTGCAGGTGAGAAGCAGAGGTTGAAAGGACAGGAAAAGCTGGGGATGTTGGGATAACTGAATTCCAAGAATCCCAGAATGATTGGCTTGGGGGGAACCTTAAGGATCATCCAATCCCAGTCCCTGTCATGGGCAGAGACGCCTTCCACTATCCCAGGTTGTTCCAAGCCCTGTCCAACCTTGGACATTTCCAGGGATGGGGTATTTAGGAGTAGCCTTCAACACTTCCAAGGATGGAATTCAGGAGCAGACAGTCCACCAATCTGCTTGAACGTTGAGGGATGTGGGCCACTTCCACCCAAAATGCTCCTGGGAATCTCAATCCCTCAGAGCTGCCCTTTCCCTGGACAGCCTAAGAAACAAGGGGATGACCGAGGTGTCCTCGTGTGCCCAAACCCAACCAGTTCCATCAACACCTGGACACTTCTCGGGGCACACCCAGGGCAGCTGGCACCAGAGGATTTATACAGAAAGCACTTTTTGTGTAGAAAAAGCCACTTAGTTACCAAACATCGACCAAAATCCATCAAACCAGCCCCATTTGCACCACACCACCACCAAATCCACGTTTTCCTCAGCTCCAGGTGCTGGAGCCGCCTCTTACCTTGAGCTCCTTCCAGCTGTCGAGCAGCCTGGTGGCCAAGTCGCTCACATCCACCATTTTATCCGTCTGCTCCTGGCTCCTCTCGCTCTCCACGTCGGAAACTCCTTCCTCTTCATCCTGCGACGGCGTTTCCATGGCCATGGGCTCCTCCAGCTTGGCTCCATTGCTCTCCTTGACCTCTGCCTCGGGCTCAGCCTCCAGCTCCGCAGGTTGGGATTTGCTGCTCTCCGCCGGCGCCTCCACAGCGCTTTTGATGTCCTGCTGCTGCTGCTGCTGCTGCTGCTGCTGCTGCTGCTGCTGCTGCTGCTGCTGCTGCTCCTCCGGCACCTCCATCGGCGCCGCCTCCAGCTGGTCCAGGTCCTCCTTGCCCTCCTTCCCTTCCAGCTCGCTGGTGGTGTCCGAGATGGCGCTGTCCATGCTGTTCTCACTGATGATCTTCAGCCTCCGGAACACCAACTTCTTGGGGGTGTCGGTGTCGCCTTCCGCGCTCTGCTTGGCCGAGAGCTCCGGGGTGTTGAGCGGGGTGTGGGCGCGGGACGTGTTCTCGCTGGAATATCCATCGCCCTCGCTGAGCTGCGGCACCGCCGTCTTGGTCTGAGCCCAGCGCTGGATGATGGGCAGCACCTTGCTCTCCTCCAGCATGTTCTTGGTGGGGATGGGGAGCAGCTCCAGGGTCTTCATGATCTAAGGGCAAGGACAAGCAGGGTGTTGGGAGAGGCAGCAGGGTTTAAAGCTGTGTCCAACCTGGAATAATCCGTTTTTCTCGGGAAGAATTAACGCTGGAATATCAAGGTGGTCACGGAAGGCCAGAACGGTTTGGGTGGGATCTTAAGGATCATCCATTCCACCTCCTCATGGGCAGGGACACCTTCCACTATCCCAGGCTGCTCCAAGCCTCATCCAACCTGGCCATGGACACTTCCAGGGATGGGAAGTCCACGACCTCTCTGGACAACCTGTCCTGGGACCTCATCACCCTCACAGCCAAGAACTCCTTCCTAATATCCCACCTAAAATCTAAATATCTGATCTGATCCAATGCTGGTCACAGGTGATGGGTGAGGGATTTTGGGAAGAATTTCTTCATGGAAAGGGTTGTTAAACATTGGAGTGGCTGCTCAGGGAGGTGGTGGAATCCCCATGCCTGGAGGTGTCCAAGAAACACCTGGAGGTGACACTCTGGGCTGGGGACAAGGTGGGCATCGGGCTTGGACTCAGTGACCTTGAACTTCCAGGTGCATCCCATCCCAAACTGCTTACGGAAAACCAAAACATTCCAGTTCCACTTCAGATTGTCAGGATCTCAAAATCCCTGTGCTCCAGCACGGAATGAACAGCAACAACCTTTACGTCTGGCTCATGGAATCTACCTCAGGAATCTAAGGAAAACCACAGGAGCAAATTCCTTCCATTTATTAAGGATCTGCCCGAGGGCAGAAGTTTCAGGCCTGCAGTTCTGAGGCACCTGAGCTCGTTTCCCGTGACCACTTGGCACGGATTTGTATTTAAAAAAAGAGAAGGAAAAGAAAATCCTCGTGATCCCGAGCATTCGGCAAAGCTGCCAAAACCCTGTTCCCCAAAAAGGGCTGGCCAGTCCTGGCACAGGCCGGAGTTGCCATTCCTGGAGGGATTTAAGGGCCCTGTGGATGTGGCACTCGGGGACACGGGTGAGCCATGGCCTCAGCAGTGCTGGGGAATGGTTGGACTCCATCTTAAAGAGCTTTTCCCACCTCGAGGATTCCGTGAGAGCTCCCAGTCCCAGGGAATCACTGACCTCCAGCTGCAGCTTCAGGTTGTTGGCGGTGCTTCCTCTGCCATCGCCCAGCTCCGTCATCCAGATCCAGAGCAGGGACAAGCCGTGACACTCCAGGAAGGACTTGAGGCAGGACTGCGAGTGCGTGTTCTGGGGAGCCAAACGCGGAACAGTCAGAGACTTCCAGGTAAAAACACGGACAACTGCTCCACTGGGATCCCAGCCAAAGCCAGAACTCAGCACCTGAGCAGCTCCAGGCTTGATTTGAGTGGCTGGAACTGCTGGGATTGGAGCAGGGATCCAGCAGGGATCCAGCAGGGATCCAGCAGCAGGAGCATTCCAAGCACTGCAGCTCTTACTGGGGAATAAAGCTGAAGGACAACGGATCCCGGAGCCGTTCGGCTGAGCTTGGGATGCAGGAAAAAGGGCAGGACCTGCCTCCCACATTCCCCCTCTTCCTCTGAGGATGTGGATCCCTCCCCTTCCCAGGAAAGCTGCTCCTCACCTGGATGAGTTTGAGGCAGGTGAGTTTCTGCTCCAGGGTCTCGATGCGGACCATGAGGCGGGACAAGCTCAGCACCTGGTTTTTATCGGAGAGACCCTCCCCGTTCTCCAGCAGCGCCTCCAGCTCCCCATCCACCTGCAGAGCCAAAGGAAAAACAGCTCAGGCTCAGGGAATTCCCTTATTCCAACCTCTGCTTTCCCTGAGGAATGGCACGTTCTTCCATCTGGTGGAAATTCCAGGTGGTTGCACCAAAACCCTCCCGGTCCTGAGTTTATCTTTTCATGCAGGGAATCATCTTTTAATTGCAGGTCAGATTTAGTCTTTCTATTCTGAATTGTGTAAATTCTTTAGAAATTTGTTTATATTATAAAGTGTAACAGATTTCTAATCCTTACAACAAAGAGATTCCCTCTCCACACGGACACTGGAATATCACCCTCTCATTTAGGGATTAATTAGTGGTTTAAAACACCCTATAAATGATTCAGGAATTCTTCCTTGGCTTCCTCACCCTCTATAAATTATTTAGGAATTATTTCTTGGTTTCCTCACTCCCTGATACAGCAAACAAAAGCAAAACTGGTGTTTTTAATCTTCCCAAAAGATTTAGGGATAAATCTTCTCCATAGGAGTAGAGGTTTGTCTCTTCAAGGATGGAATCATCACAAATTTGTAGGAATTAACTGTGCAGGTTCTTGAAGATTTCACCCAGAAAAATTCCTCTTGCTCTGGATTCTCTGAGCTTTTTCCACATGGTGTGAACCCAACCCTGCAATTCCATGTGTTCCCTCTAAAATTCCACTTCCCAACCTGGAGATGGAGAAACTCTGCCCTTGGAGCTGCCAAATTTCAGGTGATGCCCTAAATGGTGAAGCCAATATTGTTCATCTTTTATCAGTGTTTAAAAATCATGGAAAGCAACCCAAATTTTTAAATCCATGTGGAATTTGTGGTGGGGTTTAGTTATGGATGAGCAAATACTGGACCTGGGAAAAGTCACTCTCTGGTGGGACTTTTAAATAACCAGGAGAGAGGAAATATGGATTTAACAGAAGATCGGAGAAAACACAAATCCTGAGGGGGCTCGTGAAATAAAATCATTGGAGTTGGAAAAGACCTCCAAGACCATCAATCCAACCTTTAATGACACATCCATGGAAAAGGCTGAGGTCATCAGGAGTCATAAAGGAACAGGGATGGGATGAAACAACCCCAGGCTGTGCCAGGGGAGGCTCAGGTCGGATATTGGGGAAATTCCATCATGGAGAGCGCTGGTGGTGGTGGAATTCCCATCCCTGGAGGGATTTAAATCCATGTGGATGCAGCTCTGGTGCTCTTGGCAGCGCTGGGGGATGGTTGGGCTGGATCCCAGAGGGATTTTCCAACCTTGGGCATTGCAGGAGAGCCAAACTCACCGAGTCCTTTTTCCGGGAGCGTTCCTTCTTCATCTTCCCACCAGCGGCGCGGATGCTGACCCTGTTCTCCCCGCCCAGGTAGCCACGGCAGTTGGAGGAGCCACAGAAACATTTCTGGGCCTCTTTGCTGTGGGGGGGACACAAAAGGAGCTTCAACAACAGCTCAGCACCACCCACAGCCACCTCTTCTCCAGGAACGGGAATGGCTCTGCATGGAAAAGCCACGGGAAATCCCGATGGAGTTTTTATTCCCAGCACAGCTCCCGTGATCCCAAGCTGTGGCAGCTGGAATGCCGAGCCTGCCTCGCTCCAGCATCTACACAGGTCGAGGACTGGGAACCAGACAGGAAAAACCACCAAATCAGGTGGGGCTGACAACTCCTTATCCCACCTTGCCATCAATATCCCCATTTTCCTAAGGGATTTATCCTCGGGATTACACATCCATCAGGAAAAGCCTGCATTTCATAGCATTTTATAGCTCATATATTGAATTTTACAGCTCAAAACAGGATAAAGAATGAGCTTGGGATTCATGGAAGCAGCAAAATCCACACAGAAAAAATTTTTTGGATGTTCAGCCACGGATAATTAATGCAATATATATAATAAATATGATCAATGCAATCAATAGAATTCCCAAGGAATATTTCTACCAAGCCTCTGAGTTTCCCACTTGACACACATTTGTTTTGAACTCCTGGATTTCTTGGCAAAATTGATTTCAAATATGTGGAACCCACTGGAGGAACGTGGCTCTGCAGTGGTAAGAAACAGGGAAGCTCAATTCCAGGAATTTTCTAGGAAGGAGGAATAATCTTAAAATGCACCTAAAAACTCATTCCTGCTTACAGGAAGGGCCTGGAGAAGGATCCAGAAGGAAAAGGAAGGGATGTTCCTCAAGTTACACCTCACCAAACAGAAAGGGAGGAATCTTAGGCTCAGGTTTAGCAAAGGGATCCAAATTCCAGGCTGGAGCTTTCCCTGCAGCCCTGGATTAGGGCAGGAAGAGGGGATGGAACAGCAGAGCCGTAAAACAGGAACGACAAGGGAAGAAGGGGAAATTCTTGAGGAATATTGCAAAGTCTGGAGCTTGGCTAATTAAAAATCAGACAGGGAGAAGCAGGGAAGGTCATTAATTATCTGGGAAAGGGATGGAGCAGGACCAGCGACACTGGGAAAGGAGGAAGAGCTGGGAATTCCCCAGAATTCCCTGGAATTCCTGGGAAGGGCACGTACCCGTATCTCTGGAATTGGTAATCGAAGGTCAGCTCCGAGCCCGACGGGACCAGCTTGGTGGTGAAAAAGCCGACCCGCAGCTGCCCGTTCACCGTCCACTGAGGAAAAAAACACCACGAGTTATTCCAGGCTCAACTCTGCGTTCCCCAGAGCACATCAATCCTTGGAAAAACAGCATGGAGGAGTTTAAACCTGGGCAGAGAGCCTGGTTTAACTCCTGGTTTAACTTGTGGTTTAATTCTTGGTTTAACTCCCGATTTAACTCCTGGTTTAAGCCCTGTTTTAACTCATGGTTTAACTCCTGGTTTAACTCCTGGTTTAACCCCTGGTTTAACCCCTGGTTTAACTCATGGTTTAACCCCTGGTTTAACTCATGGTTTAACTCCTGGTTTAACTCCTGGTTTAACCCCTGGTTTAACTCCTGGTTTAACCCCTGTTTTAACTCATGGTTTAACTCCTGGTTTAACTCCTGGTTTAACCCGTGGTTTAACCCCTGGTTTAACTCCTGGTTTAACCCCTGGTTTAACTCCTGGTTTAACTCCTGGTTTAACTCCGGGTTTAATCCCTGGTTTAACTCCAGGTTTAACTCCCGCTTTAACTCATGGTTTAACTCCTGGTTCAATTCCTGGTTTAACCCCTGCTTTAACTCCTGGTTTAACCCCTGGTTTAACCCCTGGTTTAACCCCTGGTTTAACTCATGGTTTAACTCATGGTTTAACTCATGGTTTAATCCCTGGTCTAACTGTTCTCTGTCCCTGATACAACAGCAACAGGAATTCCCAGGAGAAGGAAGGGAAAGGCTTTGCTCCAGGCTTTGCTCCATGTTTTCCAGAGGCAGATGGGATGGATTTGGTGGATTTGGTGGATTTACCTTCTGGGTCTCACAGTTTGGCTCGCAGCTGTGGTTCATGAAGCGGGAGCAGTTTCCCTTCTGGGTGGCATCGATGATCTGAGGAGGAACAAGAAATGGGAAAAGGCTCATTCCTTGGAATGGGAAGTGGCTACAAACACACCCCAGGTGCAGGAATCGTCCCCTTCCCACTCTTTATTTGGTGTTCCCCAGGGTTATTTTGGAATTGGGGTTTGTTAGGGCATTAATTCCCCCAAAAAAGAGCATTTAGGTGCACGGCTCCTCGTTTTCCAGAGCTCTGCAGCTGGATGTGGATCCTGGATTCTGTTTCTGACACAGCCAGGAAGGGTTGGGACAAGGAATTTTTCTCCCCACACACCTCATATTCCAATGGGGTTAAATAAAAAATTAATTAAAATAATACATAAATAATAAAATAAATAAATAATAATAAATAAGTAAAAAAATAAATTAAAATAATTTTTAAAAAGGAAAATCATAAAAATAAAAAATATAAAATTATATTTATACATTAATATATATTATATAACATATATTGTATACTATATATATTATAATATTAAAATAATATAATAAAATATTAAAGTAATAATATATAACAGTATGTTATTAAATAATAATATAGAAATAATATAAAATAATGAAACAATATTATATTAAGGTATTAAAAGAATTATAATATAGTATATATTATACATAGTATATAATAGATATTATAATATATACTGTATTATATATATGTATATAATACATAACATATTGTCTATATATTATATATAATGTATAATAATATATATTAGAATATATAGTTTATATAATTGTAATTTATACCATTTATTTATATATTAATTATTTATTCTAAATAATTTTTAAAAGGAATCAAAAACTCCTTTCATAACTGGAAATGCTCCTTTGTGACACTTAAAACCACACAACAATCCCAGAAATCCTTATTTTAGGAGGAAAAACACCCAGGAAAAAACACTCAGAGTATTTTTAACTCCTTTTCTCTCATGTTCCCCGGACCCAAAAAGCCCTGACAGGAGAGACAAGGAGAATAAGAGATGGAATTTCTATTTATCCCCTTTGTTCTCAGGCAGAGGGAACAGCTCCACAGAGCCATAAATAATTAAGCAAATCCCAAAGAGAAATATTCCAGTGGCAATCCTGCACGGAGGGACTCGGCCAGATTAAAATATCCCAATTCCATGGAGTTTCATATGAAAGGAAATTTGGATTTTTGGTGCATTTGGGCACCGAGAAAGGGCGAGTTTGGCTTGGAGCATCTTCCCAAGCTTCTCTGCCATGGATTTCACCCATGGAATGACGAGCCACGCTCCATCTTTTCCTTTGGAAAGAAACTTTCCCCTCCCTAAGGACACCGGGATACATTTAAGCTGCCACGATTTTCTTGGAACAGAGCAATGGGTTCAAAAAAATCCCCAGGCTGGAAGTTTCCTTTCCTCAGGAAAACATTCCAAATGGATTCAGGATGTTGTCAAGGAACACACAGATAAATCCAGCCTTTCCCAAAAGTCATCCCAGCAATCCCAGTGCTCACCTCATCATTCTTCAGGGCCATGAAATAATAGTGGATGTTCTTGTTCCGGGCATATTCCTTCACCCGAGCCTTGAATTCCTTGTGATCCAGCACTTCCCCGCAGTATTCCAAGACAAAAGTGTTGCTGCAAGAGGGAAAAATATCAATTTTCTTAGCAAAGAAACCACCAAGGATGAAGACAAAATAATCCCTGTGCAGGTGGATCCGCCCAACACAACTCCCAGCCTGGCCGTGCTGCTGGGGGAGCAATAACGATGTGATTTAATCTCAGGGAATTCTGATGGATTTGGGATTTTATGCTGGGAATTTGGGATTTTATGGAAAAGTGGCAGAAGGACGAAGCTCCCCTTGGAGCAGGGTTTGTTCTGAATATTTGATATATTCACAGAATTATGGGGTGGCTCGGGCTGGAAGGGAATTTTGGGATCGTCCCATTCCATGGGCAGGGAAACCTCCCACTATCCTGCTCCAAGCCCCGTCCAACCCAGCCTTGGGCACTTCCAGGGATCCAGGGGCAGCCACAGCTGCTCTGGGCAGCTGGGCCAGGGCTGGAAAACTCTTTTCAGGAGGGAATTTTCCCAATATCCAACCTGAACCTTCCCTGGTGTTAATTGAGGCTGTTCCCTCTCCTCCTGTGCCTGTTCCCTGGGAGCAGAGCCCGACCCCCCCGGCTGTCCCCTCCTGCCAGGGAATTCCAGAGAGGGAAAAGATCCCTCTGGATCCTCCTTTGCTCTGGGCTGAGCCCCTTCCCAGCTCCCTCAGGAATTCTCCAGCCCCTTCCCAGCTCCCTCAGGAATTCTCTAGCCCCTTCCCAGCTCCCTCAGGAATTCTCCAGCCCCTTCCCAGCTCCCTCAGGAATTCTCCAGCCCTTTTCCAGCTCTGTTCCCTTCCCTGGACTCGCTCCAGGATGTTCCCTTCTCCCAAAAAACCTCTTCTTGCTCTGCCCATCCCGATCCTCCCTTGTGCCACAGATTTCAACGTCCTCGCTCCTCTCTCCCTTCCTGGCCTCACCTAAACCAGCACTTGGAATTACAATCCTGAATTAACAGGATCCCCTCAGGATCTTCCTGCTGCCCAAAGAGGAGGAGGAGTCAGGAAGAGAAGTTTTGAGGAGATGGGAAGAGAAGAATGGACAGAACCATAGTGAAGCAGGGACAGAGAAAGGGGAGGCAGATTCATCCCAAGAATAAACCATGGAAAGGCTGCTGGGAAAGCAGGAAGAGCAAAACCAGAGTGGGAGATCAAAGAATAGATGGGCAGATGGCAAAGAGGAGAAGGGACAAGGACGAGCTGGGAGAACCCTGATCTCCTTTTCCCTTCATTATTCCCTTTATTCCATAATTTCCTTCATTTCCCTTTACTCCTCCTGGAATAAAGGAGCAGGAAGAGGCTGTGGGAAGAGGGAAGGCTTACGATGGCAGGTCCTTGGCAGCTCTGAGCCCCCAGCCCTTCTTCTCGGTCAGGATCACCTCCACATCCGCGTGCTGCTTCTTCTGGAAGCGCCGGTTGGAGCAGTAGTCACCGTTTGGACACCGGGAAGAGCTGAGGGAAGGGAAGAGAAAGGAGAAAATCAATTCCCAGCAGGAAAACGGCACCAATGGAAAGGGCTGAGACGGGAAATAAATCCCAAATAATCGTCATGAATTCCGTGTGAAACCTTCAGATGTGGTTGGCTATAAAAAGCACAAGCACGGGACTGCCAACGTGCAAATGCAGATTGTTTATTTCTGGAAAGATAAAACCATTTGGAATGCTGATCCTGCTGTATTTCTGTATCAGAGATCCCATGGAGAGAACTGGGCTCTTCTCCCTTTGTTCTGGGGGTTGTTCCTTCAAGATATTCCCTGCCCTAGGTCTGGCCTAGGAGAGAGAAGCAAAAATTGGGATTCTGCCAGGTAATTCCTCCATAATTCCTTCCAGAGTCCTTGTGCCAGGGGGGAATCCCAGCAAACAGCCTGTCCCTGCCTGCAGCTCCCATGGAACAGCAAACCTCTTCCAGAGGGAGAAGGAGACACCAGCCAGGGGCTGGAGAGGCTTTGGGGAAAGGGAATCCGGGAGGGCTGACCTCCTGCAGACCATCCAAAGGGTTAAATCATGGAATCATGGAATGGTTTGGGTGGGAAGGGACCTTGAGGATCATCTCATTCCACTCCTCTGCCACGGGCAGGGACAATTCCCACTATCCCAGGCTGCTCCAAGCCCCATCCAAACCCTTCCAGGGATGGAGCTTCTGCTGGCAGCTCCCACGGTCACTTCCCTGCCACCTGCCAGGAATTCCCAGGTTATTTGAGGGATTCCCAGGATAATTCCAGGCCAATCCCACTCACCACTCAATCATGAGCAGGCGGTTGAGACAGTCCTCTCCACAGGCCACCTCGCCCTGCGCCCGCTCCTCCTTGGACAGAGGGGGACACTCGCACAGCATCCGCTTGATATCCCGGTGGGATTTGTTCTTCTTCCTGGGAAAGCCAAGGCGTGGAAATACAGGTGAGACAGCAGCCAGGCAGAGAAATTCCTCCTCAATCCTTACCAGTGGTTTTTGGGAAAAAAAAGGAAAATAAATTTCTGGACATGTGGATGGATAACCCTGGGATAACCACCGGGAGGGATGGGAATAAGCAAGGACACTTGGCTTGGTGACAACTTTACCATGACAAAAGGTGATTTCTTAATGAGAATTCCCAGGATATTTGCCTGTTTTTCCTTTCTCCTCCCTGTCTCTGTTTATTTGGACATCCTTATTTTAATAAGGCAAATTGGGAGGTTTGGTTACTTCAGCCTCTGCTTTGCTGTCAGGCGAGAGGATGAAGAGGAAAAACTCAGAGTTAGACAAGAAGCAGGGCATTCACTAATTCATATTTTAACTTCCATGAAGGATTTGGGGAATGCTCTGGAGCATGGATCCCAATGAGGCAAAAAACCCAAAAGAAAAAAAATCAAATTATGGCCATTAGGTCTAAAAAAATCTTCTCTGAAATTACAACAAAGACATGGAAATAACCAAAATCTCTGGAAAAGCATCTTGTTTATCCAAAAGCTTTCCCACACCTGGACAGAATTCCCTGTGCCAATGGAAAGGGAGCGAGCTGCCATTTGGGGACACTAAACAGGCAGGATCTGGAAAAGCTATAAAAAAGGTCATAAATAAATCAACCTTTCCCTCTGATGCTCCCATTTTCCAACTCTTTCCAGCACTTGGGAGTGTCTGGGCCAAACTGGGGGATTCTCTTTAGGAGAAGAGAGCCCGGGAGTGGCTTTGCCAAATGTTGGGAATGCAACATCCCTTCCCCTCCCTCCAAAGGATGCGGATTTGCCCATAAAAACCCAACCCCTCCTG
The DNA here is from genome assembly GCF_030490865.1 of Poecile atricapillus. Lineage (NCBI taxonomy): Eukaryota > Metazoa > Chordata > Aves > Passeriformes > Paridae > Poecile > Poecile atricapillus. The sequence goes on along the minus strand of NC_081250.1, from coordinate 1,317,452 downwards.
GAACCAAATGGAAGCCAAATCCCAAACTTGCCCCAGGAATTGAAACCAGGATAAATCAGCAGTTACCTCTCTGTCAAGTAGACGTTCTCCTCGATGAGGTCGAAGTAACAGGGCATCTTCCCCTGCTTGGCAAACTCCTTCCAGCGCTGGGGGTCCCGGAAATCGTCCATGATGCACAACCTGCCCACCATGGAGGAATCCTGCGGCGCCGCCTCCGCCTGCTCCCCCTCCAGCTTCGCCTTCCTCTTCTCCCCGGAGTCCCCGTCGCTCTCCGAGTCGCTCTCCAACTCCGGCCGCCTTTTTTTTGGTGGGCCCCGTTCTTTCACGTCATTTTTTTCCAAGGTTTTCACCTCCTCCTTCTTCTCCCCGCCCGGCACTGGCTCCTTGGTGGAATTGCTGCTGATCTCGTGTGCCTGCACCGAGCCTTTTTCCTTCTGCCCGGGCATCTGGGATTTTCCAGAGGGGCTGGGAAAGCGGGGCTTGCAGTCCTCATCCCAACGCTCATCCTCTTCATACTCCTCGTGGTCTTCTGTCAGGGAATCCGGCACCTGCCCTTGGATGCGTTCGTAGTTGCCCACGGAGGCTCTGCTGTCTGCCCTCGCGTCCCAGTAACCGTTGCCTTGCCAGTAGCTCTGGGAGCTGGGATAGGCTCCGGAGCCCGGTGGGTAAACGTAGCCCGAGTACATCCCGAAGCTGCTGTCCGGCTGCTGGTAGGTGCTGCTGGGCTTCTCCTGCTGGGAAAAGTCCCAGCCCACCACCCCCGTGTCCTCCGGGGCACGGAAACCATCCAGCCTGGAGTATTCTCCGAGGCCGGACTGGTTCAGCCCGCCCTGCCCTTGCCGACTGTCGGGCTTGGAAGAGCTGGTCTGGTGTCGGGACGTGTCGGTGCTCTCCAAACTCTCCGGGACGCAGAAGGGCTGCTCCTCCGGCCGGCCCAGGGGCCTCCCCACGGCCGCCGCGTCCGGCAGCGCCGTCCTCTCCTCCGCGCCGCCTTTGCCGTGGCAATCGGCCGTCAGGTCCGCCTGGCTCGTGCTGTCCACGCCGTCGCTCTGGGCCTGGCACGGATCCGCCCGCAGCTCCTCCGGCTCCTTCCTGCTCAGCTCCGTGGAGGTCGCCGGGCTCTTCTCCATCCCTCTGGGAGAGCACCTGCTCTCCACCTGGCCACCACCTTTACTCCCCGCATTTTCTGACCTCTCCTCGTAGTAGGGCCTGCTGGGCTCAGGCCGCTCATCGTCCCAGTGGTCAGAGAAGCGCCGGCTGCTCCGGGAGGAGCCCGGGCTGTTCTCCTCCGTGGCAATGGTGGAGTTCTTGGGAACCACCACAACCGACTGGAGCCTCTTCCGTGGCGTCCCATCATCGGAATCCGAGTCCTCCGTCTCGCTCTCCTCGCTGCCCGCCTCGCTGTCGCTGTCTCCCGTGTCGGAATAATCGTCGTGGCCGGCGGGAATGAATTCTGAGGTGTTGCCGCTGCTGTCGCACGTTGGGGCTTGGCTCACCATCTCCACGTCCTCTGCAGTGACAATGACATCAGAAGAGGGATACAAAGCATCTGGAAAAGCTGAGGCCACCAAGGGCTCATTTCCCTCGTCCCTCTCAGCCGATATTCCAGGACACTGAACCCTCAGCTCATCCAGCTCAGCTCCCTCGGTGGAAACGGCGCCTTCATCCACAACCTCCCTGCTGCGGCGCTCCAGCGGCACTTCCGAATAGTAGGAATGTTCATTCTGGAACAACAATTTGCCTTTTGCTGAGCCAAGATCGACGTGCTGAGCGTCCGACTCCAGCATCTCCTCAGCTTCCGAATGCTGCAGCGGCTCCTGGCACACACCCGGCGGGGGCACGTCCCATTTGGAAGAGACGCTTTCCTCCGGCACGGGATGATCCGACTGGAGCCTCTGGGAACAGCCATCCTGGGAGGAATCCCTGCTCGAGCTTTCCACTGCCAGGCTGATTTTATGGGAAGGATGGCCATGCTCATCCTCACCAGCGGACTTGGAATGGGAATCCTCCGTGCTCTCGTAGTCGCACGTCACCGTCTGCGGCTCCACCTGCACGTCCAGGAAAGTCTCGGATGTCACCTTCAAATCCGCAGGTTCCGCTTCTATTTCTACTTCCGAGTGGTACAAACCAGGGGTGGCATCGTCAGAAATGTAGCAAAAAACAGGTTCTTTGGTTTTGTCACACGGAGTCACCTCCTCATCCGACTTCTTAAGGACAGCTTGAGTGGGATCTACATTCACGACAGGGAGAGGGGCGGCTTCCTCCGGCAGCTGCGGAGCCTCCGCTTCCTGGAACAGGCTGTTGCACTCGCTGGACTGGACCCGGGAATCATCGGGCTCTGGCTCTTGGGACACATCCGTGCTCTCAAACCCATTGGATGGCAACGGATACGAAGGGCTCGTCTTGACGGCCGGCGACGCTTCCGACCGGCCCGGGCCGTGGTCAGAGGACGCGGGGACATCCTCTGCTCTGGAGGCACTGGAAGTTGCCAGACCCTCATCCTGGCCCTCCGGGGAGCCGTTCACACTTGATTCCGTGGGGAAACACGTTCTTAAGGGATCGTGCTTTGCTTTCAAGAACGTTTCTTGCTCCTTAACACTGTCGTGGCCTTCGTTTGCTGCAAGTTCCTCGGATTTTGAGTTCGCCAAAGCCGCCTTGGACTCGTCGGCCTTCAGCAGAGCGGGAGAATCGTTGAACTGATTTAACGGAGAAAGTGTCTTTTCCCTTTCCAACTTTTTCACACTGGACACCCTGATCTCATTGTTCTTTACACAAGAGGTCTCTAAATCTAGAGAATTAGACTTGGACTTGATTTCTTCGATCGATTCTGTACAACAGAAAGAACTCTTAAATTTATCAGGCTTTGGTGCGGGGGCCTTGGAAGGGGTGGATTTATAGCGGGAGGAATTCACATTACTGTCGGGCTTGGAATGGGATGTCCCCTTCCGATAGCCCAGTTCATCGAGGGGAGAGCACCTTTTGGATACTTCACTTTCGGAAGTCCTTTTGGAATCTCGATCCGCTTTCGAAGACGACCTCCCCCGCCTGTCCACGTCAGCGTGAGACGACTCCGCTTTGCTGTCCCTGTCCGACTTGGAGTAGGAGGATCTCGAGTCTCTGTAGGAGGAGGAGGAATGGGAGGACGTACGCCTGGAGTCGCTGGACCTGGAATGTGTCCTCCTGTACTCATCCTCCGAGTCCGAGCTCTCCCGTGCCCGGCTGTCTGCGTACGACCGGGAATATCGCGACCGTTCCCGGTATGGCGAGCTCCGGTGGTACCGGCGGTCGGAGTCGTAGTAATGCGAGCGCTCCGACCTCGAGTAGGAGGAGCTGGTTCGGGAGCTGCGATCGGAGCGGGAACGGGAATGGGACCGGCTCCGCCTCCTCTCTCTGTCCGAGCGGGAGCGGGAGGACGAGTACCGCGAGTCTCTCTCCGATTTGGAATAGCTCGAGTACTTCTCATCCCTGTCCGACCTGGAGCGCGACGAGGACTTGCCCAGGTCATCGCCCCGGAGGGACGTGGAGCTCCGTCTGGGATCTCTCTCCTTTTCCGTGCTGGAGATCTTCTGCTCGTGCGACCGCTGGCTGGAGGAGGTCCTCACGGAATCCTCATCGGACTCGGAGCCCTGCGGCACGCCGTCCGACTGCGAGAACTTCCTCTTGGCCCCCTGCCTCCGGGAGCACGCGGGAGCACCCTTGGAGCCGTCGGAAACCTCATCCTCCTTCCCAATATGGGAATCCTCCTTCGGCGGGGTTACCTCCGTCCGCTCGGGCGCGGTTTGAGCCACGCGTTCCTCCGAGCCGCGCGGCGCCGGATCCCGCTTGGCGTCCGGCTCCGAGGCCTCCCTGGGCAGCGCGTGGCTCGGCTCCCTCGGCACGGGAGCTTCGGCTTCGCCGGGCGGCGACAGCAGCAGCGCCGGCATCGGCGTCACCGGTGGCGGCGGCGGCGGCGGCGGCGGGGCCGTGGCTCCGGGAACCGGCATCGGTGACACCGGCGGGGGCGGCGGGGGCGGGGGAGGCGGCGGCGTGGGGGGAAAATCCACAGCCAAGGCCGCCGGTTCCGTTGGCGGCGCCGGGAGCGGTGCCGCAGGAGCCGGGGGCGGCTTCGCCGTGACGTTCAGTAAATGTTTTTTAAAATGAATCTTCCCCAATTCTACCTTCGGTTTTGGAGGTGAAGATTCCTCGGCTGAACTGGCGGCGTCCCCCAGGTCCAGTTTATTTTTGGGGTTAAAATCAGCCAGAAGGGGAACTGCTGGAGGGGTCGGAGTTTCATTTTGTTTCTCGTTTCCCAGAGCAGCCAGGAATCGATTGGGTAAAGTTTTCTTGGTTAAACTAATGCTGAAAGACACTTTTTGTCTTCCCTGCTCCTCAAGGTTAACCTTGGTTTTGGTGCCTTTGGGCAAAAAGCGGCTCGAGGCGACGCCTTTGAACACGGGACCTTTGATAAAACCAGCTCTCGGCACCGCTTCAGGTTTGCCCTGCAGAAGAAAAAGAAGATGGGGTTGGAGGAATTGGATTTTGAGGGGTTTGAACTCAGTTCTGCAGCATTTTCTTTCACCTGGTGAATTTTTCATGATGATAAAAGAGAAATGTATACCCTGGGTCTGTCTTCTTTGCCCGGCTCTGTCCTGAAAAAATCAATTCCTCAGACTTCTCCAGCTTGAAACTAAGCCTCCTCTGAGGTTTGGCCTGAGGCTTTTTATCTGACTTACTGATGACCAAGCTCAAAGTCCTTTTATCATTCAATTCTTATTTTTTTAAAAAGAGAGTTCAGCTTATAGAGTTAATTGAGGGCAAAATTCTGCTTTTTACGCTCTTTCTGTGGCCCCAGGCTACAAAAGTCCCTGAGTTTTAAGCTTAAGGTGTGTTTGTTTTCATTTGCCTCCAGCTGGACGCAGCCTTCCAGTACTGGAGAAGCTCCAGGGAGAGCTCAGAGCCCCTTGCAGGGCCTGAAGGGGCTCCAGGAGAGCTGGAGAGGGACTGGGGACAAGGGATGGAGGGACAAGACACAGGGAATGGCTCCCACTGCTTGGATGGGATATTGGGAAGGAATTCCTGGCTGGGATGGAATTCCCAGAGCAGCTGTGGCTGCCCCTGGATCCCTGGCAGTGCCCAAGGCCAGGTTGGATGGAGTTTGGAGCAGCCTGGGACAGTGGGAGGTGTCCCTGCCATGGCAGGGGTGGCACTGGATGTTCCTGAAGGTCCCTTCCCACCTAAACCATTCTGGAATTTGACTCCAGCACAAACCAGACCAACAGCACTCACAGCAGGAATTGAGACCCCATCCTTTCCCACCTCCCCCAGCAGCCTTCTCCCGGGCATCAGTAATTCCTGCAAGTTCCCAGGCGCCGGCCTAGACCAGCATTAATTAACAACTCCCCAAGAATTCCCATCAGGACCCAGCGGTGCGTGATGACTCCGTCACCTCTGGATCAACCGACTGTTCCAAGCTCCATGTGCTTCCCACCAGGAGGTTCTGCTCCAGGAGCTCACCCAGCACCTCCCAAGGCCAAGCCCAGGGATTTTCAGAGCCCACAGCACCCTGCATTCACCCATTTCTCCTTCTGTTTTAAATCTTAGAGCTCATCTGTGTCCCAGGAATAAAACCCAGGAATAGAACTCTGGAGAAGTTAAAGTGAGAAAAAAGGCTTTGTCGTCAACAGTCCCTACTTCCTAAAATCCAAACTGCATCAGAATCGTGGAATTCCAGAATGGTTTGGGTTGAAGGGACCCTCAGGATTATCCCATTTCACCCCTGTCATGTTCAGGGACACCTCCCACTGTCCCAGGTTGCTCCAAGTCCTGTCCAACCTGGCCTTGGGCACTTCCAGGGATCCAGGGGCAGCCCCAGCTGCTCTGGGAATTCCATTTTGTGTGTTAACCTTAATTCCACTGGAAAGAGTCGTATCCAAATTGTCCAGAGCCGGGTTCTGCTGCCGCAGCTCTTTTGGCAGGAGCAGCAGTTTCCCGCAGCCCCCTGTGAATTATTAAGGATTTTGTTATCCTTTAACTCATGGAAAACAACGTGGAGCTGCCCAGGCTTGAGGCACCGCAGTAAATGATTAAATGAGACATTGGTGGACTGGAAATCCCGGGGTTTTTTTGCACCCTGGGACATCACATATCCCAAAAAATCCTCCTTTTCAACACACTGGGGGTTTTATTGTTAGGGCCTTTTAATGGTCATTCCATGACCTGTCCTGGTGACCCAACCCAGCATCACTCTGGATCTGCAGCAGCAAATTCCCTTCACTGTGGGAAAACTCGGAGCAAAATCCAAAAGAATTTCCTTGAAATCCGTGGTTTTTATGAGTGGACATTTCAGGAACGGTTTTAAAGGAGTTTCATGGCTAAAAGGCCACCCAAAACATTGACTTTGGGAAAAAGGAGCATTTCCAGCTCTGAAATGGGCTCCTCTCACCACAACCACCTCCACAAAGTCCTGCTGAAAATGCCATCCCTGTTTCCCAGAGAATCCACACAAGCGATCCCGGGAACAAACCACAAGTTTATATCAATTAATTCATGGAAGAATGAAGGACAAAATGAATGCTGCAGAGACCAGGAGTTCAGCCTACTGAAAAGTGAGGGGAGAACATTTTGGGGGATTCCTGGATTAGTTATTATCCTTACAACCAGAAATTCCCATTTTTTCTTTACTCCAACCTGGGAAGACAGAAGCGAGCAGGTTCCTCCACAACCACACCCTGAAAGATCTGAACCCAAATTCTTATCAGGGATAGGATTCTTTAATCATATAAATTATAAATAATAAATTAATAAATGTATCTCAATTACTAATAATAAATTAATAAATGTATAGGTAAAAATATTGGAAATTCAGGGAATTGGCATTTCGGAGTTTTCCTTCTCGCTAAAATTTTGGTGCCATTATTTTAAGTGTCAAAAATCAAAAAAAATTTGTGTTTGATCAAAATCCTTCTCATTTCAAGCACAACAGCTTTGAAAGAATGGGAATAAGGGGGTTTGGATAGATCCTCCTCTTCCCAAAAATTGCTGCCACATTTCCATTCCTCCCCTTCCCACAGCCAATCCAGCAGAGCTCACACATTCCAGGATATTTTTCCTCATGTGTTCACCTCTTCCAGGGATTTTTTTCCTTAAAATACAATTTCCAGAATTTGAAATGCACTCCGCAGGTAACTTGGAAAATCTCTTAGCTGGGAATTATTGGAAAAGCTCTCCAGGAGAAGAGGAATTTTCCTTCTCCTCATGTTTTACAGAAAGGGAACATTACCCAAAATGGAGAAAAAAGCACATCCAAAATTATTAACAGCTCTCATTCCAAAGGCAGGAGATTAAAATCTATCCCAGGCCTCCAAGTTTTCTCTTTTCCCAATAAATTCATTGAGTCACAGGCAGCAAAACTCATTATTTTTACAAATTAAGTCTTTAAATAATCAGCACCAACCCACACCGAGCTGTGCCATCACCTCCCGTGTGCTTGTGGCACGAGTGGTACTGGAATTATTGCCCTTCCTTCCCAAATTTAATGGGAATTATTGCCTTTCCTTTCAAAATTTAATAAAAATTATTGCTCCTCATTCCCAAATTTAACAGGGATTATTTCCCCTTATTCCCAAATTTAATGGGAATTATTGCCCCTCATTCCCAAATTTAATGGGAATTATTACCTTTCCTTTCAAAAGTTAATAAAAATTATTGCTCCTCATTCCCAAATTTAACAGGGATTATTTCCCCTTATTCCCAAATTTAACAGGGATTATTGCCCCTTATTCCCAAATTTTATGGGAAATATTGCCCTTCCTTCCCAAATTTTATGAGAATTATTGCACTTACTTCCCAAATTTAATGGGGATTATTGCCCTTCCCAAATTTAATGGGAATTATTGCCTTTCCTTTCAAAATTTAATAAAAATTATTGCCCCTCATTCCCAAATTTAACAGGGATTATTGCCCCTTATTCCCAAATTTTATGGGAATTATTGCCCTTCCTTCCCAAATTTTATGAGAATTATTGCACTTACTTCCCAAATTTAATGGGGATTATTGCCCTTCCCAAATTTAATGGGAATTATTGCCTTTCCTTTCAAAATTTAATAAAAATTATTGCCCCTCATTCCCAAATTTAACAGGGATTATTGCCCCTCATTCCCAAATTTTATGGGAATTATTGCCCTTCCCAAATTTTATGGAATTATTGCCCTTCTTTCCCAAAAGTAGCCAGAGGAATCCCAGAAAAGCATCCACTTGCTTTATCCAGCCCCTCAGCGGCTCCGGATTCATGGAATTTCTCAGCCAAACCAACCCAGCCGGGCTCACAGGAGAGCCGGGAATGTCGGAATTTCTTTCACTCACCTCATTTTCTTCTTCTCTATTGCGATCCAGCCGGGGAAACATGGAAAAAAAAAAAACAGGGAAAGGAGGTGTGAACACCAGGAAGGAGCAGGAAATGTAACAGAGGCCATCTGGATTTGGAATGGGATTGGACTCGGAGCCGGGGCGGCACCCGGACACAAACCCGGCTCCGAGGAGAGCCCAGCACAGCTGGGAGGCTCCAAAATTCCCTGGAAAACCCCACATGGATTAGGACAGAGCAAACCTTTTTTGGAGAGAACTGGCTTGGTGTTGATTCCAGTTATTCCAACATGCTGCGGGAATAAAACCCACCAAAAAAAAGTAGTTGGAAAAGGTGGATTTGGGATTCTTTCCATTCAAATACTTCCCTCAATAACTGGAAGTTTCTGCCTCTCGAGACAGGAATTAAAGATTTTAATGAAGGTCTGAGCGCTGTGCACCTGCCCTGGCTAATTTGCATAATTAATCCCTATTTTGGCAGCTTGAAAATGGATTAATTAGGATCATTCTCCTGCTGAGCCAACAGGAAAGTTGGGAAAACCCAACTTTCCACTCAATTTCTCTGCTCCGATCCCACAGCGAAGTCGTTTCTCCCCAGGGAAGGAGAAGGAACAGGAACACAATTCCCTCTCCTCGCTCAATTCCTTGGAGAGTGCCAGGGAATTCCTGGGCCCTACAACCACACCCGAGCCAAGACTCATCCCAGAGATCCCAAAATCCCTCTCCAGCGCTCCGACACAGCTCAGAGCCGGAATTTTCCTACATTTCATTGGCTTTGTGGTGACAAAGCCAAAGATTTCCACCTCAAGCTCTGTGAGAAATATCCAGTTCTGGAAGAAAAAGTCCAAAGTTTCGTTACGGAGCGAGCCGGACGCGGTGATGACACGAGGACCCCCCACATTCCCACGGATCGGCGAGCGGGAGCTGGGATCAAAGGGATGTGCTGGGAAGAACATCCCACAAATTCCCCACAGGAATATTCTCCTGCCTTTCCAGAGGCTCCCATCCAATTGATCCAACGGCTTCAATTCCATCCGGGAAACCCCAAGGCGGGAATTCCGACCCGCGGATGGGATCTCACGGCGAGACAGGAATTCCAAATCCCGCGGATCCGGCAGCGCTTTGGCTGGAATTCAGGCCTAAAAGGAGCTTTCAATTTCAGGATCAGCAGGAGTTTGGGAATTTCAGGAAGCGTCACGTGGTTCCCGGGGCTGGGTTTGAGGTTCTGTGGGGTCAGCACTCCACAAAAAGCTGGAATTTGATGATTTAAGGGTCTTTCCCAACCTCGGTGATTCCAGGAAGATTTTCCAGCCTTCCTAAGCAGAGGCAGCAGGGAATTAGGACCACCAGATGGAAACTGAGGGTTCCAAAGTGCAAAAAACTCTCTTTATCCACAAAAATCCATCTTAAATCAGTTGGGAGAAAGGTAATTAAATTTCCTATTTATAATTAATAACGAGGATAATTAATGACAAGGAGAAAAGAGAGTTGGGATCGTTCAAATCCCAGAAAAATCAGCAGGAAAAGGAGAGGAATCAGGTGATCCCCATCCCTGGGAGGGTTTGAAGGTGTCCCTGGCTGGGACAGGATGATCCCGTTCCAACCCAATCCATTTGGGATTCTGGGATTCCATCCATTAAAATAAAAGGTGTTGACCTTCCTCAAAGCTGGATTATGGATCCCATTTCCTTCCCAGCCTCTTCCTTCTCCCCAAACCAAAAAAAAACAAAATTCCCATAAAAATAGAATTCCAAAATTAGGGAATGCGCTGCCGTTCCCTCAGGAACCTCGTGCCAAATTCCTCCCACGCCGAGATGGAGTTACGTAAAATCCCCCTGCTCCAACCTCTGATCCATCCCAATATTCCAGGGATTTTCCAGCACTTTTCCAGCTCCACGGGTCTGGAGCAATTCCCTCTGCTGCACTTTGCTCCCTGCAGGCACCAAAAATAAACCTGGAATGAAAATGAACGTGGAATTCCTGAACTTTTGGGGCTCCTTCCTGGGAAAATCGGGAGAAAAGGGTCGGTAAAATCCGAATTATTCAAGCCAAACACCCTGAGGAGCGCGAAGGAAATTGTAAAAATTAACCTAAAAAAACACAAATTCAAGCAAAGAACAAAAAAACAACCCCAGCACCTTTGATCTTTGATCTGTTTCCAGCTGCTCGGTGCCTTCCTTTTGCCCAAAAAACAAAAATCCAACACAAATTAAACTCCAGGAAAAGCTTTTTTAAGGCTACAGATCCCTAAATTTATATCAAATATCAAATTTATATCAAAATTCTTTACATGGACCACATTTCTATTAATTTTTCTTTTATATATGGAGCCACATTTCAACCAAAATTCTTTATCTGAGGCCACATTTCAATCAAAATTCCCTACGTGGAGCCAGATTTTGACCAAAATTCCTTCTCTGGAGCCATATTTTGACTAAAAAAATTCCATATTTTACCTTTATCAGCTTCTCTCCTGACGGAAACATCCCAATTTTCTCACGGGAATGGTGATAAAAAAGTAAAATTGGTGAGAAATTTGTGATAAAATATAAAAATGGTGATAAAGTAAAATTTAATTTGAATTCCAGGGTTCAGCTGCTCCAGCGTTTCTTGGTGCTTCACCAGGTTGAGCTGAAGGAGATTCTTCTCTTTTTCAAGTGCAAGCCACACAATAATTGGAATTTTATCCTGCTTTTCCTTACGCAAAAGGAGCCCCAAAAATGCCCTCAGGCTTCCAAAGTGTAAAAGACAAAACTTGAGGAGCCTCATCTCCCTTAAATCCTGAGGTTTTGCTCTTTTCTTCCCTTTAAAAGAGGAAAATCAGGAAGCCTGGAGCCTTTTTTATCTAAGTCTCAGCAGCCAGAGCTGAAAAGGGCCATTCCCAGCAGGAATTCAGCTCAGGAATTCCCAGGGATCCATCTCAAAGCCACCTCCACGTGCAAAGAAAGGGAAGAAAATGCAAAAGCTCAGCTCAGGAAATCGGGATTTAACCTGTTTTGTTTAGGCTGGGTCAGCCAAAAATATCCTGGATGCAGCTGGAATTCCGTGGATCATCACCCTCATCCGCCTGGAAGGCAACAAAAGAAACCAATTTCGGGTGGAAATTTGGAATTCCAGCAGGATCCTGAAGCCCAGAAGGAATTATCCATTATTATCCATTATTATCCATTATTATCCATTTTTTCCTAGATGCTGATGGAGAGCTGCATCCGTGGGTTCCTGCTGGGAATGCAAATCCCTGGAAACTGGGGAGGAAATTCCCTCTCTGCTGCTCTCCTTAATTCCAGAATTCCAGGGATATTAAAGCTCGTCCCATTCCCAGCCCTGCCATGAGCACCTTCCGCTATCCCAGGTTGTTCCCAGCCCTTGGACATTTCCAGGGATGGAACATCCAGAGTTTTTTCTGGGAAAACTGCTCCAGGGCCTCACTCCCCTCACAGCCAGATCCCAAATTTCCCCTCAATTCCCATCCTCCAGACCGCAGGATTTGCTGGAACACCCCCAGGCCTGAAGTGCCTTTGCTCCCATATTTATGAATCCCTAAAGTGGGATAAAAACCAAGGAAAAAAGTGCAGCTGTCCCTGTGTTTCATGGAATATTCATGGAGAAATTCCATGGAATACTGGGAGGAATTCCTGGGAATTCTTTTGTGCAGGTTTTTAATATCCTGACGTGTCCCCGCTCCCAAAAACACCGCAGTGCAAATGGAGAATGGACAAGCAGGAAAAGAGTTGGGAAGTTAACAGGGAATCCTGCTCCTTCCCAAAAAAAAAAACATGGAAAGGCATGTGGAGAGGGAAAATCCCTGGGAAAAATCTTATTTAAGCAGGAGCTGGAATCCAAGCTGGAAAATGAGGTCAGGGTGATGCAGCACGTCCCCAAATCCAGCTCTCCTGCTTCCCAAAATCCCCATTTCCATCCCAAAATCCCCATTTCCATCCCAGAATCCCCATTTCCATCCCAGAATCCCCATTTCCATCCCAAAATCCCCATTTCCAACACTCCCACTCAGGGTTTGGAGCTGGAAGTTTGGAGCAAGGGAAGTGAATCTGTTTCTGCTGGAATAGGAAAGAGGAGGGAGGATTGGATATTCCAGGGAAAAGATGGAGACAAATGTGTTGAAAATAGGGATTTATCCTTTCATTCATAAAAATGAGGAGCTGAGTGACTTAATTTATTAATTATTAATAATATTAATTATTATAATATTACCTTATTAATTATTAATAATTACTTAATTATTCCACAATTTATCTGTTGAATTTTAGAGAAGTCAAGATGTGCTCCAGGAAAAAGATCCAGTAAAGAAACAAATCTCCAAAATTTCTCTGCTCCTTCCTCCAACTGCCTGAGAATTCCCAAAGTCCCCCCAATTCCTGCTTTTCCCTAAGGAAAGAATTCCACCTGAAATCCTGACAGGAATCAAGAAATTCCACCTGAAATCCTGACACAAATCAAGAAATTCCACCTGAAATCCAATACAGGAATCAAGAAATTCCACCTGAAATCCTGACACAAATCAAGAAATTCCACCTGAAATCCTGACAGGAATCAAGGAATTCCACCTGAAATCCTGACAGGAATCAAGAAATTCCACCTGAAATCCTCACAGGAATCAAGGAAGAAATTCCACCTGAAATCCAATACAGGAATCAAGAAATTCCACCTGAAATCCTGACACAAATCAAGAAATTCCACCTGAAATCCTGACACAAATCAAGAAATTCCACCTGAAATCCTGACACAAATCAAGAAATTCCACCTGAAATCCAATACAGGAATCAAGAAATTCCACCTGAAATCCTCACAGGAATCAAGAAATTCCACCTGAAATCCAATACAGGAATCAAGAAATTCCACCTGAAATCCAATACAGGAATCAAGAAATTCCACCTGAAATCCTGACAGGAATCAAGAAATTCCACCTGAAATCCAATACAGGAATCAAGAAATTCCATCTGAAATCCTGACAGGAATCAAGAAAATAGAGGCACAAATCCCCACTGGAATTTAAAGCTCTTGGAAAACTTTTCCCTCCTCCTCCTCCTCCTCTGGGAGCAGGGAAGGAGATTCCAGCAGCACCTTCCCATAAATCCATGGAATTTAGCACGGGATGTAATCCCTGCCTCAAATCCTTCCTCGGAGCAATCCAAGGAAAAATCTCACAGGGAAAAGGGAATTGGAACTGCCCAAAATTCCCAAATTCTGGAACATCCTGAATTTCTCCAGGGATGAGGAGGATCCACACACGGGGCAGCAACTCCAGGATGATTCCCATGGATTTCCCCCTCTGGAATACCACAGGAGGGATGGACAGGCGGGAATTCCAACCCAAAATCCACACAAAAACCCAGCTGTCCAAAGAAACCCCCAAATCCACATTAAATCTAAAATTCCATGGAAATTTTGGCCACAGAGCAGCCAAGGACATCCTTTCACTCCGGATTTTCCTCCCCTCATTAACAATTCCTAATTCAAATTAAAACCGTCCTAAAGCCAAAGTTAGGCCGGACTTAAAGCTCAGGCTCAGTTCCACCACCAAAACATTTCCCCCACCAGCACCAAGCCACTTCCAGGACTGAAAATTTAGGAATTAGTGGGAATAGGAGGGAATTTTTGCCGATTTTTTACCAGTTTTTATCATTTTGCTCAAATCCCAAAATTATCTGTGCCCAGAGAAAGTTCCTCCTTTTTTAAGCTGCTCTTTGTAAATTCCTCAATTTAAGTTAAATTAGATAAAATAGATTAAAATAGATTTCAGGAGGAAAAGGATTTTGGGAGGAAGTTCTGGAAGCTGAAAACTTGAGGAATTTAGGAATTTTAAAATAATAAAGATAATAATCAGGAAAATCCCAATAATTAGGAAAAATAATCAGGAAAATCTCAATTTACTTACAATTGTTGCTACTGGGGACCGAGACAGGGATTCACTCCCAAGGACTGGGATCCATTCCCAAGGATTGGGATTCATTCCCAAGGATGAGGAATCATTCCCAAGGATTGGGATCCATTCCCAAGGATTGGGATCCATTCCCAGCACCTGGACAGGCAGAGGTCCTGCGACTCCACCTGAGCTGAGCAAAAAATTTGGGATTTGTGCTGAAAATCAGGGAAAAAACTCCTGGAGCAGCAAAGCCCCTCCCTCAGAGGGGGAGGATTTGGGAATGGCTCCAGGATCCAGCACTTGCTGCTTCCCCAGGAAAACCGGGAATTTTCCCTGAATGAGGCAGCGAATTCCAAGCTGGATCCTCTGGAGCCTGAATGACATCACCCCCCCAGGCACTGCTCGGCACCTTTGTCTCCCAAAATGCCTGGAAAACAAGGAATTCTCTCTTTGGGACACAAATGGATAAGGTGGCAACACTTCCCAACATCCCTAAAAAAAAAAAGGAGCCATCCCTGTCCTCTCCATCCCGAGATTTTGAGGTAAAACCATGGAATTTTAGTGCAATACCAAATATTCCCAAAATTCAGCAGAGCCCCAAATGTCCCGTTCTGAACCCAAACTCTTCCTGAATTTATCAATGGAATAAATAAATATATGGAAATAAGTGGAAATAAATGGAAATAAATTGAAATAAATAGCAATAAATAGCAATAAATAGAAATAAATAGAAATAAATGGAAATAAATGGAAATAAATAGAAATAAATAGAAATACACTGAAATACATAGAAATACATAGAAATACATAGAAACTGAAATAAATTTAAATAAATGGAAATAAATAGAAATAAATCAAAAGAAACAGAGAGAAATCAAAATAAATAGAAATAAATTGTAATAAATATCAATACATAGAAATAAATGGAAATAAATGGAAATAAATTGAAATAAATAGAAATAAATCAAAAGCAATAGAAAGAAATCAAAATAAATAGTAATAAATAGAAATAAATATCAATACATCGAAATAAACTGAAATAAATCAAAATAAATAGAGAAAAATAGAGAGAAATAGAAAGAAGTCAAAATAAACCGTAATAAATTGAAATAAATCAAAATAAATAAAGATAAATAGAGAAAAATAGAAATAAATAGATGTAAATAGAAATAAATAAATAGGAATAAATAGGAATAAACAGGAATAAATAGGAATAAATTGAAATAAAGAAATGGAAAGAAATAGAAAGAAAGAAATAAAAGGAAATAGAAAGAAAGAAATAGAAATAAGTCTAAATTCTCCAAGGGTTTCTTTCTTACCCAATTATAGCTGAAGTTTAACATCCTGGGATTTTGCCCAGCAGGAGCAGGGACACCTTGGGAATTGCTCTGAATTCCACAGGAGAGAATAAATCCCTTTCATGCTCCTTTACACCAGAAATTTCCCATAAAATTCCAAGCTGGGAACGTCGTGCAGGCAAGCACGAGGCACCAGGAGCAGGCAAAGCTCCCAAAAACACCAAGCACCAGGCTCTGGAATTTTTTCCTGTTGGATTTCCACTCCAATTCTGGAATTCCACATTAATTCTGGAATTATAAAGGTGCTGGGGAAGCTGGAAAATCTTGGAGCAATCCAGAGGGAATCCACTGGAAATGGGGATCCTGATCCAGGCTGATGCCTCCTCCTCACGTCAGTATTTTGGGATCAAATTTGGACTCCTGGCTCGGATTCTCCTGAATTTTAGGTCCAGTTCCAAGTCATTCCCTCTGGGATGCATCCCAAAAAGCTGAATTTTGCAGGAGAGGTGAAGCCACAGGGATGGAGCACTTTTAGGGAAGTTTACCTCCAAAAAATGGGAAAAGTCAGGTAAAAAAATCAGGGAAAAAGGAAATATTCTACGTAATAAAATGTTCTACCAACATTCCATCAACCACAGCCACACCTGGACGTCCTCAAGACTTTTCCTCAAGGAATTCTACAATTCTGGAAGGAAAAACACCCGTTTAAAACAGGTGTTGATAAATCCTCTCTTCCCTTCTAAATATCCAAAGAAATCAGATTTAAAATTGCCCTGAGAAGCCCCAGCTGCCCCATTCCTGGAAATGTCCCAGGTCAGGATCCCAAAGCCAAAGATATAAAGTGAATTTTCCTTAACTAATCCAACTTTCCAGACACATTAAAGCTGGAAAACCCCTGGACAGAAACCCCTGGAAAACCTCAGGCAGCCAGAGTTGAGTTTTTCCCTTTCCTCTCTCCATCCCACAGCCCATCATTAATAAATCATGGGACCATCATTAATTAAAGGAGGAGCATTCCAAGGGAATTGCAGGTGGAAAACTCAGCCAGGTGGATCAGGAGGTGCTCCAGGATCCAAAGGTGGCTGTTCCACCACGGCACATCCGCCTGTGCCGAGGGAACCGACCCCCTGGGATGGTTTCCATCAGGGAAAGGCAGAAAAGAGAATCCAGATTCCCAGAAAAACCAGCCAGTCCCAAAGTGACACCGACAGGGAACAGCCTGGGAGACTCTACAGTATGAACATCAAAAATAAAATCCTTGGCAACAGCCACAGCCAAAATCCTGGAGCTCCAGACTGTCGGAATCCGTATCAAAACCGAAGGAATCCGCTCTGATCCTAAATCCCAACCCTCCAAAGCACCCGGCACGGCCCGTCGGGATCACCGGCGTGCCTGGGAAAGCATCTTCCCCCAAAATGGAGCTGAATTCCCGCTGGGAGCTCTCCAGGAGCAGATGGATGAATGCAGCTGCCATTATGACACGAGGAAAAGAAATCCTTGGAGTCTCAGCACGGAGGGGTCGCTGCTCCAAGAGGTTCCTGCACCCTCAGGATGGCAAATCTTGGAATGTTCTCCCAGGAAACAGCAGTTGAAGCGGCTGCTGCTCACGGCAGGACACGAACATCCATCGGTGTCCATCGGGAACAGCTTGTCCAGAGCAGCTGGGGCTGCCCCAGATCCCTGGGAATGTCCAAGGCCAGGCTGGACAGGGCTTGGGACAGTGGGAGGTGGCACTGGGTGAGCTTTGAGGTCCTTTCCAACCCAAACCATCCAGGATTCTAAGCAGCTCCATGGAGAAGCTCCATGTGGAACGTGGTGGTGGCAGCTCCGAGCTCTGGGAATTGGGCTGGCCCAAATTTAAGCATCCAAAGAGTCAAGGAGACCTGGTTCTGCTGGATACCGAAGCTCCCAGGAATCCGAGCTCTGCTTGATGAGCGGACACGCAGAGCGACCCACGAGGTAAAAACGAGCCAGAGTTCCTTTCCCACAGGAAAATCCCAGTGAAAGCCGTCGGCTCCCGGCTCAGCATCCGCCTGCTCCAGCCAGCCTGGAGCTCCAGCTCATCCCTGGAAGTGCCCAGGGCCAGCTGGGATGGGGCTTGGAGCAGCCTGGGACAGTGGGAGGTGCCCCTGCCATGGGATGATCCTTAGGGCCCCTTCCCACCCAAACCATCCAGTGAGTAATTCCCAGCAAAAGGAAGGGATTCACCAGGCTCTGAACCCTCTCCAAGCAGCACAATCCCAACGTTCCGAGCTATCAAAGCAACTCATCCCAAAAAACCAACCCCGCACGTCCTTCCTCATCCCAGCCCGCGGCGGGTACGGAACGGGGGAAGCCACAACCGCCCCACAGCCAGCACGGTTCGCTCGGAATTCTGCTCTTCCCAAACACCCAACTGATCCTCAGACATTCCCAACAACCTTCAGCCAATTATCCCAAACCAACGCGGCTCGGACGCGGAGGGAACGCCGGGATTCGAGGTGGGGATGGGGAAACAACAATGCTAAAAACACCAGGAGACCTCCCAAAAACTTTGTGAGTGCCAACATGGAACACCCAGCCCAAGGAAACCCCAAAATCAGGCAAATTAATCCATATTTCCATTAAAAAGTCATCAGAGGAGCTGCTCCAGCTACTTTCAACAGCCCAGGTTGGCACCACTGGATATTTTTAGACAACAAACAGCGACGTGAGACAACCTGGACACTTCTGGACACCAAATTCCAAGTGCCAAACCAATCCCGGGCACGAGGATCCCTCCACGCGCTCCATACGACAAAAGCAAAACACCTGAATTAGCCTGAAAGTTTTGGGGTGAACAAGAGAGTCCTTTGGACCCAGAGGGTCTCCTGGGAAGGGATCATCCCAGCAGGGTTAAGCTGAAGTAAAACAGGATTTACTCCCATCCTGGGACAAAACACAACCCGGATTCCAAATGAAATCCTCCATTCCTCACTAATTTTAGAAGGCTCAGCCACGGGCACCGTTTCAGCTGCAACAAGGGGAAGCTGTTCCTCAGCTGCTCCAGGTGGGCACACGGGAAGAATTCACTCAAAAAAGGTTTGCTCTGTTGTCCCTGCTCGAAAAAAACACCATTTTTAGCTTTGCCTCCAATCCGGCCATCGCTCTGGTGGGGGGTGCTCCGTGCCAGATCTCTGCTCCTTCCACCCCAGAGCTGGCAAAGTTTATGGAGCCCCTGAATCCTTCACCAAGGAAGTCTAAAAATGTAAAAATAGCGTTGAGAACCAGCGGGAAACGGGTTGGGGGGGAGAAGCCCGGCAGGGACGCAGTGACTTCTTATGAGAGGAGATAAAGCCGGAGGCCCTGGCGGGATCAGGGGGTGGCTTGGTGAAATTCCCCATCCAGAGGAGAACCAGAGTTCCCGGCCATTAGGCTGCTCCCCCTTCCCTGGCTCCTTCCTCCTGGCAGAAAATGGGGTCAGGGCAGGGGCCGCCCGCGGGGAGAGAATCCCAGGGGTAAAAGCAAGACGAGGTTCGGTAACTAGAAAAAATAGCATTAATGATAACAATAATAATAATAATAATCAAGAAGGTAGTGAAAAATGGCCCCGCGGGGAGGCCGGGACACGTCCGCACGCTCCGCCCGGCTCCCCCCGCGCACCCCCGGGCAGGGCCGGGACAGGGAAAGGGACACGGGCAAGGGGAACACGGCCCCCGAGCCCAGCCGAGCCGCCAGCCCCGGCGCGGCCGCTCCCGCCGCCCGCTCTCCGCCCTCCCCGCGCTCCCTGCCCGCCCTCCCCGCGCCCGCCCCGGCCGCGGCCATCACGCAAGGCCGGGGATGCGCGGCCTACCCCGGACCGGCGGGAGGACGGAGGGAAGGGGAAGGGAAAGGGCGGCGGTACAGGGAAAGAGAAGGGGCAAAAGGAACGGGAATGGGAAGGGGAACGGGAAGGGGCAGCGGCCCGGGTGCCGGCGGCCGCGCGGTGCCGGCGGGCCCGAGGCCGCGGAGGGCCCGCGCTTACTCCGGCGTGGGGTGCTCCGGGTCGTAGAAATCCCCCATGGTGGGTGGGCGGGCGCGGGGCTCCGCAAGTGCCCCCTGGCCGGGGAGGCCCCGCTCGCCCCGTCGGGGCTCCTCACATGGTCCGGCGGGGCCCCCCCGCCACCCGCGCCCAGCCCGGCCCGGCCCCGCCGCGATCCGCCCCGGCCGCCGGCTCCTCCTCCCGCGGCACCGCGCAGCACCGGGAGCCCTCCGGGAGCGGCCGCCGAGCCCCGGGCCACGCCGGCATCGGGCCCGCCGTGCCGGTCAGCCGCGGCTCCGCCGGGAATTCGCTCGGAACGCAGCGGGATCAGCCCCGAGATCGCCCAGGCCACGGCGGGGACCGCGCCGGAATGGGCCGCGGTGCCACCGGGATCCCAGCGGGATCAGCCGCGGCACCGCCGGGACTTTATCGGGAGCATCCTGGGAGCGGTGCGGGGATGGCACGGCGGGATCAGCCTGGGTGTCACTGGGATCCCAGCGGGATCGGCCGCGGGACTGCCGGGATCTCCTCCGGGTCAGCCGCAGAACCGGCAGGATCTCCTCGGGATCGCGCCTGGGTCACTGCCAGCACCGGCCACGGGATCCCTCGGATCTCCCCGGGATCACCAGGACCGCACCAGCCTCACCCTGCGATCGCCACTGCAGGTTCAGCCACACTATTCCCGGGATCTCAGTGGGATTTCCCTGCAGGATCTCCTTGGGATCAGCCCTGGGATCCTCAGGAATCACCGGGAGCAGACGGGAGATCACCCGGATCAGCTGCAGGGCTGCCAGGATCACCGGGGCTACACCTGAATGGCTCAGGGAACAGGGCAGGATCTTCCCGGGATCTCTCAGCATCACGCTGGGATCACCCCCAGGATCACACCCTGAGATCACACCCGGACACCAGCACCCCTTAGCACCAAATCCCTGGGGCAGTTCCAGGCCCCATTTGCCCTAAAAATCACTAAAACCCCTCTTTTTTCCTTTCACAGGTCATTTCCCATCTTCCTGATCCATGGGAGAGCTCCTCCATGGAATGGTGCTGGAGCACTTCAGGAGACCCAGCTGCTTCTGGGATGTTTGTTCACATGGAATCCTCCAAACCACATTTACAGCTTCCAAGACTGAGATTTCTGGGATTTCCCCAGATTTGGGAGCACGGTGTGGGCAGGAGGGACCCACAGGGATGAAGTGGGAAGCAGAGGAGGGCTGGGTATAAGGAAGGACAAAGAAAGGTTCGGTTCCAGTCCCCTGGAAGCGTTTTCTTGGGAAATCCAGCCTGGCCTGAATTCCCAGCAGCTTTTTCAGCCTCTGGAATTGGATCATTACAAGGAAAAGGTGATTTCTGGGATGTTCTCCAGCGCCCTTCCAGGGGGCAGGTGCTGTTATAGGAACAGAGGGAAGCTCCAACAAATTCCAAAAACCACGGATTCATTCCCTTTCCCAGTTTTCCATGGAAAATCTGGGATGCCCAAATGGGGGCTGCTCCCGCCATGGCTGGTGCTGCTTTTGGCAGCAGGAGGTTCCCCAGGACGCTGCAGCACAGGGCGTTGACTTTGGGGTTTTCAGCTTCCCAAACCATCTTGAGGGAGCTGGAGGGGCTCATCCTGGAGAAGAGGCGGCTCAGGGGGCACC
Source organism: Poecile atricapillus (assembly GCF_030490865.1). NCBI lineage: Eukaryota > Metazoa > Chordata > Aves > Passeriformes > Paridae > Poecile > Poecile atricapillus. The sequence goes on along the minus strand of NC_081250.1, from coordinate 1,296,311 downwards.
TCCTGGCTCCCTGCAATTCCCTGGAAGAAGGTTGGAGCCAGGAGGGGTCGGGCTCTGCTGACAGGACAAGAGGGAAGGGCCTCAAGGGGAGGTTTGGGTGGGATATTGGGAATATTCCCCCTGGAAAGGGCTCTCCAGGCCCCAGGGAGAGGAGACTCACCCAGGGCAGCTGCCCAGGGCAGGGGTGGAGTCCCCATTGCTGGAGGGATTTCAAAGCCCTGTGGATGTGACACTTGGGGACACGGTCAGGGGTGGCCTTGGCAGTGCTGGGGGATGGTGGGACTTGTTCTTGGAGAGCTTTTCCAAGCAAAACCATTCCGTGATTCCCCAGAAATGAATCTTTGTTTCATTCCCTTCTCCAGGCAGATCCAACAGGCCAAGCCATGAATTTGTTGCTCCAATGGGAACAAGCCCAGGAGAGCTTCAGCTCCAGCACCAGGAAAGATGGAATCAGGAGCAGCCTGGCTTATCCACAGCAACCCCTGTGCTGTGACCCTGCCTTTTCCAGAGGCTCAGGAAAATCACTGGTGCTGTTGGAACTCCCTGGCTCCTGGCCTGTCCAAACAGCAACATCGATCCCCAAAAACTCCCTGCCTGCCCAAAGGTTGGGTGCTTTGCTTTTCCCGCTGTTTATTTTGATAAATCGATGGTGGACATGGGCATGAGGCACTTCCTGAGGTGGCATTCCTTTGGGAATGCTGGGATCCAGGCTATGGGATGGGCAGGAAGGACAGGGCTTTTTTCTTCCCAGCAGCCGGGACCAGTCCGGGTTTCCTGCGCATTTTCCGGAGAGCCGCCATGGACCTGTTGAAGGTTTGCTGGGAACAGGGAACACAAAGGGATCACTCAGCTCAGCTTGGCTCTCAGAGAACACTCCTCACCTGTAAAAGCTTCTTTCCTGAAAAATAAAAACTAAATTCCTTCCCAAACTTTCCAAGTGCTGTTGGAAAAAGCTGGGAAAATCCCCACCCCAACATTGCTCTGTTGATAATAGATCCCAGCAGGCTCCAAGGAGGGGACAGGAATCCCTAGGAAATTCTCCAGAGCCCCAGAAAGCTGCTTTTGAGATGTTTTCATGGAATCCCAGAATGATTTCAGTTGGAAGGGACCTTCAGGATGATCCTGATCCACCCCCTGCCATGGCAGGGACACTCCCACTGTCCCAGGCTGCTCCAGCCTGGTCTTGGGCACTGCCAGGAATCCAGGGGCAGCCACAGCTGCTCTGGGAATTCCATCCCAGCCAGGAATTCCTTCCCAATATCCCATCCAACCAGTGGGAGCCATTCCCTGTGTCCTGTCCCTCCATCCCTTGCCCCTCTCCAGCTCTTCAGGGCCTGGGAAGTCTCTGGGGTCTCTCCGGAGCCTTCTCCAGGCTGAACATTCCCAGCTCTCTCTGGGTGAATTTGTTCTGGCTTGGAGCAGCCTGGAACAGGCACTGGATGATCCCAATCCATTCTGGGATTCTCCCAGGGCCCAGCTGGGGTTACCTTTTGGTCCGTGTTCATCCTGGCCCTGTAGAAGGACACGGAGCGCGGGCAGTCCGGCAGCACCGTCCCCTGCATCCGCTCAAACCTGTCCTGCTCGTCTTCACCCTGCCAGGGAAGAGAATTCCCCATTCCAGGTGCAAACCACACTCCTGGAGACCTGGGACAAGGATCCTGTTTGCTGCACCCAGCACCAGCTCAGCCAGGAAAACTGGAAGTGAGAGGTTCCCCTGTGCACACCTTGGAGGAGCAGCTCTGGGCAGGGCTTTGGGCAGAAACCTGCAAGGGTTGGGATTTTCCCACAGGAAAAATGAACATTCCCAGCTCTCCCAGCCTGGCTCCAGAGGGGCTCCAGCCCTGGAACAGCTCCAGGGCCTCTTCTGGATCTCTCTGGCAGCTCCAGGTCCCTCCTGTGCTGTTGGATCCAGGGCTGGGGCAGCTCTGCCGGTGGGGAATCACCTCAGAGGGGCAGAATTCCCCCTTCTGGTCCCACCTGGAATCCTGGGGAATGGGGAGTTGAACAGAAATGTGCTTTTCAGGATGAGCAAAGAGCCCGTGGTGGCTCCTGCCACAGGACTGGTACTGACCACAAGAGTTTGGCTGCAAACCTGGGATCCCCCAGGAATCAGGCTCCCAAAATTCCCTGCACCCCCAGGCACTTTGCCCAGCTCCTGATATTCCACAGAGCCCAGGAGCCTCAGGCACTGTCCTGATTTAGCCTCTAGACAGTGCAGGGAATGTGACAGCAGGATGTGGCTCCAGATATTCCCTTTGTGCTTCCTTCTCCTTCTTTTTCTCCTCCTCCTCCTCCTTCCACAGGCTTCCTCATTCCCTCACCACCCCAGACATGAGCAGAACTCCGGGATAACTCACCAGGCACGTGACTCTGTTGATGGGAATCATCCCAGGTGTGATGTTCCCACCGGGCTTCAGAGCTTCCCTCACATGTTCAGGGATAAGGAAGGATTCGTTGTACCAGATCTCAAACTCTGGGAAGCAAAGAGGGGCAATTAATGGCTGTAATTAACAACCCAAAAGACAGCACGGATTGGTTCTCCCTGTGGATCAGGTGGGATCTCAGACAGGAACTCAGAACTCCGGGATTTGGAGTTTAAACAATTGGAAAAGTGATTTTTTTTGTTTGTTTGTTTAAGGAAGGAGGCTGTTGGAGGTGGCCAAGAGGTGGTGGCCAGCTCTGGGGACAATCCCTGGCCATGAGAAGGCTCCTGCAGCCCCCAGAATCCCTTTGGAAGCAGGGCTCGGATTTCAATCCCACGCACTCCAGCACAGCCGTCTGCCATCCCATAATAGGCAGTGAGAACACACAGCAGGTGGGAATTATGTCCTTATTAATCCTGGGCATTTCCCTGCTCCTGCTCTGGGTGAGTCCTGGATGTTTGAACCAACATCTGGAGTGCCCAGAAATGCCAAACCCGGGTCCAGCGGGCACAGCTGTGACTGTCCCGCTCATCCCTGGAATGATGGGAATGATTATCCCACTTCTTCCAGCGTGGGATGGATCCAAGCTGTCCCCTGGGAAATGCTGCCATGTGCACAGCATCCAGATCTTTGGGATTCTGCAATTCCTACAGGGACAGGCAAACCCAGGGATACAGTAGGGGCAGTTGGAATCCACAGATTTCAAGGTGGAGCCCACCAGGAATTTGCAGGAATTTCCCAGGACAAGCTCTTTTTCCTGCTAAGGATGCAACTCTGGAAGCTGGAAATCACATAGGGACAGAGGAAATATTGGGAATCCAGAGGCAAAGCCCTGTCCCAGGGCAATTCCTTAACCACCACCTCTATTTAATAAAATCTGGGATGAGATCTGGGGTCAGCAGTGTAAAATTCCTTGTGGGAGGCTTTTCCCCCGTGTAAGGGTGGCACCAAGGAGTGGAGGGACATTATCTGGGAGAGGAGCTGCAGGAATTCGAGGTTAGGTCAGAAAACCCCACCTGAAATGGATAAAATCCAGTCTGGAAGGCAACAGGAAAAGGGACAACAGAGAATGGTAATTTGGCAAGGACAGGACAATTTGAAATTGGTAAAAGGTAATTTGGTAATTTAAAGGTAATTTAAAATTTTGGTAATTAAAAGGTAATTTAAAATTTTAAGAGGTAATTTGGAGGTACAGGACATGGGGAGCAGCTTCCACTGTGTCCAGAGGGATGGGAGAGATGGGATATTGGGAAGGAATTCCTGGCTGGGAGTGTGGGGAGAGACTGGGATGGAATTCCCAGAGCAGCTGTGGCTGTCCCTGGATCCCTGGCAGTGCCCAAGGTTGGACAATGGGGTTTGGAGCAGCCTGGGATGGTGGGAGGGGATTGGAACTGGATAAGATGAATTGAAGCTGGACAACCCAAACCATCCTGGGATTCCATGGAGTTTGTGAGTGCTCCAGTCTGGATTTATCCCAGCTGAGCTGGAGGCTCCTGGTGCTCCGTACCTGAGATGAGCCTTTTCCGACACTTATCCAAGAGCTGCTGGCCGTACTGGATCTCTGCCTTCAGGTTCCTCAGCTCAGTGAAGGCAGCCCTGTGCTTCTCCTTCAGCTCCTTCAGCTTCAGGATGAGAGAAAACTCCTTCTCATCGATGATCACCTGTCCATCCTCATCCGTGTATTCTCCTGGAGAGGGGGGAAAAGGAAAAGGTTCTGGTGAGGGTGGAGAGCTCTGATGGAGGGTCTGACTTGGCTCCCAGGGGAAAAATCCCTGGGACTGTTGAAATGGGAGGCACAGAGAAGTTGTGGCTGCCCCTGGGTCCCTGGAAGTGTCCAAGGATAATGGGAATTCTGAAATTAAATCTCTGTGTCGCTATAGGACACGGAATGATTCACATGGACACGGTTTCATGTATGATAGGGAAAAAGGTACTTTTGTTTTTCTAACTCTGGTATTTATAGATTTTTGACAATGACCAGGGGTTGGATAGTTAGGTTACTACCTTCCCAATCACTCTGGTCATGTGAAACATCCATTAAAAGATGTTTCTTAAAAAGAATGTATAAACATCTATGTTTATAGTTACTTTCCTGGGAAAGTGGCTGAAAACTATGAAAACAAGATCAGAAAGTTTAATTTTCAGGGCAACATCTCTGGACATCTGAGTAAAATCAAGCCTTTTAAACACCATGACAGTAATTAATGTCTAATTTATCCAAGGCCAGGTTGGATTTGGTTTGGAGCAACAGTGGGAGGTGTCCCTGCCCATGGCAGGGGTGGAGTGGGATGATCCTTAACATCCCTTCCAATCCCAAACCATCCCATGGTTCTATGACCACCCAAAACTGCTGGGAGCCCAGAGCTCCATCCCTCTGTCCCGTGCTGCCTCCTCACCCTCCTGCCTCCTCTTCCTCTTCTGAGCCTCCAGAGCCTCCTTGATCGCCTCCATCTGCTGCTTGATGCGTTTGATCCTCTGGGCCACGGAATGGCTTCTCTTCTTGCGGGAGATGAGGAGCCTCTTGTTCTCCCTGAAGATCCGGTGGATCTCCCGGCCAGCCTCCTTCTTAAACATCTCAAACGCTTCTTGCTTGGGTAGAGGGGACCTGAAACCAGATGTGGACACAGGAGGTCAGCCTGTCCTGCCCTGCAGCCTGGAATCATGGAATGGTTCAGGTTGGATCATCGAGCCCAACCATCCCCCAGCACTGCCAAGGCCAGCCCTGGCCATGTCCCCAAGTGCCACATCCACAGGGATGTCACATCCTAACAGGGATGGGGATGGGGACTCCACCCCTGCCCTGGGCAGCTGGGCCAGGCCTGGACAGCCCATTCCAGGAGGGAATTTTCCCAATTTCCAACTTGAACCTCCCCCTGAAGCTGTTCCCTCCTGTCCCTGTTCCCTGGCAGCAGAGCCTGACCCCCCCGGCTGTCCCCTCCTGTCAGGGACTTGTGCAGAGCCAGAAATTCCCCCTGAGCCTCCTTTGCTCCAGGCTGAGCCCCTTCCCAGCTCCCTCAGGAATTCTCCAGCCCCTTCCCAGCTCCCTCAGGAATTCTCCAGCCCCTTCCCAGCTCCCTCAGGAATTCTCCAGCCCCTTCCCAGCTCCATTCCCTTTCCTGGACTCACTTCAGCCCCTCCAGGTCTCTCCTGTCAGGAGGAGCCCAGACTTGGACGTTCCCATACCAACCCCGACACCCGCTGTGCCCCAGGCTACCCCCAGAACAAAGTTCTTGACACAGACACCATATTCCCCAGGAGATGCCTCAGAACTGAGAATTCCCTGGAAAGCCTGGCTTTCATGGGTTGAATTTCCACAAAAATAATGGATATTGTTCCTCCCTATTGTTAAACAAATGCCTTTGCTCTTCCCAGGCTGCATTCCCAGCACGGATCAGTCTCCTCTGGAGCCAAACCCCACAGCTCCACAACGCTGCTGCCATGCCCTGGAAGTCCTGCCTGTGTCCCAAATGGGAATTCCAAGTGCCATTCCCGACTTTTCTGTGGAATGGCTTTGATGCCGGTGTGTCCCTGTGAACACCTGCTGTCATTCCAACAGGAGCCACTCCAGGCAAAAAAAAAAAAAAAAAAGGAGAATCTCACAGTCCACAGATGCTGCTGTGTGCTGTGGATATTCCTGGAGAGCAGGATGGATTTGGGAGCAGAAAGCAGGAACAGAAAACCATGGAATGATTTGGGTTGGAAGGGACCTTAAAGCTCATCTCGCTCCAACACAGGTGCACATTCCTCACTCCAAACTGCAGCTCCTGCCTTCCCTGAGTGACCTCTTAAGGGCATTTTCCAGCTCCTCCAGGGCTGTGTGGCACTGTTCCCGTGCCAAATCCTGGCACAGGGCTGTAAACAACAGCCCCTGGGCAAGGAGCCACGGCTGCAGCTCCCAGAGGCTGCTCTGAGCTGCTGGAAGGGCTCTGGGATGTGCCTGTGCAGCTGCAGCCGCCTGTCCTGCCAGCCCTGGGAATGCTGAGGGACACAAATCCCCTGGAGAGGCCCTGGAGGGAATGGAAACACGGGGAGCAGCTCCTGGAGGGAATTCTGCAGCAGCTTCACTGCTCTGCTGGAAGCCAGAAAGGACAACCTGGGCTGGTCCCAGCGTGGGCAGCAGGAAATGGGGAATTCTGCCCCTCTGCACAACTCCCCCCACCTGCAGAGCTGCCCCAGCCCTGGATCCAACAGCTCAGGAGGAACCTGGAGAGATCCAGAGGAGGCCCTGGAGCTGCTCCAGGGATGGAGCCCCTCTGGAGCCAGGCTGGGAGAGCTGGGAATGTTCCCCTGGAGAGGAGAAGCTCCAGGGAGAGCTCAGAGCCCCTTGCAGGGCCTGAAGGGGCTCCAGGAGAGCTGGAGAGGGACTGGGGACAAGGGATGGAGGGACAGGACACAGGGAATGGCTCCCAGTGGTTGGATGGGATATTGGGAAGGAATTCCTGGCTGGGATGGAATTCCCAGAGCAGCTGGGGCTGCCCCTGGATCCCTGGAAGTGCCCAGGGCCAGTCTGGAGCAGCCTGGGACAGTGGGAGATGTCCCTGCCATTGCAGGGTTTGGAATGGGATGATCCCTAAATTCATCCCCCAACCCAAGCCAGCCTGGAATTCCATCATTCTATTGATCCATTTCCAGGAGTGTGGGGATTTCTGGCTGGATGTGAGGTGTCCCTGCAGTTTTCCCACTCACCAAAGGGATGCTGCAGTCTTCAGAGATCAAGGAATTAAATTAATTTAAATTAAATAAAATTAAATAAATTAAATTAATTGAGGTTTTGAAATATTCAAGACCACCACCAGCACCATTTGGAGCTCAGGGTGTTCCCACCACCATTCCTGTCCTGTATTCCCTGGAGATTTCCAAATCTCTCCCCTTTGCCTTGGAGTTGTACTCAGGGAACACAATCCAACTGTTCCAGTGTACAGCACCCTCTGGAAAAGGGGATTTACTCCCTCACAGGGAAAATCTACCTGAGCTGGGAATCCTGCACTGAAGGTGGGACTGAGGCCTCTTCATCACTTTCCTGATCACTTCCTTCCTCTTCCTCATCCAGATCCTTGGTGGGGCTTTTGGACAGTGAGGAATCATCCTGACTTGCCTCAGAGGGAGGGCTCCCACTTCTTTCCTTCCTGACAGGGGGGAAAAGATGAACCAGATTCATTAATTTCTTCACCAGAGGGATCTGGAAGCAAAGGGTTTGGCTTTGCTGAGTTAAAAACTGAGCTAAAAAACAAAGTTTCCAGGGAAATATCCACTGTCAAGGAATAAAATCAGCCTTGTTCCCACAAATCCTTAATTCTCAGAGTGGAGGAACGGCCCTGGATAATGTGGAACACAGGCCAGGCTGGATGAGCTCTCTTGAGAAGGATCTCAAGGACACAAGTCCCACCCTGCCCAGCTTTGGGCACACCTGGACAAAGGCCAGCCCTTCCCAAAAGGAATCTCCAAGGATTTGATCCAATCCCACATTTAAACCAAGCCTGGCTCCCTGCTTTTCCTAATCCCTCCACCTTCAGCTGCAGGGAATAGAATACTCATGGAATCATGGAATGGTTTCAGTTGGAAAGGGCCTGAAAACCCATCCAGTGCCACCCCTGCCATGGCAGGGACACCTCTGTCACTGTCCCAGGCTGCTCCAAACCCCATCCAGCCTGGCCTTGGGCACTGTCAGGGATCCAGGGGCAGCCCCAGCTGCTCTGGGAATTCCACCCCAGCCCTTCCCCAGCCTCCCAGGGGATTTCTTCCTAAGGAATGGTGTGACCAGGAGAGTGTGATTTGCACCAGAGGCAGAGGAGTGTTTGCCACATCTCCTGGAGTCTCCCCAAAACCAGAGAGCCCAAAGCCTTGGTGATTCCTCTGCTCCCTCCACGAGACTTTGGGGAAATGTCAGGGAGGAACCAAGCAGGGATTTGCTTCTGTGAACTGAAGGTTCTTCCTCTGCTCAGGACTGGCTGGTTCCCCCTTCCCTCCCCAGTTCCCTCCTCCATGGGCTGCACATTCCTGCCTGACCAGAGCTGGGAAGTGCTGGATCCTGCACTTGGGGCACCACAAGGATTGGGGTGCAACTGGGAAAGGCCCTGAGGGGGCAGGAGGAGCCAGGGAGCAGGGACAGGACAAGAGGAAACAGCCCCAGGCTGGGCCAGGGGAGGCTCAGTTGGATATTGGGAAAATCCCTTCCCTAAAAAGGCTGCCCAGGGCTGGAGTGATTTAAAATCCCTGTGGATGTGGCACTTGGGGACACAGTCAGGGGTGGCCTTGGCAGTGCTGGGGGATGGCTGGACACGATGACCTTAAAGGGCTTTTCCAGTGTTGACAATTTTGTGATTCCACGATTATCAGAGGTAAAGGAGAGGTTTAACTCACTCATCACCCTCCTCAGCTTCCTTCTTCCCACCAGGAATGGGGGATGTAGGAGGACTTCCAGCCTCAAGAGTCTCTTCATCCTCCTCCTGCTCCAAATCCTCTTCCTTACGAGCGGTAGTTTCCTGGGAACAGAAAGAACAATCCATTTGTGCACACCATGGAAGCTGCACAGGCCAGCAGCTCCTCCACCCCCTGGAACAACCCAGTGTGGGAATTAAAAACTCTGGGAGAGCCCACAGGAGGATTTATGGATTAGGTTAGGGATTTATACACTCAGCTCCAGAAATTATAAGGATTAAAAAGAGGGATCTCAGCAGAGGAAGGAGCTCACCTCCTCCAAGCCAGGGACAGACAGGACACTTTGGAGATTGTACAGGACCAGGGGAGGGGGCACTGTGCAAATGGGATTTTGGGAAGCAATTCCTGGCTGGAAGGGTGGAGAGGCCCTGGGATGGAATCCCCAGAGCAGCTGTGGCTGGCCCTGGATCCCTGGAAATGTCCAAGGCCAGGTTGGATTTGGTTTGGAGCAACCTTGAATAGCGGGAGGTGTCCCTGCCCATAGAATGGGATGATCTTTCATGCTCCTTCCAACCCAGACTTTTCTGGGATTCCAATTCCCATTTCATAAATTCTTCTGTGCAGATGAAGGGCCCAATGAATCCCTCTGCAGCCAGGAATTCCTCCTTGTTCCCGGTGCATCTCTGCTCTGGACTTTTTAACCAAGTCACCCCACTGACATTTCTGAGTTTGATTTCAACAGGGAAAATCTGCTTTATACAATTCCCATTTTGGCAGCAGAGGAGCCAAGTCTGGGGTGGATTCTGGGCCAGGTGGAGCCCCAGGAATTACCATGTTCTCCTGCTCCTGCTGCTGCTCCTGAGCTTCCTCCAAACGCAGATCCGAGCTGGACTCGGACTCGGCAGCGCTGCCTTTGCGTCCCAGCCCGTACTTGTTCCAGAGCCTGCACTCCACCTCTTCCTCCTGTTGGCTGAGGAAAAACCAGCCCTTTAGGACTCCTTTCCCACCTGTGATCCCTGCCAAAGCCACATTCCCAAAGAAAAACCCCTTTTACCTCTTGTTTTATCCCTCAACACCCATCCCACGTCTCTTCCTCTCCTTTTCCCTGATATTCCCTTCGGGCTCTTTAATATTAAAGCTTTTTGATGGTTATTTTAATATTGTCCAGGACCTTTTAATGATCCACATCAAACCACACTAACTCTGCTCAGTCCCATCCCCTTGTCTGAACCTTTAATCCAGGTTGGAGGGGGCTTGGAGGAGCCTGGGATAGTGGGAGGTGTCCCTGCCCATGGAATGGGATGGAATGGGATGATCCTTAAGGTTCTTCCCAACCCAAACCAGTCTGGAATCTCTGAACTTACCTTACAATCACTTTGAACTGCCTGAACACCTCCTGGATCTGCCTGACATTCACAATCTGAGGATGAGAGGTACAAAACCATCAATTTTGGTATTAATTATATAAAGGAATTCCAAATAAATCAGTTTTAAAGGGTTTTGAGATTAAGGAATAGTCTCCTGGGGCCTCCAAACCATCAAAACTGGAATGAAAACATGCAAAATGTGCAAAAAGAAATCCAATTACAATCCTGTAGTGGGTTTGGGATGAAAAGCAGGCACTTCAAAAGACATTTTCATTGCTCCTCTCCTGGAGGAAAAGGGGATGGAACCAGGATTTAAGTTATTTTTTCACTACTTACACTGATTTCCTCGATGACTCCTCTGAGGTATTTCTGGACTTGGGACCTGATTTCTGCTCTCTGGGATGTAGTCAGGGGGTTGTAACTCATGAAGGAACGATTTGCCTGAAAGGAAAGATGAAAAACTGAGAATCAGGGAGTTACAAAGAGCTGAGGGAACCTTTGAGAGCGAAGGGGACAGAGCTTTGGGCAGCTCCTGTCGTGGTGGGACAGGAGTGATGGCTTTAAACTAAAAGAGGGGAGATTCAGGCTGGATTTGAGGAAGGAATTTTTGGCTGTGAGGGTGGCACAGGGAGCCCAGAGCAGCTGTGGCTGCCCCTGGATCCCTGGAAGTGCCCAAAGCCAGGTTGGAATGGGCTTGGAGCAGCCTGGGACAGTGGGAGGTGACAGGGGGTGGAATGGGATGAGATTTAAGGTCCCTTCCAACCCAAACCATTCTGGAATTCTGTGATTCCATTGGTCTGACAAACACCTGGAATTTCTGTGCCCATTTCTGCTCAGGATTCTCATCACCTCACTTGGCAGGAGATGGGATTTGGGATCAACCAACACAAGAGCTTCAAGAGTTTAGAAAAAAAACCCCAAACCCCATCTCTGGTGTCCAGAGATTGAAATTCCAACACCATCCCTCCGTGTGGGACCTCCAGAGGTTTCCCCAAGCCCCAGAGGATGCTGCTGGGAGCAGAGGGAAGGACACAACCCCACTGGACAATGAGTTCACTGCTCCTCACCAAGCTGTCCTGCATGATCAGCTCTTGCTTCAGGAGATGGATCTCCTCCTCCAGAGCCTTCACTGATGCCTAACAGGGGAAAAAAAAGGGTGAGCAAATTTAAATTATACTGGGAATGAAAAAACCTGCTAAAAGCAGCAGGAGATTGGCTGCTGGAGAATATCCCAGCTGGATCCCAGCTCCCTCAGAGCCTGCAGTAGGGAATTAGTGGGGCTGGAAATCAGTTTGATTTTCCTTTGATTAGCTCCCTACAGAGTTTCTGCCTGCAGAGCTTGCCTGAGCCATCAAAAGAGGGCCACTGCTTTTTAATGGGATGATTTCCTGCCCTGGAATTGCAGGGACCATCAAATTCCTGGCTCTGGGATGTTATCCTGGAAGCCAAGCATTGTGCAGGGCTCACCTCTGCCCTGAACTCAGCAGCTCTGACAGTAACTGGGACAAAGGAGAGATTTTCCTGTGCTGGATTGGACGGAATTTCTCCCTAACATGGAATTATCTTCAAGGATTCACTATTTAAAATGTGTTTCCAGATAGGTGAGCACAAAAATCTTGGGATTCAGGGGGAAGTGGACACTGAGCTCCTCTGGAGCACCAAAGCACAAAGTTCCCTTCCAATTTCAGCTCTCCCCGTTTGGTTTTCAAGCTGAAAGTGCACTCTAATATCCTTCCTTTCCATGATTTCCTTAATTAACCAAGTTTTCTAATTGTGGAGAAGCTGTTCTGTTACCAGCAGCAACAGGGATAAAGCTGCAGGAGAACTGGAGATGATTTCCCTGCATGTCAGGGGAATAATTCACCAGAAAATCTCTCTGTTGAGAGCTGAATCTCATCAGAAAAATGTGGGATATGCAGGAGAAAGAACCCCCAGGAAGATGTGACCACCTGCATGGTTGTGCCTTAGACCAGGGAATAAAAATAATAATTTTTATTATAAAAATAATAATAACGTAATAAAAAACAGTAATAAAAAAACTGTAAGAAAGTTTCAGATGGATCCATTTGATCACCCACCCAAAATCAGCGGTGTCAGTCTGGCTGAGGAAGGTTCATTGATTAAACTGCCTCATTTTCCTCTGGATTTTCAGGTTATTATCCTGCATATTACTGCTAATTAATATTATTAATATGAATCCCCTTCCTCCAGGCCCCTCCTGTCCGTACCTCACGGTAAAAGGGCTCGTTGGGGACAGGCTCTGCTGTCACCCAGTTCATCCTGGTGGCAAAACGCAGGGAGGACAGCTGGAAAAACAAGGTTTGGAGAAAATCAAATATTGGCAGCATTTTCCTAATCTTTCTACTTAATTCCATCAGATCCAAGAGCAGAGAAATATAAAATCTGTGAATTTTTCCAGGGGATTCCTTCCTGTTTGCTCTGGATCTGGCTCACCCAGGGGGGAATTTCACACATTTTATCATTTACAGGTTAAAAAAAAACTTCTGGAGGTTCCTCCTGGTTCCTGCTCCAGCCAGCTCAGCTCTGCTAGGAACTGGAGCAATTCCAGGGATTCCAGGAGGTGATGACCCATGGAAACACAGGAAATAATATTAATAGTGACAATAATAATAATTATTATATTAATAATAATAGATAATAGATAATAGATAAAAGATAATAGAAAATGTTGTTATTAATATTAACAATCAATAATAAACAATAATAATAATAATCAATAATAATAATATAATATATAATAAATAATATACGATAATATATATTATATAGCATATAATATATATTATGTATAATATATAATATATAATATATAATATATAATATATAATATATAATATATATTAATATTGTATTATAATATAATATAATATAATATAATATAATATAATATAATAATTACATATAATGTTATAATATATATTATATTATATATATTATAATACATAATTATTATCCTTATTGTTAATATATAATATATATCATATATCATATATCATATATCATAGTAATAATAATTACTTACATATTAATAATACTATAATTGTAATATTAATTAATAGATTAATATATTATAATATATAATAAATAAGATACTATATCATATATTATATAATATATAATATATTGTTTATTATTTATTATTCATTATTTATTATTTATTATTTATTTTATATTTTATATATGTTATATATATTATATAATATATATTATATAATATATAATATATCTATTAATTATATAATATATAATTATATATAATGTTATTATACATATTTTATTATATATTATAATAATAATCATCATCATCTCTCCAGTGAGAGATTAAATCCGAGCAGCTCCTGCCTGCTCTGCTTCAGGTTCTCATCTGACAGGAGTCTGGATTTGACCCTTTGGGATAGGATGAGCTTTTTTAGTTTGGGATGAATTAGTCAGGTTTCCCTGTCCAAACCCTCCAGAGACTGCTCCTTAAATCAAGCAGGAACAAGGTCTGGATTCTCCAGGAATTCCTCCAACTCACAGTCTCTTCCACATGCTCAGCTTCCCCATAGATGTTTGTCACCAGCACAGTGTTGCAGTTTCCCCCTGGGAAAAAAATAAATTATAATAAAAATATAGCAAATAATAAAATTTTGCGTGATTTTTTTTTGTTGTTGTTTCCTTTTCTGCAGTGTGTTTTATTCTGTGCTGATTAAAAGAGAGCAGAGGAATCCCAGAATGGTTTGGGGTGAAAGGGACTTTGGTGATCATCCATTCCACCCCTATCCACACCTCCCACTGTCCCAGGCTGCTCCAAGCCCTGTCCAATCTTGGGCACTTCCAGGGAACACCCACAGCTTCTCTGGGAATTCCATCCCAGCCCCTCCCCACCATTCCAGCCAGAAATTCCTTCCCAATATCCCACCTAAGTCTTGGTTGAGTTGAAAAAAGCACAAAGGACACACCAGAGTGTAACTGTCCCTCCAAAGGGCACAGAAAAAGGTGAAATTTGTGTCTGGTGGGATGAGGATACAGGAAGAGAACGGGAATAAAACCTCACAGTTCCAGGGGTTTGTAAAGATTTTTTTTTTTTCTTTTCAGGATGCCCCTGGATCCCTGGAAACATCCCAGGCTGGACACTTGGATCAGCCTGGGATGGTGGGAAGTGTCCTGCCCATGGCAGGGGAGGAACAGATGATCCTCAAGGTCCCTCCCAACCCAAACCATTCCAGGATTTCCACAAGAAATGACACCCTTAGGATTCTCTGTGCCCATCTGGGGATCCCTTTAGCAGGAGCTGCTGGAAGTGGCAGCCCTTACCCAGCGAGTCCTTGAGGACGTGGGTGAGTTTGCTCTGTCGGAAGGGGATGTGCTCGCGCTTGGGATCGGCCAGGGCGATGATGAGCTGCTCCAGGAAGGACAGGGATTTGTTGATGTAGGAGGCCTCCACCCGGACCTGGCCCTCAGACTGCAAGGGAGAGCAAAAGGAAACAGTTCTGGTCACCCAGCAGGACAGGGAGGGTTCCTTATTCTCTGTGGGGCTGATGGGGTTTGGATTCTGATCAGTGCAGAACGGTGTGGAATCGGGGAATTGTTGAGGTTGGGACTCTTAAATCGAGCCCAACCATCCCTGAGCTCTGCTGAGCCCTGACCTTGTCCCCAAGTGCCACATCCACAGGGATGTCACATCCTAACAGGGATGGGGATGGGGACTCCACCCCTGCCCTGGGCAGCTGGGCCAGGCCTGGACAGCCCATTCCAGGAGGGAATTTTCCCAATTTCCAACTTGAACCTTTCCCTGAAGCTGTTCCCTCCTGTCCCTGTTCCCTGGGAGCAGAGCCCAACTCCCCCTGGCTGTCCCCTCCTGGCAGGGACTTGTGCAGAGCCAGAAATTCCCCCTGAGCCTCCTTTGCTCCAGGCTGAGCCCCTTCCCAGCTCCCTCAGGAATTCTCCAGCCCATTCCCAGCTCCCTCAGGAATTCTCCAGCCCCTTCCCAGCTCCATTCCCCTCCCTATTTTTCCAAAGGGACCCAAAGGAACCTGAGGAGCTCCCATCACTCACCCCAGTCTTGCTGAGTCTCTCAGACCCTGCCAGGTCAATTAAGGTGATTTTAGATTTCAGGCATTTGTGATTTGTGTAATCTCTGGAGCGACACTGAGGGAGAGAGGAAGAAAAACTGAAATACAGGGAAAAACAGACTGCAAAGATGCTCCTGGATCCCTGGAAAGTCCTTCAAATCCCTAGGGACAAGGCTGGAGCTCTCACCTCAATGTACATGGTGAAGATGCAGTGGGATCTGGAGGAATTCTTATTCAGGGAGTGCTCTCCTATCACTCTGTTGGTCTCACCCTGCCAATGGAGAGAAAATTCCAGGCTCAGCTCATGGAACTCAAAAATGGCTTTTTGAGGATAAGCCAGGCAACATCTCTGTGGCTCTTTCCATTTCCTGATGATTGGAAAAGCCAAGAGCTCCCCAAGCTTCAAATGGCACTGAAAATTCCCACAGGTGTGATGGCCACGGATCTGAACTTCAGCCAGGAACACAAAGGGATGCTGGAAATGGCCTTAAAACCCATCCCATTCCACCCCCTGGATGGGCAGGGACACTCCCACCATCCCAGGCTGCTCCAACCTGGCCTTGGGCACTGCCAGGGATCCAGGGGCAGCCACAGCTGCTCTGGGAATTCCATCCCAGCCAGGAATTCCTTCCCAATATCCCATCCAACCACTGGGAGCCATTCCCTGTGTCCTGTCCCTCTATCCCTTGTCCCCAGTCCCTCTCCAGCTCTCCTGGAGCCCCTTCAGGCCCTGCAAGGGGCTCTGAGCTCTCCCTGGAGCTTCTCCTCTCCAGGGGAACATTCCCAGCTCTCCCAGCCATCATCAGCCTCCTTCTACCCTTGAAAAAGTGAGAGGCAGTTCCTGCACATTCCAGAGCTGAGGACAGCACGGGGTTATTAAAAAGGCCAGAGAAAGATTTTAAGGACAAAGCAGATGGCTCTGGGGGAGGATCCACTTCCCCCAGCCAGATCCAATCATTTATCCCTGTTTTCCTCACAAACTGAAGCAGCCACGAGGAACAGCAAGATGCTGATCTCAGTCATCAACATCCCCTCACAAACCTCTCACCCTGACCAGCCCTGCTGTCAATTCCAACAGCACCATCATCATCCAAAACCATCTTTTCTTCCAGAATCCCTGAGCCAGGCACATTTTCCTTGCAACACCAAGAACTCCCAGTTTTTCTCCCCACAATCCAGAGGGACGGCTGAACCTCATCCCACCACCTCGGCCACCCGCCGCCGCTTTTCCTCCTCCTCCCTCAGGCAGAGCCCGCAACATCCAAGGGAATATTTGGTTTCTCTTGCCTCAAAAAGGAGATGCAGAGCCTCCTCCTCGTGGCTGACAGGGTGGATGGAGAGCCCCTTGACATAAATCCCCTGGGGACCGTCCATGACTGCCAGCTGGTTGTCCTTGCAGCCCCGGCCCAGCGCCGGCGCCAGGAGGTCGAACAAGGCCTCGTTGTAAATCTCCAGGTAGGAAATTCGGACACTGACCAGGATATTGAGGAATTCTGCAGCTGATTTGAAGATCTGAACCGAGAAAAAGGGCTTGTGTCCGTTCACAGGTGGGATTTTCAGTTAGTTGGGGCTTTTTAGAGAAGATATTTATGTAGGTGTGAGATATAAATGGGGGTGATGTAAGTAGATAAAATATATCAACAGGTATAAAATAGAAATAGATATAAAATAGAAATAAATGGATTGAGGAGTATACAAGGCATCAATTTCTGTAATACAGAGATAGATATTGGTAGAGTTCTGAACAGCTCCAAGTGCATCTAGGGGCATGTGGGGCTAAATCTGAGCTCTGAGGGCTCAGCTTGGATTTGGATTTAATGATCTTATAGAATCATGGAATTCTGGAATGGTTTGGGTTGGAAGGGACCTTAAAGTCCATCCCATTCCACCTCTGCCATGGCAGGGACACTTCCCACTGTCCCAGGCTGCTCCAAACCAAATCCAGCCTGGCCTTGGGCACTTGCAGGGATCCAGGGGCAGCCAGAGATGCTCTGGGCACCTGTGCCAGGGCCTCTGTGCCTTAGAGGTGGTTTTTAATGATTTTATGATCAGTGTTATCATGATTTCACACAATGACAGTTTGGGAAACACCTCTTTAGAAGGCTCAGTGACATTTGGGGAGCAGCAGGAACTAAAAAGGAACAACCTCAGAGAACAACAATAAAACTCCTTCATTCTTTAACCATCATCCCTGAGGTAAAACAAAGAAAAAAAAAAAACCCACAAACGTATTCAGTGTGTTCAAACACTTTTCTACCAGCAAGATAGAAATTGATTTTTGGTGTTTCACCAAAGATTCCTTGGTGTTTGTCCCCCCTCCTTTCCCAGGCAGCTGCAGTACCTGCTGGATGGCTCTGGGGATGATCCCTCGGTTTCTGTACTCAGAGGCTGCTCCCGTCATGGTGTAGGTTTTGCCAGCCCCAGTCTGCCCATAGCACATGATGGTGCCTAAAAAAACCCAAAAGCAACAGGATTGACTCAGGAGGGAGCCTCCAACAGAGCAGCAAATGGATCTCTGCTCAAATCCAATCTGGTTTGATGATCAAAAAGAATAATAATTGTAAGAAATCACCATTGTAACCCTGCAAAGCTTTGGCCACCACGTTCTTTGCCACGGTCTCATAAACCATTTCCTGGGAAGTGTTGTGGAGGAGCCCATCCAGCTTGAAGGACCACTCAGTCTGAGAGTTATTCACAACTCCTCCCTTGGGACTCTTCTGGATGTAGATATCGATGCTCTGCAACCCAAAAAGAGAGGGAGATCAACTCACCAGCCTTGAGGGATTTCAGCAATTGAAGAGCTGGGATTAACTAGATAAATAACAGAGTTATTTTACTGCCTTGGATGGCTCTAGAGGTCCTAAAAATATCTGGTAATGCTCTCAAATTTCTGGTGATAATTATTATAAATAAAAGGAAATGTGGTTAAGCTCATCTGTTTAACTTTCAGCGATTTTGTGCCTCAGGGAAATCCTTAATTAAGCGAGAGAAGGCAAAGGGAGGAATTTGCATAAGAGGGGATGGAAATAGACTGTGCCAAATTGTGGTTAGCACTGGGAATTCCTCATGGATCAGCCAGTCCCAGTCCTTTGGAGGGTTTTCCTGTTGATTGTACCACAGGAATTGTGTTTTCCATCCTCACACTTGCTGTGACAAAACCACTGCCAAGCAGGAACTGCACGCACCAACACCCTCCAAAACATTATCCGTGGCCTCAAGGGATGGAAAAATCCAGGCTTTCCAGTGGAAAAGCTGAAGTCAAACTCCAAACCTTCCCCATTTCCAATTTCTTTTACTCTACCTTGTTGTCTGACCCAAGCTTGATCATATCTTGGGCAAAATGAGCGGTCGGCTTGACCCGCACGAACGCCAGGACTCGCTTTGGTGTTCTAAGGAGAGAGGCAAAAATGAGGAAAAGAAGAATCCTGCATTTCCTGAACTGAAATTTATGTTATTTGTCAGCAAAAGGTGATGCAGAGGAGTCAAAATTTCAAACAAAGTGTTGGCAATTATTCAGCTGCAGTTTTTATTCCCCATTAAAAGCAACTGAAGGCAAAGAGGGGCTGAAAATTCCTCACAGCCTTGGCCTGCTTGGAAAACTGAGGATGTGAAATGAGAGGGGTCAAACTGATCCTGATTTCCTTGTGTGTACCAGGCTCAGGAGTGTTGGACAACACCAGTTTTGTTCCCCTTAACCTTGGAAAGCAAAATATTTGGGATTTTCTTTTGTCACAGGCAGCCTTTCTGGGGAAAAGAATTTAAATTCCCAATGAGCAGCTAATTTTCAATCTCCTGGAGGATCTGCTGAGTAAAACCCCCACAAGGAGGCTCATCCAGCTGCTAAAGGACATGCATTGAGGATTTTTAAATCCCTGGAATGTGTAAATCCCACATTTTCCCTCAAACACTTCCTCCAGACAGCCTGTGCTCAATAATTGTGTAATTACTGACAACTTCTACTTTGGGATAAAACCTTTGGGATTTCTGGTACATGCAGGGTTTTTGTGACCTCTCACACTTTACCTGCTGTGACTGCTCTAAAAGGAATGGAGCTGAGGCAGGATTTGTTGGATTTCAAGCAGGGGGAAGGTTTGGGGAGTACCTGGGGCTGTTACCCTCGTGCTCAACCTCAGAGAGCAGAGAGGAAATGATGCTCTCCTGGTCATCCTGCTTCTTCTGCTTCTCCTTCTCCTCCTCCTCCTTCTCCTGCTCTTGGTCCTTCTCCTTCTGCTCTTGGTCCTTCTCCTGCTCTTGCTCTTGTTCCTGTTTCTGTTCCTGCTCCTGGGATTTCACAGGGATCACAGAACTCTGTCCAAAAAAAAAAAACCCAGAACCCAGTGTTGGAGCAGCTGGAAAATATTTCTACAGGGAAAGGAGGAAGGGAAAAATTTTGGGGGGAAAATCCCCCTCTAGGAATCAGGGGAAGAACAAACCCTAAATGAGTGGCACTTTCCTTGCTGCAGCCCTTTGTGGGGCTTTGCACAGCTGAGGAAAACAGCAATTTTTGCTGGTTATTAATGCCAGGAGAGGGGAAAGAATTCCCAGAGCAGCTTTCCCTGGATCCCTGGAAGTGTCCAAGGCCAGGTTGGACACTTGGAGCAGCCTGGGACAGTGGGAGGTTGTTGGAGTCTGAGATACAGAGTGTGTGCCCTTGTTTCTAATACTTAGTTCTAGGATCCAAAGAAACACTGAATTTCATATGACATGAAATTCATGAGCATGTTTTCATGGTGATACATGAAAACAAATGTTAAAGTTAGACAGGAAAAGTGTAAGTGTGTAGATTAGAAAGTTCTTTAAATCACGGGGTGAAAAAGTAGTTTAGGGAACAGGAGACAAGATGGAGGATTTAGGGTGTTGTCTCTTGTCCTTCTTCTTTCTTCTTCATGTTCCTCTCCTGGGGGTTTTTGGGTGGTAGTGGGTGATTGGATAGAGAATGCTGCAGTGAAGCACAGAGGTGATGGGTCATTGGGTCACTAAGAGAAATAATTGAGTTGGCATCTGTTAATTGGGTAAATGGACATATAAAAGACCTTGAAGAGGATCTTTGTGAGCCATTTTACCCCTTTTCTATCACAGTGCACACAGCTCCTTGTACCTTGTAATGCTGATAAGAAAAGAATAAACAACTGAGACCAAACAAGAGAAAACTGCCTCCCTCTCATCAATCTTCAGCTCAAAGGGAAAAAGAACTCAATCCAAAAGTCCTTAATGAGACAGGAGGTGTCCCTGCCATGGCTCTGGAGGGGTTTGAGGTTCCTTCCCAACCAAACCATTCCAGGATTCCAGCTGGAATTACCGTTTGTTCGCCCTCTGCGTTGGATACAGAACTCGGATTCGTTTCCAGCCCCTCAGAGCTTTCCTGCTCCTCTTCCTCCTGCCAGGGAAAAAACAATCCCACGTGGAAAATGTTATAAATGACAACTACAGCTATCAGCTTTCACGTTTATGTCTTGGATTTGGGGAGTTGTTATTGATCACAAAGGCTCTGGCACGGTACAATTTGTGATTCCCTTTAAGTCTGAGAGTGCTCAGCTCACACAAGCACACAGCACAACTTCCAGAAATAGCAGCATGATAAAGAAATATTCTATCTTAAGCCTTGGCATAATTTAAAATAGAAATGATGTGATGTTAAAAACACCAGGAGAAAAATTTACTACTGACTCTCCAGCTATTCACAAGTGTGGAAACAACAGAAGGGAGCCTGGAGAAGAAATAAAATAAATTGATTTTAATCTACAAGATGGCAGGCAAGTCAAAGGTTTAAACCAAGCAAAAGAGTTCCCAAGATATGTAAAGCCACAGGAATGTTTGAATATGCATAACGCTCATTAATATGCATTTAATCGGTATGGAAGTAAATTGTTTTAAGCTAACAGTTTAAGTTTTAAGCTCCCTAGCGCTGGATGTTGTCCCTTTTATCTTTTATTAAACTTTTATACAAAATTTGAGAGAGTGAAACTTGTTTGTCACAGAAAACACCCTCGGAGACACAGGGGACGATCTCCAAAACCTCGGAAGGGAGAGGCTCCCCTTCCCACACCTCGGGGCAGCAGATTTTGGCAGGACTTTGGGAAAAATCCATCTGGAAGGGTTGGGACCTGTCCAGAGAAGCTGTGGCTGCCCTTGGATCCCTGGCAGTGCCCAAGACCAGGCTGGACACTGGGGTTTGGAGCAGTGGGAGGTGTCCCTGCCATGGCAGGGGTGGAACTGGATGATCCCTAAATCACGCCGTGCTTCTCTCCATGAACCCCCCGAGGTGTGTGAGGGGGGGGCGATGCCCGGGGGCTGATGCTGCCTGTGCGGGGATACGACCTCCCGCACTCCGGTCACTCCTTGAGAAGGGGAGGGCGACCCCCCGGGCTTCCCCCTCGTCCTTTTCCCATTTCCACCTGTGATCCCTCTACAGCGGAGTCCGGTGCGGCGTCCGGGGTCGCCATGGCAGCGTCCACTTCCGGGTTCTCTATGGTAACGGCAGCTTCCGGGCGAGCCCGGAAGTGGCCCCGCATACGGCGGCCGGGCGGGGCCAGCGCTCGGCGGGGGCGAAGCGGGACGGCAGCGGGACGGGAGTGGCCGGGACGATGCTGGAAGCGGCGGCGGATCCGGAGCTGGATCCCGAGGATCTGGTGCATTTCTCGGTGGGAGACCTGCCCAGCCGCGGCTATGGAGTGATGGGAGAGATCCGGCGGCAGGGAAAGCTCTGCGATGTGACGCTCAAGGTGCGGCCCGGCCCCCGGGGGCGAGGGGGGGACGAGGGAGCAGCCGAGCCCGGAGGGGTCTGAGCGGGGCTGAGGCACCTCGAGCCCTGAGGGAGAATGAGGAACCCCCCGGTCCCTGATGGGGATGAGGGACCCCGATCCCTCAGGGGGCTGAGAGACCTCGATTCCCCCTCGCTCCTGAGCGGGGACCCCGGTGCTTGAGGGGACATTGAGGGGGTGACGGGGTTTGGGGCTGAGGGGACTCACCCCAGTGCCCTTAAGAGGGAGCTGAGGGACCCCCCTGGTTCCTAAGGGGGCTGAGGGACCTCCAGAGCCTTTGAGGGTCCCCAGCCTGAGAAGGGGGAGCTGAGGGACCACCCCCATTGCTGGGGGCCCCCTTCTGGAGGGGGGGCCTGAGGAACCCCCAGACCCCTGAGCAGGGACCCCAACCCTTCATGGAGGGGCTGAGGGACCCCCCAGGCTCTTTTCCAGAGGGAAGGAGGCAGCTGGAGTTCCCTGAGACCCCTTTGGTGGGGGATAAAGGGGAGAGGAGCAGGAGCTGAGGTCCCCCTTTCCCAAGGCTTTGGCAGCAGAGGCAGAGCTGAGACCCCCCCAGATCCCCTCAGTGGGGTGTCAGCAGCTCTTGAAGCTTCCCAGCCTTGGAGGGTCTCTGAGGGCCTGTGGATCCAGGTTTATTGAGCAACCTCTGGATACCTTTCCCAAGGAAACCATTCCCTTATAGGAACACCGCTTCTTTGCACCGAAAAAGATAGAATTGACAAGTGTGGTAAATCCTCGGGATTGTGTCCCTGGCTCTGCAGGGAAGGGCTGGGAGAGCTGGCAGAGTGTCCTGTGGCAGGCAGGAGCTGCTGGAATCCCTCAGGATTGCAGACTCGCAGGAGCTGCTGGGGTGGGAGGCACACGCAGCTCTGAGTCACTGCAGAATTAACTCGGCGCTTTAATTAACCGGGAAGGTGCTCGCAGCCTCCTCACCCTGAAACCTGCCAGGGGAAGGAGCCGGCGGGGGCTGTGCCTGCCACGGGGACGGGATGTGGGATGGGGAGCATTCCATGGAGATAGGGGCTGCTTCATCCCTCGAGGATTGAGGGATTGAGGCTTGGGATCCTCCTTGGAAGATGTTGTTCCTTCTGCAGGGTGATATCTGGGCTGGAAGCTGGGGGAATTCTGTGGTTTGGGGTGCAGAGTGTAGTGTTTCTAGGATTAAACTGGATGTTGGTGTGGCAGGAGATGACCAGATCCTGGCAGTCCCACTAATAGGAGACAATAGGAGGAGGTTTATGATCCCAGTCTTATCTTGGATAAATTCCTCACCATTGTTTCGAAAATTCCTGTGAATAATTGTCCATTTCTGTGGATTTCCCACAGCAAAGAGCTGTTTAAATCCTCTTTATCCCTACAGAGCTTTAAAATACATTAGGAAAGATCAAAACCATCACAGAACAGTTTGGGATGGAAGGAACCTTAAGGATCATCCAGTTCCATCCCATTCCACGGGCAGGGACACCTCCCACTGTCCCAGGTTGCTCCAAGCCCTGTCCAACCTGGCCTTGGACATTTCCAGGGATCCAGGGGCAGCCACAGCTGCTCTGGAGCTCCATTCCAGGGCTACCCATCCTCACAGGGAAGAATTCCTTCCCAAAATCCCAAAGACACATCCCTGATCCATTGTCAGTCCTCTATCCACATTGTTTTGAACATTCCAGCTTTCCCTCCTACACCCAGGGCTTGGAATTCCAAGCATTTCATTCCTTTGATTTCTCTCTGGCCTTGAGTCATCCTGTGGAAACATCCCACCTTGTGCTGCTTCTGCCTCTTGGACATCCCTTTTCCCAGTGCCCTCGTCTCCAGTGGTGATGGAATTCGTGCAGCCAAGCCTTCCCTCCCCATTCCCAGGAACAGGCTGGCTGCTCCAGCTGCTGGAGCTTTAAGCAGGAATTTTTCTCAGCTTGAGGTTGGAGGTGGCTCTGGGTCACCCCAAACTCATCCAGCACAAACTGTCTCTGCCCTGCCCAGGCTCGGGAAGATTTTCCTGCTGTAAATCCAGGGTGGGTTTCCAGCAGGGACAGAGTTTGGATGATTCTTATCCAGAGTTAAGGAAGGAATGTGAAGGTCACAGAGCTGCTCCAGGGCTGGAGCCAGGCTGGGAGAGCTGGGAATGTTCCCCTGGAGAGGAGAAGCTCCAGGGAGAGCTCAGAGCCCCTTGCAGGGCCTGAAGGGGCTCCAGGAGAGCTGGAGAGGGACTGGGGACAAGGGATGGAGGGACAGGACACAGGGAATGGCTCCCAGTGCTTGGATGGGATATTGGGAAGGAATTGCTGGCTGGGATGGAATTCCCAGAGCAGCTGGGGCTGCCCCTGGATCCCTGGCAGTGCCCAAGGCCAGGCTGGAGCAGCCTGGGACAGTGGGAGGTGTCCCTGCCCATGGAATGGGATGGAACTGGATGATCCTTAAGATCCTTCCCAACCCAAACCATTCCAGGATTCTCTGATCAAAGCTTTGAGAAACATTCCAACCCAGAGGAACCCCCAGCTGCATCCTGGTGCTCCCACACCACTGCACTGAACTGATTCCTCTTTTTCCACTCCTGCTACTTTCTAAACCAAAAAGCTTCCAGACATCCCAGAAATTGGATCTTGATGTGCTCCCAGCTCATGGATTTGGGAAGTTCTTTTCTCTCTCTGTCTCTTTAACAGCTGCAGGTCAGGGCTGCTCCTGATGTTCCCTCACAGCTCCCTTTGGAGCCTCTCCCAAATGTTTAATTAAATATTCATTTGCTAGAAGCACACATGGATGGACTGGAGGGAGGAAGGGAGGGAGGAGACACACCTCATTCTGTGGTTAGTCCTTTTCCTTTGGAAAAAAAAAAGTAGGAATTTTCCTTAGGAAAGCCAAATTTCTGCTTTCTTCTCTAAGAATCAGCGGGCTGGGCACTGGTGTGGTCACAAAAGAACCAACCAAACCCTTTTCCCCAAATGATTCCCATCCCAGTCATGTTCTGGAAGGTGAAGCTGTGCTTTCCTCCTCATCCAGCTCTGGTGGTGATGGAAAAGATGCTGGAGGTTCCAACAGGGGCAGGGAAACACCAGGCCTGGGGTAATCCTGGAGAGAGCAGAAGTGAGGCTTCTGAGCCCTTCTTTTTCCTTTTAGTTTGGTGAGGTTTGAGGAATAATCCTGGAGAAAGCAGAAGTGAGGCTTCTGAGCCCTTCTTTTTCCTTTTAGTTTGGTGAGGTTTGAGGTTTTGAACTCCAGCTATGGACAAGCCAAGGGGCAGAATTCCTCCCTCAGAACTTCTCCCCATTATTTTTGGTGGATTTAAACCCCAAGAATTCCAGCACAGGGACAAGTGCCGGCGTTTGGGGCCGTTATTCCCTGAGCTGCAGATCCTGATCTGAAGCTCCTCAGTGCTGGTGTTCTTCCTGAGCATTGTTTCTGGGATTGTTTCATCCTTGCAGGATGAAAGCAGCCTGGGCAGCTTTGTTTTCTGGGATGTGCTGTCTGTGCTCCAGAGCTCCGAGTGCTCTCTGGGGACACATCAGAGGCTGCTGGAATGTGCCGCTCCAGGAACCAGGATCCATCCTATTCCTTCATTACAAATGAAGAGGGAATGAATCCCTTCCTAGCTCCTGCTGGCTGCAGCTGGAGGAGAATGATCCAAGTGCCAGGCTGGCACCTCCAGAAATCCTGGCCAAACTGTGCCAAGAGGGAAGGTTTGTGCCAAATCCAATCCCAAATCCTTGGAGAGCGGAGTTGGTGTGAGCTCCTCTTGCTGCTGCAACTCCTCCTGTGGATCTGAGCCACTCCAATGCCATTTTTCCATGACTAACTCCAAGACTAATTAGGAAAGTCTCCTAAAATATAACCCAGGCCTGGCAAACTGAGACAATTCCCAGCTGTGGGGAGGGTACAACATTTCCTTCGTGTTCAATCCCAACATCACCATCAGGTCAGAGCCCTGGTGGCTCCTCTCCCATCCTGATCCCAGTTTTTCCAGAGCAGACTCCAAAGCCCCCAAACTGGAGCAGTTGCACCCCCGAGAGCTGATGCAGAGCCTCTGGATAAGTGGAATTCCAGACAGCTCAGGCTGCCTGATTCCAGCAGGATCCTTGGAAACTCAGTGCCTTGCCTGTGCTGCAGATGTTGGGGCGTGTTTGGGAGATCCTGCAGGAAAACAGCCCTGGAAAGAGAGGGAATGTCTGTTTGATGGGAGAGATTGGAAAATCAGATGATCCATTGCACACAGGAGAGCAGAAGGATGAGGATGTGATTCCAACCTTGTCACTAACAGGCAGGAATTATTTGGGATTCTGCCTGGACATGATTCCCCCAAGCTCTTGGCTGCCATCAGCTCTTCCCTTACAAAAAATATAAGGATTTTTACTTCCAGGAGAACACAAAATTTCTTTTTGCTGTCCCTGAAGGAGCGTTGAGTAGGGCAGGGCTGGAGCTGATCCCCTCAGGATGCTCCCTGTCCCTGTGGGAAATGGAGGGACTGGAATTCCAAAAAGCAGCTGGGCTTCTCTGAGCTGGCAGCGAATTCTCAGGGAATGTGGCTTTGTTGTACATCCAGAGGGGATGTGTCCTCTGCTTCAAAGGAATTGGTCACCATTTTCATGGAATCCTGGAATGGTTTGTGCTGCAGAGACCTTCAGGATCATCCCATTCCCAGCCCTGCCATGGCAGGGACACCTCCCACCATCCAAGCCCCAATGTCCAGCCCAGCCTTGGGCACTTCCAGGGATCCAGGGCAGCCACAGCTGCTCTGGGAATTCCATCCCAGCCCCTCCCCAGCCTCCCAGCCGAAAATTCCTTCCCAAAATCCCATCCAGCCCTGCCCTCTGGCAGTGGGAAGCCATTCAGAATTCCCTTTTTCCTGCTGCCCCCACTGGGGGATCAGCCCAGGGCACAGAGGGGAGATCTGACCAGGGAATGTGGAGCTCCTCATCCCCCAAAAACCCCAAATCCTTCCCTTATTGTTCACCCAGCCTGGATTTGTGTTTGGGATTGTCCTGATCCGGGTCCATCCCATTTCCTGTTCCTGGCACAGCGGGGCTCTGAGGGATCAGCACCAGCTCAGCCTCCGTGCCCTCAGTGCCAAAATCCCCTGGGCAGGGATGGCTTTGGGATTTTTGGGA
Source organism: Poecile atricapillus (assembly GCF_030490865.1). Lineage (NCBI taxonomy): Eukaryota > Metazoa > Chordata > Aves > Passeriformes > Paridae > Poecile > Poecile atricapillus. Next base: position 1,269,214 of record NC_081250.1, on the reverse strand, counting down.
ATCTCTGCAGCACAAAACTGAGCGAGTTCTCAGCGCTGCAGGGCCGTGACGTCAGGAGCACAAGAAATGCCTTTCTCCCAACCTACACCATTTTCCTTGGGAAAAAGGATCCTTGTGCCCTGGAATTTGTTAACATTTGGGAGAAAGGCTCCCTGTCCCTGGAATTTGGGGCTGTGGGGGTGTCTGGGGGCAGATTCCTTTGGTGCCCGCTCCGAGACACGTCAGAAGGGAATTCTGGGATTCCTGGGGTCAGGAGCGATGCTTGCAAAGTTCCTTTTTCTGGAAAACACAATCTTTTGCCTTAAAAGCAGAGGACCTAAAATTATAGATTGTAAAACAGAACGTTCTGAAATGGTGTCAGGAAGAGGATGAGCTCTTCCCCACTTTGTCCTGAGGTGACTCCAGAGTGACTCCATCAGGAAAGTGCATTAATTTAGGCATGGAAGGGGGCTGGAGGTAGGGAGCACTTTGGGAAAGAGGATCTGAGGATGAGCTGGATGAACACGTGCTGAGGGCTCATCCTTGGAAGGATTTTCCATATTCCACAGGAAAATCTTATCCTTTGCCTGCAGCAGGAAATGCAGTGGTTCCCTGGGGGCTGATGGAATGAATCCTGTGTTCTCCATCTCCCCCAGGGCTCTCAACCATGCCAGGAGCAAGTTCCAGGCAGGAGGAATCCCAGCTTTTGTCTTGTCCAGCACCAGGGAATATTCCCTGGGCTCTTTGCTCCGTGGATCTGGCTGCTCACAGGGAGCATTCCCGGTCTGGCAGCACTGCCCAGACCCATCCCAGTGATGATTTCATCCCAGCAGGAATCCTGCAGGATCACTGGGAATGTTTTTTCCTGCCAGGCCCAGGTGTGTGGGAGATCCCGAGGCTCCTCGTGGGGTCACAGCCGAGAATCCCTGCAATGTCCCTTGGGCAGGGCCATGGAATCATGGAATGGTTCAGGTTGGAAAAGCCCTCTTGGCTCACTGACACCCCTGACCGTGTCCCCAAGTGCCACATCCACATGGGTGTCACATCCTGCCAGGGATGGGGAGCCACCTCTGCCCTGGGCTGTCCCTTCCACCCTTTCCAGGAGGGAATTTTCCCAATTTCCAACTGAACATCCCTGGCCCAGCCTGAGGCCGTTCTGTCTCCTCCTGTTCCCTGGGAGCAAATCCCCCCGGCTGTCCCCTCCTGGCAGGGACTTGTGCAGAGCCAGAAATTCCCCCTGAGCCTCCTTTGCTCTGGGCTGAGCCCCTTCCCAGCTCCCTCAGGAATTCTCCAGCCCCTTCCCAGCTCCCTCAGGAATTCTCCAGCCCCTTCCCATCTCCCTCAGGAATTCTCCAGCCCCTTCCCAGCTCCCTCAGGAATTCTCCAGCCCCTTCCCAGCTCCCTCAGGAATTCTCCAGCCCATTCCCAGCTCCATTCCCTTTCCTGGACACCCTCCAGCTCCTCAATGTCACTTTTGTCATGAGGGGCCCAGAGCTGCCACCTGGGCTCTGTAATTTACAGTTATTTGGTGAAATAAGGGCTTTTTTCTCCTACTTTTTCTCCTCCTTGGGTCACACTTCAGGCTTGGGGTTTGAATAAATATAACCTTGGTGTTGAAATTCCTGTTATCTTTAGCTATAAAGATAATTTTGCTTATAAATAGAAGGTTGCTGGGTGCATTTAAAGCAGGTGTTTCACTTTAAGGGGCGCCTGGTCAATTTTAGCACCACTTTCCATTTATTAAAAAACTGAAGCGAGATTTGGACAGTTGTGATTTTTGGCAACTTGGGCTTCGTGGGGGGAAATGAAAGTCAAGTAAAATGTTGCTTTTCTTGCACACTCAGCCTGAATGGGAGCACTGATCCAAACAAACCAAATGAGCTCTTCCAGCTGGAGTGAATTCCTTACAGAATTTTAGAGATAAGAGGAGGCCTTGTTCTTTCACCTTTCAGAAACAGCAAGAGGAAAACTGGAGTTTTTCTGTGTTTTGGGATGTTTGAGACACCTGGGAAGGGATTTTCCAGCAGCACAGACCCTCATATTGGGATTTCTCATGTGGGGAGAGGCTGTCAGCTCTCAGGTTCTGGAATTGCTTCCCTTTGTGGCCTTTCCTTATGGAATTTGCTGTATTTTTGTATTTTTAAAGCTCAGCCAGGGTGGGAACCTGCTCTGCCACCATTCCATCCTCTCCAGGGCCAGATCCTGACTCCTTTTCCCAGAGATTCCCCGTCCCACCAGGAGGAGCCTGGCAGTGTGTCTTGGTTTAGGGTTTTAGATGGTTTAGATTTAGGGTTTTATGGTTTTCTTGGTTTAGATTCTGCAGATATCTCAAGCCTTGGAGCCTCTGGGATGTTTTCCATGTGGTTTTGGGTTAGGAGAAGGGATTGGTCCAGCCCTTCATCCCTCAAAGTCACACACAGATATAAATGGGAAGGGTTTTTTTCCCATCAGCTGTCACAATCCCGACCCCGTCACTTCCTGATTTCACTCTGGGAATCAGGAATGCTGCAAAATCCAGGAGAATCCAGGATTTCTGCAGCATAATCCAGGCACAGAGGACAGATGGAAAGGGATTCAGGCACAGTTGAGCTGCTCAGGACAGAGACCAGGCTCTCCAAAAGTCCCTTTTTTTTTAACACCTGGCAGGAATTCTGCTTTCTAAACCCCCAGCAAGTTTGTGATTTCTGGGTCTGAGGGAGACAGGAGGCACTGCTGGGAGTCCTGGAATTCCTGGATCCAAACAGCATTCCTGTTTCCTCTGGAGATGACGGGGGTGAGGATTTTGCAGAGGAGAAGAGCAGAACTCCTTGGATAACCTGGAGGGAAGGGCCCTGCTGTGCCAGCTGCTTTTTCCCATAAAACTCTGACAGGAAATTTTTGTTTAAATGAGGAAAAAAGAGAAGCTGAGATGAGTCAGATTGATGTGGAAATTGGGGAAAAAAGCTCTGAGAGAAGTAATCAGAGCAAAGACATGACTTGTGTTACATACAGGTAAAGATATTATGAGAGAAATAAAAATACAAAATATATTAAAATATAAATCAAAATATAAAAATAAAATATAAATAAAATATCTATAAATATATATAATATATAAATATATATTTTTATCTATATACTTGTATATAAACAAAAATATATAAGTAAAATATAAATAATATAAAATAATAATATATGCATAAATATATATTTTTATTTATATATATAAATAGATATAAACAAAAATATATACATAATAGATAAATAATATATATAATATAAAATAGTAATATATAAATATATTTTTATTTAGCTACATAAATATATAAACAAAAATATAAATAAATATATATTCTATAAAATAATAATATATATAACTATATATTTTTTTTATCTATATAAATATATATAAACAAAGATATATAAATAAAATATGACTAAAATATATATAATTAAAATAATAATATATATAAAATATAAATAAAATCTATGAATAAAAATCTAAAATCTAAAATCTATTAAGATATAAATATAACTAAAATATATATAATTAAAATAATAATACATATAAAATATAAATAAAATCTATAAATAAAAATCGAAAATATATTAAGATCTAAATATATTTTTATTATTATTATTATTACATATTTATTAATATATAAAATATTAAATATAGTTTAAGCCCTGCTGCTCTAGCTAAACTAACAGCTGGCTTGTCAGTTCCCATAAGAAAAAATCAAAATAATAAGAAGCACTTAGCACAAAAACCTGTTTTAGTAAAAAAACTGTTTGCTCCAACATAAACAATAAATCTACCCCATATAAATCAGTAAAGATGTAAACAATTTAAGAATAGTCTCAACATGTACACACAAAAACACATTTTAATCAATAAATTAGTTAAATTTTGGGTTCATTTTAACCAAAATAATTAAAAATAAAATAAAAAAATAAAACCTGCCAGCCAATTCGAGTTAATCACTAAGTCTGTAAAAACTATATAAAAATGAGTTACTTAATTAAATAATAATAAATAATAATTTAAAAACCCCTGCAGAATAAACATAAATAGAAAACTGCGTCCAAATATTTTTTCCTCTTATTAAAAGGATGAAATCCCTACAAAGCACCTCTCCACTGGTACTTCTGACAAATTTTCAGAATGGAAAGTGAGTTCTTAAAACACAAAGTTGTGGCCATTTGAAATGAAAGATGGCCAAAATCAGCAGCCTTGATTTTTGTGAAATCCCCATGGCAGATCACAGGGAATAAGGGGGAAAATTCCCATTTTTTGTGTTTATTTTTAGGCATCTCCCAAGGTTTTCTTCCTACAGAGCTTTTAGCTCGGATCTGATGCATCTCCCCATTCATTTTTTCAGAATAAATTGATTTAAGGCGATTTTTCTTCATGGCAACATGTGCTTTATGGCAAAATTTGGATGCTGCAGGTGCTGATTTCCTTTTTTTCCTCCCTGTTCTCCCCGGTTCAGGTCGGGGACCACAAGTTCAGCGCTCACCGGATCGTTCTGGCAGCTTCCATCCCTTATTTCCACGCCATGTTCACCAACGACATGATGGAGTGCAAGCAGGATGAGATCGTCATGCAGGGCATGGATCCCAGGTAAAATCCCTCAGGAATAATCACCAGAGCTCTCTGCAAGGCTCAGAGCTGGAATTCCCTGGATTTGCTGCCCTTTCTCCCTGTTTTTAGTGCGCTGGAGGCTCTGATCAACTTCGCCTACAACGGGCACCTGGCCATAGACCAGCAGAACGTGCAGTCCCTGCTCATGGGGGCGAGTTTCCTGCAGCTGCAGAACATCAAGGACGCGTGTTGCACCTTCCTCAGGGAGAGGTGAGTGGGATGGGGGGATCCTGAGGGAATTCCAGGGGGATTCCAGCTGCTCCCCAACAGCAGCAGAGAGGTTCAGTCACCCGTGTCCAGCTTGGGAGCAGGTTCCTGCTGCCTGCCCAGGGTGGCACGGGAAGAGCCGGGCACGGAGAGCTCCGGAGGGATCACGGATCATGCAGGAGAGGAGCTGAAGGGCTGATGCAGGGAAGATGCTGCCAGGCAGCTCTTTGGCTCTGCCAGCATTCCAAAGTTTCCTGGCACAACACCCATGGCAAAGAACTTTCTCAGCAGAGCACAACAAACTTGCGACGTATTTTCCTTGCCTCTCCTAAAATATCCCAGCCTTTCTGCTCCAGCTGCTTCTTAGGCTTGGAAAACACCTCGATATTTAATTTAAAGGACATCCTGATAGTCTGTTTCCCATTTTGAAACCCTCAGGCTGTTGCCTGCAGTCATTTCCATCCATCCTTCTCCAGATCTTGCCCAAATGATCCTGGTTTAATGGAACTTTTCCTCTTCCTGGTTTCTCCATCCTGTGGCTCTTGTGGAGAAGTTTTCCACATCAAGCTGAAGAAAGCACGAGGATGTGTCCTTGTAGCAGGATGAGGAGTGTGAATCCCGAAATTTGGCATTTGTGGAGTTATGGAACATAAAATGGGTTGGAAGGGACCTTAAAGTCCTTAAAGTCCATCCCATTCCAGGCCTGCCATGGCAGGGACACCTCCCACTGTCCCAGCTTGGTCCAAGCCTTGGATACTTCCAGGGATCCAGGGCATCCACAGCTTCTCTGGAAATTCCATCCCAGGGCCTCACCACTCTCCCAGGCAGGAATTCTTTCCCAATATCCCATCCATCCCTGCCCCCTGGCAGTGGGAAGCCATTCCCCCTTCTCCTACCGTTCCCATTCCCTGCAGAATAACTGATCCCTCCTTTATGTGGACACAGTGAAAGACCTTGGCCAGCCACAGGAATCAACACCCAGAGCAAAACTGAGGAGTTTTCCCTTTCTGAGAGCCCATCCTGGCAGGAATTGCCCTTCCTGCTGCCGTGCATGCTAAAGAGGAGGAACACAGCACCTCAGCCCAGGAGCTGCACAGGAAACTCTGGCAGAGCCCTAAATTAGTCCCAGGTTTTTCAATTTCCTCGCTGCTGCTTGGCTGTGAGGCTGTTCCTGCAGCATGGTCTGGAAGTGGAAGGCTGGGATAGTCTTTGTCCACATTCCACATGGATTCTCAGCTGTGCCAGGGGGTCTGAGGTGTTCAGTTTTCCCAGCCTGGCTTCTTTGTAGCTGCTCAGGGCATTCCATGGTGTGATGTCAAAAACAGCCACCAAATACAGGGATTGGCCACCAAAATTCTCCCAAATCCACCAGGTGTGCTCAGGGAAGTCCAGCTGCCAGTTTGGTTCACAAGCCAAAAAATGAGTGGATTCTGGCCACCCTGGAGAGCTGGGACATGGCCACTGAGCTCTCCTTCTTGAGTGGAGTTGAGAATTGGGAGATTTTTAGGCACCTGGGTTGTAACCAAATCCTGTGGGAGCCCTTGGAGTCACCCTCATGTGACAGATCCCCACTCAACAGCTCAGGAGGGACCTGGAGCTGCCAGAGAGATCCAGAGGAGGCCCCGGAGCTGCTCCAGGGCTGGGAGAGCTGGGAATGTTCCCCTGGAGAGGAGAAGCTCCAGGGAGAGCTCAGAGCCCCTTGCAGGGCCTGAAGGGGCTCCAGGAGAGCTGGAGAGGGACTGGGGACAAGGGATGGAGGGACAGGACACAGGGAATGGCTCCCACTGGTTGGGTGGGATATTGGGAAGGAATTGCTAGCTGGGAGGGTGAGGGGGCTCTGGTACAGGGTGCCCAGGGAAGCTGTGGATGCTCCCAGAGCCACCTGGATCTATCCAAATCCTCTTTGAGACAAGGGGACATTTGTGTTTTCCATCCTCTGGCTCTGCCTTGGATTCTCCTGGAGCTCCCAGAGCAGATCAGTTCCTGGGTGAGCTGGAATCAGCCATCACTGGAGAGGACACATCTTTCACTGCATTGTCCTCCAAGGCTTCCCACAATCCTGGGATGGTTTGGGTTGGAAAAGACCACAAAGCCCATCCCATTCCCACCCTCTGCCATGGCAGGGACACCTCCCTCTGTCCCAGGCTGCTCCAAGCCCCAGTGTCCAGCCTGGCCTTGGGCACTGCCGGGGATCCAGGGGCAGCCACAGCTGCTCTCCCATTAACCTGACATTCCCATTGCTCTCCTCCTCCCCTTTTCCAGGCTTCATCCCAAGAACTGCCTGGGTGTGCGGCAGTTTGCCGAGACCATGATGTGCACGGTGCTCTACGACGCCGCCAACAGCTTCATCCACCAGCACTTCGTGGAGGTCTCCATGTCCGAGGAGTTCCTGGGCCTGCCCTTCGAGGATGTCCTGGAGCTCGTCTCCAGGGATGAGCTCAACGTCAAATCCGAGGAGCAGGTGGGGACCTGGTGTTTGACCTTGAGGGGTTTCATGCTGCTTGGGAGTGGGAATGGGACTGGAAATGGGACTGGGAATGGGAATGATCCTATTGCTGGGCTGAGTGAGGCTGAGCTATCCTGGCACTGGGGACACTCAGAGGTGCTGCACAGAGCTGTGATGGTTTCCTGTGCCTACTCCAGACTGACTTGTTCTTAAAGAAACAAGGAGCAGGGCTTTTTTAGGATCACAGAATCGCTGAGGTTGGAAAAGCCCTCAGAGATCATCAACACTTCCCCCAGCACTGCCAAGGCCACCCCCAACCCTGTCCCCAAGTGTCACATCCACAGGGCTTTTAAATCCCTGCAGGGATGGGGACTCCACCCCTGCCCTGAGCAGCTGGGCCAGGTCTGGACAGCCCTTCCCAGGAAGGAATTTTTCCAAATTCCTGCCTAAACCTCCGCTGGGACAACATGAGGCTGTTTCCTCTCCTCCTGTCCCTTGTTCCCTGAGGAAAGAGCTGGAATCCCACCTGGCTGCACGCTCCTGACAGGGAGTTTGGGGGAGTGGAGAAGAGTTTAGGGTGTTTCCACAGCCTTGAGAATCCATGGGCAGGGAAAGCAGAGCTTGTCCTTGAGCCTGGAAATCTGTCCTGCTGTTCCTGAGGAGGTGACAAAGGCAGAGCAGACCTCCAGCTTCTCCTTGTAGGGTAAAAATCTGCTTCTTTAATCAGGCTTAGAGAGGGAGGGGAACCTGCCTCACATTCCAGCCACATTCCTGTGTCATACCAAGAATTCCTCCCTCTGTTTTCCCCAGAGCAGGTAGGACCCAAAAGAATCCATCCTGGGGACATTTCACCTGCCAGCCCCACTCTTCAGGAATTCCAGTAGCACCCTGTAGAGGGGAAGAAAGTTGGTTTGGGGTGTTTAATCCCTGCAGTGCTGTTGGAGAAGCATTTTTGCACTGGAAAGTTTGGGAATTGTGTTGGGAGAGACTCCAGATGCCACTGTGCAAGAATGACTCGATGATTTTGTTGTGGTCAGTTGTAAAGGCTGCAGTAACTTTAATGGGGAGTGCTGTGGACCCAGGAATGTGTGTTCCAAATTAAAGTGGGACCAGGGTTCAGGGATCCTTTTGTAGCTGGGAGTCATCCAGTGGGGTTCAGAGAGCTCTGTCCCTTCCAGAGTCTGGGATGGAGCCTGGAGGGACCAGCTCAGCCCCAGGGGTCTCCAGTTTAGCTGTCCAAAATGAACAGGTGGATCCAGCACCATTCCCAGTCTTCTTTCCCAGTTTACAGATTTCTGTCACTAAATAAACACAGTTTTGTGCTCTGTGCCACCTCCTCTGACAAAATCCTCCTTGCAGCTCCCTCGTCTCCCTGCAAACTTCTGTGCTGAATGTCCCATCCCACAGGACAGATCGGGATTGTGGGAGGCAGGGAAAGAAACCTGCATGGAGCCAGGCTGGGAGAGCTGGGAATGTTCCCCTGGAGAGGAGAAGCTCCAGGGAGAGCTCAGAGCCCCTTGCAGGGCCTGAAGGGGCTCCAGGAGAGCTGGAGAGGGACTGGGGACAAGGGATGGAGGGACAGGACACAGGGAATGGCTCCCACTGCTTGGATGGGATATTGGGAAGGAATTCCTGGCTGGGATGGAATTCCCAGAGCAGCTGTGGCTGCCCCTGGATCCCTGGCAGTGCCCAAGGCCAGTCTGGAGCAGCCTGGGACAGTGGAAGGTGTCCCTGCCATGGCACTGGATGATCCTGAAGATCCCTTCCCACCCAAACCATTCCAAGATCTCATTCCATTTCATTCCCATCCACTTGCAAAACTCCCAAAAACTCCAACTTCCCACCTCTGTCTCCTGGCAGGTGTTTGAAGCTGCCCTGGCCTGGATCCGGTACGACAGAGACCAGAGGGAATCCTTCCTGCCCGAGCTGCTCTCCAAAATCCGGCTGCCCCTGTGCCGGCCGCAGTTCCTCACGGACCGCGTGCAGCAGGACGACCTGGTGCGCTGCTGCCACAAGTGCAGGTGAGGCCTGGCCACCCAGTCAGCAGCGTGGCAAAGTCACACCCTTCAGACTCCAGACAGATCTCCCCTTCAATGATTCCATGATTTCAGGGATCTGGTTGACGAAGCCAAGGATTACCACCTGATGCCGGAGCGCCGGCCGCACCTGCCGGCGTTCAAGACGCGGCCGCGGTGCTGCACATCCATCGCGGGGCTGATTTACGCCGTGGGGGGACTCAACTCAGCAGGTACCTTGCAGTGGAAAGACCACCAGGGGCTGGGTGGGGTGCTGGGATGCTGGAATTCCCTCCTGTGGAAGCGTGGAGAGGTTTCTCCTCCTCCACGCAGCCCTTTGACCCTTCTGGTGAAACCTTCGGGGTGGTCGTGCCCGTAATTTAACATCTCCCATCTGAAATCCTGCCCGGGTGAGGCTTTTTTATGACATAATCCACTTTGAGGATGGTGTCCTTGCCTGGAGGCCCGAGCAGGACTTGTAGGGATCTCCACAATGTTGTGGAATCACAAGACTTTGACATCAGCCTCACCACGGCGTGAAAAGGGAACAGAAAGTGACCGGGGAAAAGCTTTTAGGGAGGAGCTGCGCTCCCGGGAAGCAGCGACAGCACAGACGGGACTCGCAGGTCTCTGCTGCCCCTTGGAGGACAGCGCAGGTTCCACACGTACAGAGGGAACTCGCCGAGGCTCCTTGTGCAGAGCACGGGAGAGCTCAGAAACGTTCCCTGATCTTTTTGTGTGTGGGAACAACGGGAATTGTTCAGAGCAGGATCTCTGTGGGTGAGCAGGGATATGGGAAATGTCTCTGTGGGAGCAGGCAGGCTGAGAATAGGATGTGAGAGCCCAGGACAGAGAATCCCAGAATGGTCTGGGTTGGAAGGGACCGTAAGGATCATCCCATTCCACACCTTCCACTGTCCCAGGCTGCTCCAAACTGGCCTTGGGCACTTCCAGGGATCCAGGGGCAGCCACACCTTCTCTGAGCACCCCATTCCAGGGCCTGCCCACCCTCACAGGGAAGAATTTCTTCCCCTGACCCAAGTACAGCACTTTGCACTTTGTTGAACCTCATGAGGTTCCCATTCCTTTTTTTTTCCCCAAAGAAAAACACGCAAATTTCCCAAGCCAGCCCCACCTTTAGACACACAACAGCACCCTCTACCCTCCCCCCTCACTATCCCAGGGCTTCATCAGGTCTCCCTCTTTTAATTTGAGTAGCAAATTTCTATGCAGGCGACTCTCTGAACGTGGTGGAGGTGTTTGACCCCATTGCCAACCGCTGGGAGAAGTGCCAGCCCATGGCCACGGCGCGGAGCCGCGTCGGCGTGGCCGTGGTCAACGGGCTGCTCTACGCCATCGGCGGCTACGACGGCCAGCTGAGACTCAGCACCGTGGAGGTTTACAACCCTGACAGTGATTCCTGGTCCAAAGTGGAAAGCATGAACAGTAAAAGGAGGTACAGCTGGCTGGGAAGAGATTTCTGGAAAAGCAGGGATAAAGGAGGTTGGGTGTGGTAGGTGATGCAGGATGTGTTGTGTGTGGGGAGGGAGAAATGGGAGAGGAGATGTGGGGCAGTGTGGGAGCAGCTGGGGTTTCCTGGTTTAGTTTTTGGTGCAGCCAGGTGGGGGTTGGGCTCTGCTGTCAGGGAGCAGGGACAGGACAAGGGGAAATGGCCTCAGGCTGGGCCAGGGGAGTTCAGGTTGGATACAGGGAAAATTCCTGCTGGAAAGGGTTGTCCAGCCCTGGCCCGAGCTGTGTTTGTGCTCCTCACCAGGATTCTCAGCCACTCCTGCTGCTCCAGCCCCTTCCCCAGCTCCATTCCTTTCTCTGGACATACTCCAGCCCCTCAATATCTCTTTTTGTTGTGAGGGGCCCAAATCCAAACCCAGGATCCGAGCTGCTCCTGCCATGAGCACCTTTCCCCTTTTCCAGCTCAGAGTTCAGGCGGCACTGAGCAGTTTGGGGGTGAATCCAGGCGGTTTGCTGGGGATGACACGGGCAGACCGTGCGGGGTCACAACGTTGGGGACAGGGTGGCAGCACCTGCAGCCACCTCACGGGCTCCTGCTGTTCCTTGCAGCGCCATGGGGACGGTGGTGCTGGATGGGCAGATCTACGTGTGCGGTGGGTACGATGGAAACTCATCCCTCAACTCGGTGGAGTCCTACTCTCCAGAAACAAACAAGTAAGTGTGTCTTCTCTTATTCTTTTATTTCTATATTCTTCTTTCCTCCTGGATTTCTCAGTCCCCTCTGGGCTGAGCTCTTTTGGGATCCTCCCTCGTGGGGAGCCCTGCTTATCTCAGTTCTCTGGGTTTGAAGAAAACTCCCGAGCTCGTTAGAATCTTGTTTCTCATGTTTATTAGAAGGTCATTACAAAACTTGGCAGGTCTCTCCAGACTTTCTACACAAGCTCAGTTCACCACAACCTGGCTCATTTTGCTCTGATGGCCCCAAACCACGTGGCTGCTTCACCTTTATTTCTATTTTTACCCTATTAACTACAGACACGTGTACTGCTTTTATATTTTAACAAATAAGTTTTCTATATCTACTTACGTAATTAAAACTGCAACTAACTCTAAACCAATCATCCTTTGTGCTCCCAAAAACTGCAGAATCATGGAGAAGAAGGAAGAGCTAAAAACCACACCATTTTTCCTCCATCTTTACCCCATGTATTAAACCCCTCTAAAATCTATATTTTTCACCTCAGTGGCATACTAAACATTTTACTACTTTTTGCTTAATTTTTTATAAATCCTGGTTTACCCAGGGATATTTGGAAGCCTTTCTGTCAATAGCAAATAGGATTGATACTGTTTTGGAGAAGAGAACAGAGAAATGTCTCTCCATTTCTGGATTCCTACAGTAAGAGCCTTTCATGTCCCAGAACTTTTCCAGGAGTTTCCCCTCCGGTGTTCCGTGTCCTGGCACCGCCGGGCATGTGGGCTGTGAGAATGCTTTGAATGAGGGGGAATCCAGGAGTAGGAAATCATGGAATAATCTGTGGGAGTGTTGCTGAGCTCTCCCCTCTCCCTCCCAGGTGGACAGCAGTGACCCCCATGAGCTCCAACCGCAGCGCTGCCGGGGTCACCGTGTTCGAGGGACGGATCTACGTGTCCGGAGGGCACGACGGGCTCCAGATCTTCAACAGCGTAAGGCTCTGGGCAGGGCTCATCCCCTGCACCTCAGGTTGGGGCTGGAAGGTTCTGTGACCTTTCCCTGTGCATCCAGACAGCCCCGAGCGGTTGTGCCACCAAATTGTGTCACTTCCACCCGTAACAGAAAACCCTGAGGTGGAGCAGAAGTGACTCGTTTATCCACTGGGGGTGTTCTGAGGGCTGGAGCCCCTGGGATATGGAGACAGGCTGGCAGAGAAGGCTCCAGAGAGAGCTCAGAGCCCCTTCCAGGGCCTAAAGGGGCTCCAGGAGAGCTGCAGAGGGACAAGGGATGGAGGGACAGGACACAGAATGGTTTTAAGCAGAAGGAGGGGAGATTTAGGTGGGATACTGGGAAAGAATTCCCAGCTGTGGCTGCCCCTGGATCCCTTCCCAAGGCCAGGCTGAACAGGGCTTGGAGCACCTGGGGTAGTGGAAGGTGACCCTGCCCATGGCACTGGATGAGCTTTAAGGTTTCTTCCAACCCAAACCCTTCAGGCACAATCCCATAGCAGCTGAACTTTTAACTGAGGGCAGTTCAGTCCTCTCAGCCGCTCCTCCTGCTGAGACCCTTCCCCAACTCCCTTCCCTTCCCTAACTCCCTTCCCTTCCCCAACTCCCTTCCCTTCCCTGGGAAGCCTCTCCCTGTCCCGTCACCAGCTTGGAGATGCCCCAGCAGGGTCACCATCCCAGGACAATTCCCAGGGCAGCATCATCCCTAACTGCAGCCGTGCTCCCCGGCAGGTGGAATACTACAACCCGCACACCTCCAGCTGGCACGCGGTGTCGCCCATGCTGAACAAGCGGTGCCGGCACGGCGCAGCCGCGCTGGGCAGCCGAATGTTCGTGTGCGGCGGCTACGACGGCTCCGGTTTCCTCAGCGCCGCCGAGGTCTACAGCTCCGTGGCCGACCAGTGGTACCTGATCGTGCCCATGAACACCCGGCGCAGCCGCGTGTCCCTCGTGGCCAACTGCGGCCGGCTCTACGCCGTGGGCGGCTACGATGGACAGTCCAACCTCAGCTCGGTGGAGATGTACGACCCCGAGACCAACCGCTGGACGTTCATGGCGCCCATGGTGTGCCACGAGGGCGGGGTGGGCGTGGGCTGCGTGCCGCTGCTCACCATCTGAGCCTCGCCGGGGGATTTTGGGGGCGTCTCGTCGGCGACGAGCGTGCCAGGATTTCCAGGTGCTCCATCCGAACGCTGAGGAACTTGAGGGAGTGATCCCCACACGTAATTTTTTGGGTTGAAGGTCCTGAAAGGTCAAATGTGGTGAGTTTATGTGCAAGCTAAGATGTCGAGGCCTCCCCCAGAGCTGAGGCCGAGCTCATCCATCCATCTGTCCATCCATCTGTCCATCCATCCATCCATCCATCCATCCATCCATCCATCATCCATCCATCCCTCAGCGGTTGCGTCTTTGGGAAGCGCCGTTGTGGGCTGGGGGAAGGTGCCAGGCTTCATTGTAACATAAAAACTGCCACATGGAAGACCTGGAAAATCCACCTGCACCTTGTGGGAGCAGCAAAACCACCTTGAGCCCCCCCTGCCAGGGGTGTCAGCAGCGATTTGGGGGGTCCTGGTCGCACAGGGGGGTCTCCAACCAGGACAAACGTGGAGCTGTGGCCTCCGGGAACTTCTTACACAAGACACCCCCAGTTCCTCGTGCTTTCCTCAGCTTGATGTGGAAAACTTCTCCACAAGAGCCACAGGATGGAGAAACCAGGAAGAGGAAAAGTTCCGTTAAACCAGGATCATTTGGGCAAGCTCTGGAGAAGGATGGATGGAAACGACTGCAGGCAACAGCCTGAGGGTTTCAAAATGGGAAACAGACTATCAGGATGTCCTTTAAATTAAATATCGAGGTGTTTTCCAAGCCTAAGAAGCAGCTGGAGCAGAAAGGCTGGGATATTTTAGGAGAGGCAAGGAAAATACGTCGCAAGTTTGTCGTGCTCTGCTGGGAAAGTTCTTTGCCATGGGTGTTGTGCCAGGAAACTTTGGAATGCTGGCAGAGCCAAAGAGCTGCCTGGCAGCATCTTCCCTGCATCAGCCCTTCAGCTCCTCTCCTGCATGATCCGTGATCCACGATCCCTCCGGAGCTCTCCGTGCCCGGCTCTTCCCGTGCCACCCTGGGCACAGCCATACCTCCTCCGGGCAGGCAGCAGGAACCTGCTCCTGGCTGCGAGGGATTTGGGATCTCCCCCACTCCGTGTCCATCCCGGCGTTCCGAGGGGCTGGGAGGAGCGGGATGTGCCCCCCAACCCCGCTCCTGTCTCCGTTCCTGCTCCCAGCATCCCTGGGATTGACTCTGGCTGTACATGTGGATGTCAATATTGGGGTACTGTGTATATTTTAGGGTCTATAATGAGCATATCTGGGTATAAATGTGATCTATCAGTACATATCCGTTTCTCCCACATCTATCCACTGCTGGCTTCCCAGGAACGGGAATCCTTTGGACTTTTCTGTGCTGCTCAGACTTTAAAATGAAAACAAAAAAAAACCAAAAAAAAAAAAAAAAAACCCAAAAAAAAAAAAACCACGAATACTTGGATCAGAATGAAATTGTTGCCCGTGGCATCTTCTCTTCTCCCATCCCAATGTTCTTCATGGGCTCTGGTGAGCTGCTCTCCTCCCTCCCACCTGGGGCTTGTGTCCGTAAGAATGGGAATATTGGAATAAATACCTTTGGAATAGCAGCAGCTCCCCTGAGGCCAGGGCTGCCGATGGCCTCTGGGATTCCTTCCCTAGGGATTTCTTTGCTTTTCCATTGTGGATGAAGCAAAGAGAAAGGGGAGCTCCAAAGGCAGCAGGAAAATACTGAATTTTGGGGAAACGAGACCCACTCACCCAGGGAAGGCAAACTGGGAGAGCAGGACCCACATGGTGTAGTCCTCGGCAAAACCTGGGCGCTGGATGAATCTGAGCAGGGTGAGAGGGACTTAAAAAACCCAAAATGATGTAAAGAAACCGGGAGAGGGGAGGGGGCTCCTGGTTCTTGTGTCAGTGGGAACCAGCAGGATGCTGTGGCTCCCGGCTCGGGAGGAGCAGGATCTGGGCTGGAGCCGGGAGCAGAACCAGGGAAGGGGCCCCGGAGGGGATCGGCCCCGCCGAGCTCCAGCATCGCCGCATCTCCTGCGGGTCCAGGCTCGCTCCCCCGCGGCACCGAGCCAAGGCAAACACCGGCAACCCGATCCCTTCCCGCGGCACGGGGGCCGCTGTTTATCCTGGAGCCGGAGCCGGGGGCCCCGAGCCGGAGCCCGGAGCCGCTCCCGAGCCGCCGCTTCATTCCCGGCGGTGCCGCCCGCATGGAGCGGCTGCTGCTGGCGGCGCTGCTGCTGGCGGCGGCCGCTGCCCTGCCCCGGACCGTGCCCTCGGCCGTGCCCCGGACCGTGCCCCGGGCTGTTCCCCGGGCTGTTCCCCGGGCTGTTCCCCGGACCGTGCCCCGGGCCGTTCCCCGGGCTGTGCCCGCTGCCGTGCCCGCGCCCCGGGAGCTGGCGCGCTCCGTGCTGGAGACACACGGGCAGGAGCTGCGGCTGCTGCGGCTGCTGGGAGTCGCCAGGACGGTAGGAAAAAGGGCTGCGGCTGCGGGAGGTGCTGCCGGCTCCGGCACCCATCCCCGTGCGGGGCTTTTCTCCCGGCAGAGCTTCGACTGGGGGACGCACTTCAGCATCAACTTCACGGCCCGGCAGCCGCCCTGCCCCAAGGGCGCCCCGGAGCCCCGCGGCTGCCGGGGCCGGCCGGGCAGGGTGAGCGTGGGGCGGGACCCCCAAAGGCAGGGGGGGGTTCGGGGGGGGTCCCCGGGGTGCTGAGGCCGCTCTGTCCCCAGGTGCAGCGCTGCTCGGCCCAGGTGTCCGTGTTCACCTTCCTGCCCGACGTGCCGCTGTCGATGGTGGAGTGCGGCCGGGAGCCGGTGAGGGGCTCCGGGAGCGCATCCTGGGGGTGGGACTCGTGTGCCCCTCACTTCGGGGGGTGCTTTTGGCTCTGGAATGAAAACCCCCCCCCTTTATTTGTCCCTGCAGCAGCCCGGTGACAGCGCCCAGCCCCGCTCCCCTGGCACCAGCCCAGGTCACTCATCCTCATCATCATCCTCTTCACCCTCCTCATCATCATCCTCGGGCCCCCCCCCGCGGCCTCGGGCCCCTCCCAGCGCGTCCCTGCGGGGACCATCCCGCCACCCCCTGTCTCCAACGGAGCGGGAATAAAGAGATTTGGGGTCGGACGTGTGTGGGGTGACGGTTCGGGGGACCCGGGGGGCACCCTCAGCCTTGGGCAACAGCGATGGGGCAAGGTCGGGGTTGTGCAACCCCGCGGGCACCACCCTGACACGGGCAACGTGTCACCACCGAGGGGTCCTGGCCCCCAAATCCCCCCCGAGCCCGGCCAAGGGGTCCCCAAATCCCCCCCGAGCCCGGCCAAGGGGCCCCCAAATCCCAAATTACCCCCAAGCCCAGCCAAGGGGATCCCAAATCCCAAATTACCCCCAAGCCCGGCCAAGGGGCTCCCAAATCCCCCCCGAGCCCGGCCAAGGGGCTCCCAAATCCCGCCCGAGCCCGGCCAAGGGGATCCCAAATCCCCCCCGAGCCCGGCCAAGGGGATCCCAAATCCCCCCCGAGCCCAGCCAAGGGGCCCCCAAATCCTAAATTCCCCCCAAGCCCAGCCAAGGGGCCCCCAAATCCCAAATTCCCCCCAAGCCCAGCCAAGGGACCCTCAAATCCCAAATTCCCCCCAAGCCCAGCCAAGGGGCTCCCAGGGCGGGGACCCCGAGGGGTTCAGCTGCCACCGCCCATCCACGGGGACACGCTGGGACCCCCCCCGCACCGCGTGTCCCCCCCAAATCCCCCCCCCCCAAAAAAAAGGGCCTCTCTGCGGTTTGGGGCCGGGCGTTTACCAAGGGTGGAGCCCCGGGGCGGGTCCCCAAGGTGCCCTGGGGGATAAAAGGGCCCCGGGGGTGGCCGTGGGGACAGCGATGGCGAGCTCGTGGGTGCTGCTGCTGGCGGTGCTGGGGGGGGCCTGCGCCCTCCCCGCCCCGGCGCCCCTCGCCTACATCCAGGTGCTGAGCCAGGCTGTGGATTCCTACAACCAGCGGCCCGAGGTGAAGAACGCCTTCAGGCTGCTCAGCGCAGAGCCCGAGCCCGCCCCGGTGAGTGCTCCCCACCCGGGACCCCCCCACGGGTGACACCCCCGTCCCAATCGGGGACCCCTCCAGGCGTGTCCCCTCCACTCGTGGTGCCTGATTGGGGCTGCTCAGCTCGACCCTGGGAGTGCCCCCCGCTCGGGACCCCCCATTTGTAACACTCCCCACTCGTGACCCCCAATTTTTAACACCCCCCCCAGTCGGGACCCCCGATTTGTGACACCCCCCACTCGTGACCCCTATTCCTGTCCCCCCCCCCCTCGGGGTGCCCAGTCCGAGCCTGAGCCCCTCCCTGTGAGTGCCACCCCACTCGTGACCCCCTCCCGGTGCCACCCCCACTCCCGAGCCCCCCTGTGCTGTCACCCCCCTCCGGTGACCCGCCACCCACGCGTGTCCCCAGGGCGTGGAGCTGAGCTCGCTGCGGGGACTCAACTTCAGCATGATGGAGACGGATTGTGCCGCCAGCGCCCGCATCAGCCCCGACGACTGCGACTTCAAAGAGAACGGGGTGAGGAGGAGGAGGAGCGGGAGGAGCGGGAGGAAGGGCCCCGGGGTCCCGCTGCCATCCCCAGGGTGACACCGCGTGTCCCCGTGTCCCCCCCAGGCCATCAAGGAGTGCTCGGGGACGGTGCAGCTCCGGCAGGGCTCCCCCGAGATCGACCTGAGCTGCTTCGATGCCTCCTCCGATGTGAGTGGGGGGATCCGGGGGGTCCCCGGGGGAGGGGAGGGTCCTTCCCCTGCCCCACGTCCCCAAAAAGGGACCCCCCGAGGGCTCCGCTGCCCCGCCATGGCTCCAGAGGAGGGTGGGGGGTCCTGGGGAGCTCTGCTGGGTGTGGGGTGTTCCAGGTGTGGGGTCCTGGGTGGGGTCTGGGTGTGGGGGCGTGGGTGGGGTCCCAAGTGTTGGATTCTGGATGTGGAGCCCCAAGTGTCACAGGTGTGGGGTCCTGGGGGTGGGGACATGAGTGGTGTCCCAGGTTAGGGGTCCTGGGGGTAGAATATCCACAGGGTGGGATCCTGGGGATGGGGTCCCTGCTGTGGGGTCCTGGGGATGGGAACATCAGTGGTGTCGCTGCTGTGGGGTCCTGTGTTTCCAGGGGCCCTGAGTGGGATCTTGGGGGTGGAATATCCCTGCTGTGGGGTCCTGGGTGAGGTCCTGGGGTGACATATCCCTGGTTTGAGGTCCTGGGTGGGATCCTGGGCATGGAGTCCCTGCTGTGGGATCCTGGGGGTGGGGACATGATCGGTGTCCCTGGTGTAGGGTCCTGGGGGTGGAATATCCTTGGTGTGGGGTCGTGGGTATGGAGTCCCTGCTGTGGGGTCCTGGGGGTGGAATATCCTTGCTGTGGGATCCTGGGGGTGGAATATTCCTGGTGTGGGGTCCTGGGTGAGATCCTGGGGGTGGAATATCCCTGGTGTGGGGTCCTGGGTATGGAGTCCCTGCTGTGGGATCCTGGGGGTGGAATATCCACTGGGTGGGGTCCTGGGACTGGGGACATGAGTGGTGTCCCTGCTGTGGGGTCCTGGGTGTGTTTCCAGGGGCCCTGGGTGGGGTCTCCAAGGGGGGTCCCACACCCCCTGAGCCCCCCCTGAGCCCCCCCATCGCTCCACAGCCGGTTCTGGTCCAGCGCGGCCGCTTCGGGCGCTTCCTGGGCAAGATCCGGCATTTTCGGCCCAGGGTCAAGTTCGACGTCCGCCTGAAGGGCTCCGTGGGGCTGGGCTGAGCAATAAAGGGACCACCGGGAGTGGCTGTGAGGGCACCGCGCTGTCCCTGTCTCTGTCACACGGGGAAACTGAGGCACGGCTGGGACACGGGGCTGCTCCCCCACATCGTCCTCAAGGGCTTGGTCCCACGGGGACGTGGGGTTGGACTGGGGACAGGGACGGGTTCGCTCTGGGGAGCCCCCAGGACCCCGGCCAGAGAAGGGACCATCATCGTCCTCCTGGTGTCACTGTCCCCACGGTGTCACTGTTCCCATGGTGTCACTGTCCCCACAATGTCACTGTCCCCAAGGTGTCACTGTCCCCCCAGAGTCATCATCCCCACAGTCACTGTCCCCACAGTGTCACTGTCCCAAGGTGTCACTGTCCCCACAGTGTCACTGTCCCCAAGGTGTCACTGTCCCCACGGTGTCACTGTCCCCAGAGTCACTGTCCCCACGGTGTCACTGTCCCCAAGGTGTCACTGTCCCCACAGAGTCAGTGTCCCCACGGTGTCACTGTCCCCAGAGTCACTGTCCCCACAGAGTCAGTGTCCCCACGGTGTCACTGTCCCCACAGTCACTGTCCCTGCAGTGTCACTGTCCCCACGGTGTCACTGTCCCCACATTCATTCACAGTGACAGTGTCACTGTCCCCCCCAAGCCAGCAGTGATGGCAAAGGGAGATGAGGAGGGGACACTGGGGACACTGTGACCCCTCCAGGAGCTGCAAGGGAGGGGTTGGGGGGGTTCAGGTCCCGAGGGGACCCCCATGATGGACCCATGGGACAGGGACACTGTGGGTGCAGAGTTGGGGGGCTCAGGGACCCCCATGATGGACCCATGGGACAGGGACCCCCATGATGGACCCAGTTTGGGACAGGGACCCCCATGATGGACCCTGTTTGGGACAGGGACACTGCGGGTGCAGATTTAGGGGGACCCCTGAGCCCCAAAAGTGGCTGCCGCCCCCTGGGGGCGTCCTCCCTGTCCCCCCTGTGTCCCTGGGGGTCTGCACCCCACAAACACCTCTGTGGGGACCCCGAGGTGTCCTGGGGACAGGGAAGGACAATCCCAGGGCTCCAAGTCCCTGCAGGAGGAGACCCCGGTGGTGCCCGTGTTGAGCCCATTTTGGGGGTGCTGATCCTGCTCCCCCCAGTGACACCCCCTGTTCATTGTCCCCAGGGCGTTCCCAGCTCTCCTGGGCTGGGCACGGGGGGATTTGGGGGCTCGGGGAGCACTCGGGGGTCCCCATTGGGGCGCAGGGACAGCCAGGGTGACACCGGGAGCCATGCAGGGACATTTATTGGCAGTGAAGAACCTGGGGAGGGGACACGGAGAGGGGACACAAGGAGAGGTCACGGGGAGGGGTCACGGGGAGGGGATATGAGAGGGGACATGGGGAGGGGTCACGGGGAGGGGACACGGAGAGGGGACACGGGGAGGGGACACAGCAGTGACACCGCTCAGGGTTTGGGTGCCTTGAGGTTGAGCTTGTCGCGGATCCAGATCCGCCCGCACTGGAAGAACCCCTGGAAACGCTGCTTGACCTTGCCAAAGAAATCCTTGATCTTGGATTTCCAGATCTGGCCAAACTGGGACAACAAAGAGCGGTGTCAGACTTTGGGGGGGTGAGGAGGGGACCTGGGGGACCCCCCATGGCCGGGGGGACACGGAGCCGTTCCAGCCCCTTCTTACCACGGCCGGGGCCTTCTTGCAGGAGAGCTCCACCGTGGGCTGCTGCCCCTCCAGGAAAACGGAGCCCTGGCACCAGGTCAGCCCCTGTGGGGCACAGAGGAGACACAGCAGAGCCCAACCCCCTCGTGCCTCAGTTTCCCCACTGGATAATCCCCAGTTCCCACAGGACAGAGCCTCACCCCGAGCCAGCGGCTCTTGCAGTCGCTGGTGGCCATTCCCGGTGCCCGGCACGTGGTTTCCTCCAGGGTGAAGCTCAGCTCCTGCCGGCTCTGCAGGTCTGAGGGCTGGGAAAAGGGAAAGGATCCATCAGGGATCCATCAGGGATCCATCAGGGATCCACAGCGGGCCAGAGGAGCCCCAAGAGGAGCCACATCCAGCCTGGAATGGGTCAGGCTCAGCCCCAACTCGGCTGTGCTCAATCCCTCAGGGGTCAGACCCAAAACAGGACACATCCACCCTGGGAAGGGCCAGATCCGGCACTGCCCGGTCCTGGAGCTTCTCCTGGAAAGGGAGAGCTCAGCACTCACCCAGCCAGGCCGGGGCTGAGCCTCCCGGAGCCGCAGCACGTAGGGACTGACGGCCCTGGCGTTGAGCAGCTCCACGGCCGCCGCCACCACGGCCCCGTAGCTCAGGGACGAGGACGGCGCGGTTCCTTCCCATCCCGTGGTTCCATTCTGTCCCACCGTGGATCCGTGGGGCTCTGGTGTGGAGGCTCCTGCCAGCCCCAGGAGCAGCAGCAGCGGTGGCAGCGCTCGGCACGGCCCCATGGCGGCTCCTGGATCCTGGATCCTGCTTCCCAGCGGGCTGGGAGCGCTTTTATGGGAGCTGCCATGGGCGTACCAGGGGGCTGGGACAGCGGGACATTCCAGGTGGGATGAATCTGGCCAGGAGCCCAGTCCAGCCCAGTCCAGCCCCCTCTGGTGCCCAGGTCAGCGGGGATGGGTGCGTCGGGCACCATCGGTCAGCAGC
The DNA here is from genome assembly GCF_030490865.1 of Poecile atricapillus. Taxonomy (NCBI): domain Eukaryota; kingdom Metazoa; phylum Chordata; class Aves; order Passeriformes; family Paridae; genus Poecile; species Poecile atricapillus. The sequence continues at coordinate 1,247,281 of NC_081250.1, read as the reverse complement.
GGAGAGGCCGCAGGGTTTGGGGTCCTGCTGCCATGGGGGTCCCCAGGGCAGGGAATGTGTGACCAGGAGGTGACAGCGGGGACAGACACGGCTGGGTGAGGTCCAGAGCGTGGTGGGATGGAAGGTCTGAGCCAGGGGAGGCTCAGGTTCTGCTCCCAGAGAACAGGGACAGGATGAGAGGAAACAACTCCCAGCTGGGCCAGGGGCGGCTCAGCTGGAAATTGGGAATATTCCTTCCCCAAAAAGCCTCTCCAGGTACCCAGGACAGGGTTCAGTCCCCACTGCTGGAGGGATTTAAATCCCTGTGGATGTGGCACTTGGGGACACAGTCAGGGGTGGCCTCAGCAGTGCTGAGGATTGACCTTGATGGTCTCAAGGATTTTTCCCCTCAGCAAATCCTCAATTCTCAGAAGATGGATGGGGTTTTCCAACCCAGGGGTGATTTATGGCCTGTCCCTCTCTGCAAACAGGGTGGGTCCCACCAAGCACCCAAGGTGGGAGCAGGAAGCTCCAGGAGGACACCCAGGATCCTGCCCCGAGGGTGACCCTCGCTTCAGGCCCCTCTGGAGCCGCCCAGCAGGTTTGGAGCTGGGCTCATGGAAAACATCCTCATAAATCACACAAAGACACCTGGAAATCCCCAGGGAGGGACGTGTGAAAAACGAGGTTCACGTATTTTTTATACAATTTTTATAGAATTTAATTTTTTTATAAGAATTTAAAAGTTTAATAAATAGACAATTAGGAGATAAAAATAAGGTAAAATATACAGATACAGCTGGGTGTCTCTGCATTCACCTCACTGACAAAGGATTGTCCCTTAAAAACAGAACCCTGCTACATATCCATAAATTCTCATACATATTCAGACATTCTATTTAGGATTTTTGGGGTTCTTCTGTTTAGTTTTCTCTTCTCCCCTTCCCAACAAATCAATCTTCTTGGTGCCATCAAGATTTACATTCCCTGATACCAGAAATGCAATAAATTCCTCCCCCAGAGTTCTGGTCACTGCTGTCTTCATCTGGATAAGAGAGTTTACAAATGCAGGAGTTCTTTAGCTATTTTTTTTTTTAATTTTTTTTTTTTTCAGTCTTTGGGTTATACAAACAAAAGCAGTTTTTATTTTAATACTATGCCATAGCCTAACATATATGTATTATACCACTATTTCTAAGTTTTATCAATAACAAAAATAAAGGAAACTCTATTAATGCAACGAAATTTTCCAATCTTATACACATAACATTCATTTTAATATTTGCAAAAAGCCAACAATGTAATGTATATCTATAACAAGTTCATTCCAAACTGTCCTCCATTCCTAAAAATTCCCTTTACATTTCTTCCAAATTCTTTCCCAGCTTCCTTCCATTTCAATTCCTTCCCAAAATTCCTCCCAACTCCTTCCAAACTCCTCAGTTATTCCCATTTTCCCCATGTATCCCACCTAGGATTTAACAACAAGAGAAAGAGTTTCAAAATAGATGTAATATATTTAAATTGCATTTTTAGGTGCCTCTGCCAGCTCTGAGCAAGCTCCAAAAAGCCACAAAATCCTAGGAGGCCATTTTGGGAATAAAAAAGGGAAAATTCAGCGTGTTTTCCTTGGGAAGTTGTGATTCCCAGGATATCTCCCACCTCTTACAGGAAGTAAATTCCCCCAAAACCAAGCCCTGAGCCCTGGGCTGGGGAAATTCCCCGCTCGTAAATCTGACTCTGGGTTTATTTGCCCTTCCCAGGATTGTGCTGTCCCTCCTCATTCCAGAAAAGCCGCGGGTTTGTCTTGGAGCTGTTCCCACATCCAGACCTGATCCGACCTGGGCAGGGGAAGGTTCCCAGTCCCCATCAGGGGCTGGATGGGCTTTAACAAGTCTGGGATTCTGGGATAATGGAGGGCTCAGCTGGTCCATGATGGAATCAGCCTGGAGTGGTTTGGGTTGGAATAAATGGAGCATAAATCCCATTCCACACCATGGCCAGGGTCACCTCCCACTGTCCCAGGCTGCTCCAAACCTGATCCCAGCCTGGCCTTGGGCACTGCCAGGGATCCAGGGGCAGCCACAGCTGCTCTGGGAATTCCATCCCAGCCAGGAATTCCTTCCCAATATCCCATCCAAGCAGTGGGAGCCATTCCCTGTGTCCTGTCCCTCCATCCCTTGTCCCCAGTCCCTCTCCAGCTCTCCTGGAGCCCCTTCAGGCCCTGCAAGGGGCTCTGAGCTCTCCCTGGAGCTTCTCCTCTCCAGGGGAACATTCCCAGCTCTCCCAGACTGGAGCAGCTCCGGGGCCTCCTCTGGACTCGCTCCAGAGTCTCTGTGTCCCTGCCCTTTCCCTTCCCGTTCCCAGCCCTTTCCCAGCCCGTTCCCTTCCTGTTCCCTTCCCGTTCCCTTCCCGTTCCCATCCCGCTCCCTCCGTGTTCCCGTTTCCTGCTCCGGCCCCCGGCGCGTCCCTGGTTTCCACGGCAACGGCGCCGCCCTGGTCTCCATGGCAACCGCGCTGAGGGGGCGTGGCCGCGCCTGTCAGCACGCGCGCTTCCGCGTTAGGCCACGCCCCCATCGCATCCTCGCGCCTTAACCCGGAAGTGGCGCGTTCCCGCGCTCACTGGGCGGCGCCATGTTGGGAGGCCGCGCATCAGCCCAGCGGCGCGGCGAGCGCTGTGATTGGTGGAGCGCTGCACGTGACTCGCAGATCGCACTGCGATTGGACGGCGGTGCCGCCGTTTCCGCGCGCGGTGCTGTTGGGGTCGTGAGGGGAAGCCGGGAATGGGGGAAGGTGACGGGAGCCCGGGGCCTCAAAGCGCGCCTGGAGCCGGGACAAAGCTCTCCCGAGATATTCCACCGGTTTTATTTGCTTTCAAGTCCAGTTTCACACGGGAATGTCCTTACGGGAATTGCGGAATCATGGAATTGTTGAGTTCTGCAAAGCCCTCAGAGATGCCCGAGTCCAAGACCAGCACTGCCCCGTGTCCCTGTGAAAAACGAGGTTCACATAATTTTTATAGGATTGAAAAGTTTAATAAAAAAGACAATTAGGAGATAAAAATGAAGTAAAATATACAGATACAGCCGGGTGTCTCTGCATTCACCTCACTAACAAAGGATTGTCCCTTAAAAACAGAACCCTGCTACATATCCATAAATTCTCACACATATCCATAAATTCTCATACATATCCATAAATTCTCATACATATTCATACACTCTCATACATATTCATACATTTTTCTTAGGCTCTTTGGTGTTCTTCTGTTTAGTTTTCTCTTCTCCCCTTCCCAATAAATCAATCTTCTTGGTGCCATCAAGATTTACATTCCCTGATACCAGAAATGCAATAAATTCCTCCCCCAGAGTTCTGGTCACTGCTGTCTTCATCTGGATAAGAGAGTTTACAAAAGGAAAAAGAAAGTGTCTCCAGCTCTTTTTCAGTCTTTGGGTTATACAAACAAAAGTAGTTTTTGTTTTAATGCTATGCCATAGCCTAACATATATGTATTATACCACTATTTCTCAGTTTCATCAATAACAGAAATAAAGAAAACTGTATTAATACAACAAAAAATTCCATTCTTATACACATAACATTCATTTTAATATTTACAAAAAGCCAACAATGTAATGTGTATCTATAACAGTCCCCAAGTGCCACATCCACAGGGCTTTGAATGGAGCAATGGGATCTCCACCCCTGCCCTGGGCAGCTGGGCCAGGCCTGGAGAGCCCTTTCCAGGGGGAATATTCCCAATATCCCACCCAAACCTCCCCTTGAGGCCCTTCCCTCTTGTCCTGTCAGCAGAGCCCGACCCCTCCTGGCTCCAACCTTCTTCCAGGGAATTGCAGGGAGCCAGGAGGTGCCCCCTGAGCCGCCTCTTCTCCAGGATGAGCCCCTCCAGCTCCCTCAAGATGGTTTGGGAAGCTGAAAACCCCAAAGTCAACGCCCTGTGCTGCAGCGTCCTGGGGAACCTCCTGCTGCCAAAAGCAGCACCAGCCATGGCGGGAGCAGCCCTTGTTACAGATATATTTTATAGTGTTGGCTTTTGCAAATATTAAAATGAATGTTATATGTGTAAGATTAGAAAATTTTGTTGTATTAATATAGTTTCCTTTATTTTTGTTATTGATAAAACTTAGAAATAGTGGTATACTGCATTTATGTTAGGCTATGGCATAGTATTAAAATAAAAACTGCTTTTGTTTGTATAACCCAAAGACTGAAAAAAAATATAGCTAAAGACCCCCTGCATTTATAAACTCTCTTATCCAGATGAAGACAGCAGTGACCAGAACTCTGGGGGAGGAATTTATTGCATTTCTGGTATCAGGGAATGTAAATCTCAATGGCACCAAGATTGATTTATTGGGAAGGGGGCAAGAGAAAACTAAACAGAAGAACCCCAAAGAGCCTAAGAAGAATGTCTGGATATGTATGAGAATTTATGGATATGTAGCAGGGTTCTGTTTTTAAGGGACAATCCTTTGTCAGTGAGGTGAATGCAGAGACACCCAGCTGTATCTGTATATTTTACCTTATTTTTATCTCCTAATTGTCTTTTTTATTAAACTTTTAAATCCTATAAAAATTATGTGAACCTCATTTTTCACAGCCCCCATTTGGGCATCCCAGATTTTCCATGTGCCGCCCCCATTTCCATGGAAAACTGGGAAAGGGAATGAATCCGCGGTGCTCGGTTTGCTGGAATTTGTTGGAGCTTCCCTCTGTTCCTATAACAGCACCTGCCCCCTGGATGGGCACTGGAGAACATCCCAGAAATCACCTTTTCCTTGTAATGATCCAATTCCAGAGGCTGAAAAAGCTGCTGGGAATTCAGGCCAGGCTGGATTTCCCAAGAAAACGCTTCCACAGGACTGGAACCGAACCTTTCTTTGTCCTTCCTTATACCCAGCCCTCCACCCAACCCTCCCATGGCACAACTTGAGGCTGTTCCCTCTCATCCCTGTTCCCTGGGAGTGTTGACAAATATACAAAATTTAAATTTTCTTTATTTCATTTCTCAAGTCGGGCTCAGTTTGTCCTTGCCTTGGGGAAGGGAATTAGTGGAGGTTTATTTTGAGGGTATTGTTCCACTCTGTGAGGCTTGATAACATCTTGACAGACTTGGGAATAGCCCAAAAAACACCAAAAAAATTAATGAGCGTCAACAAACATCAGCGAACATCTAACCCCAGAGATGCCCCCTGGTCTGGAAAAGGCTGATAAATTAATCAGTTAATGAGGAACTAATTAACATCAGAGACAAAGAAATCCCGGTCAGGTAAGAAACCAAATTCTGAGAACTCTGTAATTTGGGACCAACGAGCATTGAACCAATGGATTTTTATGGGTTTTGGACTGGATAATGTTTGGGGAAAATGGATTAAAACTCACCTGTCATGGAATGATTTTTGCTGCACCCCTGGGCCATGTGTAGGTGAAATAATTTCTGTTGCTCATCCCAGCCAGAAATAAAGAAATGCCTTGATTCTCTAACACTAAGAATGTTGTCCGAGGGTTTTTGGTTTTCCCGTAGTTGCGGTGACAGGAGCACAGCCTGGTCGGTTTTCAAACATGGATTTAACCCTTCCAGGGTTAATCCAAGCCATTCCAGGATTTCAGGATCCCATGCTCACTTTTCCTTCTTTCCTCCTTTGCGCCACACAGCTCCTCCCCTTTCCCACTGCTTTTCTCCAAAGCCTCTCAATCAATTCCAGCTCACAGCAGGTCCCACATTCCCAGTTTTACCTCCCCTGATCCACCTCTGCCACGTTTCTCCTCCTGATGCCCCCAGGACTGGGGGAGATTGAGTGTTGTGCCTCAGGGAATCCAATCCCAGTTTCCCCCCGGGAGTCAGGGCTTCCCCACCTCCCTCAAGTTATCGATCTGGATGACGATGGGCCAGATGCTCTTTTCTTGGGAGAACCCCTGGAGCTCAAACTTCTGGCACATGGAGTCCAATATGTACCTGACCGCCCCCAGCACATCCCGGAACACGCCCTGGAGCGACATCCCCCGGGATTTCCGGGGTTCCACGCGCCCTCCAAGCTCCCAGCTGGCACCAGGATCCTCCAGAGGCTTCGCTCCCTCCCTTGCCCCTGCAGCCAGGATTAGGGCAGGGGGTGAAGCCCCAGTTCCTGAAACCCCCATCGGGGCACACGGCGTGTCCGATGCCACCCCCTCGGCGTTCCTGGCGTTCTGGAGCTCGCGCGGTGCGGCTGCATCCGTCGGAGGATGAACCCCAGGGTTCCTCCCCTGCGCCGCGCCGCGGCAGCCGGAGCAGCCTCTCCTCCAGTAGGGCCGGTAGCCGCGCAGGATCTCCCTGGCTCTCCGGAGCGTCCTGCCGCAGCGGGATCGCCGCCGCGCCAGCCGACGACGCACGGCCCATGCGGTGCCGGCCCCGCGGCTCCTCCAGGTGCAGCGCTGCCAGCAGTAGTTGTGTTCCCGCAGGGAGCAGAGCTGGTGCACGTAGGCCATTCCCGGCTTGCTCCCAAGGGAGTAGCTGTGGTCCTTCGCCACCGCCGCTCTCAGGTCCTCCACCCTCAGCTCGCAGGTTCCCGGGAGAAGCGTCGCCTCTCCCAAGGTGTGTCCGTGGTTTTGGGCGTTTCTGTGATTCCCCTCCCCAGGGTCATCCCACAGCTGTTCCCAAAGATCCAGGCTCTGCTGTTCCGTCAGGGAATGAAGGAATGTTGCACTCTGGGTTAGGTCTTCCGTGGGTTCAGGTTCATCCTCCACCTCCTCCTTCACAAGCCATGCCTGGGTTTGACTCCCGACTCCACTGTCCGTTTCCGACGGGAATTCGCTCCTTCCCTCTTGACAGCCAAACTCCTTCTGGAATCCCCTGTCCTGGAGACACCACAGCGTGCTCCATCCTGCTGGGAGAGAGTGGGAAGCAGTTGGATCCTTCCTGGCTGGAGCAGGGCGAGGAACATCCCATCTTCCTGGTCTGGGACTGCCCGGGCTCCACATCCCAACCTCTGCCAGACACCAGGAGAACCAAGCAGTGGGAGAAGCCCTGGGAGTGGCCCAGGGATGGGGCTGGAGCAGGAGGGAGCAGGACTCACCTGGACACGAGGTTTCCAGCCCCTGGTATCCGCTGGCTCCGGGCCACCAGTCACAGGAAGGCTCCTCCAGCCAGCTCCCAGTGTGTCCTGCAGGGAAAACAGCAGATGTCACCAGCCAGGCCGGGAATTCTGACTCTCCACAGCCACGGGAATGAAGGAAGAACCCCGTCTTTGTCCCCACCAGGAATCCTGATTTCTCCACAGCCACGGGGACAGAGCAGGGAGCCCTGACCCCATCCTGGATGCAGATTCCATCCAGGGTCGGGATGTTGCTGCTCACCTGGGGGTGGGCAGATCCACGGCTCTTCCCCACGCTCCAGCCGGTGCAGGACGTCGGGTTTGGGGCCTGGATAACCTGGGAATGGGACAGAGGGCGTTAGACTGTCCCTGATCATGGGAAAACCAAGGACTGGGACACCCCAGCTGTGCCTCATCGTGCATGGAGACACCTCTGGGATGTGGGAAAAGTGAGGGAGAAACTGGAGCAGCTGCCAGAGAGGGATTTATTCCCGGGAATAAGTGTGGGAAGCAGCTCCCAGTTCCACTGACAGGTTTTCCCAGCGAGGGAACGTCTCTTGCTCATTCAGGGGTGGGACATCCCACCATGATCCCTGATTTTAGGGATTTCCAGGGGTGCTCAAACCCTGGAATCCTGATCAGCCCCTACAAGGGAAAACTCCTCACGGGAAGGGCTGTCCAGGCCTGGAGGGATTGGAAAGCCGTGTGGACGCGGCACTTGGAGACGTGGATTAGTGGTGGCCTTGGCAGCGCTGGGGAACACTTGGACTTGATGGTCTCCAAGGCTTTTCCAACCTCAGCCATTTTGGGATTGCGGCATTCAGTGCTCTGGAAGCCGCTGGGGTGGAATCTGAGGGAATCCCTGCCTGGAGCAATTCCCAGGATTACCCAGAGAGGTCAGGAGCTCGTAGGTGTCCGACACGACGTCCCGGTAGAGCTGCCGCCGCCGCTCCGGGAGCGCGTCCCACTCGGCCCGGCTCAGGAACACCATCACATCCTCAAAGGTCACCGGCTCCTGCCGCGGGATCAGGAATCACAGCTTCCCTCAAGGATCACACCCTCCCTCCCAACAGGAGCCTTTCCCAGCCCAGTGGAGCTCCCAGGATGCGAGGCCATGGATGGGACAGTCCCAGGAATGTTGTTCCCCACCGGGGATCTGCGAGAGGACTCCAGCGCCAAACACGGATGGGTTTTACCGGGAGCGCTCCGTGGTGGGACTGGGACAGTCCAGGACCCCAGGTCAGCTGGAGCTGGGCACATGGGAGATCCCAACAGCTCCCTGTGACCCCCAGGGCCCATCCCAGGAAATCCCTTGGGAGCGATCCCAGTGGGGATGGGGAAACAGGGAGGCAGAGAGAGGGAGGAGAGGAGCGTGAGGGGGAAATTTGGGGGGTTTGGGGGGATATTGGGGGGATGGAATGGGCATTTTTAGGGGCTGATGGGGATTTTGGGAGTGATGGGGATTTTGGGGGGTGATGGGGTGGGGTGGGGGGTGATAGGGGATCTTCAGGGGAGAATTTCATGGGAGTGGGGGGCAATGGATGGAGTGATGGGGTGGGGTCGGGGCTGTGACGGGGATGGTCTGGGGGTGATTTGGGTTGTCGGGGTGGGGCTGGGGGGGTGAGGGGGCGCTGCGGGATCCCCTCGGACCAGGGGGGCACCGGACATCGAGGGCCCGGGCGGCAGCGAGTGCGGCCCGGGGCTCTCCCCGCCAGCGCCCGCCTCCTACCTGCGCCTGCCCGGCCATGGCGGCCGCGGGGCCCCGGGGGTGTCAGGGGGATCCCGGGGGGGGGATCCCGAGGAGATCCCGGAGCGTCCCGCGGCCTCTCCCGCACGCGCTTCCGGTACAGGCCACGCCCACACCGGAAGCGCCGCCATGGCGGACCCGGAAGTGTCGCGCCGGAAGCTGCGCGGTGACCCCGGCACGTGCGGGCCCGGTTCCGGTTCCGGTGCCGGGGGTTCGGTTCCGGGGGGTTCGGGCCCGGCGGGAATGGGGGATGCGGAGCTGCCACGGGCGGCCGCGGCCCGGGGGGCAGCCCTTGCCAGCAGGGGAATCCCAGTGCCGGTGTCCCCGTGTCCCTGCGGCCGTTCCCTCCGGGCCTGTCCCGTCCCTGCCAGCACAGCCAGGCCCCGCTCCCGTCCCCTTTGACCTCCTGAGGCCTTGATTCTCCCCAAATCCCAAATTTAGCAGGAGAATCCGAAGGTTTTCCACCACAGATGAGCTCAGATCTAATCCCGACTCCCGGTTTTTCCGTGGCCTTTCCGAGGCCGGAGCTCCCGTTCCCCGCTGCGCTCCCTGCGGCTCCTGGATAATTCTCCTCTAGGTTTTCCTTCTTTTCCTGGATAAATTTCCCCACGATTCTGCATCTCCTGTGTGCAGCTTCTCCATGATTCCCTTCCCACCACCCCCGTGCAGGTGATCTCCCATCCATCCCCTGGAATTCCCTATGGAATTCCCTATGGAATTCCTCTGTCCTGCCCGGAGCCTTCACAGCTGCGCCACCAAAAACCAGAAATTTGGAATTAATCAAATTCCATCACATCCTAGGGATCCTCAGGAGTGGCCAGCACTAATTGCTCATCACTGCACGGACACAGCGACTCTGGTTTGGTTTCACAACAATCCCAGGACCTGGAATTGTGGAGGTTTTTGGAGCAGCAGAAGCAGGATCTGGAATTGTTGTTGATAGAACACCAGATCCTTTAATTCCCTCTGCTCCAGGATTCCGGGACTCCACGAGAGGGGTGCAGGAAGAGCCCCAAGCCAGAGTTTTGGGGTGAAGTTTCCTCCAGCTCATCCCTTATCCAGAACTGGCCCTTTCCTCCGCTGTCTCGTTAAGGACTTTTGGATTTGGGTTCTTTTTCCCTTTGAGCTGAAGATTGATGAGAGGGAGGCAGTTTTCTCTTGTTCGGTCTCAGTTGTTTATTCTTTTCTTATCAGCATTACAAGGTACAAGGAGCTGTGTGCACTATGATAGAAAAGAGGTAAAATGGCTCACAAAGATCCTCTTCAAGGTCTTTTTTATGTCCATTTACCCAATTAACAGATGCCAACTCAATTATTTCTCTTAGTGACCCAATGACCCAACACCTGTGTGCTGCACTGAGGCATTCTCTATCCAATCACCCACTACCACCCAAAAACCCCCAGGAGAGGAACATGAAGAAGAAAGAGAAAGGACAAGAGACAACACCCTAAATCCTCCATCTTGTCTTTTGCTCTCTAAACTACCTTAAACTCTAAACCTCAACCCATTCACCCAGTGACTCAAGGAACTTTCTAATTCACACATTTACATTTTCAATCTTTTCTACCTAACTCTAACCGTTGTCTCCGTGGTGCTGTGTGAAACTCGCTGCTTTCTTGGCTGTCAGAGTTAAGCATTACAGATAAAGGTATAGACCTTGCATCTCTGACCTCAACACTCCGCCCGTGTCCGGCACCTCCCGCCCTGCTGGCGGCTCCGGGGTCACGGCGGTGACCGCGGGGCCGAGGTCCAGGCAGGGCAGGGACAGCGCTGGGGACAGCGGTGGGGACAGCGGTGGGGACAGTGGTGGGGACAGCCGAGAGACAGCGCTGGGGACAGCGGTGGGGACAGCATGAGGCTCTGCCTGCTCTGTGTCCTCACCGCCGCCCTGGCCGTGGCCACAGCGGCCGGAGCCGGAGCTGACCGCGGCCACTCCGGGATGGCGGCACCGGGGAGAGAGGTGGGTGGCGGATGGAGAGGGGTAAAACCGGGAATAACGGGAATGTGGGGAATGACAGAGCTCGGTACAGCCCCAGCTCCTGCCCGAGAGTCCGCAATAAATCCCGGGACGCGGCTTTTCCAGTCTGCCCGTCCCTGCGGGAATGGGCTCGGCATTCCCGGGCCGCATTCCCAGCGCTCCGGGAGATCCCGATCCATCCCTTCCCCCCGCAGGGCCGGCGGCGGCCGCACAGACCCTGCTCCGGCTGCTTCTCCGTGCTGAGCGAGGTGAGCCGGGATGCGGGAATGCGGGAATTTGGGAATTCGGGAATGCGGGAATTCGGGAATGCGGGAATTCGGGGAAAGTGGCTCCCACAGCCGCGTCTGTCCCGCAGGAGTCGCAGTCGATGCCCTGGAATTCCCGTGAGGAGGATGCGGCTCAGCCGGGCAGGCGGGCACGGAACGGGAGGGGACTGGAGGTACCGGGGCGAGCCCTGGAGCTGCCCGGGAATGGGGATGGAGAGCGGGACGGGACGGGACGGGACGGGACGGGACGGGACGAGACGGGACGGGACGGGACGAGACGGGACGGGATGGGACGGGATGGGACGGGATGGGACGGGATGGGACGGGATGGGATGGGATGGGATGGGATATGGGATGGGATGGGATGGGATATGGGATGGGATGGGATATGGGATGGGATGGGATCTCTCTCTCCCGGGGCTCCGTGTGAGGCCGCGCTCGCTCCCGCAGGGCAGAGCCCGGAGGGAGAGCCCGGAGCCGGCCCAGCCCGCGGGACACCCCGGGCACATCCCGCTGCTGTGACAGGTGACAGCGGAGCCCCGGCAGGACCCCAGGCTCGGTGGGGACCCCCCGGCAGCCCCCGAGGAGCCTTGCAGGAGTCACCGAGGGGCCGAGAGCGCGGCGGGAGCGATGCCGGAGCCTGGGAACGCTGCTGGGCACGGGGAGCAGCCCCAAGCCGGGACAGAGCTCAGCCGGCCGCCCCCTGCTCTGAGCTGAGCCCCCCGCCCTTCCCACCCCCCAAAATCCTTCTGGGGCAGCTGCCCCCCCAAATAAAGCTGGCACACCAGAGGGAGCGGATGCGTTTGGGGACACACGCAGGGTGGGTGGGAGTGGGGGGACACCGGGGGTCTGAGCCAAGCCGTGGGGTGTCTGCACAGGGGAATTGCGGGGGGACCCCAGGGACCGTGGGGCTGGGGGACCCTCCAGGGCTGCTGATCCTGGAGGACCCTCAGGAATGTCAGTTCAGAGTATGGGAAGTCCCCCAGAATGCTGGAGCACTGGGAGACCCCCAGGAATGGGAGGTGGGGCTGGAGGACCCTCCCCAGCCATGCCGGTCCTGGGGAACCCTCAGGGCTCCCAGTTCAGGGGAATGGCGGATCCCCAGGAATGCGGGATCGCAGGGATGGGGAGATCCTGCAGGAATGCTGGCCCCAGGAGAGGTGGGGCTGGTCCTGGGGGTCCCGCAGGGCTCCCACTTCAGGGCCCGGGGTGTCCGGGGGTGTCCGGGGGGTGTCCGGGGGTGTCCAGGGGGTGTCCGGGGGTGTCCGGGGGGTGCCCTGGGGGTGTCCGGGGGTGTCCAGGGGGTGTCCAGGGGGTGTCCGGGCGGTGTCCGGGGGTCCAGCCGTGGTGCCCCCCGACATTTGGCCCCGCCCCTCAATGGTCCCGCCCCCGTTGTGGCCCCGCCCCTTACCGTGACCCCGCCTCCCCAGGCCCCGCCCCCCGCCCGCCGGCGCTTGGTCCTCCTGTCCGCCAGGGGGCGCCGCTTCCTGCGCGGTGCCGCTCTGGCAGACGGCGCCCCCTGTGGGCCCGGTGGCGGCGCGGGGCCCGGGGCGGCGGTGGCGGCCGCGGCCATGTCCCGCCGGGGGCCCGCGCAGGTCAGGGCCCGCCCGGGCACCGCGGCACGGGCCGGGATGCGGCACGGGACACGGGACGGGGCGGGAAACAGCGGTGCTGGGTCAGGGGCGTGCGGGGTCCCACGGGAGAAGCGGGACTGGGGGTCAGGGGGGTCCCTCAGGGTCCGGGGCATGTGGGGAGGGAGGTGGCGTGGGGTGGTCCCTGGGGGGTGACAGCTCGGGGGTGTCCGGGAGAGCTGGGTCTGGGGCACTGAGGGTGCCTCACCGGGGTGAGGGGCTGAGGGAACCGCCGGGGGTGCTGGTTCTGGGAGTCGGGGGTGTCCCTCTGGATCCTGGGAATGGATGACAGCTCAGGAGGACGGGGGATGCCCAGGAATGCCAGTTCGTAGGGATGAAGGGGTCTCCCAGGGATGCTGGTCCTGCCAGAGGTGGAACTGGGGAGCCCCTCGAAGGTGCTGTCCTGGGGATTCCCCCGGGGTCCCTGTTTAGGAGGTCTCCCTTTGGTCCTTGGGAAGGGATGGGGGACGCGGGTGTGGCAGCCAGGCTCTGGCAGATCCCTGCGGAATTGGGGTCTGGGGGAATCCCTCGGGGCTACCGGCGGTTCCTGAGCGGGTCCCCATTCCCAGAGCACCCTTTGGCCCAGCCCCTGAGCCTGGATCCCTGCAGGTGTCGGGCAGCCCCCGGCAGAAGGCTGTGCCGGGCACGGCCCCGTCGGAGCTGCAGGAGCTGCGGAGCCGCACGGAACGCGCGGAGCGGCGGCTCCTGGCCTGCGAGAACCTGGTCGGGGAGCTGGGCAGCGGCCTGGCCGCCCTGGGCACCCTCCTGCAGGGCTACGAGCAGCTGCAGCAGCGCCTGCTCAACCTGGAGAACCTCCTCAAGAACAGGAACTTCTGGATCCTGCGGCTGCCCCCCGCCACCGGAGGGGAGATCCCCAAGGTAGCGTTGGCCGTTTCCCAGGAATCCTGAGGGGCTGTGGAAGGGTTGGGGGCTGAGCTCCTGCGTGTCCCCAGGGTGGGGCTGGATGTCTCCGAGCCACATGTGGTTCCAGGGGAGTTCCCTGTGATTCCAGGTGCCGCTGACCTTCGATGATATCTCGGTGTATTTCAACGAGCTGGAGTGGGAGAGGCTGGAGCGCTGGCAGAAGGATCTGTACAGGGCCGTGATGAGGGGCAACTACGAGACCTTGGTGTCCCTGGGTAAGGCCTGGGGAGCTGTAGCTCGTGGAGTCATGGAGTAGCCTGGGTTTGGAAGGCTGTGAGGTGGTGAGGTCCTGGCACAGGTTGCCCACATCCCTGGAAGTGTCCAAGGCCAGCTTGGATGGGGCTTGGAGCAACCTGGGATAGTGGAACGTGTCCCTGACTTCCAGTAGAGGGAAATGTTCCAGCCACAGCATTTCCCTCATTTGGGATTTTAGTTCATGTTCTGCTGGTTAAGATCCTCTCTGCCTCAGGTGCATCTGTGCTTGGGGCTGGAAGTGTTTGGAGTAGGGATGAGGTGTTTGTGTCTCTGCCAGGACTGGGATAGGGGACAAGGGGACACTGTTGGGATGTGCCAGGCTAAAGACACAGCCAAATCCTAATCAAGCCCCCATCCTGTGCCCCACCACCAGACTACGCCGTGTCCAAGCCCGATATCCTGTCCCAGATGGAGAGGGATGAAGAGCTCAGTGACAAAGAGGGTCAGGAGCCACCATGGACACGGACTGGGGACAGTCAGGAGCCCCCGGGGGCAGCAGAGGCAGATGAGGCTCCAGGAGATGAAACCCCCATGGAAGCTGCCCCAGGTGGGTGCCAGGAGCAGGTGGCAGTTCCTGGAGATCTCCCCTTCGTTAGGAAGGAAGTGCTCAGTCCATGGATTAAAGCACCCCGGAGCACCGTGAATCTTCATTCCAAGAGGAATGGTTGTGCCTGGCTGGATAAATCCCATGGAGAAAAGCAGTTAAAGCCTGCAGGAGGGTGTGGAGCAGTGGGAAAGGCCTCCTGTAAGACTGGGGCTTCCAGAGACATTCCTGCCTGCTGTGGAGGTACAGGAAACACGCTGGGAAGTGAGGAACTAGGAGCTGAGGTGGGAGGAGGAGGCTGGAGCTGCTCTGCTCATCCTGAGGCATGGATTTTGAGTGGGAGGGCTGGGCAGGAAGGTGGGAGGTGTGGGAAAGGGACAGACAGACCCAAACAGAACTGGGAGCAGTGGAGATGTGGAAAGAGCCGTGGCCAAGGGCTCCTTCCTGCAGGATTGAGGAGCTGGGAAGGTTAAAGGCACCCCAGGAGAAGCTGGGCAGGTGCTGTCCTGTGGGAAAACTCACCTGGAGCCCAGGTGGGAGTTTGGGGCTTGGAGGAGAAGAAAAGGGACGCAGAGGGACATCTCCTTTGGGGTTCATGCTCTGTTACTCAGAGCTTCTCTCCTGGGTGGGTCCTGCCATGGGGCCAAGGAGGTGGCTCTGCCCTTGGGGTTGGAGGTGCTTTTGACTTTGCTGGGGCTGGGAGAGGGGACAAGGGCCACTTTGGGAATCTGGCAGGATAAAGGTGCAGCCAAATCCTAATAAAGCCCCTGTTCCCTGCCCCAGGAGCAGACGGTGCCAAGTCCAAGCCCAACAGCATCGAGAAGGATAAAGAACCCAGCAACAAAAAGGGTCTGGAGCCCTCATGGATGCAGAATGGGGACAGCCAGAAAACCCCACAGATACAGGCTGGGGACAGCCAGGAAATCCCAGAGATTTGGAACAGCCCAAAGTTCTCATGGACACGGAGTGGGAACAGCCACAAAACCCCACAGATACAGAATGGGGACAGCCAGGAAATCCCAGAGACACAGATTGGGAACAGCCCAAAATCCCCACGGACGCGGAGTGGGAACAGCCCAAAGTCCCCACAGACACAGACTGGGGACAATCAGAACTCCCCACAAACACAGACTGGGGACAGCCCAAAGTCCTCTTGGACACGGAGTGGGAACAGCCAGAAAACCCCACAGATACAGACTGGGGACAGCCCAAAGTCCCCATGGACACGGAGTGGGAACAGCCAGAAAACCCCACAGATACAGACTGGGGACAGCCAGAAAACCTCATGGACACGGAGTGGAAACAGCCAGAAAATCCCACAGACAGAGACTGGGGACAGCCAGAACTCCCCACAGACACAGACTGGGGACAGCCCAAAGTCCTCTTGGACACGGAGTGGGAACAGCCCAAAGTCCCCAAGGGCACAGATTGGGAACAGCCCGAAGTCCCCCCAGACACAGAGTGAGAACAGCCTGAAACCCCCCTGGACACAGATTGGGAACAGCCCAAAATCCCCCCAGACACAGAATGAGAACAGTCCAAAATCCCCCCAGACACAGAATGAGAACAGTCCAAAGTCCCCACGGACACAGATTGGGAACAGCCCAAAGTCCCCCCAAACAGAGAGTGAGAACAGCCCAAAGTCCCCATGGACACAGAGTGGGAACAGCCCAAAGTCCCCACAGGCACGCCCTGGGGACAGCCAGGCACTGCCTCAGACACCGACTGGGGACAGTCACAACCCCCTCCAGACAGATGTCCCCAACAATCAGAAGCCCCCACAGACTCCAGAAGAGATGGAGCAGCAGGAAGAGGCTTCGGGAGAGAATCCCATGCCCATGGAAGCTGGCCCAGGTGAGTTCCAGGGGTGCCAGGGGGGATGTGCTTCCCCTTCCCCAGCTCTCTGGGGCTCTGGCTGTGCTCAGGGCAGAGGGCATGGCCCTGGTGCTTGGAGAGGCATTGCCAGGGATCCTTGGGATGTTGTCACGGGAGAGTGGAAGAGAGAGGCTCTGGACATGTGGAGCCTGTGGAGATGGTGGGGTGGGGCTGCTCCGTGAGGTGATGGCAGGTGGCACCTTGGTGTCCTTCCTCCCTGCCCTCCCTCTGCTTTTGGCCCATGTGTGGCTTCAGTCCAGTTCTCCTGACACCTCCCAGCCTTTCCATACAATTGTTAGGGTTGGAAAAGCCCTCTGAGATTGTTGGGTCCAGCTGTCCCCCAGCACTGCCAAGGCCATGTCCCCAGGTGCCACATTCAGAGAGCTTTTAAATCCCTGCAGGAACAGGGACTGCACCACTGCCTGTTCCAGGGCTGGACAGCCTTTTCCAGAAAGAACTTTCCCGATGGCTGATCCACATCCTGGCTCTTGAGCCGCAGCTTTCTCCAGCTTGTCCACACTCTCCCAGCCCCCTTTGGTTCATAATGCTGGAGCGGGGACCTGGGAGGGCTCCATGGGTCTTTCAAATCCCTGTTCCCTGCAAACAGAACTCCCCATCCTGATGATGAACGTGATGTCCCTGGGGGAACATCAGCCAGAGGAGGACCCGGAGATGGAGGAGGACCCGGCAGAGCCTGACACTGGTGAGTCACCCAGTGCTGGGGACACAGGGCCTGGCAGGCAGTGGGAAGCAGCTTGATGGGCTTGAAAAAGGGAGGGAAAATGAAGTTTTAGGGGTTCCTTTTATTTTTTCCTGCAACATCTGGTGGGTTTAGAGGTGCCACTCGTGCCACTGGTCCCAATGGCACCCACAGAAGGTTCAGCCTGGGACCCCTCCAGGGATGGGCACTCCATCCCTGCCCTGCGCTGTGCCAGGGCTGGACAACCCTTTTGGGGAAGAAATTTTCCCAATATCCAACTTGAACATCCCCTGGCCCAGCCTGAGGCCATTCTCTCCTGTCCCTGTTCCCTGGGAGCAGAACCCGACCCCCCCCCAGCTGTCCCCTCCTGCCAGGGACTTGTGCAGAGCCAGAAATTCCCCCTGAGCCTCCTTTGCTCCAGGCTGAGCCCCTTTCCCAGCTCCCTCAGGAATTCTCCAGCCCATTCCCAGCTCTGTTCCCTTCCCCGGACACGCTCCAGCCCCTCAATGCCCTTCTTGTCGCGAGGGGCGCAGAGCTGCCCCCAGGATTGGAGGTGCCCCAGGAAGGGGCCCTGGCCCTGTGTCACACCAGTGCTGGCACCAACACGGTGTCTCTGTTCCAGAGGAAGCCTCATCCATGGAAGATGAAACACCGTGCGAAGAGGCTTCTCCCGAAGACATCAAGGTGAAGGAGGAGGAGCCTGAGCTGCTGGCAGAGGAATCCACCCTGTCTCCCGGCTCAGAGATCCACAAGTGTCCCAAAAACGAGCTGGTGAAATCCAAGAGCAAGAAGAAGCCGAACAGGTGCGAGGCCAGCAACCTCCTGATGGGCAACTGCCGGCGCGGGTACGTGCGGGAATGGTCCCATCCCTGCACGGAGTGCGGGAAGCGCTTCCGCCTCAAGATCAACCTCATCATCCACCAGCGCAGCCACGCCAAGGAGGGGCCCTACGAGTGCCCCGTGTGCGAGATCGGCTTCAGCAACAAACGGCACCTGGACCTTCACCGCAGCATCCACGTCAAGGACAGAGCCTTCGGGGCCAAGGTCTGGGGCAACGTGCACCCCGAGCTGCGCATCCGCCCGCGCAGGGACCCGTGCGGCGGCGCCCACGCTGTGGGAGCCTGGCTGGGCCAGCCCAAGGAGGAGCCGGACAGGGAGGGCCCGGCCGGCTCCGGGATGGCGCGGCCGCCCGATTCTAGGCTGAAGTGCCCCTACTGCAAGAAGTTCCTGTCGTGCTCCATGTCGCTGCGGCGGCACCTCCAGACGCACGCGCGGGAACGGCCCTACTGCTGCAGCTCCTGCAATAAGTGCTTCACCCGCAGCAATCACCTCCTGCGCCACAAGAAGATCCACGAGCGGGCTCTGGCTGCGCTCCAGGGGGAGGCCAACACCCAGCCCCCCGCTGCTGTCCCGGCATCCCCGCAGCACCGGGCTCCCGAGGAGAGGAGCCTTTCCCAAGGGAACGGGAGCCCTGAGGCTGCAAAAGCGAGCCTGCCCAACGTGCTGCTGTTGGGAGCGACACCGGGGCTCCCCGGGAAAGGCTCCCCGCTCCCTGACTGCCTCGGGAAAGCTGTGCAGCCCGTGGTCCAGCTGGGACTGAGGGCAGTGGCTTCAGGGATGACAGAGAAATGACCCCGGGACAGATCTGAACATTGCGTGTCCCTGGAGAGAAGCTGAGGGTTTGTTGGGTTTGTACCTGCTGGGACACCGGGAGTGGGAATCTGCTGCGTTTTAGGAGCTTCCTGGGTTGTAGAAAGAATGGGAAGCTTGGAGACCACAACAGAGAGAAAATTGCAGAAGCCTCCAGTGATCCATAATGCTTCACCATGCCACTGACTTGTTCCTGTTGGCCGATGCTTGGAATTTTCCCAAGCTGACCTTGCTGGGAGATGACCAGGTGAACCCTGGTCAAACAGGAGCAGAGTTTTCACATTCCTTGATGTTGGACCTGACCCTTTGTGTTTGGGAACACAGCTGAAGAGGGCAGGTAGAAGGGAATGGAGCTGGCAGCATTCCCGAGCAGCCCTTTGTTCCATGGACCAAATGTCCTGACTGAGGAGGGACTGGCCAGATGGAGAGTGACATCTGAGACCCCACCGTGTCCTGGCCACCCTTGCCACCCGCCACCCTGGGGAGGAGATCAGCCAACATCCCCTCCAGCAGGTTGGGAACGCTGGAGCTTTGCACTGGAAGATCCATAGGAAAAACCAAACCCTGGCATATTCCAGGGATCCCGGCAGGTCCATCAGGGAGGCCTCAGGCACCCTCAGGACCATCCTGCTTGTGATTTTAGGCATCCCTGAGGAGTCAGCCAGCCCCACGCAGCAGCAGCACCTCTGATCCTCATGGATCCACCTGCACAGAGCAGCCCCTCGGCTCTGGAGGAAACTCCCACTCTCCCAACCGCAGCTCGTCCCCTTTTGCCCAAAATCCCAACGAATCCTACAGGAAAACAGTTCTGCAGCTACCTCAGTCAGGGAGAGGGGGACCTGCCTGGAGGCAGCCAGTGGAAGCCAGGCCAGTGGAAGCCAGTGGAAGCCAGAGCAGTGGCCGTGGCCAGAGCCCCACGTGCATCCCGCCCGGAGACATCGCCACACCTGGAGCAGCTGCTGGGACTCTTGCATTTAGTTTTCAAATTTTTTTTGTTGTTTTCTTTTGAGTTGTTTGATGGAATTATTTGATATCCTGAGGTCTCTGTCCCTCTCTGAGCAGTGAGCACTGATAGGCTTTTCCCATCTTTTATTCTGAGGCGTGGTGGTGCTGCTGTGGGGAGCTTTGGGAGCTGAGGGAACACCTGTGCCACATCCAGCTGTGATCCTCAGCCACTTCATGGGACAGACAGCAGCATCCGAGCTGCTCCATGGGAATACACCACATCCCCCTGCTCCTCTGGGCTGGTGTCTCACAATTCCTGCCCCTGGGATTGCAGTGTGGAGCATTCCCAAACTGCAGCAGGAGCCGGGAGGGGTGGTTGATGCCTTGTGGAGCTGTGGCCATGGGTCTGGCAGTGAGCCAGTGGCTGGTTATCACTGCCCAGGCAGAGCTCCCAGCACTCCCCAGCTGATCCCAGGGGCACGGCTGAGCTGCTGTGCTGATGGGTGAACCCCCAGGCCAGCAGAAGGGCCAGCAGCCCCAACCTGGCATTTCTGAATCTGCTGTGACCGGGAGCAGCGTTTGCTACGACATTCCTGATCCCTTTCTCAGGCTGTGGAATCAATAAAGTATTTGTTTCTATGTCCAGCTGCTTTGGGGGCTGTGTGGGTGCCTGTGGGCACAGAACTGGCATCAGCCAGGACAGCTCTCAGCAGGAGGGTTTTGGGAGTCACTGCTGGCAGCTCCAGAGCCCTCAGGCCACTGAGAGAGTTGTGGAATCCCAGCCAGGAAGGATAAGTGGCCAAGGGGAGCAGGGAAGGACAGGGGATGGCATGGGTCACCATGGGTGGGGTGTGTCCCTCAGCACTGCCAGGGAGTCCCGATGTGCCCTAGGGAGAATCCTGTGGGGGATTCCTGCGGGACTGCTCCACATTCCCATCTCACACATTCCCAGCAGGTAGCACTGCATTCCTCCCCTGATGGCACCGTCCCTGTTGAGCCAGGGATGTCAACCCCCAGCCTGCCCCGGAGCACAACAGGAGAACAGTTCACTCAGTCTTTTATCTGATTCTCTTCCTGCCACCCAGCCCCACAGCCTTCCAGGGCTATCAATTGCCCCCAGGCCATGACCACTCCCAGGCCCCGTCCCTTCGTTGTAGTGGTCAAACAACCCGAGTTCCACCGAGTTCCACACAGCCGCTCCTCTGCTGAATCCACGGGGTGGCGGCTCCAGCTGCTCACCCTCCTCTGCTGCCTCGTGGTCAGTCCCATCCCACCCTGGGCCCTTCCCGGCTGAGCACAGCAGGCTCCCTCCTCCTCCTCCTCCTCCTCTCCTCCTCCTCAGACCCAGGTGCCACCACAAGTCCCACAGCATCGTGAACAAAGTCCTGGTGCTGCCACAAGTCCCAGCCGCCCGGTGTGTCCCACGCTGGAAGAACCACTGTCCCTTCTCCAGCCCTCCAGCTACCGATTATCCTGGCTCAGAGCCTCGCAGGGCTCCAGCTCCGGCTCGTGTCCCGGCAAGCTGCCGGCCGGAGAGGTGGCCACGGCGTGCACCTTCTGGTGGTGGTTCAGAGATTGCCGGTGCCGGAAGCTCTTGGTGCAGCCGTGGCACTGGAAGGGTCGCTGCTGGGTGTGCCGGCGCTGGTGCTCCTCCAGCGACGCTTTCTGGGGGAAGCTCTCGGCGCATTCAATGCAGCGGTAGAGCCGCTCCCCGGTGGCGCCGGCCCGCGCCGGCCGGCCCGGCCACGCGCTGCGGAGCTGCGGGCCGTGGATGCGCTGGTGCTTCTGCAGGTGGTGCTTCTGCACAAAGCCCTTGCCGCAGGCAGGACAGCGGTACGGCCGCTCCCCGGTGTGGATGCGGTAGTGCTTGTTGAGGTTGGACTTCTCGTTGAAGCTCTTGCCGCAGGCCGGGCACTGGAAGGGCCGCTCGCCCGTGTGCAGGCGCTGGTGCCGCAGCAGCGCGGCGTGGTGGGCCAGGCTCTTCCCGCAGGACGTGCAGATGAAGGAGCCGTTGCTCTTCCTCTCCCGGCTCTGCTGCCGCGCCAGGAGGTTCCGTGTCAGCCGGACGCTCTTCCAGCCCGGCGGCAGCGCCCGGGGATCGTCCTGGGGACTCTGCTGCTCCCAGCCGGGCTGCGGCGAGGCCACCTCGGCCGCGGGGTCTTCTCCCAGCGGCACTCCCTGGCCAAGGGCGAACGGCTGCTCCGTGCCTGCGCCCAGGGCGTGCTCCGTGGGGAAGGGCAGGCCCGGGGCTGGGTGAGCCTCCACCGGCACCACCACCGGCTTGAATTCCCCCAGGCAGAATTCCCCCAAACCCGCTCCGGCCGCCTTGGGCCCGGCCACGCCGTGGCTCTCCCAGGAAACCGGCTGCTCCTGGCTGAGAGGAACCTCCTCGTCCAGCCTGACCGCAGGCACCATCGGCAGTGCCAGCAGCTCAGCTCCGTCCTCCTGCGGCTGCTGCTCCTCTGTCTTGATGACGATCATCTCACCTGTGGAGACAACACAGTTCATTCCCAGGAAGGGAAGTTCTCCCGTGCCTGCAGCTCCAGAGTGGGAGGGGGAGCAGAGGTGGGAGGAAGGGGCAAAGAGCAAAAGGGAGCAGGAAAGGGTTCTCAGGAGGAGATGAGGTGAAGGGGGCAGCTTGTTGGACCTCAGGGGCATCATGGAATTAGTGAGGTTTGCAAAGCCCTCCAAGATCATTAGGTCCAATCATAAACCAAGCACTGCCAAGGCCACCACTGACCCGTGTCCCCAAGTGCCACATTCACACAGTTTTTAAATCATTCCAGGAATGGAGACTTCACCACTGCCCTGAGCATGCTGGGCTCAATGGACACTATGGACTGAGAATACAATCCTCACAAAAAAACCAAACCAGAGGAAATGTGAAGGCAACACTGAGGTGCAGAATCCTTCACCTTGGAAAGAATCCCACCAGGAATGGCAGAGTTTAAGTGGGTGAATCCAGGGAAAAGGATCAAAGCAAAGCCTCCCCGAAGCAAGAGGGAGCATCCACCCACAGGTACCCAGCTCCAGAGCCACCCTCACCAAGCCTTGCCCCAGGTTTTCCCATTTTCCATCCTTAAGAACTCTGCCCAGTCTGGGTGGGTTGTCAGTGCCCACCCTCAGCCCACTCACTGTCACCAAGCTGTCCTGGCACTGCTCCCTTCTCTGGCAGCCCGAGGCTCCCTGGATCCTCCCTGTCCTCGGCTGGTGGCAGCAGTGAAGGTTTGGAACCAGCATCCTCGGACCCTGGGAAGGAGGGAGCAATGGGATGAACTGCTGACAGTGGGGACCAGACAAAGCAGGGTCCTGGAATTCCAGGACATCTGATCACACTGGCATTGTGAACCAGGCACATGATTTTTTGCTTATCCCAAAAAGTGCCTGATGGACACTCAAACTCTAAAATTTCAGCCCAAAATTAATGAGTACTAAAATGTAGGACTGTCTGCAGCAAACCCCTGCAGGGTGATCCATGTACAGCCCATATCCCAGGAAAAAACAGTGCAGGAACACCAGCTGCAGGACATGTCACCTGGAATCCCCCCATGTTCCAGGTGGGGAGGGTTTGGAAGATGCATCAGCCTGGGGATGACGATACTTCTGACATGATCTGAGTGATCCTCACCGAGAGGGACCATGGCCTCGTAATTCCCCTTCCTGGCGATCCCACGGAGCTCCCGGCTGTCCAGACTCCCCAGCTCCTGCTCTGGCAGAGCGGCCGCCTCACCCTCACCCGCCGCCGGCACCTGGAAGTACAGGAGGCTCCACCTGGGGCTCCCCACTGAACTCCTCCCTGAGCCCCAGGAGATCCCTGGGGGTCTGGAGCTCCTTTGGACAGAGCCATGTCACAGGGGACATTCCCAGACATCCCAGTGAGGCTCAGCTGTTCCTCCCCAGCCCAGGGGCAGATTCCCAGATCCCAGCACCAGGTGAGCAGTGACCCCTCAGGTGGGAGCAGGACAGGTGGCACCATCCCACATCTCCCCAGCAGGGCCCAACATGGCTGAAACCCTTTGGGCGGGTGTTCTGCTGCCCCTCTTCCCTGGGGACAGGGACAAGCACCAGAGGAGCCGTGTCCATCTGTCTCCATGCAGCTCCTGAGAGCCAACAGCACATCCCACATGCTCATCTGGGGCACTTTCCCATTGCTTTGGGCACATCTCTGTCACATGTGGCCTGTCCCTATCACCCTGGGCACAGCCCTGTGAGCTGGGAGCACATCCCTGTCCATCTCTGGCACATTCCCATTAGCTGGGGCTTGTCCCCGTTTGTCACCGCTGCCATGTCCCTGTTACCTGGGACATACCCCATTACCTACACCCCATCCCTGTTCCCTGGGACCCATCCTCATCACCATGGGCTCATCCCCATCCCCGCTAGCCGGAGTTTGTCCCTGTCACCGCTGGCATGTCCCCGTCCCCATACCTCACAGCTTGTCCCTGCCACCGTGGGCTCAGCCCGATCCCCATTCCCTGGCGCTGCTTCCCGTTCCCCGGCTCGCATCCTCGTCCCCATCCGGTCACCGTGTGGGCCCTTCGCGGTTCCCTGGGCCCCGACCCCGTCGCGGTTACCTGTGTCCGCTCCCGGCCGGTGCCGGTGCCGGTGCCGGTGCCGGTGGAGGCGCGGGCGGCCCCGCAGCGGCAGCGGCGGAGCTGGCGCTGGATGCGGCGGAGGCGGCGGGAGTTGTCCCTGAGGAGCGCGGCCAGCCGGGCCCCGCCGGCCCTCACCGTGCGCTCCAGCCCCGCCACGCGCCGCTCCAGCCGCTCCAGCCGCCGCTCCGCCGCCTCCACGCTCCGCTCCAGCCGCCGCTCCGCCGCCGCCACCGCCGCCAGCGACAGCCCCGCCGCGGCCGCCCCGCCGGGGCCCGCTCCGGGATCGGGGCCCGCGCCCTGCCAGGCCTCGGAAGCCCACTCGGGGTCCTGCTGCGAGAGAAAGAGGGCGGTGAGAGGCGGCCGGGCCCGGGGCCCCGCCGGGGGTGCGGGAGGGCCGGTGCCGGGGGCCCCGCCGGTACCTGCGCGCGGCCCCACCGGGCCATGGCCGCCCCTCAGCGCCGCCGCCACAGCGCCCCCTGGCGGCCCGCGCCGCCCGCGCCGCCCCGCCCGCGCCGCCGCACCGAGACCCCGGGAACGGGAACGGGAACGGGAACAGCCTGGGAACAGCCCGGGAACGGGAACGGGAACAGCCCGGGAACGGGAACAGGAACAGCCTGGGAACGGGAACAGCCTGGGAACGGGAACGGGAACAGCCCGGGAACGGGAACGGGAACGGGAACAGCCCGGGAACGGGAACGGGAACAGCCCCGGCCCGGCACAGCCCGGGAACGGGAACAGCCCGGGAACAGCCCGGGAACGGGCACAGCCCGGGAACAGCCCGGGAACGGGAACGGGCACAGCCCGGGAATAGCCCGGGAACGGGAACAGCCCGGGAACAGCCCGGGAACGGGAACGGGAATGGGAACAGCCCGGGAACGGGAACGGGAACAGCCCCGGCCCGGCACAGCCCGGGAACGGGAACAGCCCGGGAACAGCCCGGGAACGGGCACAGCCCGGGAACGGGAACGGGCACAGCCCGGGAACAGCCCGGGAACGGGAACAGCCCCGGAACAGTCCGGGAACGGGAACGGGCACAGCCCGGGAACAGCCCGGGAACGGGAACAGCCCGGGAATGGGAACAGCCCGGGAATGGGAACAGCCCGGGAAAAGCCCCGGCCTGGC
Organism: Poecile atricapillus; assembly: GCF_030490865.1. NCBI lineage: Eukaryota > Metazoa > Chordata > Aves > Passeriformes > Paridae > Poecile > Poecile atricapillus. Next base: position 1,221,978 of record NC_081250.1, on the reverse strand, counting down.
ACAGCCCGGGAACAGCCCGGGAACGGGAACGGGAACAGCCCGGGAATGGGAACAGCCCGGGAATGGGAACAGCCCGGGAACAGCCCCAGCCCCGGCACAGCCCGGGAACAGCCCGGGAATGGGAACGGGAACAGCCCGGGAACGGGAACAACCCGGGAATGGGAACAGCCCGGGAAAAGCCCCGGCCTGGCACAGCCCGGGAACAGCCCGGGAATGGGAACAGCCCGGGAACAGCGCCGGAACAGCCCGGGAACGGGAACAGCCCGGGAACAGCCCCAGCCCCGGCACAGCCCGGGAACAGCCCCATCCCAGCCCCGGGAACAGCCCGGGAACAGCCCCATCCCAGCCCCGGGAACAGCCCCAGCCCCGGCACAGCCCGGGTGCAGCCCCATCCCAGCCTGGGCACAGCTCCAGCCCGAGCACAGCCCGGGAACAGCCCCAGCCCCACCCTGGGCACAGCCCCATCACAGCCCCAGCCCCATCCCATCCCAGAATGGATCAGGTTGGAAGGGACCACAGTGGCTTGTCTGGTCTCACCTCCCTGCTCTATCAGGGTTATCCCAGAGCACAGGGCACAGGATTGTGTCCAGACCATTCTGGAATATCTCCAGTGAGGGAGGCTCCACACCCTCTCTGGACAATTTGTTCCAGGGCTCAGTCACTGCACAAGGAAGAATTTCTTCTCCCTGTCCAGGTGGAGCTTCCTGGGCATGTTCCCGCCTGTTCCTCTTGTTCTGTTGCTGGGTCCCACAGCAAAGAGCCAGGCTCTATCAGTCCCATCCCATCCTATCTCCATCCCCGTCCCATTCTGTCACATCCCACCCCATCCCAATCCCATCCCTGTGTCCATCCCGGTCCCATCCACCCCCATCCCACCCACCCATATCCCCTCTCACCCCTATCCCACTCTACCCCTATTCCATCCCCATCCATCCCCACCCCTGCATGAGAACCACATCAAATCCCCAGTGCCCAGCATCCCCCAATGCCATTCCCAGAGACCCATCCAGACCCCCAATCCCACCCCATCCCCATCTCAGACTGGGACTGCAGCCCCCCAGCAGCAGGTGACTCTCCCCACCCAGCGTTCCGTTCTCTCTTCCATCACTCCAGCCCACGGATCCCATTCCTGGTGCCACCCACCCAGCCAGACCCAGCAGGACCTTCCCGGAGCCCCCTCAAGGAATCCACGTTCACCATCCTGGTTTCTACAGCATCTATTGGCACTCTCCAGAAAAGGGACCCACTCCCAGTGTCCCACCTGCCCCACCAGGGCTTGGGAACAAGGAACCCCCCTCACACAGGCCAGGAAGGTGCCCCCCATCCCCACGCCAGGGCAGAGGAGACAGAAAATGTTGTTGATGCTCCAGCCTTCATCTGGAGAGGGAGAGAGGGGAGAAGGTCTGACAGTGGCTTCCAGTCCCCAGCAAGTCACTTCAAGATCCAGTAGCAGCATTACATGCCTGGGAGTCACTTCAAGGTCCTGTAGCAGCATTTCGTTCCTGGGAGGTCAGCTCAAGGTTCAACAGCAGCAACTTATTCCTGAGAGGACACCTTAAAGTCCATCAGCAGCATCCCATTCTTCACTTCCAGATCAGACAGCAGCCTCCTGTCCTAGGGAGGTCAACTCATAGTCCACCAGCAGCACCCTGTGTCCAGGAGCTCACCTCAAAGTCCATCAGCAGCATCCTGGGTGGTCACCTCAAGTCTCTGGGAGGTCACCTCAAGTTTCAGCAGCACCATCCCATCCCTGGGAGTACACCCTGAGGTCCAACAGCTGCCTCCCGCTCCCAGGAGGACACCTCAAGGTCCGACAGCAGCGCCCCAGCCCTGGGGGGTCACGTCCTGGTTTCCCACCCCGTCTCCTGCTGCGGGTGCCGCCACCATGGGCACCGGGTCAGCACAGGTGAACTGTTCCTGCCGCCTGTGGATCCTCTGGTGAGCCTTGAGGTGGGAGAACCTCTTGAAGGTCTTCTGGCAGATGCCACACTGGTGGGGCCGGACACCCATGTGCGTCCAGTGCTGCCGGACAAAGTCCGAGACCCAGGTGAAGCTGCGGTTGCAGCAGGGACACAGGATGAGGTGGTGGCCGGAGTGCCGGCGCTGGTGCACCGTCAGGAAGACCTGGCTGGAGAAGGTTTCCAGGCACTCGTTGCATGTGTACATCATTTTTCCAGAGGACAGCGAGCACCTGGCAGGGCCAGGCTCCTGCCACACGGTGCCACAGTCCCTGCCCGGGGCTTGGGGCTGGGAGGACGGGCACAGGGTCTGGCTGGGACACTCCTCCGGCTTCGAGGCCTGGCAGGTGCCATTGGCTGCCCAGGTTTGGGGCAGGAATGCCGGGCACAGCCCTTGGTTCGGAAACGCCTTCGCATCCGAGGGCTGGCAGGTGCCATTGGGTGCCCAGGCTGGGGGCTGGGATGTTGGACACTGGGATGTTGGGCACGGCCCCTGGCTGGGACACACCTTCGCATCCGAGGGCTGGCAAGTCCCGTTGGCTGCCCAGGCTTGGGGTTGGGATGGCCCCTGGCTGGGACACACCTTTGTATTCGAGGGCTGGCAGGAGCCATTGGGTGCCCAGGCTTGGGGTTGGGATGTTGGGCACGGCGTCCCCTGGCTGGGACACGCCTTTGCATCCAAGGGCTGGCATGAGCCATTAGGTGCCCAGTTTTGGGGCTGGGATGTTGGGCACTGGGATGCTGGGCACGGCCCTTGGCTGGGACACACCTTTGCATCTGAGGGCTGGCAGGAGCCATTGGGTGCCCATTTTTGGGGCTGGGACGTTGGGCACGGCCCCTGGCTGGGGCACACCTTTGCATCTGAGGGCTGGCAGGTGCCATTGACTGCCCAGGCACGGAGGTGCCGCCTGATTTTCTTCTTGGACATGAACTTGCGGTCACAGTGGACGCAGACATAGGGCACCCAGTTGGTGTGGCCACGCTGGTGGATCAGGAGGTTGATCTTCAGCAGGAAGGTTTTCCTGCAGATGGGGCAGGAGTAAAACTCCCGGGCGGCATTTCGCTGACAGGCCGCCGGCCGGCCCACGCAGGAATCCTTCTTTGGCTCCCCAGGGCTGGGATCTGCCTGTTCTGTCGTTCTGTGGACATCTGGTGTCACCTTCTCTCCTGGTTCTTCAGGAATGTTGGCCACCAGATCTTGGCCGGTATTCCCTGAATCTTTCACAGTCTCCTTTTCTGGACCCTCATCCTCTTCAGGACCCTTAGAGGGTGTTTTGGGCATTGATGGCTTCTCTGCAGCAACCTTCTCCTGCGGCACCTCCATTGGGATCCCCGCCTCAGCATCTCCTGGGAATTTTTGACAATCCAAACATCACTTTTCCATGTGGTTTTAAGGCATGAACAGCAAAGGGCTTTGCTCCCACCCTCCCTCACTTTCCGCCCTGGTCCCAGCTAGCACAAATCCCAGCCCAGCTCTCCTCTCCCAGCTCAGTCTCTGGACTGTGTAAAAACCAGGAACAGCCACAACCTATCCCTGTAGACACCCCAAGAGCAGCCTGAGGTGGAAAACATCACCCAGGGGGACAGAGGACTCTGACAACCACTCTGGGGCTTGTCTGGGCAGATGTGCCAAGCCATGACTTATCCCAAACGGTTTCAGGGCTGGTAACAGGATTTGCTACCCTTTCCTGGAATCCCTGAGCCTGGAGAGACCCCCTCAAACTACTGGCCCCACCAAGGAGGGATAAAGGTTCTGTCCCAGTACCTGCTGCAGGGGGAGAACAGTTCTGACCCACGGCTTCCTGACAGGGCACGGAGAGAGGGCGGGGAGGGGACAGCTGGCTGAGATCCGCCAGGACAGCAGCGGCTTCCAGAGGGACGGGTGCTGTGAGGGCAAGAGCAGTGATGAAGGTGGGTGAGGAACAGCCAGGACCCCTCACAGCAGCAGCAGGATTTGCCAGGCACTCACGTTTGCCGCAGTTCTCTGTGACCACTGGGCTCCTGCTTTCCTCCATCAGCTTCCCGCTTTCCTCTGCCAGGTTCCCGCTTTCCTCTGCCAGGTTCCCGCTTTCCTCTGCCAGGTTCCCGCTTTCCTCTGCCAGGTTCCCGCTTTCCTCTGCCAGGTTCCCGCTTTCCTCTGCCAGGTTCCTGCTTTCCTTTGCCGGGCTCCTGTTTTCCTCTGCTGGCCTCCTGTTTTCCTCTGCTGGGTTCCTGTTTTCCTCTGCTGGGCTCCTGTTTTCCTCTGCCGGGCTCCTGTTTTCCTCTGCCGGGCTCCTGTTTTCCTCTGCCGGGCTCCTGTTTTCCTCTGCTGGGCTCCTGTTTTCCTCTGCTGGGCTCCTGTTTTCCTCTGCTGGGCTCCTGCTTTCCTCTGCTGGGCTCCTGCTTTCCTCCACCAGGTTCTTGCTTTCCTCTGCCACATTCCCACTTTCCTCTGGCTCCCTGCAGCCCCTCTGCATTGTCTCTGTCTCCAGCAGTGTGTCATCACTGGTGCAGTTCTGTCGGGTCGGCTCTGCAAAGGATGAGGAAATTTGGATTTTCTCCACCAGCCAGTGGAGAGCTCCAAGGAACCAGTGCAGGATCCCATTCCATAGGGTGTCAGGATCCCTCCCACCCAGCCCCCCGCTGGGGCAGGAGCTCCCACACATCCTAGCAGGTGTTCCCTCACAGCTGACACCTCCCAATCCCTGGAACTGTCCCAGCTTGGACAGGGCTTGGAGCAACCTGCGCTAGTGGAAGGTGTTGCTGCCCATGGCAGGGGCTTGGAAAGAGATGAGCTTTAAGACTCCTTCCAACCCAAACCCAAAATTCTGGGATTCATGGTCCCAGTGAGCAGCAAGAAGCTCCTGGCACAGAAGAAACCCAGTGTCACCCACCTACAGCCAGCTCTGGGGACACCTCTGCTGCCTCTGGCTCCGATTCTGGCGGCGTGCTCAGCTCTTCTCTTTCCAGCTGTAATAACAGCTCAGGCTTGGACAGGGCACAGTCTGGGCAAGAGCAAGACAGATGTCAGGGACATGATGGGACAGGGACTCTGCACCCACAGCTGGGCAACAGAGAGTCCCACCCCAGGAAACTTCATCTCCAACTGGCACCACGACGGAAGTTACGGAAACAGACAGGAAAACAGCAGACAGAGCTGACAGGGGAATATGGAAAGCAGCCTTTGATAGTCCCCTGAGAACAACAAAAAAATCCATCCTTGCTCTGCCCCTGCTACAGAATTCCCTGTTCTCCCAGAAATTCACCTTGCAGATAGGAAAATACCCTGAATGATGGGAAGGGAATTGTGAGGCTCCTGACTGTATGTTTGCCCAGAGCTTGAGGGCTGTGCTGAGGGACCACCTCGAATCCTGGGGGCAATTCCGGGCCCCTCATGCCAAGGAAGACATTGAGGGGCTGGAACATGTCCTGGAAAGTGAACAGACCTGAGGAACAGAGCACCAGGAGCTGGAGCAAAGGAGGCTCAGGGGGGACCTTCTGGCTCTGCACAGCTCCCTGACAGGAGGGTGTAGCCAGGAGGGAATCAGGATCTGCTTCCAGGGAAGAGGACAACAGGAAACAGCTTCAAGGGGAGGTTCAGACTGGACTTCAGGGAAAATTCTCATGGAAGGGGGTTTCCCAGGCAAAGAATTTTGGAGGTTACAACCCAGGAAGATGCATCACCAATAAGGTACCTGTTCTCCATGAGGAAAAAACACCAAGCACTTACTACCCTGTCCTGCATGTTCCTGCCACGCTCCAACTGCTGCCAGAGGGGACAGGGAGAGGAGAGGATTATTTCAGAGCTGGAGAGTCCAGTGAAAGGCAAAGAGGCAGAGAAATGACCCCAAGAGAGCTCCCTGGGGCTGCCAAACCGGCGCAAACGCAGCCTACACAGGGACACCAGCATCTCGTAGTTGCCTTCCATGACGCTCCGGTACATTTCCTTCTGTCCCTCGTCCAGGCTTGCCCACTCCTGCCGGCTGAACCGCACTGCCACATCCTCGAACAGCACCGGGTCCTGCAGCACCACCTGGCATGTGGGACAGGGCAGCTCCCACGAACAACTCCCAGACCCTCGGACCCACCCAGCCCTTCAATAGCTCCAAAAGGCCCCATACGGCGGCTTATTCCCAGCCTCCTAAACCAGCCTGCTCCCAGCAGCCCACTGCAGTCATCCCCAGTCTCCTGAAACCCACCGCAGCTCCCGGATCCCCAGGAGCCCAATGGATTCATCCCCACAGTTTCCTGAAACCCACTGCTGCCCCCTGAGGAGCCACTCGAACAGCTCCCGGCCAGCCGGGAACCCCCTGGATTCCCATCCCGTCTCCTGAAACCCACCGCAGCCCCCTAAGGAGCCCCCCAAAACCGCTCCCAGCCCTCGAGAGCCCCACGAGCGATCCCCAGGCTCCCTCCCAGACGCAAACCATCCTTCCAACAGCCCCATAAGCCACCCCCAGGCTCCCCCCTCAAGCCGCTAAGTGCTCCCCCAACCTCACTCCCAACCCCCAGCCCCGCAATGGCCCCATGAGCGACTCCCCCATCCCTCTCCCAGCCCTCCTCGCCGCCCATCAGTCACACCCGTCCGGGGTCCCCCCGCTTCGCCCATGGCGGTGCTCACCCCGTGGAGCCGCAGGGCCGCCAGGGGCCGGTCCCGGAGCGCCGCCTCCGCCCGCTCCATCCTCCGCTCCAGCGCCTCGAGGCGAGCCCGGAGCTCCGCCATGGCCCCGCAGCGCTGCGGCCGGGCCGGGCCCGCACGGAACACACCGCCGGAGGGGCGGCACCCAGCTCCCGGAGCGGGGCTTGGATGGACGGATGAATGGATGGAGGGGCGGGGGGATGGGCTGGGAGGGCTGTACCGAGCTCCCGGAGGGGCGGCTTGGATGGACGGATGGATGGAGGGGCGGTGGGATGGGTTGGGAGGGCGGTACCGAGCGCCCGGAGGGGCGGCTTGGATGGACAGATGGATGGATGGATCGGTGGGATGGGTTTGGAGGGCGGTACCGAGCGCCCGGAGGGGGGCTTGGATGGACGGATGGATGGAGCGGTGGGATAGGTTGGGAAGCGGCTGAGTGGCAGCTCCCGGAGGGTCGGGGTCAGTGGCACGGGGTGTGGCTGCAGGACCGGGCTCTGCTGGTATTGTTTGCCTGGTTAATCACTGGCCTGGCTGAGGGGGTCGATGCCTCCTCTGAGGGATCAAAGCTGGGGGGAGCGGCCGATCCCTCCGAGGGCTGTGTGGCCCTTCAGAGGGACCTCGGCAGGTTGGAGAGATGGGCAAAGAGGAAATTTCTGGAATTCAACAAGGGCAAGCCCAGGTGCTGCACCTGGGGAGGAATAACCCCAGGTATCTACACAGGCTGGGGGTGACCTGCTGGAGCAGCTCTGTCAGAAGGAACTGGGAGTCCTGGGTGACAATGAGCTGTCCCTGAGCCAGCAGAGTGTCCTGGGGACAAGAGGCCAGTGGGATCCTGGGGTGCATTGGGAAGAGCATTCCCAACAGGTCGGGGGGGGATCCTGCCCCTGTGCCCAGCCCTGGGAGGCTCTGGAGTGCTGTGTCCAGCCCTGGCTCCTCAGCACAGCAGGGACAGGAGCTCCTGGAGCTCAGGAAGGGTCTGGAGCACCTCCGTGCCCAGGAAAGGCTGAGGGAGCTGGGGCTGCTCAGCCTGGAGAGGAGACACAGCTGAGAGGGACCCACAGCCCTGGCTGTCCCAGGCTGTCCCTGGTTGTCCCTGGCTGTCCCTGAGTGTCCCTGGCTGTCCCAGGCTGTCCCTGGTTGTCCCTGGCTGTCCCTGAGTGTCCCTGGCTGTCCCAGGCTGTCCCTGGCTGTCCCTGGCTGTCCCTGGTTGTCCCTGGCTGTCCCTGAGTGTCCCAGGTTGTCCCTGGTTGTCCCTGGCTGTCCCTGAGTGTCCCTGGCTGTCCCTGGGTGCAGGGAGGATCAGAGCAGGGCCAGGTTCTGCTCCAGGCCCAGCAATGGCACCAGAGGAACGGGCAGGGACCGATCCCAGGAATTCCCCCGGCACAGGAGGCAGAACTTGTGCCCTGGGCAGTGCCCAGCCCTGAGCAGAGCCCAGAGAGGCTGTGGAGTCTCCCTGAGCGGGGATATTCCAGAATTATCGGGATGTCATCCTGAGCCCTGTGCTCTGGGATGGCCCTGCTGGAGCACGGAGGTGCCACCAGGTGCCCACTGTGCTCCCTTCCATTCTGGGATTCTGGGATTCTGTGTCCCGCGGGGAAGCGCCGCTGCGGTGGAACCCCTGGGTGGGTGGGTGGGGGGTGTTCAGCCCCTTTCCGGTGATTGACAGCTGTCAATCACTGCGGGGGCTGCCGGCCGGCGGGGGCCGCTGTGGCGGCGGCGGAAGAGGAGGAGGAAGAGGAAGCGGCGCTTCTTGGCGGCAAGGGGAGGCGGCGACCGGGCAGGGCAGGAGCGGCGGGGAGCGAGGGCCACTCCGAGCCGGGAGCTCCAGCTCTCCGCTGCGGGAGGCACGGGAAGGAGCGGGCCGGCCCCGGTGTGCGGCGGCCGGAGCGGGGCTGTGGTGTCCCGCTGTGTCCCTTGGGCAGCCCCGGTGCCTGTCCCGGCTCTCCCGGTGCGGGGATGGAGCTGGCGGGCGGCAGCACCATCTCGCTCTGGACCGTGGTGGCGGCCGTGCAGGCGCTGGAGCGCAGCGTGGCCGCACACGCGTCTCGCCTCTTCAGCCTGGAACACCGGGCCGGCAACAGCGAGAAGAAACACCTGGACTGCGAGAAAATGGTCGGGGAGTTCGGGAACCAGCTGGAGAGCAAGTGTGCGGCGCTGGGCACCCTCATCCAGGAGTACGGGCGGCTCCAGCGGCGCCTGGAGAACATGGAGAACCTCCTGAAGAACAGGAATCTCTGGATCCTGCGGCTGCCCCCCGGCGTGGAGGTCCCCAAGGTAATGGATGGGTCTTTAAGGGGTCTGGAGGGAAGGGGACAGTGCAAAGGCTCCTCTGCTCCTCGCCTTTCGCCATGGAAATCATTCCACGATCGCTGCCAAGATTTCTTCTGTCGCCTGTCGTGCGAAGGCACTAAGCAGGAAGTGATGGCTCCTGTGTATCGTTAATATTCAGCCGGTTTTCCCTACAAAAGGATGGGCTGTCACGTTTTTACCAACAGCGGGAAGTTCTTCCTCATTCTGAGGTCCCCAATGGGATCAGGCTCCAGGGAGAAGTAAGAATATTGAGAAATACACAATTCATCTCCCAAAGTTTAGCAAAGATCCAAACTTTATTCAGTGTCCAGAGAATGCCCCAAGGCAGGAATTTTCTTTCCCTGACGCCTGGTAGCAGGGATAAGTAGGGAGTAGGATTCTCTGTGTTCCAGGAGCCGTGCTGAGTGTCACTTTTGGGATTGCAGGCCCCGACTGTGGCGTTGGAAAACGATGCCAGTGGCTTTTCCTCTCAGGAGTGGGAGAACCTGGAGGAGTGGCAGAGGGAGCTGTATGGAAAGGTGCTGACAGGGAAAAGAGAAGCCCCGGTCCTGCTGGGTGAGTGTTGCTGTTGGGTCAGTTATCAGCACTTTCTGGTTAGGGAATCTTTCCCAGATGTGGGAAGCAGATTTGTGGGAACGCAGTGGGGCCGCTGCCTGTGTTTGAGGACTCTCTGTGCTGCCCAGCCACGTGTTGTAGCTGATGGAGCTGGTTTGGGGAGCGCAGCTGGGTGTGTTCCTCCCTGTGGATGCAGCACGGAGACATTCCTTCCTCTGTTCCTTGTCAGACGATGTCATCTCCGAACCTGCCCTCCTCTCCCGGCTCCAGGGAGGAGAAGCACCCTGCAGTGAGGAGGAGGCGGCTCCCAGAGAGATCCCAGCAGAACCAGGTGCTGGCAAGGGATGAATTAAAGCTTTTATCCTGGGGGTGAGGGTCGTGTGGTGCTGGCATCAGACAGAGGCTGGCACAAGGTGATGGTCCTGCTAAGAAGCGGAGCTTCTTAGATCTCAAAAGGAGAAGGTTCAGGGGGAGTAACAAAGATAAAAACAAAGTAACAAAGATAAACAAGGATAAAAAAATGTAGCAGGTTTGATTTTTAGGATTACAAGTCAGGAAGAAATTCTGGATGGTGAGGCCCTGGCACAGGTTGTCCTGTGGCTGCCCCTGGATCCATGGAAGTGTCCAAGACCAGGCTGGATGGGGCTTGGAGCAATCTGGGATAGTGGAAGGTGTCGCTGCCCATGGCAGAGGGTGGAACAAGATTAACCCAAACCCTGCTGGGGTTGTGTGATCTGATTCCCTGATTCCTGTCGTTGGCAGAGGCTCTGCTGTTTGAACTCAACGTGAGCAGCTGGGACAGCAGAGAAGCGCAGGAAAACCAGGAGGGAAGAGCAGGCCTGGCTGAACCTGGCCATGGTGAGTGTTGTGGAAGGACCTGGGCTTGAGGGTGTGGAGGACCCTCTGGAATTGGGGGGGACAGGGGGAATCACTTCCCTGCAGGCAGAGCAGAGCTCCCAGAAGCAGGAATGGGAGTATTGGAGAGGTTGTGTGTGGCAGCAGGGTGGGTGGGGGAGCACAAACTTCCTGGGGCAGCAAAGGAGGAGTCCAGTGGGACTGCCATAACCAGTAAAGGAGTTTCCTCTTTCCCAGTAAAGGAGTTGCCTCTTTTCCTCAGCAGACTGCAGCATTCCAGAGCCCAGCTTTGCTGTCACTGTGAAGCAGGAAGAGGAGGAAGAGCCGTATGCAAAGGAAAAGGCCACCATGGAGGGCGTGGAGTTTTCTGAGCTTGCTGTGGGTGAGTTCTGAGATATCCCAAGCGTTCTGTTCTGCTGGAAATGGGGAATCCCTGCCATTCCTGCTGTGGGACACTGCATGCTGAGGTGTGGGGGCTCAGGAGGGGCAGTGGGGACAGAGCAGGAGCCATGCTGAGCTGGGCAGGAAGCCTGGGGAGAGTTCTGTTGTTGGGAAGGTGAATGTGCTGGGAGGATGAGGCAGTGCAGGTGAGGAGACTGCCATACCTGGAATGAATCCCTTGGAATACTAAGCATCATTAAGCTGAGAACAATTCAGGACAGGGAACTTGTTTCTGTCTATTTGAAAAATGCTGATTAAATTTGCAGCAGTAAAGACTTGATTTTTAATAAAAATAACATTAAGCCTGTGAAGTTCTAAATGCTTTCTTTCAATCTTTCTTATTTTTCAAATCCTTTTACTTGCTGTAAATGGTAGTTTTTAGTATTGTACCTTATGGAAGGAGAGACAGAAGTTGACCTCAAATCAAAACAAAATACATGGGGTTCAATTGTTTTTAATTTTGTTTCAATACTGTGGTGGAACCTGAGCAGGAGGGTGATTCTCCTGTGTGCATCCAAGATCCAAACAGGCCTGAAGTGTAAAAATGTCTAAAATTACGGTGTAAGTAAGCTCACAATACAATTCTCACCCAGATCAGGTCAATCCTACAGCCAGCAAAACATTTTCAGTGTTGTGGTCATGATGTGTTGAGTCCAGGAAGAGAAAAAAGTGGTTAGTTTGTGGTTTGTTTTGAGGGTTTTTTTTATTTCACTTGTGTTTTGACAGCAGCTGTTTGTTCTGGAACACAAGTTCAGTGGGGTTGTTGCCCTCCAGGGTTCCCATCAGTGCTGTCACAAGAATGGTAAAATATTGCAATTTATAGAGAGATTGAGACCCAAATATAGAGGGTGGAGAGAATTTGAAAGTAAACAGAATTAACCAATCAAAACACCTAAATAATAATGACCTCATTATTATTTAGGTAACACAGAAATCGGCTTCCCATAGAAAAGTTTCTCCTTTCTGGTTTAGCATAAAATTTGGAGTTTCAGCCAGAATGCTCAGTTGTAAAGAGCATTTTTACCTTGTTCTTATCCAAGAATCCATGGGTTCTGTGGTCTGTCAGATGGTTTGAATGGAATTGTTCCCTCTCAAGGAAATCCATGAAATCAACAGTTCATCTCACATCAAAATTTCATGGAGACATCAAATCTCTTGACTCAATGGTGTCATGACAATGGAACTGTGGGGGTTCCTGCTGCATTTCATCTTCTCGTGAATTTAATCACTGGATACGGAAACCAGTCACAATCTGCTTGGTCAGATCTCACTCAGGAACAAATGAGTTTCAAATTCTCCCTAAAATTTCAGCTGATTTGCTGCTTTAGTACAGAAAGAGAGAAAATTACACTCTGTGTTTTGGTCCGGTTAGAACTTGGATCAAAACATTTTATAGCTTCAATTTTTTTTAATAGTCATAGAATAGTGGAAGTTGGCACTGCCCCTGTCAGGAGGTGGCACTGGATGAGCTTTAAGGTCCCACCCAAACCATTCCAGGATTCCATAAGAGCAGGATGTATTCTGGGATGAAGAAGCAGAGTTGTGGCCCCGTGAAGCAGTAGAGGTTTGCAATTCCCTTGTGACCAGAATGTCCTCAGTTCTATTTGGGGTCATCTCAGCAGCACTCCTGGATTATTCTACAAACAACCTGAGGTGCCCTTTCTGGGCTGTTTCTGTATTTTACATGTTCCATGTTTTATCACTTTTTGAAGCTGCTTTTGATATCAGAGATGACACAGTATTTTAGAGTCAGTCACAGTTTCTCTGTCCCAGCCCAGCTCTCCTAAATTTCAGAGACAAATACATGTATTTGTATCAAATCTCTGAGCTATTTTGGGATTTCTTTGTTGTTTGAATTGCAAAAATAGAACCCTGAATTTAAGACAAAATGTAAAGTGACACAGAAAGGCATTGCTAGTTCAGGACTGAGAGAAGGAATAGAGATTGTCTCTGTGCACAGGCAGAGTGATGCTTGCAGGAATCACATAATCATGGAATTCTTGAAGTTGAGAAAGGCCTCTGACTTTCAAGTCCAACCATTTCTCAGCACTGCTAAGGCACCACTAACCCATATCCCCAAGTACCTGGGGCTTTTCCCTAAGTGCCATGGCTTTTAAATCCCTTCAGGGATGGGGATTCCGCCACTGCCCAGGGCACCCTATGCTGGGGCTGGGCAGCCCTTTCCAGGAAGGAATTTTCCCAAATTCCCACCTAAATGGATAGGGATCACAATCCCTCACAGCTCTGAAAGAATCCACAAGAATCCACAGCTCTGAGAGGATCCCTCATCCTTCACTGCTTTGAGGGGCCCCAGTTTCCTCATGGCTCTGAGAGGATCCCCAATCCCTCATGGTTCTGAGAGGATTCCCAATGACTCACAGCCCTGAGAGGATCCCAAATCCCTCATGACTCTTGAGAGGATCCCCAATCTTTCATGGCTCTGAGAGGATCCCAAATCCCTCATGGTTCTGAGAGGATCCCAAATCCCCTCACAGCTCAGATGGGATCCTGATCCCTCACAGCTCTAAGAGGGCCCCTGACGTCTCATGGCTGTGAGAGGATCCCAAATCCCTCATGGCTCTAGCTTGAATCCACTCCCTCACTGCTTGGAGGGAATTAGTTCTCATGGCTCTGAGAGGACCCTGTTTCCCTCATGGTTCTGGGTGGACCCTGATCCCTCACAGCTCTGAGGGAATTGACCCTCATGGATCAGGGAGGACCCTGTTCCCCTGTTCCCTCATGGCTCCGAGGGGGACCCTGTTCCCTCATGGCTTTGAGGGGGATCCTGTTCCCTCATGGCTCTGGATGGACCCCGATCCCTCACAGCTCTGAGGGGATTTGCCCTCATGGATCAGAGAGGACCCCGATTCCTCACAGCTCTGAGGGATTTGGCCCTCATGGATTGGAGAGTACCCTGTTCCTCATGGCTCTGGGTGGACCTCGATCCCTCACAGCTCTGAGGATCCTGTTCCTCATGGCTCTGGGTGGACCCCGATCCCTCACAGCTCTGAGGACCCTGTTCCCTCATGGTTCTGGGTGGACCCTGATCCCTCATGGCTCCAAGGAGGATCCTGTTCCCTCATGGTTCTGGATGGACCCCGATTCCTCACAGCTCTGAAGGAATTTGCCCTCATGGATTGGAGAGGACCCTGATCCCTCACAGCTCTGAGGGAATTGACCCTCATGGATCAGGGAGGACCCTGTTCCCCTGTTCCCTCATGGCTCCGAGGGGGATCCTGTTCCTTCATGGACCTGGATGGACCCCGATCCCTCACAGCTCTGAAGGAATTTGCCCTCATGGATTGGAGAGGACCCTGATCCCTCACAGCTCTGAGGGAATTGACCCTCATGGATCAGGGAGGACCCTGTTCCCCTGTTCCCTCATGGCTCCGAGGGGGATCCTGTTCCCTCATGGACCTGGATGGACCCCGATTCCTCACAGCTCTGAGGGTTTTGGCCCTCATGGATTGGAGAGTACCCTGTTCCCTCATGGCTCTGGGTGGACCTTGATCCCTCACAGCTCTGAGGATCCTGTTCCCTCATGGCTCTGGGTGGACCCCGATCCCTCACAGCTCTGAAGATCCTGTTCCTCATGGCTCTGGGTGGACCCCGATCTCTCACAGCTCTGAGGATCCTGTTCCTCATGGCTCTGGGTGGACCCCGATCCCTCACAGCTCTGAAGATCCTGTTCCCTCATGGCTCTGGGTGGACCCTGATCCCTCACAGCTCTGATTTCATGGAGTGCTGTGGGTCAAGGTGCAGGTGCACATGAAGCCAGGATGCCTTAAGGGTGTCCGGGCAGTGAAGGAGCCCCATGGTGCCCCCCGGCCGCCCCTCAGCCGCCTCTCCCCACAGGGCCGGATGCCGCCGGACACAACACAGCCCCGGCAGAGGGCGGGAACCGGCTGAGTGCCCGGAGCTGCGAGGACCGGGATGTGAGAGGGAATCCCGAGGAGACCGGCACTGGTGAGTGGTGTCAGGGTAGGAGAGGGATGTGGGACAGCGAGCACCTGCCATGTTTTGGGGACATCTGGGGTGTGGAGAAAAGGAGGCTCAGGGGGACCTTCTGGCTCTGCACAACTCCCCGACAGGAGGGGACTGCTGAGGGGGTTGGGTTCTGCTCACAGGGAACAGGGACAGGAGGAGAGGGAACGGCCTCAGGCTGGGCCAGGGGAGGCTCAGTTGAAAATTGTGAATATTCCTTCCCCAAAAAGGCTGTCCAGCCTTGGCCCAGCTGCCCAGGGCAGGGGTAGAGTCCCCATTGCTGGAGGGGTTTAAAAGCCCTGTGGATGTGGCACCTGGAGACCCCCCAGTGCTGGGCAATGGCTGGACTCAATGACCTTAAAAAAGGTCAACAACCCCAACAATTCTATGACCAGCATCTCTCCAAGGCACTTATTGTGCTGAGTTTGATCTTCCTGCTGCTGCTGTCAGGCATTCCATCCCCACCAGCCTTTCCAGGACGCTCCATCACACCCTTCTTTTCCCTTGTCACAAAAACGAATCCAGAAACACCCAGAGATTTATGTCAAAAGAGGAGACAGAGGAGTCCTTTTACTCTATTAGAATAAAGGGAGAGGCCATGGGGCATTCCCCTGGGGTCTCTCAAATTTTTGGAGGGCGCAGCTTCATTTTAATCCTAATTTCCTGGCTGCATGTCCCTTCTCTCTTTCCCCATAGGCTGAGGTACTTGAGAGGTACAGATTTCCTGGAATTCCTGATACCCAAGATTCCCCCCTCATGTAAACCCCCCTCTTATGGTGTTTCCCCAGAGTCCCTTTCATCTTTCACTCAATCAGTGGAATCCATCCCATTGTTTCTGTTATCTCTCAGTGATAGATCTTTCATCTTATCAGCAGAACCACAGTTTGTTTGTAAAGACAAGCCCGTCATTCCTCTCACCCTCTCCTCAGAAATCCCCCAGTCCCTTTGGCCAGGTCTGCACTGTAAAGGTGCAAAACACTGGCCCATCTCCTTTGCTTTATTTATTCCACATTTCATGACTTACTCTCTAAAAATTCTCTTCTCAGAGAAGAGAAAATTCTCTTCATCAGAGTGTTTCTCTGATGGGTGAGAAGTGGTGTGTGACTGAGAAGGATTAAAAAAAAAACAGCAGAACTCCAGGGGCACCAAGATAGAAACAAAACTCAAGGACAAGAGTTCAAGTGGTTCTGGCCTCTCCATGGACAACGTGTTTTCACTTGCATGAAAGTTTGTGCATTTCTAAGACTCAAACATCTGCTGAGGGTTTTGTAACCAAGATTTCAGGTCTGTTAAAGAGGCCTTGGTCAGCAAGAACTAGAACTGGAGCGAGGTTCTCTCTGGAATGTGAGCTAGAACAGAGCAGATCTGCCTGGGCTGGGCTGACAGTTGGAATTAATTTTATATGCTGTTAAAATAAAACTGGTTCCTGTTAACAGAAGACAGCATAATCCAGATTAAGCAAGAGGAAGGGTTGTGCACTGCAGATCAGGAGGAGGAGGCTGCAGAAGTTCCAGGAGAGCCCTGCCCAGGTGAGTAACTACATACCTCAGAGGGAAAATGAAACAGAGGGATGAAATTCCAGGTTGTGTGAGGATTTTCCTCCCAACCTCTTTTCATGTATTCTAAATCTTGAAGAAGTTTTGAGCAGACTTGCCAGCAGACCTGACAGGCGAGGGCTGGTGTTGCCCCTTCCCCTTCCCACAGACATTTTGGTGTTTGTGGCTGCATGGCTGGTTTTTATCCAAGTGTGGATTAGGAGACATTTCATCCTCCTCTAAATTCCTTCAGGTTGCCTTTTCCCTCCTCCCTTCCCTTCCGGGCTTTTCCTGGGTAAGACTCCTCTGAAAGGCTGCAGAGCCCAGGGCTTCTTTGCCCTTTCATTTGGAACCTCTTTGTTTTACAAATCAGCTGCTCTGCTTTGCAGATTTTCCTCACTCTTTACAAAGGTAGTGGTGCTGTTTGGCTCCACTGGAACTGTACTTGGCTTCCCGTGTTTGTATGCAGCTGGCATTTTTAGACCTTTCCAACAGGTTTCCTTAAGAAACTGGGTTTAGGGGAGCTGGATTTGGGATAACAACCTCCAAACAAAGCCCAGACCAGAGCAGGTTTTCAGCCTTGTGAAATCCTGAGTTTAGGTAGGTATGATACACTTCTCCTGGACTTTCTCCCTTCACAGAGCGAGGATTTTATGAGCCTGAGGCATCCAGTCAGACCAGGAAAGGCAGCGAGGTGGATGCCAGGGAGCTGCCAGGCACTGAGGGTGAGGACCTCCCGAGAGATCCTGACACAGGTGAGGATCTGCCAACAACTCCACTGCAGGAATTACCCCTTAATGGCTCTTCCTGTTGTGTCTCCCCTGATGCTTTGTTACCGTTGTGCATTCCCAAATTATCCAGGCTTTGTGCCTTCCCCCGGTGTTTCTCAGTTGTGTAAATTTTTCCCAATGAACAGGATTTCAGACTTATGCAACGGATATTTCATCCTGGATTAAACAAGAGGAGGAGCCACCCTGCTCTGAGCAACAGCACTTGGAGAAAGAGGAAATCTCTGCAGATCCAAGTATAGGTCAGTAATGAATTTCAGCTGGGATTTTGGGGACAGTAAATCCAGTTTTGAGTATTTTTTAATACTGTATGAAACATCACAACCTTACGGTGTTAACCATGAGAGAACTGGGACAAACCTCAGTCTGCTGGTTAATATTTGGTCACAAAAGTTTTGGTTTCTGTCAGCTGAAGAGGCTCCTTCCCCCTTGAGCCAGCCAAAAGCTGTCAGAGGCACTGCCTTGGGCTTGTGTTGAGGCAAGCCCAGAGCTGTGCTCAGGCTTTGTGGATCGAGTTTGGGCTGCTTTTACCTGGATAAAAACCTGCCTGAGGGCTGGGCCCACACAGTGCTGGGCAAGGGAGTGGCATCAGCTGGTGGCCAGTCACCAGGGATGTCCCCAGAGCTCAGTACTGGGGCCATTCTGTTTGATGTGGATGAGGGGATGGAAGGCACCCTCAGTCCTTTTTACGGCCAGGATTCCCTGACCTGAAGACAAATTTCTCACTTCCCATGCAGTCAGTTCTTCCAGGCCTTTCTGGAAATGGTTTGGAAGTTTTGGGGATTTTTGATGGTCTTGATCCACTCTCTGTAATCCATTCCCATTTCTTGACCTCATTCCTGCCTTTGCTCTGTGTTGTGATTGTCTCCAGGAGCTACAAGAAGCACGTTTGTCCCAGAAATTGCTGCCATGGCCCCTCCTTCTCCAGCTAAATCTTGTTCTTTCTCATGGCTCCATGGCCATCCAGTTATCAGTTTGGGACACACATTCCTTTATTTTCTGTGAATTGGGAGCTCAGTGGGCTCAAAGTCCCAAGCACTTTGGAGCACAGTTTATAGGGTCACCAGAAAGTGGGCTTGAATCACAGTGATTTTCCATCCTGGCTGCGCTTCGAGTCAGTGACTTTCTTTGAAAGTTCCAGAACAAAAATATTATTCCACTTGGGTTCTTACTCAGGCAAGAAAAATAGGTTTCCGAGGCTGTTCATTAAAAACCAGGTGCTTGTTAAGCAGCACGAGTTCCTGGGAGCAGAGAGTGCTTCTGAAAAAGCTCAGGAGGGGAGGTTGAGGTTGGAAATCAGGGAAAGGTTCTTCCCCCAGAGGGTGGTTGGGCACCAAAGAGGCTCCCCGGGGAATGGGCACGGCCCAAGGCTGCCAGAGCTCAGGGAGGGTTTGGACAACGCTCTCAGGCACGGGGTGGGATTGTTGGGGTGTCCATGCAGGGTTGGGCTCCATCCTTGTGGGTGTCTCCCAGCTCAGGAGATCCCATAGCTCTGTGACTTGCTGAGCTGGCTGCAGGGCCCTGCTTGGCCTCTGCTCCTGGAGATGCTCAGGGGAGTGTCTGGAGAGCAGCTGGGAGCACTGAGGTGGGACAGTTATCTGAGTTATCTGATAGTTAACTGAGTTATCACTCTGTTATCTGAGTGAGAGGCTGAATCTGAGACCACAGCAGTGATTTTTTTTTTATGTAGATTTTAAAAAATGCAGTTGAAAAAAGTCCTTTTGTTTTCCTGGAAATTTTGTTTCAGTAGATGCTGGTACTTCATTTCCCCCTCAGTATTAAAGATGGGGCTTTGGGCTGGGAGGGACATTCCTAAGGGCACTTCTGAATTAAAAATCTCTGAAATCTCTGTTTCAGATGAAAATTTGAGGAGAGACCATCCAGCAGAATGTTTAGAGAGCAAGACCTGTGACTTGGAGGTACCAGGAAGGCCGGGAGAGGGGTTTCCCAGAGATCCCAGCCATGGAGTGACATGGGACAGCCAGTGGAATTCAGAAATTATGGGAGCAGCCACCACAGGGAATGGGAACAGCCTTGGAGGTGATGCTCAGTACGATTTCTTTCGTGCTCAGGGAAAGAGCCTGGAAAAGCAGCCATGTGTGTACAAGTGTGAGAGAAACTGCCCACAGCAGGAGCAGCCTCAGGCTCCACAGGGAGAAGGGGAGATGTTTCCAGGCCCCAGGTGTGAGAGGATGTTCCCTCTGCTGCACCCACACCCGGGAGAGACGGGGATGGGCCTGGGAGAGACGGGAATGGGCCTGGGAGCTGCTGCCACCTCCTTCGAGGGGCCAGGCTTTGAGTGTGGAGAGAATCCCTCGGGCACAGGCAGGCAGGACAGCCTGAGCACAGAGGAACCTGCTGAGAACGAGGAGAGCTTCCCCACGGACACATCAGGATCCAGCCCCTGCTGGGAGCCACCCCTGGCCCGGGGCAGCCCTGCCCAGCAGCAGAGCCAGGGCCGGGGTAAATCCTACATTTGCAGCGACTGTGGGAAAAACTTTGTTTGCCATTCATGGCTCGTTAGGCACCAGACAAGTCACACAGGAGAGAGACCCTACAAGTGCTCCAAGTGTGACAAAACCTACAGGAGGAAGGATTACCTCCTGAACCACCAGCGCAGGCACACGGGAGAGAGGCTTTTCCAGTGTTCTCTCTGCAGCAAAAGATTTGTGCTCAAGAGGAGCCTGCTGAAGCATCAGGAAGGGCACATGCAGGACACCCACATGTCGCTGGTCAGCTGGCCCTGCAGGAACATCAGGGACTCTGTGATGCATTCTGTATAGGACATCCCCCACAGCCCCCTCGGTGTCCCCTCGCTGGGCCAGGGTGGCACCCCCAGCTCTGTGCCAGACCCTGCTGGCAGGAGGAGGCTGTGGTGCAGCCATTCCAGGAAAAAGAAGGTGGCTGGGGGTTATTTTCCGTGTTAGACAGCATTCACCAGTGCCTGTGGATTTGGGGAGGTGAAGTCTGGAGGTGCTGCTGGCTGTGAGTCCATGTGGGAAGAGAAACCGCGTTGACATTGAACGATTTGTGGCGTGTGTGACAAAGAAGAGTTGTCTGAACAGAGAGAATTATCCAAAATGTTATCCCAGGAGTCTGGAGTCCTTGGACTGGGCTGGGAACAAGTGAATTAAAGGTATTAATTGTCCATTAAAGGAGTGAGAGGTGTCAGGAAGCACCCACTTGGGTGAGATGCTTTGGGAAAGGAAATGCTGTCCCCGTGGCTGGAGGAGGAAGCCTCTTTCTTCTGTGGCAAACAGAAAGAAAGCTGCAGAGCCTGGGAAGCAGCTTATTCCCACTGGTAAATCCTGGAGCTCCTCGCTGCTGAACCCCAAGGGAGAATTCCTGGAGGGTGAGATCTTTCCTGGGAGTTGTAAAATGGCCGGGTGAGCCTGGAATATGGTTTAAATTCTGCATAGCCTTAAAGCTGTGTTGCATTTCTTTTCCCACATTGTTCATGATCTTCTGTGTTTGTTCAATTTTCCAAATCCTGGGAAAGCAGAACATGGAGATGCTGCAGAAACCTGGCAAACACAGAGTTAATGAGCTGCTGAGTCCCAAACGCTGATAACAGGATCATGGAGAGGAGGCCATGTGGAGGTAGAGTAGCTCTGCTTCTCGAGCCTCCTCCCTCAGTTCTGTGTGTCCCACTCCCAAGGGGAAAGAAGGTTTGTAGATGCCCGTGGTCAAAATGGTGTCAGAAGAATCCGAAAAAGCTCACCAAGTTTTAATAGCAAATTCCACTCTCAGCATGGGAATTGGTATTTTTGCCCTTATCTTCTTGTAAAAGAAAAGAGGGAGAAGAGAGGGAGATCAGAGGGACAAAGGGGAGGACATCACCAGTCCTGACAGCATCCGGGATCCCAGAAGTGCCCCTGTGAGCCTTGGATCACCCTTTTACAGCCACGTTTTCCACACCCTGGAGCTACTTCTTTTCACTTTTGATGCAAAAAAGTCAGCAGACGCAGTCCATCCCTCTGGATCATTTTAGAAATGGATCAGGGGTTCTCTGGTGGTTTTGATTCCCCCAAGATTGATCACCTTTGTTGGACACTCCATGCTCTGTGCTGTGCATGCTGTGCTTACCCCAAGAGCCAGAGCCAAGGGTGTTTGTCCCAGAAAAGAGCTGTCCCAGTTTGGGACTCTATTTGCTTTAGCAGAATGCAGGGAAAGAGAATTATTTGAGATTTTAGACAGGAAAAAGCTTGGTAGAGATAAACAAGACCCCAAAGAGAAAATGAAAGGGAGGAAAAGAGGTGAATTACTGCTGTCAGTGACAACTGAGCAGCTGCAGCAAGAGTTAAGGAAGAAAAAGAGGAAGACAAGCCCAAAACTGGAAAAATCAAAGGGGCTGAAAATACCAGAGGGTCCCTCTCTGCAGCCTCAAGCCCCAAGCTTGTCCCTTGTCAGCCAGGTTTGGGACACAGCAGCACTTTAACTCCTTGATGCCCAGGCTGCTGCACCCACAGCTCTTACTGGGGCCAACTCAGCTGCAACTCCAGATGTTCCCTTTCCTGCCAGGAATTTGCCATTGTGGTGCTTTAATTTGAAATCAAGGAGTGCAGGTGCTGCGTGGAGTCTCCCTGCACTGTAGCCTTTGGAATTCTTTTGGGGTTAAGGTTGGCAGATTCCTGCTTCTCACCCAGGAGCCATAAATTAATCTGAGCAGTTTAGCACAGGAGCATTTGCTCCAGGGATTTTAACTCTTTGTCCTCCGGGTTCTACACCAGCATCCTGCTATGTTAATATTGGATATTGTGCTCCCGTGTCTATTAAAAATTTTTATTAATAAAGTTTATAAATTTATAATTTTTTTTATTAATTGACAAGATCCAACTGGAATGTAAATGTCCAGGCCATTATTCTGGCTGCATGGGTAAGATTCCATTTGCTGGATGTGTGGCTGTTAAGGAAATTTCCAGGATCCACTGTGGAATCAGAGCTGAGCATCACCTGAGCTGGGACCGGCTCCTGATCCCACAGTTTCACACTCACACAGGTTTCCTCACAAACTCCATCCCAGATTTCCCCCAGCAGAGCCTCGGGCAGCTGGATCCTTACAACAATTTCACCTTGATACAACGACAAGGGTAACAGCTCAAGGTGGTGCCTCCAGAGGGGGATCCCAAACAAAGGAATTCCACCCCCTCCCCCGACTTTTCTCCCCTCTCAGTCTTAGTGGGATGATCGGCTCCTGCTGTGTTCCTCACTGCGCCTTTTGTTATGGAAAATCGGGCAGTTCCCGGCCCCCGGCCTCGGGCTCCGGATTGTCCCCTGTCCCCAGGATGCTCCTGCAAATCCACCCGGCTCAGATGGAACGGGATCGTTTGCCATGGGCCATGATCCGCTCCACCCCCGAGCTCCAGGAGATTCTGCGGGTGTTGGAGGAGGTAAGGAATGACCTTTCCCTGCCTCTCACCATCACCCCGAGTTTCCATCCCGTTCTAATCTGTGCAGTTGTGGCAGCCAGGGCTCCGAGGAGTTATGGCGCTGCTGCGTCCCAAACACCGATAAGGAGCGGGATAGAACAGGATGTGGCTGGAGAAGGGGGGCACGGCAGATTCCAGCTCCTCCTAGGGACTCGGAGATACAGCAAACTCAGGAGAAGGACAGCGGGGAAATCTGCAGAGCATCGAGATCACCACAATCCCCTCAAAGCCCTCCGACCCAATTCCAGAAAGCTCCAGCAGCAGGATTGCGCACTCTCCATCATTTACATGGGAGGTGGGAAACCTGATCCCACCTGGGCGGGGAAAACTTTACCCATAAGAAGGTGCCCCCATCAGCATCCTCGGGACCCTGCACACCCTGGATACCCGGGATCGGCGCTGGAGCCAGGGCTGGTGATGTTCCCTGACTCTCCCCTCCTTTCTTTAACTCTTTAATCTATTGCTAGAAGATAAGGGGCTAAATCATCGCAATTTTCATGCCAAGCCTATCACTTACTAATCAAACTTCGTAGCTCTTTTGGGAGCCTCCGGCGTTTGTCGCTCTTTTTGGATCCCGGGCATCTCCACGCCTGAGGAACTTCTCTTTGGAGAGGAACACGGTTAAACATCCTCCTTCAGAGACCTTTTTGCTCGTGTTCAGGTTTTGTTAAACATCCTCCTTCGGAGACCTTTTTGCTCGTGTTCAGGTTCTGTTAAACATCTTCCTTCAGAGACCTTTTTGCTCGTGTTCAGGTTCTGTTAAACATCTTCCTTCAGAGACCTTTTTGCTCGTGTTCAGGTTCTGTTAAACATCTTCCTTCAGAGACCTTTTTGCTCGTGTTCAGGGTTTCTCACGGGACTGAGTCGGACGTGTCGTGGCCTTGTAAGGACACGATTTATTCCTTTTACTAATAAGAGTCTGGATTTGTCACCTGTCACTTTGTCGGGGGAAAAAATAATGAAACGGAGGTGTCTGAGTCAGGGAAGAGCCTTTTTGAGGTCAGAGCTTCTTTTCCTTAAAGGAAACTGCCTTAAGGGACCTTTTCTGCGTGCGTGTTTCTGCTTCAGTTTTGTCCGGATGTTTGATTCTTTGGCTGGGAATTTCAGGGGTTTTAATTAAAATTGTCAAATGCCACGGGTCGTTTTGCAGCGGGAGGGGAAGGAAGGAGCGAGGCTGAAGCCAGAGGGGAACTCAGCGGCTGCCACCCCCCAAATCCCAGGTTTCGAGGCATCTTTACATCGGGAAGAAACGGGCGGGGAGGCGGGGGCCGGTCCCGGGGTTCGGTGAGGGGATCCCAGGGCTCCGGTGCCGACCCACCGCCGGTGCTCGGTGAGGGGATCCCAGGGCTCCGGTCCCGACCTGCGGCCGGTGCTCGGTGAGGGGATCCCAGGGCTCCGGTCCCGACCTGCGGCCGGTGCTCGGTGAGGGAGTTTCGGGGCTCGGTGGAAGCTCCCGCGGTTTCCGCCCCGCCACCGTTGCCATGACAACGAGTGGACGCGGCTCCAAATCCCCGCCTCCCTTCCCGTCTCATCCAATCAGCGCCCTGATTTCCTCGCGCGCTGACCAATGGGGATGGGCGTCCCTCCCGCCCGCTCCTCGTGGAGGCCGCCGCGCGCCGGGGGGGGGGGTGGGCGGAGCCGGCGGGCCAATGGCGTGAGGGAAATGCCAAGGGCTGAGTTTTGGTTGGCTGCTGCTGCTCGGCGCCGTCTATGATTGGCTGCTACGGCTCGGCGCGGCCTGTGATTGGCTGGTGCGGCTCGGCGCGGCTGAGGGGGAGGAAGATGGCGGCGCGGCATGGCGAGGAGTGAGGGGCGCCGGGGGTCTCGTGGCGCTTTCTCGGCTGCAGAGCCGTGTCCGACCTCGCCCTGCGGCGGCTTCCCTAGGGCCCTGGCCCCCGGCACCAGTGGCTGGGCTGGCACGGTTTGTGTTGAAAGGGATGTGGAAGCTCATCCAGTGACACCACCTGCCGTGGAAGGGACACCTCCCACTGTCCCAGGGTGCTCCAAACCCCATCCAACCCGGCCTTGGACACTGCCAGGGATCCAGGCCACAGCTGCCCCGAGAATTCCATCCCAGGGAGGAATTTCTTCCCAAATTTCAGAGGAAGCTGGGACGATTTGAGCAGGTTCCTCTTATAATCTCCTCTGCTCATCCCGTGTCCATCACCGATGGATGGGGAGTGTGGAACTCCAGTCCCTTTGACCACTGCAAGGTCCTGGAATCATGGAATGCTTTGGGAAGGGGCCTTAAAGCCCATCCAGTGCCAGCCCTGCCATGGCAGGGACATTCCCACTGTCCCAGGCTGCTCCAAACCCCATCCAGCCTGGCCTTGGACACTGCCAGGGATCCAGGGGCAGCCACAGCTGCTCTGGGAATTCCATCCCAGCCAGGAACTCCTTCCCAATATCCCATCCAAGCAGTGGGAGCCATTCCCAGTGTCCTGTCCCTCCATCCCTTGTCCCCAGTCCCTCTCCAGCTCTCCTGGAGCCCCTTCAGGCCCTGCAAGGGGCTCTGAGCTCTCCCTGGAGCTTCTCCTCTCCAGGGGAACATTCCCAGCTCTCCCAGCCTGGCTCCAGAGGGGCTCCAGCCCTGGAGCAGCTCCGGGGCCTCCTCTGGACTCTTCCCTCCCTGTGCTGGGGACCTGGGCACACTTGGGCCCCAAGGATGTGTCCCAAACTCCCAGAACAAGCTCGTTCAAACAGGATGCGGTTGGAGAAAGGAGGAACATGAAGCTGGGGCAGCACCTCCTGGGGCTGCTTCCCTTCTGCTCCATGGAGATAAGGGCAGTAGGAAAAGGCAGGGCAGGAATGGAGTCAGGAAAGGGGCACAGAGTGTCAGCCAAAGATTGATCCAGGAGAGGTGGCTGAAGAGCCCCAAAACCCCTTTCCAGAAAGCTCTGGGAGAAGGGACTGTGCATCCTCACTCATTTACATGAAAAAGGAGAAACCTAATTCCAGGGGGAAAATGTGCCCTCAGGATGGGATCAGTGCTGGAGCCAGGTTTGGTGATCTCCTCCCCTCTCCCATCTGATCTCCCTCTCTCTCTTCCCTCTTTTCTTTAATTTTATTTCTCTTATTACCAGAAGATAAAGGGAAAAATACCGATTTCCATGCTGAGTGTTTAATTTAATAATCAAGCTCTGTGAGCTTTTTTTGGACCTTCTGATCCTTGGTCCTTTTTAACCACGGGCATCCTCAAAACTCGGGACCTCCTTCTTTTCGGAGCAGGATCCCTGGATGGTTTATTCCCTTTTTCAGTGTTCCTGTCCAAAGGAATTCAGTTCCTCTCTGAATGACACCCCTGAGACTCTCCTCTGATATAATGGGGGAGCCCTTGGCACATCCCAAACTTTCATTTTTTGGGAATTATTTGTCTCTCAGCCCTGTGCTGTGTGCTGGATAACCTTTGGAGCTCGGCATCCCTCGTGGACACACAAATGAAGCCCATGGCTGTGTGCATACCATAGGGGATAATTAAATGTAAATCTGCATATTCAGAGGGCATTAAGCTGATTTTAAGGCTTTTTTTCCCTTTCAGATCGTTGATTTGAGGCAGCTGGGACAGAACTGGCTCCTCTCTGTGGGAAATTCCGTCCCATGTTTCACTCAGCCACCTCAGCTCCTCCTCTTTGCCACAACCATGGGGGTTTTGGAGAAATTTAGACCTGTTTGGGACTGTGTTTGATTAGGAATTCCCTAAACTTTCTCCCTGGTGTGTTTTTTGGGGGTTTTTCCCCCGTTCCTGCTGCGTGACCATGGTTTGTTGCGCGGCCCTGAACTGCCGGAACGCCACGAGCGGGGCCTACAAGAACAGCTCGGTCAGTTTTTATCGATTCCCCCTCCAAAACAAACCCCTCCTGAGACAGTGGATCCAAAACATGGGCAGGGACATGGAGACCCCCTCCAAATACCAGTGCCTGTGCTCGGAGCATTTCCAGGAGAGCTCCTTCAAGACGGATCCTCTGAAAATCTGCAAGAAACGGCGCCTGCTGAAGGAAGCTGTTCCCAACAAATTCATCCTGGGGGAAGATGGGACCTGGCTCGTGGGGACCCCACAGGGTTTTGGTGACGCGATGACGAGCAGCAAAACCCGAAAACGGATCCGGAATTCCGAGCCCCGTAGGGTAATTGATGGGTTGGATAGTGGGAATAAATTAAATTAAAGGGAGATTTGCATGTAAAGCCTTGGAAGCAGCTTGGGAAAATATCCCTTAGAGGGTTTAATTAATAACAATAATATTGTTATTCCCTAATAATAAGGTTTCATTACCAGGGAGGAGCTTTCCCAGCCAGTGTGACAGATCATGGCACTGCCTCAGGGTTTATTTAAAACACTAAATTACTTTATTTTTCATTGAAGGAAGAACCACATTCCCTGAGGGGGCTGGGCATGGATGCTGACCACAGATATCTGGTTTTATGACTAATTTCTGACCCAGTTGTTGGAGCAAATCATTGTTCTGGCTGAGTCACATCGCTTTAAAGCCTTTTCTCTCGTTCTGGATTAACAGTAGAAGGTTCTTATGTAAAATCCTTCATTAATATGCTGCTAACACACAGCACAGACATGGCTGGGAGGTGCCCACGTGTTCAAACTGTTGGGATAAGAGGGTTTTCAGGGATCCACAGCTCCCCTGACTGTGGAACATTTTGCTTTTTAGGTCCCTGGGATGTTTCCTCAGTGGCCACGTCTGCAGGATTGGCAGAATGAATTTTATAAGCTGCTGCTGAAGGAGAAGTATGGATCTTTGATCACACTGGGAAAAGGTCAGTTTTCCCTCTCCCAAGGGACACACGCTGGGTCTGGCCAGGCTCTTGTCACTCCTCAAATCCTGGGATTTTTAGAGAATCCATCTTTAGGTGCTTGTGAATCTTTATGAGAGACAAGAAGCTCCATTATTTTCCTTTAAAATGTTGAAGGACAGTTTAGGATCCCAGGGAATGCAGCTGCCAACAAAAACAAAGAGCAAGGAGTGGAAAAAGTTTGGATACAGGAGCTGCAGTGACACACGGGCTCATTAATCCTGTACCCTCATTAATTACAGTGAAGTTGTGTTTTCCTCATCCCCAGACCCTGGTGTATGTCTGGGTTTGGGATTCACTGAAGAGAATTGAACTATTTTGATGCAGAAATAGTGAAATAACTTCAATGAGGCCCAGAAAATGAAGAAATCTCATTACTTAGCTTTAAATGCCCAACTATATGTTTGCTTGAAGTCACTGATATTTTAAATCTGAAGCTGTGAGTCCTCCCTGGCTCCTCAGCATTCAGGGGATTCCTTGGATTGGTTCCTAGAAGAACCTGCTGAAGTTGGGGGCATTGCACGAGGAGGAATTGGCTGGGAAAAGGACAGGACTGAACCATAAAAACCCAGCACCAGGCAGCTGAATTTGGGGTGAAGGCTCAAATCAGAGATTTTCCACTTTTCAACATTCAATCTTCAACCTTCTGGGTGTAATTTATGGAATAATCTATAAAAGTTGGAGCACAAATCCTGTTCACAAATCCCAGACACCCTTTTAGACACCAGGGCAGCTGCTGCTGCTCCCTCCTCACTGGATCTTTTCCTGGAATAACAGAGATGCTCTTCAGAGAGTGGATGATGCAGGGATTTGCTGGAAAATCATCAGGGGGAAATATCAATGGCCACCATTCCCATGTTCTTCCTGGTCCTTGTTCAGACTGTCCTGTTCCCAAAAGCCATATCCCAGCAGGAGGAGTGGCGTGGGTCAAGGATCTGCAGGATTTGGAGGGAAGGAAAACTCCTGCCAGCCTCAGCAGAGGTGTGTGGTGTTGTGAGGATTCACTGGCAGCACCTGAAATTGGTAGGATTGGAGGGATGGGGGATTCCACCTCATCCCTGCTGGTTTTTGGGGTTTTTTTTAACCAAAATTTAAGGGTTTTGTCCAGAAACAGTGAATGGGGAATTGTTCTTTGGAGATTTGTGTTCTGTCACATCAAATACAGGGAATATTTGGAATCTCCTCGTTCCAGGCCACGGTGATGCCACGATCCAGGCTGCAGGAGGCACACAACTGCACGGATCATCCTCGGGAGCATCCCGAGCCCTGCACCAGGCAGAAACATCGGGGAACCGCCACAATCCGGCCAGAAATCCCCTGGGAATGGGGAGTGGGAGCAGCATCGTGGCAGGGCAGGAGCTGGATGAGTTCAGGAGGTTCCTGCAGTACCACCAGGGCCAGCCCGAGGAGGCGGCGGTGCCGTGGTTTATCTGCGCCGAGTGCGGGAGGAGCTTTGCCCGCCACGGGTACCTGCTGCGCCACCAGCGCACCCACGCCCCTCCGAGGGGAAACCCACCCTCCACACCCACCTCGGGATGTGTTCCCACATCATCCACCTGCCACAAACCTGCCTGGGGGAAAGCTTTGCACTCAGCTGCCAAAAATCCTGCTCTGCTCACAGGAGGGGGTTTATAGTCCTGCGTGGATTTGGGTGGAGTTTGGAAATAAGGCGGTTTTTGTGATTCGATTCGCTGCTGGCCTAATGGTCATTGGTTAGGAGCTGGATCATCCCTGTTATTCTTACCATGCTCCTCCTTGGAGCAGGAGTTGGATAAGGCAGCGTTGGCTGTACCACAAAGGGAGTTAAAAAAACCTGGTGCACCAAGCAACACGTGCTGGAGAGCATCCAGAGTAGCACAGAGAAACACTGCAAGTTTTCAGGGATGAAAAATGAAGATTTGGGAACAGGATTGTAGGATGATGTTTGAGGTGACAGATTCTGGGCATTATTTCCCCACTTTTGCTGCTTTCCCTTTACTGTACCTGCAGAACTAACTCTATTTTTGGGTTCTGTTTTTTTATTGACCCCATGTTTTCCTGTGGGGTGAGGTGCTGCTTTGGTTTGTGAAATTCTGGGGGGAAAAACCCATGGATACATTCTCAATGTGTGTACAGTGTGTCAGTGATGTTTCTCTGGGAAGTGGAAATGCAGCAGGGAGAAGGGAGAGGAGAGGAGGGGTGGCCTGTGGAGGCAGCACATGCAGATTTTGTGTTTTCTCCCCACGTGCTGGTGGTTTTCAGCATTTTTGAATATTCCAGTTGAGTGCCAAGAGGGAAAATGTGTTGCCTCCAGTTGGAGGGGTGTCCTCAGTTACAGACTCCATCTGGAATGAAGTCTCTGGGCTCAGCAGCCCCTGAGGAGCAGCAGAGAACACGCAGCTGGTGCTGTGCTGGAGTGCCACAAATTCTGAGCAGGACTGGGAAAACACACGTGGCCCCAAAGCATCCTGCCCCACCCCAGGTACGGGAATAATGTCCCAAAAACATTTTGGCACTGGCTTCTCGTTGTTTCCTTCTCATAAGTGAAGTCCTGGGGTTGGCTTTGCTTTTATTCCTCATAGAATCCCAGATTGGATTGGAAGGGATGTTAAAGCTCATCCCATCCCACCCCTGCCATGGCAGGGACACCTCCCACTGTCCCAGAGTTATCCAAACCCCATCCAGCCTGGCCTTGGGCACTGCCAGGGATCCAGGGGCAGCCACAGCTGCTCTGGGAATTCCATCCCAGCCAGGAATTCCTTCCCAATATCCCATCCAAGCAGTGGGAGCCATTCCCTGTGTCCTGTCCCTCCATCCCTTGTCCCCAGTCCCTCTCCAGACTGGGATGTTCCAGTGTGGGATTTACAGCCTGGACATCCTGCA
Source organism: Poecile atricapillus (assembly GCF_030490865.1). Classification (NCBI taxonomy): domain Eukaryota; kingdom Metazoa; phylum Chordata; class Aves; order Passeriformes; family Paridae; genus Poecile; species Poecile atricapillus. The sequence goes on along the minus strand of NC_081250.1, from coordinate 1,191,843 downwards.
CTGCTCCCAGCCCCTCACTCCTGAGGGGGCAGAGCTGCTGTGTCAGACCCAGATTTAACTCCCCAAGCAGGTGCCATCCTGGGGATCAAAGCGTCTCCCAGGAGGAACTGACATTCCCAGGGAAGTATCACCTGCGTGGTAAGAGATGTTTGGAAAATGTTGGGAATAAACCAAGCAAACCCTGTCTGTGGTGGCAGGAGGTGAATCCTGAGATGGAGAAACCTCAGAGGCTGAGGGAGCTGGGAAAGGGCTCAGCCTGGAGCAAAGGAGGCTCAGGGGGAATTTCTGGCTCTGCACAACTCCCTGCCAGGAGGGGACAGCCAGGGAGGGGCTCTGCTCCCAGGGAACAGGAAAATTCCAAATGGCCTCATATTTGGATTGGATATTGGCAAAAACGTCTTCATGAAAAAGGCTCAGCCCTGGGGCTGTGGGGCAGGGCTGGGGTGTCGCAGCTGGGGGACAAGGAGCGATGACAGGGAGGGAAATGCTCTGGGACCCGGGAACCCTTCTTGTCCCACTGCCCTCCCTTCCCCGGGGCCACTCCCTGTCCAGCCCAGGTGAGCCCCTGACGTGGCCCATCCATATGGATCCTGGAACACCGAGGCACTGGAGAGCTTTTCCCGGGATAATGCCAGGAAGGTGGGACTGTAACGCTTTTTCTCTGGCCTGGCAGCAGCCCCAGCCCCAGCACTGTTAAAAGGAAAGGTCCCAGGGTCAGGATGAGCACACGGGGTGGTTCCCAAACCCAGGATGTCCCCCAGACTCCGGCCAGCACGGGGGTCCTGCCGTGGGTGCTCACGTCCTCTCCCCGCACGGCTCCTGGCCCTCGGTGCCACCCAAATCGGTGTTCCCTGCACCCAAATCCATCACGGCGTCACCCGCGCTCGTGTCACCGCCTGATGCCGATGCAGAGACCGGTGCCGGTGGCAGAGGCGATGCCAATTCCCGCAGTGGTGCCGGTGGCAGTGCCGGTGCACCGGTGCCACTGAGGGTGCCGGTGCCAGTGCCCACGGCCGTGGAGGAGCCCCTGCCGGTGCCAGCGGGCTGTGGCGGTGCGGGCGGCAGAGCGGCCGGTGCCGGTGCGGGTGCTGGTGCCGGCCCGGTGGCGGTGGCGGGGCCGCGCCGGTGGCGGAGCCGCTGCCGGTGCCGGTAGGCGGCAGTGCTCGGCGCTCCGCGCTGCCGCCGCTCCCCGCCCGCTGCCGCCCAGCCCGGAGGAGGCGGATGCGATTCCCCGGCTGCCCGTGGCTGCTCGGCGGGGCGGCGGGGCCCGGCCCGTGCGCAGGCACCGACAGCGGCCCCGGCCCCGCTCCCGGCCCCGCTCCCGGCCCGGCCCCGCTCCGCGCTCGCCGCCGCCGCCGCCCGGCCCCAACCCCAGCCCCAGTCCCGGCCGCGGCCGCCGGGGCCCGGCCCAGCTCCGCGGGGCCATGGCCGAGTGGGCGCCCGCCCAGGTAAGCGCGGCCCGGGGCACCGGCACCGGACACCGGCCGCAGGCGGAGCCGCCCCGCCCGCCCCGCTCCCGCCGCCGCCCGGCCCGGCCCGCGCGCCCCGGCCGGGACCCTCCGGCACCGCCAGCCCGCGGGGCCCCGCCGCCCCCGGGCACCAGAGCCGCGCTGCCCCGGGGCTGTGGCTGAGCAGCCCTGCCCCGGGATGTCCCTGCGTCCCCGGGATGCGCCGGGCAGCGCCGAGCCGGGATGTCCACGTGCCCTCGGGATGCCCCGGGGTGCCCCGGGATGTCCCCAGAGACGCGACCCGCGATGGCCCCAGCGCTCCCGGGATGCCCCGCTGACCCGGGATGCCCGTGTGTTCCCAGCGTGTCCTCAGACACCTCTGCCCCGGGAGAGCTCCGTGCCCCCAGGATGCCCCAGGCTGCCCCGGGATGCTCCGAGCAGGCTTCAGCCCAGGGATGCCCCAGGCACCTCTGTCCTGGCATGTCCCTTTATGTCCCCAAGGTGTCCCTGGACACCTCTGGTCCACACTTGCCCTGGCTGCTCCCTGCCCACCCAGCCCCATCCTCCTCCTGGCCCGGGCAGAACCAGGAATGGCTCCCAAGGGATTGGGGTGACAAGTTGGGAGGGGTCACCATGGTGACCTGCCTAGTTCTGGCAGGCGTTCCCTGGGGACAGGGATGGGCACTGACCCCACGGCCACCCTGGACTGCCACTCCCTGTCCCCTCAGGCCGGTGGGCATCGCACACAGGGCTCCCCTGCAGTTCTGGGGCTGCTGGTGGCCAAAAGCCCTGGAAATGGGGAACAGAGGCTCCAGGGGGTGACCGTGGGCCTCCTCCCACGCGTGCCCTCACCGTGGCCCAGGTGCAGGAGTGGAACATGGAGGCCCCTCACCTGATGCCGCTGCAGCCGCCGCTGCTGCCGGAGCGGGCGCACGTGCGGGAGGCGCAGCTCCACTCCGCAGAGGCCTCGCTCTGGACCGTGGTGGCCACGGTGCAGGCCATGGAGAGGAAGATCGACCTCCTGGCCACCCGCCTGCTCAGCCTGGAGGGCCGCTCCGGCACCGCCGAGAAGAAGCTCCTGGACTGCGAGAAGACTGCCATGGAATTTGGGAACCAGCTGGAGAGCAAGTGGGCCGTGCTGGGCACCCTCATCCAGGAGTACGGGCTGCTCCAGAGGCGCCTGGAGAACGTGGAGAACCTCCTGAAGAACAGGAACTTCTGGGTGCTGCGGCTGCCCCCCGGCCCCCGGGGCGAGGTCCCCAAGGTAGAGTGTCCCAGGGGGCTGCAGGACAGTGGGGGGAGCCTCGGTTTCCCTGGGCAGCGGGCACGGCTGAGCCGCGGGGTCTTGTCCCCACAGGTACCAGTGACATTTGTTGACATCGCCGTCTACTTCTCAGCGGAGGAGTGGAAGAACCTGGAGGAGTGGCAGAAAGAGCTGTACAACAACCTGGTGAAGGAGAACTATGAGGCTTTGCTGTCCCTGGGTAAATGTCCCTTTTCCACCTCTCCTGGCAGCGTGGAGCGATGGCCGTGTCCCCTCAGTGGGACCCCAACGTGGGTCGGTGGTGGCACTCGCTGTGTTCTGGGACCACCCATGGCAGAAGGAACGCTCCATGGCTCATGCTGTGTGTGGGGACAGGGTGACACACCGTGCCGTGCCAGTGCTGCCCAGGGGACCGGAGAGGGTCCGTGTCCCCAGGACCTGAGTGTCCTCACTACCTCCAGCATGGAGGTGTCGTGGGATTCAGGCGTGTTCTCACGCCAGGTCCTGGCAGCCTGATGTGTCCCCAGAGTGACCCCTGAAGCCTGGGTGACAGGGAGGGGGTGACAGGGAGGGGTGACACAGGTCTGTCCCTGGCAGATGGGGCCCTCTCCAGAAGCGAGGCACAGCCCCGCAGCGAGCGCGGGGACGGACCCTGTGTCCCTGAGCAGCGGGAGCTGGAGCAGAGGGAGCTGCCACCGGACGCCTGCGCGGGTGAGGCACCACGGGAGGACCCGTCCCCACTGTCCCCAGTGTCTCCATCTCGCCTTCCCCCACCCTCCTCACCCCAGGGACGCCCCTTCCCCAACAGTCCCATCCCTGCTGGGCCCAGTTCTCCAGCTGTGACTGGGAACTGCCATGAGTGACCCCAGAAAATCCATGATTTGTGCTGGAGATCTCCATCACTGGGAGATCCGCGTGTCCCCTGCTGCCACCACGATGTGTCAGAGCCCACTGCCACAGTCACCCAGCCCCATCAGCCATGGCCCTGTTGTCACCTGTCCCCAATGGGCTCTGCCACAGTCATCTGTTCCCAGGTGCCTGTCCCCAAGGGCCATCTCAGGGTCACCCGTCCCCAAGGGCCATCTCAGGGTCACCCGTCCCCAAGGGCTGTCCCACAGCCACCTGTCCCCACAGCTCCCTGGGGGTGTTGGATGTCCATAACTGCTGTGGGATGGGGATGTCCCCTGAGGGAGTCCAGGGGTCACACCCTGCACGTTGTGCTGGCCGTGGGTCGCTCCGTGTGGCTCCATCCCGGCCCCGGCCAAGTCTCTCCTTGTGAACAGAGTCGCTGATCTCCACCTCCGACATCCTGTCCCGGATCAAGCAGGAGGTGGCGTTTGTGGGGGAGCAGCAGTTCCCGGAGGAGCGGGGGATGCCACCAGACCCCTGTGCAGGTGAGCCCGGGGCTGAGGCTGCACCCACCGGAGCCGTTCCCTCCCCGGCCTCCCGGGACCGGCCGTGGCTGAGTCCCCGTCCCGGTCCCTGTCCCTCCCTGCAGGCGCGGACGCCCTGATCACCGCGCACGACTTCTTGTCGTGGATCAAGCAGGAGGAAGAGCCCTGTGTCCGGGAGCCCTGGGAGCTGCCCGAGAGGGAGATGCTGCCCCCGGGCCCTGGTCCTGGTGAGCGATCCCCACCATGGGGCTGGGGTGGGGAGAGCCCCCTCCCAGGACGAGCTGTGACCTGGGGACATCCCCAGTGTCCCCGGTAGGACTGACCAGTCTCTCTGTCCCCCGCAGCCAGCGAGGGGCTGCTGGTGAAGACGGAGGAGCGGTGCCCCCACGCCGAGCCCCCCGAGGAGGTGGGCTTGCCGGGCAGCTCCGGGGAGCTGCTCTTCCCCGCCACGGGCTTCGGGACCCCCGAGGGACAGGCGGCGGTGCCAGCGGCGGTGCCTCTGCCGGCGCAGCACAGACTGGGCAAAGCTCCGGGCCCCGAGCCGGGCCCGGGGGCCGATACCGGGGCCGTCCCCGCGGCGCCGCCCGGCCCCGCCGAGGAGCGGCCGCACGGCTGCGCCGAGTGCGGGAAGAGCTTCAGCGGCAAGAAAAGCCTGCGGATCCACCAGCGCAGCCACGCGGCCGAGCGGCCCTACCCGTGCGCCGAGTGCGGCAAGAGCTTCAATTGCCACTCGGGGCTGGTGCGGCACCAGATGATCCATCGCGGCGAGCGGCCCTACAAGTGCTCCGAGTGCGGCAAGTGCTACAGCCGCAAGGAACACCTGCAGAACCACCAGCGGCTGCACACCGGGGAGCGCCCCTTCGCCTGCGCCCAGTGCGGCAAGAGCTTCATCCGCAAGCAGAACCTGCTCAAGCACCAGCGCATCCACACCGGGGAGCGCCCGTACCAGTGCCCCGCCTGCGGCCGCAGCTTCCGCTACAAGGAATCGCTCAAGGATCACCAGCGGGTGCACGGAGCCGAGGCGGGGCCGCCGCCGCTGCCCCCGCCCGGGATCCTCCCCCCCGGGGATTAGGGGCCGCCCCGCCGCGGACTGGCACCTCCCGGGACGGGGACAGCCACCGGCCACGCAGCTTCCGACCAAATCGAGGTGCCCGGCCGGGGCGGGGGGCACGCGGGGAGCCCCGGTTGGGGGACGAGCCCCCAGGTCCCCCGCCACGGACGGACGCTTCACCCCCCAGCGCTCCCCCCACGGACAATGTCGCCGCACGGGGTGGGGGGCAGCCCCCTCGCCGTGTCCCCCCGCGCCACCCCCCGCCTGCCGCTCTGTCCCCTCGCCCCCGCTGCTTATTTTTACTGCCCCCCTCCCCGCGCCGTCCCGCTGTACAGTGCTTGGGGTGTAGTTTTGTATGGACGAAGCGATACGGAATAAAGTCGTGCTGGGCTGCAGAGCCGTCAGCACCCCCGCCGTGGGTCCCCCGTGCTCTGTGGCCGCGCTCCCGCCCCCTCCCCGGGGCCCTGCGCTGCGGGAAGGCAGCGGCAGCAGCCTGGGAAAGTGGGAATGTCGTGGTGGGACACGGGGTAGCGCTGTGGCTCCGGGGGTGTGGGGGCTCAGGAGGTCCCTGTGTCACCGGCTGAGGTGGCCTCGTGCTGCTGGGGCTGTGTGGAGACCCCCACTCCTGTCACCGACCCATCCCTGGGTCCTTCCTGTCCCCTGTCCTTGACCCATCCCCGGCTCCCTCTGACCCCTGATTTGGGGATAGGAGTTATTTCACACCATTTTTTCCCACAGCCATGTGAACCCAGAGCCCTTCCTCAGGCACCCCAGGGTCCCCAAGCTGGCCGTCACCATCCTCCTGGGAGGCCACGACCAGAGCTGGGTGACCATACAAATGCCACAGCTCCTGCTGCCCCACTGTCCCCTCCCTGGGGGCTGCACCCTCCTGTCCCAGCCCACCGGGGGGGCAGGAGCTGCCACCGAGCAGGAGGTGGCTCTCAGGGAGCCCTGGATGCTGGACGAGGGGACAGGGGACACAGCACAGAGGGTTCAGCAGTGCTGTCACCCTGATGTGGGCTGGAGATGGACGGGGGAGACAGAAGGTGCAGTGCTGGGGTGCTCTGGGGACCCTGCACCATCCATGGGGACCTTGGACATTCCCTGGGGACCCTGCACCATCCATGGGGACCTTGGACATTCCCTGGGGACCCTGCACCATCCATGGGGACCTTGGACATTCCCTGGGGACCCTGCACCTTCCATAGGGACCCCAAGCACTGCTGGGGACATTGCACCTTGTCCGGGGACCCCAAATGCTGCTGGGACCTTGGACACCTCCTGGGAATCCTGCACACACCCTGGGGACACTGCACGATGTTTGGGGACCCTGCATGATGCCAGGGACCCTCCACACACCCTGGGGACACTGGACACTGCAGGGGACACTCCCTCGGGACACTCCTGGAACCTGTCAGGCTGCCTGAGCCCTGCACATTCCTGGGGATGCTCGAACTCGCTGGGGACACTGCACACTGCCTGGGGACCCCAAACACTTTTGGGTAGGAAACCAAAGATGTGCATGCCCTCACCCCTCTCCAGATCTGCCGGTTCCAAGCATGGACAGCACAGCTCCTGCTCCCCAGCCCTGATCCTGGGGTGCTGGGCGGCCCCAAAGGAATGGGGTGAAGCTCGTTTGTCCCATGGCCTTGTCCCCGTTCAGGGCTGCAGAGCCACGGGCCAAACGACCCCCTTGGCCCAGCTCCCGCCCCCACACAGAGATCACACACAAAACCGTAACTTCTGGGGTTTTTTGGAGGTGTTTTTTTTTTTTTAACAGAAGTTTTATGGTTATATGCAAATTAGATCATTAAATGATTTGCATAAAATGTTCGCACGTCAGCGACTAAGTGTTTCTAACTCCCACCCCCCGACAGGTAGTAAATCCTACTGGACTAGCGCCGTCACGCCGCGCCGTCACACGCGTCCCCCGCGGGCACGGCGGCGTCACCTCGGGGCTCTCCCGCGCTTCACATGCGCAGGGACACGCGGGGACACGCGGGGACACCTGCCCGGAGCGCTCCGAGCCCGCGGCAGGTGGGGCCAGCGCCGGCACCCGCATCCTCTGTCCCTTCCCGCGGGGATCCGTCGGGTGCCGCCCGCCTCACCGCACGCCGTCCCCCCGGGGCGGCCGCGGGCACTCCGTGTCCGTGGCGGAGCGGCTCCCGCCCGTCCCTAGCTGTTGGTGAGGAAGAGGCGTCTGTGTCGGGAAGCGGAGCCGCGCGGCCGCCCGCGGCGCCGGCCCCGGCCGCGGTTGCCGAAGGGGCTCCGGCTGGGCACGGCGGTGTCAGCCCAGCCGGCGCTCCCGGCCGGCGGCTCGGGGAAGCCGGGCTCGGCTTTGGGCTGCTCGAGGAGCGGGCTGGGGTCGCGGCGGGGCTCGGGGGGCGGCGGGGCCGGGCTCTGGCGGGCGCCGGCGCGCTCCTGGCGCAGGTAGCGCAGCTCGTCGCGGATGTCCGTGAGGACGCCGAGCAGGCGGAACTGCAGCTCCCGGTCGCGCGCCCGCTCCTCGCGCTGGGTGGCCCGTTCCTCCTGCCACATGGCCAGCTCCTGGTGGTACAGCTGGTCCCACTGCTCCTCCAGGTCGAGCAGGTGATGGATGCTAGTCCTCCAGCTCTCGCGGCGGTCCTCGCGCAGGCGGGAGCAGCCCAGCCCGCGGCCGGGGCCGGCGGAGGCCGGAGCGTCTCCCGGCGGGGAGGCCGAGGAGGGCAGCGATTCCTCGGTCAGGGCGCCGTGCAGCGGGGAGCGCGCCGGGGGCTCCTCCTCCGCTGGAGCCTTCTCCCAGGTGGGCCCCATCAGTACCCTGGGCAAGGCGCCCATCTCCGGGCCCGGGCCCCCCGCCTGCTCCTCGGGATGCGCCGAGTCGAGGCCGCGGCCCAGGGCGGGCAGGTCGGACACCCCCTCGTGCCCCCAGTCCGAGTGAGCGTCCGCGGGGTTCAGAGAGTCCTCGGGCAGGGAAGTGACGGAGCCCTGGGAGCTGCACCGGCGGATCAGCATGGCCTGGCGGGACAGCTTCATGTCCTCCTCCGCTGCCATGGGGGCCTCGGGCCCCGGCTGCATCCCCGCGGCCCCGCCGTGGCCCCTCTCCACCTCCCGGCCTTCCCGTTCCTCCTCCTCGGACATGGAGGCGTAGGAGACCAGGGACTCGTTTCGCAGGGATGGGGAGATGGCCGACGCGTCTGGAGTGCGCAGCTCCTGTCCCGACTCGGCTGGGAGAGAAGAGAAACCTTCGGTGAGCCACAGCACTGCCCTGGCCCCAGGCCCTCCCAGCACATGGATCCCAGTGGATCCCCATCCTGATCCAGCAGATCCCCATCCTGACCCAGCAGATCCCCATCCTGACCCAGCAGATCCCCATCCTGATCCAGCAGATCCCCATCCTGACCCAGCAGATTTCCATCCTGACCCAGCAGATCCCCATCCTGACCCAGCAGATTTCCATCCTGACCCAGCAGATCCCCATCCTGACCCAGCAGATCTCCATCCTGAGTCAGAGGATCTCCATCCTGACCCAGCAGATCCCCATCCTGACCCAGCAGATTTCCATCCTGACCCAGCAGATCCCCATCCTGACCCAGCAGATTTCCATCCTGACCCAGTGGATCCCCATCCTGACCCAGCAGATCTCCATCCTGAGTCAGAGGATCTCCATCCTGACCCAGAGGATCTCCATCCTGACCCAGCAGATCCCCATCCTGAGTCAGAGGATCTCCATCCTAACTCTACTCCCAGAAAATCCCCGTCCAGAACCCAACTGCCACCGGATCTTCAACCAAACCCTGCTGCCAGAGGACCTCCATCCAGACCCCACACTTCCCATCCTGACCCACTGGATCTCCATCCGAGCCCCGCTCCCAGTGGATCTCCATCCAGACCCAGTTCCCAGCCAGTCTCCCTCCCAGCCCATCTCCATCCCACTCCCAGCCCGTGCTGGTCCCGCCGTACCGGAGCCGCCCTGCCCCTCTCCTCGGCCGTACTCGCAGCCTCCGGCGGGGTCGGGGCTCTGTCCCGGCAGGCGCGGCACGGCCGAGCCCTCCACGTCGGGCAGGGCCGAGGGCTGCCCGTTGGTGTCGATGTAGATGCTGGGGTGGCTCACACCGGGCTGCAGGTGCATGAAGGGCTGCTTGGACGCTCCAGGGAAGAACAGATCTGTGGGACACGGAGGATGCGGCCTCAGCTGCCGGGGACACGGCGACCCCATCGCTCTGCCTCACCCACCCCAGCAGCACCCTGAGCCCCCGGGGGGCTGACACCTCCCAGTGCCAGGGAATCATGGGGATGGGGAATAACCTGAGCTGGGAGGGACCCACAGGGATCACTGATCCAGCTCCTGGCCCTGCACCCCAATAATCCCAGCCTGTGCATCCCTGAGGGATGTCCTGGAGCTCTGGCAGGGCTGGAGCTGTGCCCATTCCCTGGGGAGCCTGGGCAGTGCCTCAGCAGCCTCTGGGGAAGAACCTTTCCCTGATTTCCAGCCTGACCCTCCCCTGGCACAGCCTCATGCCATCACACAGGATTTGTTCCTTCAGCCTAGAGCCCCGTGCTTGGCACACGACCGGTGTCTGGATCACAGAGAGCCTACTCTGGGCCACTTGGACTGAGCCTATGATGCCCCCCCAGTGAAACCAGACAGGCCACTTTGGGATCAAACAGCATCAAATCAAAGAAAAGAGGAAAAAACAACAAAAAAGACCCACTCCTGCAAAGCTTGAGGTGTTCCTACCAATCCTGTTATCTGGCACAGTTTTCCCAGAGCAGCTGTGGCTGCCCCTGGATCCCTGGCAGTGCCCAAGGCCAGGCTGGATGGGGTTTGGAGCAGCTGGGACAGTGGGAGGTGTCCCTGCCATGGCAGAGGTGGAACAGGATAAGCTTTAAGATCCCTTCCAACTCAAACCGCTCTGGGCTTTCTACAACTCCCTGATCCCAGGTTATTCCCACGGAGGATTTCTAACCCCAGCACACGCAGTTCCCTACCCCAGAGGGTGGCACTTGGGCACAACGGGACCGCGGCTCTGGTGGACACCACAATCCCAACGCAAAGCCCAGAGTCTCATTCCGCAATCCACAACAGCCAGCTCAGAACGCCAGCGTGGCCGGACATCCCTCGGGGAGTGCTCCACCGCCACTGACCTGGGTCCAGGATGATTTCGGGCTCCGAGTCGTGGCTGGCCTGCAGGAAGGTGGAAGCCACCATCTTCTCCAGGGGCGTGAGGCGAGGCTTGTGGAGCGGCCCCCCGGCGCGGTTCATGGGCAGGTGCTTCTTGGAGGTGATTTTCTTCTTGACGTCCAGCCGCAGGTCGCGCCACTTGTGCTTGAGGTCGTCGATGGAGCGCTCGGTGTAGCCCAGGAAGTTGACGCGGCTTTGGATTTGGGTCCAGAGCTGCTTCCGCCGCACGGGGTGAGCCCGCAGGGCCTCGGACCCGTACAGGGCGCTGAAATGCCGGACCACATTCCAGACCAGCGTCTCGGTCTCGTCATTGGAGAAGTTGGCTTTCCTCTTCCGGCCAGACGCTGGCATCGCCTGCGAGGCTGCGGCAGAGGTGGAAGGGGCACAATTGAACCTCGGTCCCCACTCCTCTCTGTCAGCTCCTGGGGGGAACATGGGGCTGCGGGAGCCCGAGGGAGCCGCGGAGGAGGGAGCCGAAGCAAGAGCCCCGGAGGCATCCATGGCAGGGGAGGCTTGGGCCGGGGAGGATCTAAAGAGCCGCTTCGGCACAGCACGCGGCATGGGCGCACCGCATCGCCTCGCCCGGCTCGAGGGCACCTGGGAGGGGAGAAAAGGAAAGGGCAGCGGTGGCTGGTGGCAGCGCGGGGGGACGGCGAGGGCCCCCCGGCTCTCTCCAGCCAGAGGCACCCGGGAGCCCCCAGGCAGCGGCCACGGGAGGGGCTGTGGGGAGCGCCTCGGGAACGGCACCGCGGGGCCCCGGAGCTGCCTGAGGGTGCCGAGGAGCAACTCAGGGCCAGGCTGAGGGTGATGGGGCACCTCAAGGCCACGGCAAGGGGCTCACGGCAACGCTGGCCATGATGGGGAAAGTTTTGGGTGTGATGAGCACTTCAGGTTCCCAGCCAGGGCCTCGGGGCCACGGTGCTGACCATGACCCGAAGGACAGTTCCACGGCCCTTGGCCACGGTGAGCACCTCAAGGCCATGGCAAAGACCCTGGCCTAGAGGCAGGCCTTGGCAAGGGTCTTGGCTGTGGTGAGAACATCAAGAGCCCAGCGAGCGCCCTGAGCTCCCGCTGAGGATCTTGGGGTCATGGTGAAAGCCATGGCCACAGTGAGAGCCCCAAGGCCATGGCAAAGGCATCACAGCAGGCCTCAGCCATGGTGAGCAGCTCAAGATCGCAGCGACACCCTGGCACCAGGACAGTGACCAAGGCCATGGCACGTGCTGCAAGGCCATAATGAAGACCTTGGCGAAGGCCTTGGCCATGATGAGCACCTGAAGAGCCCAGAGAGGACCTCGACACCACAGAGAAGACCTTGACTACGGTGAGCAGCCCAAGCTCCCGGCGAGGACCTTGCGGATGCAGCAAAGACCTCGGCCACGGTGCACACCTGGGGCTCCCAGTGAGCACCCCGGGGCCACGGCAAAGACCTCGGCCATGCTAAACACCGTGACCACGGCGACCACCCCAAACTCCTCGTGAGGAACTTGGGACCACGTCAAAAACCCTGGCCGTAGCAAGAGCTCCGAGGCCACGGTGAAGCCCTCGGCCAGGGCGCACACCTGCACCAGGTGTGCACACCTCAAACTCCCACGAGGACCACGGGACCACAGTACAGACCACGGCGCCCACCCCAACCTCCCATCGCGCCCTCAGCCCCCAGCAAGCCCCGGGAGCAGCGCACCAGCCCCGCTGGGAGCCCGCAGCCCCGAGGTGTCTCTGCCGCCCCGAGCCTGCCCCGAGCCCCCTCCCCATCCCCGGGGCCCCCCGGCAGCGCCCACACCCGCGGCCTCGGGGCGCCGGCTGCGGGTCCCGGGGGGGCTGCGCGCTGCCCTCCCCCGGCTTTGTTCGCGCTCCTCTGACCGGGGACAAAGCGGCCGGGCCGGGGCCTGCCCCGCGGACCCCCCCCCATTCGGGATCCCGCTGCGGGCGGGTGCCCGGGGCAGGCACCGGGCGCGGCCCCGCGGCTCCCCCCGGCCCGCCGGCCCCTCCCGGCCCCGGGGCAGCGCTTACCTGCGCCGGGAGGGGCGTGCGGGGCGCGGGGGGCGCGGAGCGGGGCCCCGGCGGCGGCGGGAGGGGGGGCTCAGGTCCGGCGGCGGGTAATGGCTCCCGCCTCGGCGGAACTCGCCTTCATTTCCTCCGAGCGCCGGCGCGGGCCCTGCGCGACACCGCCCGCGGGCCCCCCCTGGCGGCACCGCCGCGAAACGGCGGGGGCGGCACCGCGCACCGCAACTGCCCTGCGGGACGGACAGCGGGACGGACAGCGGGACGGACAGCGGGAGGGACAGCGGGACGGACAGCGGGAGGGACAGCGGGAGGGACAGCGGGACGGACAGCGGGAGGGACAGCGGGAGGGACAGCGGGAGGGACAGCGGGACGGACAGCGGGACGGACAGCGGGAGGGACAGCGGGAGGGACAGCGGGACGGACAGCGGGACGGACAGCGGGACGGACAGCGGGAGGGACAGCGGGACGGACAGCGGGAGGGACAGCGGGACGGACAGCGGGACGGACAGCGGGAGGGACAGCGGGACGGACAGCGGGACGGACAGCGGGACGGACAGCGGGAGGGACAGCGGGAGGGACAGCGGGACGGACAGCGGGAGGGACAGCGGGAGGGACAGCGGGAGGGACAGCGGGACGGACAGCGGGAGGGACAGCGGGAGGGACAGCGGGACGGACAGCGGGAGGGACAGCGGGACGGACAGCGGGACGGACAGCGGGAGGGACAGCGAGAGGGACAGCGGGAGGGACAGCGAGAGGGACAGCGGGACGGACAGCGGGACGGACAGCGGGACGGACAGCGGGAGGGACAGCGGGACGGACAGCGGGACGGACAGCGGGACGGACAGCGGGAGGGACAGCGGGACGGACAGCGGGACGGACAGCGGGAGGGACAGCGGGACGGACAGCGGGACGGACAGCGGGAGGGACAGCGGGACGGACAGCGGGACGGACAGCGGGACGGACAGCGGGAGGGACAGCGGGACGGACAGCGGGACGGACAGCGGGAGGGACAGCGGGAGGGACAGCGGGACGGACAGCGGGAGGGACAGCGGGAGGGACAGCGGGACGGACAGCGGGACGGACAGCGGGAGGGACAGCGGGACGGACAGCGGGACGGACAGCGGGAGGGACAGCGGGACGGACAGCGGGACGGACAGCGGGAGGGACAGCGGGACGGACAGCGGGAGGGACAGCCCACCCCACCGCGACGGGACAGCCCACCGGGACGGGACAGCCCACCGGGACATCCTACCGGGATATTCTACCGGAACGGGACAGCCCACCAGGACAGCCCATCGGAACGGGACAGCCCACCGGGACAGCCCACCGGCACATCTCACTGGGACATCCCACCAGAACGGGACATCCCACCGGAACATCCCACCGGGGCAGAACCGCCCTGCATTCCGCCCCGAGGGGACGGCGGCTGTCGCTGTACACTGCAGCTGTATCCCCGTGGGGCTCCCCGGGGTTATAATCCCTGTATCCCACTCCCGAGGATGCTGCGGGTGCCCCCGTGGGGATCCCGTTATGCCCCCCATCTCTGCACCCCCGTGAAGGTGAATCCCACGGGGGTCCCACCCCGTGCTCACCACGTACCCCCGTGACGGTGTGTCCCCGTGGGGACCCCCCAGTGCCTCCCGGGTCCCTGCGTCCCCCCACTTCCCCAGCCGTGCTTGTGCATCCCTGTGGGGGTCCCGCCTGCTGAACCTCGTGCCTGCATCCCCTGCATTTCCCCTCCTCCCGTGGGTGCTTCGTGCCCACCCCTCACCATGTATCCACGCGGGGATCCCCCTGTGGCCTCCATCCCTGGAGCCCCGGGCCTGTGGGGACACCTCTGTCCCAGCCTGGTGGCCTCCAGCTGGCCCTGACTCTGTAGCCAGAGGGTCATCCCCATACCCCACCCCGCCTCAGGGACCCCGGTGTGGGGCACAGTGTACACGGGGGGCTGTGCAGGGGACCCCAGGGTGCCACCAAGGGTGGCACAGGCAGGACAGGGTGCTCAGCCAGGTCCTCACTGCCCGCAGGTGCTGCCATGGCCGTACCCGAGTGGGGATGGCACAGCTCGGGGTGGCTGTGGGAGCCACGGTGTTCCCAAAGATTGGGAGAGGGGATTTGGGGTGGCCCCACTGCTCCCAGCAACCCCGGAGAGCTCTGTCCCGCTCACAGCACAAATGACAGTAGAATAAAACCACCCGTGCTCCGCTTTGCTGAATTCCAGCTTTTTAATGCCTGTAACAATCCTCTGGGCACCACGTGGTGACAGCAGCCGGTGGCACCCGATTCCCCCATGGGGAGGAGCTGCTGTCCCCGGCACCACCCACATCCCCCCCGGCAGTCACAACCATCCCACTCAGGGCAAACCCCCACCGGCAGCAGCTCCACATCGATTCCTGCTGGCTGCAACAGCCACCCTCTGGGAGAAGGTTCTGGCAGCAGGTTTGTGTCCCCAGCACTGTCACCGCCCCGTGGGTGACACCCAGAGCGCGGCGGCTCCACGGCCCCCACGCACGGTGATCCCACGGGGCCATACAGACCCACGGCAAAGCCCACGGCACAAGCGCAGGGAAAAGCGGCCGGGCCGGGCCGGGGACGGCCCCAATGAGCACCGGCCCTTCGAGCGGCTCCGGGCCCGCACAGCCGCCCGGTCACTGCTTGGGAGGGGCGTCCCCGAGGGAGGCTCGCCCCGCGCTGGCCGACACCATGTGCACCGCGTCCTCCAGCTCGTAGAAAGCCTGGAAGAGGTCCGGAGAGGTGGCCTGGCACTCCAGGTACCGCCGCAGCGTAGCCAGGCTCCTCCAGACCTCCCGCTCCGAGGGGCAGGGCGGCACGGCCGCCAGCTCGCCCGCGTCCTCGCCCTCCGCCGTGCCCTCGTCCCCGTCCGCCTCCACCGGGTCCCCGTCGCGCTGCAGCTGCTGCCGGCCGAGCAGGCCGGGTGCCGAGGTGAGGGACACGGCCTCGGCGCTGGCGTCGGGGGTGAAGCCGGCGGCGCGGAAGCAGCTGGCGATGAGCCCCGGGTGAACGTCGCCCCAGGCTTGCGCCAGCATGTGCAGCACATCCAGCAGGCTGGGCTGCCCCGCGCCGCGCTCCGCCGGCAGCCACCGCAGCAACCGGCGCCGGTAATGACTCTTGAGGTCGCCGGCGATGCCGCGGTCCAGGGGCTGGGCCAGGGCGGTGGCCGGCGGGACGAAGACCATCCTGACGTTGGACAGCTGGAGGTAGGGGTGCGCCTCGTGCTTGGCCAGGAGGAGCAGGACGCTCTTGCCCTGCCGCCGCATCCCCTCGTTGAACTCCCGCAGCCACTCGGCGAAGAGCGGGGCGGTCAGGCCGGCCAGGCTGCCGGCGCGGTAGCTCCAGGGCATCTGCTCCAGGTTGACGCCCCGCAGGCAGCGTGGCCGGGGGCTGTCCCCCACCGCCCGCAGCGGCACCTTCTCCGAGCCGCTGGCGTTGGCGCAGAGCAGCAGCGTCAGCCGCTCGCCGGGGCTCTCGCCCTTGCCGGGGTCACCGGCCGGGAGCGGCACCGCGGTTTCCCCGCAGGCGAAGATCTCGGCGGGGGCGTAGCTGCGGAGGAGCCCGGGCAGCACCGCGCCGGCCCAGTGCTCCGCCGTGGGCTGCTCCGCGTCCCCTTTCTCTGCCGGTGGCTTCTTGCCGGCGAGGCCGTGGCGAGCGCCCAGGCGAGCCAGCCAGCCACCGCCGGGCTCGGGCTCGGGCCGGACCAGGTGCCTGGCCCTGAGCTGCAGCAGCGGGCGGCCCACGGGCAGATCGGCGGAGCGGGCACCCTCCACCCAGCGCAGCAGCGCGGCCTCCAGCGCCGCGTCCTTGCCCTCCCGCTTGCGCTTGCGCTCGGGGTCGCCGTTGCGGTGCCACTCGCTCAGGATGCGCTCCCTGTTCTTGATGATGCGGCAGATCTGGGGCTGCGACACCCCGAAGCGCTTGGCCAGCTCGCTCTGCGATACCTTGGGGCC
The DNA here is from genome assembly GCF_030490865.1 of Poecile atricapillus. Taxonomy (NCBI): domain Eukaryota; kingdom Metazoa; phylum Chordata; class Aves; order Passeriformes; family Paridae; genus Poecile; species Poecile atricapillus. The sequence goes on along the minus strand of NC_081250.1, from coordinate 1,175,550 downwards.
CTCCAGCATCTCCAGCACGCGCACCTTCTCGGTCAGCGACAGCTCCTTCCGCTCCTTCCGCGGCGCTGCCGTCGCTCCCTCCACCGCGCCCGGGGAGCGCCCGGTGCAGGGGCCCGGCCGGTGGGGGCTGCCCGTGGCCCCCAGTCCCCCCGGTTCGGCCAGGCCTCTTCCGCAGCGGCCGCAGGCGTAGCCGAGCTCCGTGCCGTGCCCCAGCCGGTGCCGCACCAGGTCCGGCTTCTGCCCCATGCCTCGGCCGCACTCGGCACAATCCAGCGGCCGCTCCCCGGGCCGGCAGCGGCGGCTCTCGAAGGCGGGCGGTGCGGCGATGAGCCCCCCGTTACCGGCACCGGGATTCGGCTCCGGCTCGAGGACGCCGCAGTAGCTGCAGCCCCGTTCCCGCAGCGGGACGAGGAAGTCGGCGGGGCCGGTGTGGCGAGCCGGGGGGGAGCGGGCCGGTGGGGACACTCCATCCTCGGTCTTCACCTCCCTCACCTGCCAGTCCCCTGCGGAGACAGGAGAGCGTTGGGGAGTGGCCGCCTCACCGGGAATCCCCCGGGACCGAGTCCCCGGTTCGGCAGGATCCGACCCGTTGCCTGATTCCTGTTCCTGGTCCCGTCTGGCCACGATCCCGCCCGTGCCCGTGTCCCGCTCACCCTGGGAGGGGCCGGCGGGTGCCGCATGTGCCCGGGGGCTCTGGTGCTCCCCGTAAGGCCCCGCCGCCGCCCCCTCGTCCCCTCGCTCCACCTCGGCCAGGATGTCGGGTTTGGTGATGGCGTAACCTGTCACAGAGACAACAGGAGGGACGGCCGGTGATGCCACCGCCGATGCCAACGGAGATGCCACCAGTGATGGCATCGGTCACTACAGGCCGGTGTTGGCTGCCCGTGGTGATGGGTCCAGGCAGCCGCTGTGGTCCCGTGGTGACCCCAGAGCCACCCCGTGACCTCCCGCTGCCGGCACCAACCCGATGAGTGCCGGTCTCGCTCACGGCCAGGCCACGACCGGCAGTGCCAGGACCGGTTCCGGGATGGCCGCGGTACCTCACCCAGGTCGACGGGATGCTGGCGATCCTCCTTCATGGCACCGGCACCGTCCCGGTCCTCGGGAAACGCGGCGACAGCTGCTCCCGGTGCTGCTCCCGCCGAGGCCTCAGCAGCGCGACGGATGGCGCTGACCGAGCGATGCCGCGCGGGGATGACGGCGCGCGGCCGGGCGGCGGGACGCGGCGTCGGCGGTGCCCGTGGGGGCGGTGGCGGGGCCGCCGAGCCCCGGTGGGCCTCGGTGGCGATGCCGCACCTGTCCCCGTCCCCTCCCGCCCGCCCGTTCCCTCCCGCCCGGCGCCGCCGCCGCCCCCGCCTCGCGCGGCCCCGCCACCGGCGGCGGGAGCGCGCGCGATGCTGGCCCCGCCCCCTCAGCGCTCCGCCCCCTCATTGGCTGAGCCACCGCCCAATGGGCGCGCGGTCCGCCCCGCCGCCGGGGGGCGCTGTGGCTCCGGGCGCCGCCGCCGCCGCTCCCAGCGCGCCCCGCGCCCTCGGCATGGCCGCTCCGCCCCGCCGCTGCTGAGCCGCCGCCGCCGCCCGGCCCCGCCGCCGCCCGCCCGCGCCGCCGCCCCGCACCGCCCGCGCCGCCCCCCGCGCCATGGCCGACTGGGCCCCCGCTGAGGTAAGCGCCACCGCCGCCCCCCGCCTCCCCCGCCGGCCGCCGCCCCCCGGCCCGGCCCCGCGTCCCGCCCCCCCCCCCCCTCCGCTCTCTGCGGGCGCGCTCACCGCCGCGCGTTCTCCTCTCAGGAGCTGGAGTGCATGATGGAGCCCCAGGAGCTGGGCCTGGAACAGCCGCTGGCCGCCCCCGAGCAGGGCCCCGGCGGCGAGGCCGAGCTGCCGGCCGCCGAGATCTCCCTCACGCTGGTCACCGAGATCCAGGCCGTGGACAGGAAGGTGGACACCCAGGCAGCCCAGCTGATGAACCTGGAGGGCAGGATGAGGATGGCGGAGACGAAGCTGATCGGCTGCGAGAAGACGGCGGTGGAATTCGGGAACCAGCTGGAGAGCAAGTGGACGGCGCTGGGCACCCTCATCCAGGAGTACGGGCAGCTGCAGAAGCGCCTGGAGAACATGGAGAACCTCCTGAAGAACAGGAACTTCTGGATCCTGCGGCTGCCCCCGGGGGCAAAAGGGGAAGTCCCCAAGGTAATGGTTTGCTGCTCCCCGCTGCAAAATGGGGCTGTTCTGCACAAATGCTGGGCTCAGAACCCTGTGCCCTGTGCTCACAGCCCCATATCCTGTGCTCACAGCCACATATCATGAACTCACAGCCCCATGCCCTGTACAGCCCCATCTCCTGTGCACTGACAGCACTATCCCTGCTCTGACAGCCCCATATCCTGCTCTGGCAGCCCCATATCCTGCTCTGGCAGCCCCATATCCTGCTCTGGCAGCCCCATATCCTGCACTGGCAGCCCCATATCCTGCTCTGACTGTCATTTATCCTGCTCTGACTGTCCCTTATCCTGCTCTGACAATCCCATATCCTGCTCTGGCAGCCCCATCCCTGCACTGGCAGCCCCATATCCTGCTCTGGCAGCCCCATATCCTGCACTGGCAGCCCCATATCCTGCTCTGTCATTTATCCTGCTCTGACTGTCCCTTATCCTGCTCTGACAATCCCATATCCTGCTCTGGCAGCCCCATCTCCTGTGCACTCACTGCTGCATCTCCTGGGCAGCTACAGCCCCATCCCTGCACTGACAGCCTGATCCCTGCACTGACAGCCTGATCCCTGCACTGACAGCCTGATCCCTGCACTCACAGCCTGATCCCTGCACTCACAGCCTGATCCCTACACTCACAGCCCCATTTTGGGGCAGTACAGTGCTGAGAGCAGTTCATGGCTCCTCCCCATCACTGTCTTCCCTTCAGCACCCAGAAGCACCGGCACAGGTCTTGCTGTGTTGATTTCACTGCTCATGCACATGTGGTCTGGGAGGGATGTCACAAATTCCTGTGTTTGGATCATGTGGAATTTTGTGGCTCAGCCCCGTGTAACTGGGAAGGTTTAGGAACATCCCCAGTGGCTGTTCAGAGGTGATGAGCAGCAGAATTGTGTCAAAAAGGAGGTGAAAAGGAGTCTGTGCAGGGAGCATAGCCTTTGATAGGAGGAGGCTGAGCAGGGGGAGGTGACAGACGGGTGACAGGGGAAATCCCTGTCACGTCCCTTGAGGGATGAGACACATGGAAAGGGGCAGATGTTCCTGCCTGGGACTGTCCTGCATGACACTTGAGGAGTTTGAGCAAGAAAACAATGAGAAAAGATCCCCAGGTGTTTTCTTAAATGAGAAACAAACCTCATGGTGCTGCTCCTTGCAGGTCCCCGTGGCCTTCAACGACGCCTCGTTTAACTTCTCTGAGGAGGAGTGGAAGAGCCTCAACGAGTGGCAGAAGGAGCTCTACAGGCACATCATGAAGGGCAACTATGAGGCCGTCATCTCCATGGGTAACGATGGGCCAGGGGTTGCCCTCAGCCTCCTGGCACAGAGTTTTCCTGGGAACTGGTGGATGGAAGCAGCGCTGGGTCCTGCAGGATCAGGGAGGGGGTGGTGAGCTTTGGAGAGGTGTAACACAGCCCTGGCAGTGAGCTCAGCTCTCACAGCCACACTGAGGGTGGAAGGATGTCATGAGTGTCACCGCAGGGACGGTGGCTCCCTGATGCTCCCTGCAGCCTGACGAGTGCTGGGATTGTGAGGAGGAGGAGGAGGGGAAGTGAGAGGACCTTCAATCCAAGCAAAGCTGGGGAAGAGGGAAGCTCCTTTGTCACGCCAAGGTCCACAGATCCACTGCACTGGGTGCCTCAGCCCGCTGGCTGCTGAGAGCAGCACAGGGTGCCCTGTGCCCTGCCTCTGAGGTTCCTTCCAGCCCTTTCCATGGGGAGTTGTGCAGACTTCCCTTTCCTCTCCCATGAGGGAGAAGTGATGTTTGCCTGGATGCTCTGTCCAACCCCAGGGATCGAGTCTTGCTCGGGTGCTGCGGGATCTGCTGGGGCAGAGCTGGGGAGAAGCAGCAGCTGAGGGCCAGCTCTGCCTCCTGCTTTCCCCTCAGCAGCTCAGGGCAGTGCATTCCCAGCTAAAGGAACGCGTTCCGCTCGCTCCTGCCAGTCCTGGCCACGGGAATGCTCTCTGGGGAACACGTTGCCTTCACAACATGTTCCAGAAATGACCTTGCCTTGGCTGGACCGGGGGTGGGAGCGTAGACACCGTCCCTGGTAGCCAGACGCTTCCCTGTGCCGAGTCCAGGCTCATCTGCCTCCCTGCCATCCAGCTCTGCCCAATCCAAGCCTTTCCTGCTTTGTTTTTTCCCCATTTATTTCTTTGAACAGAGGTTTCCTGCGGTCCCTGTGTGTCAGGGAGAAAGGTGAAGGGTAACCATGGCCCCCATTCTCCTGTTTCCAAACCAATCCCCGCTCCTGAGGCGTGGGAACGCAGCTGTCCTGCTGCAGGGGATCTGGGGATCTCTGAGCCTGGGGCTTGGAGAAATGTATCTGTGCTTCATCCCAAGGTTTCCCTTCAGAAATGAGGTTTAGGGCTTGGCTCCTGTGTAAGACAAACGGATCCACCAGAGCAGAGGTGGAATTTAACCCCCAGGGCCTCCCACATGTCTGGGAAGTGAAGTTTTCTGCTCTCCACTCGAGGAGAGATGGTGATTGTCCCCTTTCCCCCACCAAAATCCACGAGCAGCCCGTGACACGGACGAGTAGGACGGAGCGGTCCTGGCTGGAGGGAACCGCACGGGGAGGGCAGTGCTGGCAGCTCTGGTGCTGCCCCCGAGCTGAAGTCCCCATTGTAATGGATCCGCGGACCTTAGCGGAGAGGAGAAGACAGGAGAGCCTGCAGGTAAGCCTGGGTGCCTTTTCTTACTGTGCTCCTCACGCTGCAGGCTGGGAGGTGCTCCTCACCTGAGCAGAGCGTGCTCCTGCATCCAGGGCCCACGCAAGGTGAGCGGGGCAGAGGGCTGAGAGCAGCTTCCTGAGCCTCTCTCGTTCATTTCCCAGCAAAGGAAGGTCGGTGGGCAAAGGCTGCAGAGTTGCTCTCCCTCCAGGGCAGGGGAAACATCCTCATCCTCTTTTTACATACAGACGCTGCCATTTCCAAGCCTGAGCTGCTGACACGGATTGAGCAGGGGGAGGATCCCAACGCTGAGGATCAGGAGGACTCCGAGGGAGGAGAGACACCCACGGACCCCAGCACTGGTGAGCCACAAGGTTCCTGGGACTGGGGGGGAGGCAGATGTGGGGCTGTTCTGTTTTCTCAGCTCTCTCCTCAGGTACAGGGAGACTTTGCTTTCCAGCTTGTCTCCCACCTGGTGTGTCCATCCCTCCTGGAATCCTCTAAAGCAGCTGGAAGGTTGGAGTGTAACTTCTGCTCTTTTCTCGTTCACAGAGTTTTTCTTCCCTGGGCCCGATGACAGCTCGTGGGGTAAATATGAAGAGACTCTGGCTGAAAGCCACGAAGGCTCTGAGGAAGAGGAGGGCATGGAGGTCCCTGGTACATGTGAGTGCACTGAGCTGCTTTGGGAAGTGTCCCTTGCCTAGATATGCTTTTGGCTTCCCAGCCTCATTCCCAGGAGCAGCTCAGCTTTTCTGGATGGTGCTTTTTCCAGAATTTCAGGAAGTTGCTTTGAGTCACAGTTTATACCATGGGACATCCTTCAGCCTCAGGCACTGTACAAGCCCATGAGGAAAAGAAGTTTTATTCCCTTTTCCTGTTTTTTTTTGACCTTTATCCTAAACCACAAGTTTTTAAAGAGCTGTCCTACTTCAGGAACCCTCTTTTTTCCTCTGGCTACCTATCTATAGCTAGATTTTATACATATAATATTACATTACAGTATAATTGAAGGCAGGAAGTTGCTGGAGTGTGTCCAGAGAAGGAAGTGGAGCTGGGGAAGGGTCTGGAACACGAGGATCAGCTGAGGGAGATGGGAAAGGGACTCAGCCTGCAGAAAAGGAGGCTCAGGGGGAATTTCTGGCTCTGCACAGCTCCCTGACAGGAGGGGACAGCCGGGGGGGTCGGGCTCTGCTCCCAGGGAACAGGGACAGGAGGAGAGGGGATGGATGCAGGTTGTGCCAGGGGTGGCTCAGGGTGAAAAATCAGGAAAATCTCTTCCCCAAAAGGGGCTGTTACACATTGGGACTGCCCAGGGCACTGGTGGAGTTCTCATCCCTGGAGGGATGTAACATCCATGTGGATGTGGCCCTTGGGGACATGGTCAGGGGTGACCTTGGCAGTGCTGGGGGATGGTTGGACTCAGTGATTACCGAGGCCTTTTCCAACCTCAACAATTCTGAGATTCCAAGTCAAATCCCTTTGGCCTCATCTGTATCCCAGGACAGAGTAGGTGCTCCCAGCTGGACTCGCAGCCCCGTCAGTGCCAGGCTCTGAGCTGGGTGTGCGCAGCAGAAACCACCCGGTGTCCCAAGGGACCTGTGTAAATAACAGCCCAGTCTTGCTTCCCCAAATGACACGAGTGTCTCTGCTCTGCCAGACGAACAGCCGTGTGATGAGGAGGGCTCCGAGAGCCTGGAGCTTTCCAGGTCCTTGACAGGAAAGTGGGAAGAGGTTTTCTCCAGCCCGGAGGAAGAGATGCAGTCAAGCAGCAAGAGCCAGAGCGGGCCGGCCCCGCCGCAGCGAACGGCCACGGGGAACGGGCTGAGGCGCTCGGTGCGCCGCGGGAGAGACTTGGCCAGGAAGGATCCCGAGGAGGCGGCGGCCGACAAGGGGCCCTACATCTGCTGCGAGTGTGGGGAGAGCTTCCTGGACAAGCAGCTCTTCGCCACCCACCAGAAGGCGCACGCCAGCGAGGAGGCCTGCACGTCCCTGGAGCGCGGCGAGAGCTTCCGGCAGAAATCCAAAGCCAAGGGCCAGGGTCCCTCCCGCTCCAAAGCGTCCAAGCGCCCCGACGGAGAGAAGAGCTCGGGATTCAAGTACGGCTTTGTCAGGCACCAGGTGAACAACATGGTGGAGAGGCCCTACACCTGCTCCCAGTGCAAGGAGAGCTTCAGCCTGGAAGTGAGTCTGATCCTGCACCAGAAGCTGCACACGGGGAAGGGCGACGGGCCGCTGACGTGCACCTACTGCGGGAAGGACTTCCGAGACCTCTCCAAAGCCATCCGCCACCAGCGCATCCACACCGGGGAGAGGCCCTACCAGTGCACCGAGTGCGGGAAGAGCTTCATCCGGCGGGACCACCTGCTCAAGCACTGGCGGGTGCACACCGGGGAGACCCCCTACCAGTGCCCCGTCTGCGGGAAGCATTTCCGCTACAAAGAGTCCCTGAATTGCCACCAGAAAATCCACTCCCGCAACCCGCGGCCCGGCGAGGATTCCCAGCACAACCTGGGCTCGGCGGGCACCCAAACCGACCATTTCTGCGTGAAAAAAGAGACTAAGCAGTAGCCGTGGTGGGGCCGGGGCAGGAGGGCTCGCGGTGACCGTGACGGTCTGGCAGGTGGACGTGCAGCATGATGGCAGGTGACTTGTATCGCAGCTAATCCATGTGGTCATGCTACGAAGCCCGCTTTGGTGAAGCATCCAAGGAATTCCTCTTAAAGACTCTGCTCGGCCGGCCCAGGCAGCTCTGGGACCCCGCGGGGTTCCGTGGCACTTCCACCGCGGCGCAGGCCCCGTGCTCGCTGTTCCCTACGCAGGGTTGGATTCTGCCCGTAGAGAATAATCCCGAGCCATTCTCTGGGGTCCGTATTTAGCAGGTGTTCCCCCACCTATCTTTGTGCATATTCAGGAGTGACAAGCTTTCGCTTTCTTTTTTCCACTCGTTTCACTGCAAGGCTGGAAGCGCGAGGAGGGAGGGAGGGAAGGAAGGCGCCGTTCCCAGCCGGCCGCCCGCTCCCGCTGCGTCGCCGTGTCCCGAAAAGGCTGCGAGGCCAGGACTGGGATGAAGACAAGAAAGGCGAGGCAGAGAGGTGGTCAGGGCACGACGCGGGATTTGTGGAAGGCGGAAAAGCGGAGAGGAGAGCGTGGCAAAGAGCGGGGTGAGATAAAGCAGGTGCAGGAGAAGGGGCTGAGGACATTGGAGCAGGAGGAGACGGGAAGGGCAGCGTTTGGAGGCGTGCTGGGGTCACTCACAGCAGGAGGACACGTCTCCGTTCTTTTGAAGGGTGTCACTGGCACCAGCCGGGCTCTGGTTCCCCTCTGGCCCGAGGGAACGGCGCCGCTGGGCCGACACACGGACTCCTGACAATGAAGGTGACTTTATTATTATTTTTTAACTGGTTTGGTCTCACTCAGGTAAGTCAGACGAGTGAAAGCAGCTTCTCCTAACCCCTGTAAAGAGCTGTTTGGTTTTTAGTTAACCTAGAAGTAGTCTGTTATTATTATTAATTATTATTATTATTATTATTAATTATGATGATGATAATACTACAAAGAAAGGTGTGACACTATATTTCACAGTTGCTCTAAAACACTTCCATGTATGCGATAACTGCCCGGAGTTTTCCAGCTGTTTGTGTAAATATTGGATGACTTCTGGAGCTGTTGGTGTTGTTCTGAGGTGGCTGTACGTGGTGTCTCTTCGCTCTGTATCGTCAGCTGCTGGTTCGTGACTGTGTTTTGTAATAACTTTTGTAAAGTCTGTCAATACAGTGTTTCCATTCTGAATTCTGTGTCAGCCCCTACCTGCAGCTCCCTCATCCTGCTCCTGGATGTTCCTCAGGAGCTTTTTCCAGGCAATTGTGGAACAGGTGAACAGCACAAGCTGAGCTGAGCTGGAGAGCCAGGCCTGTCAAACGAGGCTGCTTGGGGATGCTGCATCTGGGATTTGTGGTTTTAACTTTGCTGCTGCCATTTGTGCAGCCTGTGCCACACGCAGACGGGGCTGTGGACAGCCGAGGAATCCCTGGATCTGTGGTGGGATGGAGCTGGGACATCCCATGCTCGGGATGAGGGAGAGGGAGAAGCACTGATGGCTGTGGCCACCTTGGAGCTGGGATCATGGAATCAAAGAATGGCCTGGGTTGGAAGGAGCCTCACAGCTGGTGCCACACACTCGGTGTTTTTTCCTTCCAGGCTCCCTCAGCCCAACATTCCCCAGGCTTTTCCCTGCCAGAGCTCAGGACACGGAGACATTTCCCTCTCCCCACCAGAGACCCCCACCCCAAGCTCCAGTGAGGCCCAGGGGTTGTTCCAGCCTGGGACCTGGTGTATGAGGAGCAGCCCATGGTCAGAGCCACCATTGGGATGAGGCACTTGGGGTCCACAGGGACCGGGGGGTGCCAGAGTCTCTCAGCCACCCCAATCCTTGCTGGGAGCCTGGGGAGATGGAACGAGTGACCCCAGTGAATCCCCTGAGGTCTGAATGACCCCAGTGAATTCCCCAAGGTCTGAGTGACCCCAGTGAATCCCCCGAGGTCTGAATTACCCTGGTGAATCCCCCGAGGTCTGAATGACCCCAGTGAATCCCCCCCAGGCTCTGAGTGACCCTGGTGAATCCCCTCACATTCTGAGTGACCCTGGTGAATCCCCCAGGCTCTGAGTGACCTCAGTGAATCCCCCCCAAGGTCTGAGTGACCTTGGTGAATCCCCCAAGGTCTGAGTGACCCTGGTGAATCCCCTCACACTCTAGAGCCACTCCATGGAATGGGGCTGAGCCATGTGGGTATGGAGATGCTGGAGATGGTGGGGAGAAGAGGGAAAAGAGCTCAGGGAAGGAGCATCCTGTGGGATCCAGGCTGGGGAGAGCAGGTGCTCAGAAGGTGAGGCTGAACAGAGCTCTGAGCACACAGGGACACCGTGAGGACACAGGAGTGTCCATCTGTGGTCACACATGTGCTCTGTGTGTGTCCACATGGTCACAGGTCACAGACACTCCACGGACATGGCTCTATCCCAATCCTGCTCAGTCCACTCCTGGGAATAAATTCACCTGGTGATCCACAGCCATCTCCATAGGGACAGCGTGGGGTCTCCCACAGCCAGAGTCAGGTCTCCCTCTGCCAGGAGCTGCACTGGGATGTACAAACCCCAGGAGGGACCTCCCTCCATTCCAGAGCTGCTCCTGGTGTCCCCTCCCAATGGATCAGCTCTGGAGAGGGGCTGTGGATCCCTGGGACAGCCCAAGAGGGGCCTGGACAGGGGACACTTAATTGGAGGTCCCCACCTTCTGTCACATCCCTCTCCCCCCCAAGCCCAGGTGACCCATCCCACTTGTCCTCTCCCTTCTTCCACAAACCCACAACCTCCCTTTTCCCACAAACCAAAGGGTTTCCTGCCCTTCCCTGTGCTCCTGCTTTCCCCCCAAGGTGTGCGAGGGCTGTGCCTCCGCAGGGATGGGACTGGGGAGACAAGATGGGTTGGGATGGGATGGGATGAGCTGGAACAGGATGGGATGGGATAGGGTAGGACACAGTGGGACAGGATGGATGGGATGGGATGGGATGGGATGGGATGGGATGGGATGGGATGGGATGGGATGGGATGGGATGGGATGGGATGGGATGGGATGGGATGGGATGGGATGGGATGGGATGCGATGGGATGCGATGGGATGCGATGGGATGCGATGGGATGCGATGGGATGCGATGGGATGCGATGGGATGGGATGCGATGGGATGCGATGGGATGCGATGCTGGGGTCGGGTCCGGCGGGGAGGCCGTGGGAGGGGAGGGGTCGCTCCGTTTCCACGGCGCCGCCGCCCCCGGCCGCCATTTCCGAGCCCGCAGGGATGGGCGGGGGGACCCGACGGGCGGGGCCGGGGGAGCCGCCCCGGAGCCTCCACAGAAACCCCCCGGTCCCTCCCCTGCCCTCCCCATGTCGCACCGAGTCTCTCCCACTTGCCCCTCTCTCTCGCCCCAGCCAAACCAACACCTCCCGTCCCCCTGCACCGCACCCCGGGGCCTTCCCCGTTACTCCTCGGTCCCGCTAGCCCCCCCGTCTCTCCGCTGCCAGCCCAGCTCCTCGGGCAATGCCCCGAGTGCTCCCAGCCCCGTCAGTTCGCCGGTCTCTCGGTGCCCGCAGTCGGCGGCGGAGCGGGCACCGGGCGGTGCCGCGGGGGGGCCCCGACGGGGCGGGGCGGTGATGCCGTCGGCCCGCCAGGGGGCGCTGTTCGGCGCGCGCCCGCCCCGCTCCGCCCCGCTCGGCGCGCGGTCCGGCGGCGGCAGCGCCCCCTGGCGGCGCGGCGGGGCAGCGGCGCGGCCGGAGCGCCGGACCCGGACCCGGACCCGGAGCCGCGCTCGGTGTCGGAGCCGCCGCCGCCCCCGCCCCGCCGCCTCCGCCCGCTAGGCCCGCGCCGCCCCCGCCCCGCCCCCGCCGCGCCGCGCCGCCGCCCCGCCGCGCCGCCCCGCGCCCAGCCCGATGCCCGGCGGCGGGCGGAGGTGAAGCAGCGAGCGGGCGCTGGATCCTCCCGGCCGCGGCCCCCGGGGCCCCGGGCACGGAACAAAGGGCCATGGCCGAGGGGGCCCCCGCTCAGGTAAAGGGCGCCCGCCCGCCGCCGGGCCGAGCCCGGCGCGCACCGCCCGCCCGCGGCTCGCGGGCCGCACGTCGGGGCTGCCGGGCCGCGCCGTCGGGGCCGCGGCGGGCGGGGGGGGCGGCGGGCGGCGGGCGCTGTCAGCGCGGGGGCCGCGGCCGCCTCCCGGGGGAGCGGGCGGGGACGGGACGGGCGGCCCCGGGGGGGCGGCGGCGCCGCGCCGAGCCCGCCCGGGCCTCCGCGGCCGGCGGCGCCCGCGCTGCCGTCGGGGCCGGGCCTGCCCGGCCGCCGCGCCCCCCCCGCGCCGCCGCCGGGCCCTGCGGCCCCCCGGGACGGACCCGCCGCCGGCCCCCCCTTCCCGTGTCACCGCCCGGTCCCCATGGCGACGGGGCGCCCGCGGCCCCCCGGGTGTCCCCTCGCCGTGCCCATGGCAACGGGGCTCGGGCGGCCCGTGTCACCCCGCGCCCCCCCCCTCCCGTGTCACCTCCCGGCCCCGCGCTGTCACCTCCCCCCGCCCCCCCCGCCGCGGCGGGTCCTGCCCGTCCCGTGGGACCGGCACGGGGCCGGTATAAGCGGCTTAGCGGGGACACGGGGACGTCCCCGCCGCCCCGGGGAGCGCTGGGCCCTGCAGCGGCCCCCCCCGCGGGGTCCGCATGGCCCCGGGGATGTTCCCATCGCCCCGGGCGGTCCCTGTCACACCGGACGGGAGGGGCTCTATCACACCGGGAGGGTCCCTATTCCCCCCCGGGGGGGATCCCCCGCCCTGACCCCTCGCCCTTGTGTCCGCAGGCGCCGGAGCCGGTGCGGCCGCCGCGCTGCCCCTCGCCCCTCCGGCCAGCGGCCGGCCCCGAGCGCACCTCGGAGCGGGAGACGCAGACGGCAGAGCTGTCCCTGACCGTGGTGGCGGCCGTGCAGGCGGTGGAGCGGAAGGTGGATTCCCACTCCACCCGCCTGCTCGACCTGGAGGGTCGGACGGGGATGGCGGAGAAGAAGCTGATCGACTGTGAGAAGACGGCGGCGGAGCTGGGGAACCAGCTGGAGAGCAAGTGCGCGGCGCTGGGCACCCTCATCCAGGAGTACGGGCTGCTCCAGCGGCGCCTGGAGAACATGGAGAACCTCCTGAAGAACAGGAACTTCTGGATCCTACGGCTGCCCCCAGGCAGGAAGGGGGAAGTCCCCAAGGTAACGGTGTCCAGGGGTGCGGGAGCCGGGCACTGCACCCGAAATGCTCCCGGAGGGCAGGACTGGGGTGGGTGAGCAGGGACAGCCCCTGCACAGGTGAGTCTCTCCACTGCAGCTGCTCATTGCAGCTTCCCAGCTCATCCCCTGCTGGGACTAAAATATGGTAGGACAGAGGCCTGGGAGGACATCCTGGTACTCAGGCCAGAGGTTTCAGTTCTGCTCCACTGCGCTGCACAGCCCCGGGGGCGTTGACTCTTTTTTTGTTCGTTTTTTTTGCCACCATTTGAAAAAGCCCTGCAGATTTTGTGATTCTTTTGTTTTGACCACCTTGACGCTGCAGAGTCTCCCAGGCTGGGGAAGGAGCAAGTGGGAGCTGCTGCTGCAGGGAAGGGGAAGCTTTGGGATTCAGGAAGGCAGATGAGCTCCATAGGCTTAGCTGAGCTCTGGAAAGAGCCCACCATCAATATTCAGCTCCTACTTGAATTTCACAACCTTCCTGCTAAAAGAGTGTGTGCAAACGAGACTGTGTAAGACATGGGAAAGGGAGCATCTCTGGAGAGAGCAGAGAGGATCAGGAGAAGGTGGGTTCAGACCTGACACCCCATTAGTGTGGTTGGGGGACAGAACTGGAGTGCTGCGTTGCCTCTGAAGACCTCCGCTCCATCACGGCACAATTTGCACATCCTCAATTTATCCTTAGGAATTATTCCTTGGCTAACAAGCTGGGAAGCTGCAGATGGTGAGCACACAGTAACCAGGGATAATGGGGAGCCCTGTGGGCCTGGGTAGAGTTTTCCCTGGACTTCTGGGGTAATTGAATCCGGGAGTTACGTCAGCTCATCAATAGGGATGAGTCCAGCCCAGCTCCTGGGTTTTGTCTCCTTTATGGTCTCCCAAGCCTGATCACTCTGCAGAGAGCAGGGACTCAGAGGAGGAGCTTGGGGTCCTTTGGGGAAATCCCAGTCTGCATTCATCACTAAGAACCATCCATTTGGTTAAGTCCTTCATTCCCAAAGAAATACCTGCTCAGGAGATGTTTTAAATGTAAAAATGTAATGTTTTAAATGTAAAAAGCAGCTCATTGATGGCGTGGAAGGAGCTGAAGCCTGGCTGTGTGCAGGCTCCTGCTTGAACCCGCTGTTGGAATTGCAGGTGCCGGTGACCTTTGATGACGTGTCCGTCTATTTCAATGACAAGGAATGGGAGAAGCTGGAGGAGTGGCAGAAGGAGCTGTACAAGAATGTGATGAAGGGGAACTACGAGTCTCTGATCTCCCTGGGTAAATACGGGGGGTCCTCGCCCTGCTGAGGGACAGGAGGCTCCTTCTGGCTCCTCCTTGGAGATCCCCCTCTGATGAGACCCAAATGTCCCAAACACAGGAGGATGTTTTTAGTCTGGGTTTATTCCAGCTCATGCTGTGGTGGTGTTCTGCCTGGGTGAGGGATGCCCTGTGGGCAGGTGGGCTGGAGTCCTCCCAAACCTCTTCCAGCCATAGTTATGCCATCAAAAACCACCTCCTTCCCCATGGCTGTTGGGAGGGCTGCCCTGCATCTTCTGGGTCTGCAGTGGGTACCAGCCCACACACCCTTTTAGAGGATTTTGCACGTGTGGATGTTCCTGAGCGTCCTGGGAAGAGGTGGAAGGCAATGTTTGATTCCCAGTGCAGTAACCCCTCTCTCCCACCCCTCTGTCTCTCAACAGACTATGCAATTTCCAAACCTGGTGTTTTGTCTCAGATCGAGCAAGGGGAGGAATCACGGGGCAGGAATGAGCAGGACCTGGAGGAGAGTGAGATCATTACTGATGCCACGGCAGGTGAGGCGGCACCTTGGCACCAGGGCAGCCCTGGGTTGTGTTCCCAGGAGCTGCTCATCCCAAGGCTGAAGCAGATGTTGCTGGGAGCTGTGGCTGGTGTGGTTGATCATGTGAAGCCTTGCCTAGGATAAATTTGGCTGGTTGGAGGTTTGATGTCCAGGTACAGCTCAACATAGAAACCAGGACAAGCAGAGCCTGGAGAGTTGGGCACTGGGAACCCTTCCCAGCAAGGGAAGCATCTGCAACCAGACCAGGTCCTCAGGGAACCGGTGTGCCCAGCAAGGAAGGAGAATTGGGTCCCATTGGGAGAGCCCATCCACCCAGAAAATCCTCTCCACCCTCTTTTTGTGTGGATGGTGCCTGGGTTTGGAGCATCCTCCTGGGAAGGGAAGCCTGGTCCCATGCTGTGTGCTGAGGGGCAAGACTGGGCTGGAAATGGGGTACCAGTGACCCTGAGTCCCAGAGCAACTCCTGTGCTGTGATAAGAGGCTGATAAGGAGATAAGAAAGTGGCCTGAAAGAGATGGTGTCACCTCCACTCATCATTCCTGATTTCAGGCTGTGGATGTGGGGTCACACCAACACCCTACTTGTGCTTTCCATCACAAGGATCTTGAAATTAAATTGAGGCCCGTGGGAAGAGGAAAATCACGGGCCCACGTGGAGCTGCAGCTGGGGGACGTGGGGCGGCTGAGCAGTGCTCTGCTGTGGCACCCAAGCTGGGTGGAGCGAGTTCCCTGTGCCTGCAGAGCATCCTGGGCTGGAGCTGGGAGTGTGGCAGGGATGGGTGAAGGGCAGGGGCTGAAGGGAGAGCAGAAGAGGCCGAGCAGATGAAACGCTCAGCGGGATCAGAAGCTGGAGCCGGCAGGGATTGCTGGGAGCAGGTCCTTTGTCCTGGCTCCTGGGAGTGATGGTGAGTGGGAATCTCTCGTTGCTGCAGCTGGAATAAGGGTTGTGATCAAAACGGAGGAGCTCCTTCCTGAAGACAGCCCTGAGAACCCCGAGCTGCACGGGATGTCGGGGCAGTCCGAGGGCAGCTTCCAGAGCCCGGATGAGGAGGCAGCTTGTGAGAGCCCCTACGGCTCCGTGTCCCCACCCAGGGACCTCCCGGGCACCAGCCTGGGGGACTCATCTGAGTATGGAGCCGACTTCAACGAGATCCAGAGGGTCATCGTTCACCACGGGAGCTGCACAGGTGAGACGCTGGGGACACGGCTCTGCACACGTGACAGGAGGTCTGGGGGGCTGTGGTGGGTTAGGAAAAGGTGGGGAAGGGGTTGGAGGTAAATCCCCCCCAGAACCAGCACCAGAAGGAAAGTTTCTGGCTGCAGCAGCTTCCAAGAGTGGCTCTGGTCAGCCCTTGAGCTTGGAGGAGGAGGCAGCACATCCATGGTGGACACAGAACGTGGTCTCTGAAGGCTCCTGTCCAGCTAAGGAGCAGAGCGAGCACTGGGCCAGCCTGGGAAAAGCCGTGGAGAGCAAGGGAAGATGTGTCTCAGGCAGTGTTCTGTGAGAGCCCTGCTCCCAAAATCCAGCTGTGGCAGAGGGCAGGATGTTGGTGAGAGGTGTGGGGGAGTGGATGGTTACACACTGGACACTGCTGGGGCAATGTGGATGGTCCTACAGGTTGCCAAGCGTGGGAATTGCTTGGGGCAGCTCCACAGGATAGCGAAGAATGTGGCTGGAGCTCTGTGGTTTGCGAGCTGCCAGGAGGGAAGGGGAAGGATGAGGTGATTTGTGGAGAGATGAGATGATGGCACCAAGTGTTTCATGTGTAGGATTCTGCCAGTGGAGTGGCAGATACAGGCCAAGTCCTACAGATGTGCTGTCAGGGTGGGGATGGGAGAGCATGGAGAGGAGAGCTTGGGAACGATGGGTTCCGTCCTCCTGACGGCTTTGTGGTGGTGTTACACAAACCAAGGCACAGAGAGTTGGGCTCTTGAGGGCCTCAACTCCGTCTTGTGGGTCCTGTGGTCTGCTCAAGGCTTTGTGAGGGAAACCAGCCAAGCCACCAGTGGGGCTGGAGCTGATCCTTGTCCGAGAGCTGCTGCTTCTGCAGGGTGTGGGGCCTGGCTGGTGGGGCTGAGTGGGAGCTGTGGCCATGCTGGTCAGGATGGGGGCTGAGCTACAGGTCCATAGAGGGGGCAGGGAGAAGGAACTGGGTTTTCCCTTCCCTCGGAGGGAAGAGGGCCATGGCTTTGACACATCCACTCCCATCCATTTCCTTTTCTTGGGGATGCTCTTCCTGGGAGAGCATTTAGGCCTGGCCTGCAGTCCAGCATGGGGTGACATGAGGGATGCTCTGTGGGCCATTCCTGGGGCTGTGCTGGACACAGGTCCTGCCGTGTGTCCCTGGGATGGCTGCTCTCACCAAACAAAATCCCCAGCTCACTTTTGGCCTCGGTGACACGAAGAGGGGCCTGGCCTGCTGCCATCCATCCTGCTGCCATCCATCCTGCTGCCATTCCATCCCACTGCTGGGTGCTCTGGGAAGGAGAGGGGTGGGTCTCTCTCCACGCCACATCGCGGCGAGGCTGAGGGAAGGGCATGGTCCCCTGTGGGCTGTGCTGTCCCCGGAGCAGAGCCAGCAGCCCGGTGCCGTTTCTGCCGAGCGGTGCCGTAGCCCAGTGAAACGGCGGCACATGGAGCTGCTCTGAGATTACTCAGCCACCTGAGCCCTGGCGAACCCACGGCGCTTTTATCCCCCACATCCTGCAGCAGCACGAAGTTGGCAAACCTTTTGGCAGGCAGTCGGAGCGCACCCATCAGAGGAGCCTGATTGGGGGTGGTTTGTCTGAACTCCTTGTTCAGGGGGCACACGGCCCATCCCAGTGCTCTGGGCTGCAGCTGTCTCATGTCGGGGTGCTCGGGCAGAGCAGGCAGGCACAAACAGCTGTGGGAGCCCATGCAGATGTTTCTGTAGCAGCCAGGGGTGTAGGAGGCTGCCCCGTCCAAAACACTGACCCTAACGCTGTTCAATTTTCCCCCTCAGAGGATGGGATTGTGATCAAGACGGAGGAAGAGGAGGAGGAGGAGGATGACCCCGACACGCTGGAGCCGTGTGCCATGTTCTCGGGCCGGAGCGAGCCGCCGGCGTTCCCCAGCCACGAGGCCGGGCTGGGCTGCGAGGCGCAGTGCAGCTCCAAGGCGCAGCCCCGCAGCCTGGCCGCCCGCGTCAGGAAACCGTCGGCCTGCGAGAGGGACTCCGGGGACATGAAGCCGGCCAGCGGCCAGCAGCGGAACCGGACGCGGGAGAGACCCTACATCTGCCCCGAGTGCGGGAAGAGCTTCATGCTCAAGATCAACTTCATGATCCACCAGCGCAACCACCTCAAGGAAGGGCCCTACGAGTGCCACGAGTGCGACCTCAGCTTCCGCAACAAGCAGCAGTTCCTGCTGCACCAGCGCAGCCACACGCGCCGCGGCGTGGGGGTCCCGCGGCGCCCCGAGCACGGCCTCAAGCCCCCGGCGCGGCCCCCGCCCCCGGGGAAGCCCTACAAGTGCTCCGAGTGCGAGAGCAGCTTCAGCCACAAGTCGAGCCTCAGCAAGCACCAGATCACCCACGTCGGGGAGCGGCCCTTCACCTGCGGCGAGTGCCGGAGGAGCTTCCGCCTGCAGATCAGCCTGCTCATGCACCAGAGGATCCACGCCGGCAAGAACGAGATGGCCTTCCTGTGCCCCCAGTGCGGCAAGAACTTCACCCGGCCCTCCCACCTGCTGCGGCACCAGCGGACTCACACCGGCGAGCGGCCCTACCAGTGCAGCCAGTGCGAGAAGACCTTCAGCGAGAAGTCCAAGCTCACCAACCATTACCGCATCCACACGCGGGAGCGCCCGCACGCCTGCGCCGTCTGCGGGAAGGGTTTCATCCGCAAGCACCACCTCCTGGAGCACCAGCGCATCCACACGGGCGAACGGCCCTACCACTGCACCGAGTGCGGCAAGAACTTCACGCAGAAGCATCACCTCCTGGAGCACCAGCGGGCGCACACCGGCGAGCGGCCCTACCCCTGCACCGAGTGCACCAAGTGCTTCCGCTACAAGCAGTCGCTCAAGTACCACCTGAGGACGCACATGGGAGAGTGAGGGGCTGCCGAGGCTTCCTCTCCCTCCCTCCCTCCATCCCTCCCTTCCTACTCGTCCTCCTTCTCCTCCACTGATCTCTCCCACCCTCCCTCCATCCATCCCCCCCCACCCCGGCTCAGGGCATGGACATCAAGGAAGCTTTGTGTGGTAGCGCCGCTGGTCTGGTGGAGACTCGGCTGATTGGAAATAAATTAATGAATTAAAGCAAGCAACGCGCGGCAAAATTAAAAGATTATATATATATAAAATTAACAGAAGCAGCTGATTTAGGGGGAATCCTCACCAACAAGCAAACCACCGACAAAAGAAACCTGTACACAGGGTGTTTTGCCAGAGTAGGACTCGTAACTGCTTTTTAAATCTACTGTTTGGTTTTTTTTAATAAATGTGGAGGAACTTTTATTTGATAAGCAACCTTAGGATGGGCAAGATTTTATTTTTCGTTTTGGTTTTTTTGTTTGTTTGTTTCTTCTTGGTTGTTTTTTTTTTTTTTTGTTAACTGCTCTGTAGGCTGATTCTGGCACAGTCACTTTTTGTCCAGGAGCTCTGTGGAGGCGCTGCCCGTCCGGGCTGGATGCGACAGGAGGAGCTCCAGCCGGGGGGAGGTGAGTAATTAACAGATGCAGCTGATGAGGAAGTTCTGCGTGTGTCTAGATTGGAAACGCTGATAGGTGCCTGCCCGGCTCGCGGGGCTGTGATGCACTCCTGAATTATACAATAGAATAAAATTCTAGTTGCAGTAAAAGATCCTTTTTCTGGTAGGACCCCTCCGCAAGGCTCCTCCAAACACTCGTTCCTAGTTCAGTCCTGCCACCGGGGGCATTGGGGTGCTGTGGGTGTGCCCATGGGGTGCTGTGGGGTCTCCAGGAACAGAGCAAAGCCTTGTTGTGTTTACCTGCTCTGCTGTCCTTGAGCTGCTGCTGGTGGCATTGTTCACATGCTCCTCAATGGCAGGAGAGGCAGAATTCCTGCCCAGGCGAGGAGCAGCTCCAGGATGGCTCCAAGGAAAGACCTCCCCGTCCCTGGGCACCTCCTGCCAGGGTGGGTGGGACATGATCCATCTGTTGGTCTGAGCCCCTGTTTGTACCAGCTCGGTTCCTGGTGATCCGAGCTGTCACCTGGCTGGGTGAGATCCATCCAAAGGGCTGGGCTGGGGCTGGGGTGGTGGCACCAGCTGGGCTGGGGTGGTGGCACCAGCTGAGGCTCCAGTGGTGACACCAGCTGGGTTGGGGTGGTGGCATCAGCTCCTCAGAGCACACCAGGCTCCATCCCGGTGCTGTCAGATCTCGTGTTGGACAGTGGCATCAATAAAGAGCGATGATGGGAGAAGTTGTTGGGACCTGTTAATGGCTTTGCAGAACCAGTCCTCATCCAGGACTTTCCTGGTGTGTGAACCCCTCCTAAGTTGGGATTTATGGCCTCTTCTGTGCTAGGAAGTGCCAGAGGGCAGCGCAGCCACGTGGAGCTGCTGAGAGCCGTCAGCTGGTCACCGCTGTGGGTGGGAGCATTTTGGGGCTGCCAGGACAGGCTCCTGCCAAGGTTCCTGCCTTCCCACTGCTGGGGTTGTGCCTGCAACTCCCTGGAAGAAGTTTGAGGTTTCAGGTCAGGGTGTGATGTCTGACAGGAGTTGACACTTCCACCTCTGGAAGTTGGCCAGGTTGGACAAGGCTTTGAGCAACCTGAGATAGTGTTCCTGCCCTTCCAGGGAAGTGGAACAAGATGAGCTTTGAGGTCCCTTTCCACCCAAACCATTCTGGGATTCCATGAGAAGTGCTGTGGTGGGGCTGATGTCCTGGCAGGGAGGTGTGGGAGCAAGAGGGGAGGGCCTGGCTGCAGCCCTGTGTCCCTCAGCATCCCTGCATCCCCCTCACCAGGACTAAATACAATTATGGAGAAGAAGGAAATGAAAAGCAGAACTGATTCTGCTACTCAGCGGCTCATGTCCGTCACACTGGCAGCGACACAGACCTGGCAGAATCCTTTTTTCTTCCTAAAAATAGATGAATTCAGCTTTTTATTGGCAAAAAAGAAGCTGAGGTGCCTGGCTGTCCCCCGCAGTGCCAGGACCTCGGTGTGGCCAGGCTGGCAATGCCCGTGCTCTGCTCTGTGTCGCTGGGCCCCACACAGCAACTCCTGCCCCTTGTGCTGCTCCTCACCCAGCACACACGGATCTAACAGCCTCAGTCGCTGGACACTGCCAGGATTTAACAACATCCTGGTGACCTTGAGCAGCTCAAATGTCACCGATCCGTCTGCAGAGACAGCTCCCGTGCCAGTGGGACAACACGGCCATCGTAGCCCTGAGTGCAGGTGGCAGTGACTCTGAAAACCACAGTGGTGGCAATTAAGAGCATTGTCCCATGGTGGGACACTTAACTTGACAGCTCCTGTCCTGCAGCTTGGGCTGGTGACACCCAGCCTTCCCTGGCCTGGGGTGCTGGAAGAACTGGACACAGATGTACCCAGACAGCAGCTCCAGGAACAGGGGATGAGCAGGAGCCACTGCTGTCCCCACCTGGGTATGAATGAGCAGTGTACCCCCGGGCAGCACCCCACAGGCTCCAGATGAGTGGGGACATCAGGCTGTCACCCCGGGGTGCTGCAGGGACAGTGGGCAGGGGGCTGGAAGCACGACCTGGGAGCCACCGGGGCAGGGAAGCTGGCAGTGGGGTGGCAGGGATGCTCAGCAGGGCACGGCCATGGCAGTCACTGCCTGCAGAGGGATTCGTTCGACTGCTTTGTGGTGCCCCCGAAAACACTCCTTGGGCCCCGGCTGGCAGCACGTGAGGATGGAGGAGGAGCAGAACAGACGGCTGAATACGGGGACTTGGTTTTGGGCACCCAGCACCCTCCGGCACTGAGCCCACGGCAGCAGCACAGAAGGGACAATCTGGAGCCGCAGCAGGCAGAGAAACACGAGGCAGCTCGAGGGGCTCTGCTTCCTTAAGCGCTGCTGCTGCTGCTGCTGCTGCTGCTCTCCGGGTGTTTTGGAGCTGGGGTGAGAGTGAAGGAGACGCTGGGAGAGGCAGCCATGCGGTGCGGGGATGGAGGCTGGAGCCTTCCTGCCCGGGAGCAGCCGGGGCTTGGGGGGATTTCAGGCGAGCGGGCCGGGGCCGGCAGCGCAGGGCGGCAGCACGGGATTACCCTCGGCTCCCGCACGGCGCAGCTGCCGCCCCGACACAATCCCTTAAAACTGCATTAACCACTGCATTAACCCAGCCCGGGTGGCCGGGGAGCGGCTCCGGCGAGAGCCAGGCCCCGGGAAGGATCCCAGTGCAAGGCCTGGGGAAGGGATTCCCGACCCGCCGCCAGGGCCGAGCCAGGGCGAAGCTCCCGGACGCGTTCCAGGTTATTAATGACTGAATTAATTTAAGCCGAGCATCCGCGGGCGCTGGCAGCACCGTGCCCCGGGGGAAGGCTGGGATGAAGGCTCGCACCCTCTCCCCAGCCCTCCCCTGCTGCTGCATCGCCGCTCGCGTGGGCTGCCCACGGGCACGCCTGTGCAGCCACGGGCACACACAGCGAGCCCCGAGCCCCTGTCCCACCTCGGGGTTTTCCTTCTCCTTCCTCCCCTGCTTGCACACACGGACACGCGTGTGTGTGTTCTGAGATCCAGGCACAGGAATATGCACAGGGAGAGACGGGGTCGCTCCCACGCGTACACACACACCCCCAGAGGCACACACACACACGTGTGTGATGTGTGACACGGATGTACCCTGGCGCACACACACGTGTGTGTAATAACACGGATATGCACACTCACACTCTTACACACCCAGCAGCGCCGCCCCATCCCGTCTGTTGCCGTCTGTTACCATCCGGCGCTGCCACGGCTCAAGATGTGCTGGCTCCGGGCGAGCAGCCGGCTGCCGACACCACCTGCCCGTCGTGCCCGGGGCCGTGCGGGCACAGCCCGTGCTGGGGCCCCGCCGCCTGCCCGGGCCCGCCGGGGGTGGCGGAGCGGCCGCGGTGCCCCAGCACGGAGAGCTCCTGGTGCTGTTGGAGCCCTGCAGCGCCGAGCCCAGCACCGCCGGCACCGAGACCGCCCGGGAGCTCCGTGTATGGGGCGGCCGCAGGGCTGGGTGTCTTCGCTGCCCGGGGTGGGGTGGCCGAGGGGCACAGATCGGGCTCGGCCACGGGTTGGGATCGACTCCACGCACGGGCAGGGTCCCCTCTGGGTACAGGTTAGTGTCCTGTCTGGGCACACGTCTGGGGTCTGCTGTGGGCGTGAGCTGCTCTGGGTACGGGTCTGGGTCCCCACCATGCATGGGTGGGTCTCCTCTGAGCACGGTCTGGACTTCTCTCAGGGCACTGCTCTGGTTTCACTCCACACACAGGTTAGGGTGTGTCCCCTAGGATTTGGGCCACGGATTTGGGGCCTCACCCAGCTGCTACCCTGTCTGGAGTTTGGGGTCCCCATCTGTGGGCTGGGGTCCTGTATCCCACCCTGCTGGGGCTGCTGGTTCTCCCATCGCCTGGCCCAGCCCACCCAAGAGCCCAAGTGCCTCTCACTGCTCACCCCTCTGTGTCCCCTTGTGCCCCAGATGTCCCCAGCCAGGGTTTCTGCCCCGCAATGTGGGCTGGGGTCTCAGCTCACTGCAACACAGGAGATAACTCAGAGCATGAGGAGTTTTTTAATACTCCAGCAAATTTATGGAGCATGTCTGAGTAACTGCTACTGTCACTGCAAACCTCTTCCCAGAAATCCCACTTCCAATGTCGAAAGTTGTTTTTTCTTATTAAATAAAAATTTTAAAAAAACAAACCCAAACCGCAAACTCCAGGGATTCTACATGAAGTTATTCCAGAAATGTTTCTGGCCATAAGAGCTGTGGATGGGGCTCTCCCCAGCCTGACTAAAGTGAGTTTGGAGAGGTGTGTGCTGTCTCTGAGCTCAAAACCCACTCCCAGGCACTCAGGGGTCCCTCCTAGTGACTCCCCAGACTGGGATTGTCCCCACAGGAGTTGTTTGGTGACATCATCTCCCTCCTGTGAATGTCACTCCAAAATTACCAGAAATGCTTTTTTTTAATCCCTGCCCTAGGAGACACTCCAGAGCAACCTGCTTTTTCTACAAAAACAGAAGGAAAATTTGAAGCTCAAAGAAGACCCAAAAAGACCTGCTGGTGTGTGATCCTCTCCATGCCCCACACTGCTCACCCACCTGGCTCCCCAGGAATGTCCCATCTTTCCCTTTCCCCATATATACTTACCTCCTAATCCATGACAACGTTCTTTTCTCTCTCCCTCTCTATCCATCTCATATGGCCTCCTTGGGCTCAACAACATCCAGACTCTCTCTCTCCGTTCTTTCCACTTGTGCTGTACAAAACCTCTGCTCCCCTTGTGTGTGATCCTTGTCCCCTCTCTGCAGCAGCCGTGTCCCTGTGGAGGCAGCTGGAGGCTGGCTGGGCTCAGGGCCTCTGTGCGGTGCCTTGCAGGTGACGGTGATGTTGGAGTTGCAGCAGGTGCCCGAGACCTTTGAGGAGCTGCAGCAGTTCCTGAAGGAGCAGGAGAAGATCCTGCTGGCCCAGCTCAAGCAGGTGTCCCAGGAGCTTGTCAAGAAGAGGTACAAATACAACTCCAAGGTTTGGGAGAGGGAGTCACTGCTGGACACGGTGATTGTGTGGATTGAGGAGAAGCAGGACCAGCCGGTGGTCGAGTTCCTCATGGTGGGGCTGCATCCCCCACTGGGTGCTGTGACCCCTGGGGGGCTGGGACACCCACCTGGCACCCTCTGCAGCCCGAGGGCCACGCTGTGACACCGTGCTGTGCCCGCTGTGGGTCAGAGCCCTGAGGGAAGGGAGGGTTGGGGTGAGGTGTGGGGTGACCCCCAGCCCCCTTAACCTCCACTGTAGCTCCTTGCCCCTCAGCAGTGCCAGATCTCACCTGTGTTTTCTCTCTTCCAGATGCTGGCAAAATCCTGAGCAGGTATGAAACAGGCTTGGTGTCCCTCTCCTCCTGCACAGCTCCTTTGGGCAGAGGTGTGGGAGCGCTGCAGGAGCCAGGAGGGAGGCGGTTTGCCCTGCTGAGTATTTGGGATTTCATGTGATGTTCCCAGGAACCAGAGGCCACTGCACCCCTCCTAAAGATGGGGTTCCTGTGCTGATAGCTGGGACACAGCTGCTCTGGGTTCTGTGGCTGCAGAGATTTCCCTGTTTCCTTCCTGGGCCTGGCTGGTGGCTGGGCTCAGAGCTCCTCTCCCTTTTGTTCCCCTCAGCTGTGAGGCAGCCCCAATCCCAGAGCTGGTTTCCCTGGAGCTGCAGAGGAGCATTGAGAGTGTCTCTGAGATGAGCCAGCTGGTTGTGGACATGGTGGTCAAATTCAAAGGTAAAACTCTGCTGGCTCTGTGTTGTGCTTCCCCTGGGCTTGGCTGGCAGCAGGAAATCCTCACTGCTTGGTGCCTCTGCCTGGGGCTCTGGAGCAAAATGCCTGCTCCAGATGGGAACCATCCCCAAGGTGGGCTTTGCTGGAGCCTGGAGCTCCACATCTGGCTTGCTGTCCTGATGGGGAGCAGGAAAGGTGCCACAGGAGAGACACTCAGGCATCTTCCTTTCCTTCCAGTGAACCTGCAGAGCGAGATAGACAAGGAAAGGGTAAGTGTCTGGAGCTGATGAGCACGAGTGAGGGGGAAAACCTTTCCAGGATGAGTTTCCTCATATTCTTGGTGCAGAGATTGGCTCACACCACATGTAAACCCAGCATCTGTCTAGAACTGAGTCCTATTGTTTTCACTAGGCCTGCTATAAAAATCCAGGTCTGTCCTCGTGCCAGGCAGCACCAGGGACGCTGTCCTGCGACACCAGGCAAGGGCCAGGACAGCAGAAGGCTGTGTCAGGCTGTGCCCAGTTAAGCAGAGGGGCTGTACATGTTTTTAGCTGGCATTTAGGCATGATCAGAAGTATTTTTGCAGGTGCTTGGGGCCCACATGATGCAGCATCGCTAGGCTGAGGTCTGGCCGGCACCATTTGTGCTGAGGCTGCCTTCCATTCCCAGTTTTTGGGGTGACGCATCTGAGCACAGGACAGTCGTGCCTCAGTTTCCCTCCCGCAGTCCCGGAAGCAGTGGGTTTAGCAGAGGGTCTGGGATGGTGACACTGCACAGTGACACCTGTGTGGCCTTGTGGGATGGCCACGGGATGGCAGCAGAACATCCCTGACGGATGGGCAGCTCCGGCTCTGCAGTGAGCTTGCCTGCTTGCTCGGCAGAGCAGCGTCCCGAGCTGGGTGAGCACTTGTCACAGGAGCAGGGACTGGCCTGGCCCTCTCCTGCCCTGCAGCAGTGCCTCCTCACACCCACGGGATACACTGCTCCCACAGGCAGCAATAGCCAGCAGATCTGGGAGCAGATTTAGCAAAGCCCATCGTGTCTGTCCCCTGAATGTGAGGAAACTGCCTGGCTCAGTCCTGCCTCAGGGAGTATCTTTTCACCAACGTGGGGACAGTAAGGGTCCTGCATCCCATGCCCCCCCTGTGCTCCCAGGACACATCCCAGTCCCATGGTGCAGGGTGGAGAGGTGCTGGTTCTCAGCAGGCACAGACTGATGTTTCTGTCATCAATTAGAGAAGGTGACGCTGGACCCAGAGATGGGGGGCCCTCACCTGAGCCTCTCACAGGACCACAAAACATCCGGTTCAGAGGTGGAAAACAAAACCTCCCTGACATCTCCAAGAGCTTCATGGGCAGCCCCAGGGTCCTGGGCTCCCAGGGGTTCATGTCTGGGAGGCATTACTGGGAGGTGGAGGTTGGGAAACAGAATGTCTGGGCCCTGGGGGTGGCCCTGGAGTCCGTGCTGAGAAAGGAGTCGTACATCATGCCCAGATCTGAGAAGATCTGGGCCCTGAAACTGGACTGGGAGGGCCAGTACAAAATAAACTGCATGCCCCCTGACCTGCTCAGAGACTCAGGATCCACCTGCACTACAAAGCGGGCCGAGTGACCTTCTACAACACAGAAAACATGACGCAGATCTTGAAGTTTGAGGCCACCTTCACTGAGAAAGTCTTCCCATATTTTTGTCTCTATTCAGCAGAAACCCAGATCTGGCTGTGTGACTGATGGGGTCAGATGGCTGCTGGGCCCCTGCAGGGGAGCTGAGCAGGGAGGAGGTGTGGGAATGACATGGCATCACGCTGCACACTCACTGCAGCTCTGCCTGGGCTGGATCCCCTCTCCAGTTTCCTGCATCTCCTCCTGCTATGTCCTTTGGAGCATTAAAGAAGTGCTGTCCTGCCTGGGGGTGTCTACGTGCAGGTATCCTGGCTAGATCCCATGGTGATGGTGTCCTACCTCTCCCTGCGGGCACTGAGGCCATAGAATAACCAGGAGGGAGGGGGGAAGAGGCTCTGGTTTACCATGGCAGCCTTTGGCAGCAGTGCATGGCTTGTTGCAGCCGTGCTGGAGCTGGAGGATGCAGCCACCCAGCACACAGCCAGGCTGGAGCAACGAGCTGATAATAGTGGTGATAAATGCTCAATTGTAAAAAGGCAAATGTTCAGGGAGGGAGTGTGGGAGTGAGGGCATACCTGGAAGAGCAGCTGGAGCCGGGGGTGTGACGGGGATCGCTGAGATCCGGGATGCTCAGGGAAGGAACAAACACCTCGGTTCTTATCCAGGAACCGGGAGCATTGTGTGACTAGCGGGTGGCAGGGCCCAGGCAGAGGGACACGGGTTGTGGGTCGTGTCCTGGAGATCCTCTGGATCCAAAGTGATCAGCTGGAGACAGCAGCCTCCAGAACCACCGGAGAGACATGGCACAGCATCTGCCAGGGACCGGACACCAGATCTCTGCCAGCCCTGAGCTGAGGAGAAGCTGCGTGTCCTAAAGAGTTTATGTGGAGTACAAGTGGGGGACTGCCAAGTCTCTTTCTCCTGCTCGTCGCTCCATGAACCCCATCCTGGTGTCACAGGGACGTGCACTTCCTTATTTCCCCATCCGTTCACCGAACACCCCATAAAGTGGCATAAAAGAAATTATGTGGACAGGGCTCTTTATCACAGAGAGGCCGTGTTACCTGCTGAGTATTTTTCCTTCATCTTCCCCATTTTCTCCTCACGCCCAGGCTAAAGGGAGCCTGGAAACATGGCGGCAAAGCGGCGCAGCTGTGAGGCGGGAACTACATTCCCCAGCATGCAATGCAGGGAGCGATAACGCGGCGGGCCCGCTAGGAATGCTGGGAAATGTAGTCCCCCCCGCGCTGGCGCGCATTCCCTCCACCCCGGTTTTCTCGCATTCCTATTGGTCCAGAGAGACGTCAAACAACCGCAGTGGGCGGGGCCTGGCCGCAGCCCCGCCGTTCCTACTGGCCGGGGCGCGCGCGGTGGGAGGGGAGGTTTGAAAAAAAACAACCCGCCCCCCGCGGGACGCCGCGCGCTGATTGGCTGAGCCGCGGTTTGGCGCCAGCTTCGGAGCGGGCGACGGGCACCGGTTGGGGTCAAAACGCTGCGGCGGCCGCGCTGACGGCAGAAGACGGGACGGCTGTGCTGAGTTCCTATTCCTACTCCAATGGAGCCCACCCCGAGCGCTTCCCACCGCCGTCGCCTTCTGCTTCTCTCGCCGGCGTCCCCCGCCTCGCCTGCGGTGGTTAAGGCGCTCTTTCAGGATGAGCTCTCGCCTGTCTCCGATCTCCGCCTGACCATGGAGCAGCTGGGGCGCGGGTGAGTTGGGGCGCGGGGCCCTGCGAGCGCTGGGCCCGGGCACCCCCCTTTTTCTTGCCTCTGTCGTGACACCTCCTCCCCCCCCAAAAAAAGCGAGGTTTGGAGGGTTTATCCCCCGCTTCTAACTCCCTTACCACAGGAGCCCCTTCCTCCTCTCCCCCACCCCTACAAGCCCTCCCGGGCACTTTGTCCCTCTCCTGGGCGTTTTGCCCCTCTCCAGGACGTTTTCTTCCCCCTGCTGGACCCGAAGCGAGGCCTAGGGACGCTCTCCCATATATAAAAAACACCAAGGCCTCCACGAGTCATTTTCTTTTGCTTCCATCCACCCCCGTAATTCCCTCCCGCGCAGTGAAGCCTTATGGAATTCCCGCCTCCCCCCCCCCCAAATAAAAAAGCCCCCCAAGCCCCAGGGATGTCTTTTAACATCCCCCCCTTCCCCAGGCCCTCCGGAATGTCTTTACTCCCTCCTCGGCGCTGCAAGGTTTCAGGAGCTCATTTCCTTCCCTGTCGCCGCTCCTTGCACAAGTCAGGCCTCGGGGTGCTCATCTGCCCTCACCCCAAAAACAGTGAGGCCTCGTGGATCCCACCTTTTCCTTTCCCCCCACCCGCCAATGGAGGCTTTGGGGGTCTCTTCACCCTCTTTTCTCCCCAGGAATGGGGCACTGAGACTCATCCTTTCTCTCTCTCCCCACACCTCCAGCCGAGGCCTGCAGCCCCTCTTCTCCCAGCCCTTCCCCCAAAAACGAGGCCTCCCGGAGCTCTTTATTCTCCCCACACCCATCCGTGAGGCCTCGCTTTTATCCCTCCCACCCTGCAAACTTCCCGGACTCCCTTAGGGTCCCCCACCCCTTTGCTGATGCCTCCCCTCTGTTCTCTCCCCCATCCCACATGGATCCATGCTCTGGGACGCTTTCCCCTTCTCCTGGTTCTGCTCTGGGCATCCACCTCCCTCCTGAGCCCTTCCCTGCGATTCCTTTTCTCCTACAAATACCTTTGTGTCCCTTCCATGTCCTTCCTTCCTTCCCTGTTCCTGCACCCTCCTCCTCCTCCTCCTCTCTGTCTCCCAAGTGCCAGGTGCTGCAGGCTCTGGGCTCTCCTGTTCCAGCTGCTCCATTTTCCTGCTCTCTTAACTCCTCTAATCCCATTATTCCCACAGTTTCTCCCTTTTGTGGCTCCTGTTTTGTCCTGGCCCACTCAAGTCTCAATGACCCTCCTGGGTTTTGTTTGTTGATTTTTCTGTCATTCTCATTTTTGCAACCACCTGCTTTATGGTTTTTCCCTCCTTAAGATTCCTGGGATTCCTGCAAACCATTGGCAGTGCCCCCCTGGAAATTACTCAACCCTTTGATTTTGTTACCCTGGCTACATTTTTTTTTGTTTTTTTAATTAACCACGTTGATGAGCCTCACTCAAGTAGCTTTTCTCTTATATGTGTGGTGCTCCATATGATTTTCTTTTCTCTCAGCACTGAGGTTTAGCAGATAAAACAAACTTTTGGAAGTAACTATTTATCAAAATGGGTTTGAATTGAAAGTTTGGCAATTTTCTCTATGCAAAACTTGAATTAAAGGAGTGGCTGCCAAACAGAGGGTTGCAGTTCCAGAAAGGATAATTGGGCTCTGATAGAAATCCAGGTGATGCCCACCTGTGCTGTACCTACCTGCAGTGTTGTATTTCTTCCTTTTAAAGTAAATCCCAAATTTCCTTTCCAGGCAGCATGAAAACCTGGACCAAGACGTGGGAACCAGAAATGGATTACACAGATTGGCGTCTTCAGAGTCCACAGACTCAGGTAGGGATTCCCCAATTAATAAATAATGCTTAGGAGCTGGAAATGCACTTTTGGCATGGTCAAAAGTTTGGAGAGAGAACCATCCCTGCTTGCAGCTCTCTCTCATTCCTGTGCTCTTGGAAGGAAGGAAGGAGGTGGAAAATCCCTCAGGAAGCCTCTGCAGCTCATGGTTTGGGCTGTGCATGGGTTTTTCTTTTATTTTTTTGCTTTAATTGTCCTGGAGACTGTGAGCAGCAGGGAGGGAAAGCAAGTCCTCACTGTGTTTTCTCTCTTTAAACCCAACCTGTGCCAGTGAGTGGCTCTGTCCTGTGTTTTCCTCTTACCAGGGGCTGGTTGATGATCTGAAACCCCTCAGTTCTGGGAGGATTTTCTGTTTTTCACACGACATGTTTTATCAGTGAAGATGAAATAAGCTCTCACCCCATAACTTGTAGATTCACTCTGGATTTATGCCCCATTTTGAGGGCACTTTCAGTCTAAAAAAAGAACTTTATGAAGTGCTAAAGCACGAGTACAGCTCACAAACCACAGAGCAGGGCAGAGCAACCAGCCTTGCTAAATCCTCGCTTTCTGTGGCTCCTCAGGAATCCCTGTTGGAGTGACTTTGGATTTTGTGCTTCTGAAGTGCTTCCTGTTAATTCCAGGACATTCAGAAGGGCCTTTTGACTGCCTCTTTTTTGGAAAGAGCCCAAAATTTATTTGTAGGAAGAGGTGTAACTAAAACCATGGCTTTTTGGTTCTTTTTTTTAAAAAAACCCTAAAGGAATTGTTTATTAAAAAGTTGTTTATTAAAGTGTGTGTGGTGGATAAACAGAGTATTCCATGCTGAGTACCAACACTCTGTTCCATGTGACAGCCCAGGCAGGGCTTGGAGGGCCTTTTTTAATTATTCCTGAATTCCCCAAGCACTGACACTTGATCCACAGCCAAACCCCACGGTGGGGAGTGGCTCTAACTCTTATTTATTCTGCAGCGAGGTGAGGCTGCAGATGGGACTTTGCACATGAATTTCCTGTGTCTTTCTGTGGGAATCTGTAGCAGTGTGTGCTAATCCCTGGATATGAATCAGTGGGAAATCTCCTCTGCAGGTTTGGCTTTGGATTCTCCCAGCCCCACGTCCTCGCACGACACCATGGAGGACACGTGAGTACCCCTGTGTTAAACCTGCCTCGTTAACAAACCTGGGCTAATGAGGCCTGCTGAGGGTTTTCCTCTGCTGGTACATTCCAGCTGTGCCTCTCCATGTGCCCCACAGCTGGAATGCCAGGACTGGCCCTGTCCCTGCCCAGGGCTGGCTCTGAGCAGAGCCTTGTGCCAGCCACATGGCACTGGCACCTCCCTGCAGGCTGGGGCTGCACCAGGGTCTAGCTAACTTGCATTTTTTAATATTTGATTTAAGTCTGTGCCTTAAGAACCACAGAATCCTTGAATTTGGGAAAGACCTCTAAGACCTTCAACTCTGACCTTTGATCTTTTGATTTTAGGTTTGAGAAAGCGATCAAATCCAGCAGGCTGAAGTAAGTATAATTGTATTTTAAATTCTTCCTTGGTGTCTCTCGTAGATTATGGAATTGGGGGGTCATTTCTATTAATTTCTATTCATGTCACTGCCTTTTAAAGCAAAATGTTGAAATAAATTTTGGTTTTTTTTCATTGTAGCCTTCGAATACCTTTCAGAAGAATCCATTCCCTGCCAGTAAGTGAGAGTGGGACTGATGTTTTATACATGTTAAAGGATTTGGCATGGTTTTGGTTGAATACATTTAGTTGAACACTAGTTAATTTTTTTGGCTTCAAGACCAGCTGCTGGGGTGCTTAATGTCAAAATTGCAGTTTGTAAATTCCCAATCTCACTTAATTTAGTGTGAAATTTCCGTGATGTGGCTCCATCACTGGTGGATGCATTTTGGTCCCTGTACCAAGATGTGAGCAGAGGATTCCTGCACAGGGTGTACAAAAACTGTAGTCAGACACTTTCCAGTCTTTATTAACCCCTTCAGTGTTTGAAATGTGCTTGTGCAAGGACTGATGCACAGTCCTGAACTGTCTTCTCTGTGTTGTAGCAAAGCCTGCTGGGCTCCAGCCCTGCTCTGAAGAGAAACCACTCTGACTCTCTGGACACTGATGCTTTCCAGCCTTTGGAGCAGGATGAAAATAAGGAGAATGTAAGTGCCTGTGTTGATCCAGTGGGAGGGGAGGGACTGCTGGATTAGCACATCCCTGCACAAGGAATGTGATGGGAAGGGCTTCAATTACTCCCTGCCAGGCTGTTTTTCAGGCACAACCACCTTTAGCTCAGTTTTTCTGAAGGGAACTTGCAGCTCTGATTAGAGTGGCTGCAAGCTGTTGGGAGGTTAATAAAAATTGGGAAGACTCTGCCCAGTTCTGCCTTTGTGCCACTGACCCTGACTCCTTTCTGGCTGTGGCAAAGGAAAAATCTCTTCCTGCTGCCTGCTCTGGACAAAAGCTGCCTCCAGAAGGTGTTTGGGGGGGTCACCCCCTTGCTTCCCACTGCTGCCCTGGGGAGCCCTGGTTCCTCTTGGGTTCAGTGTCCTGGGTCTGCCCTGGCTGCTGGGAATCCTCTGGGGGATGAGGTGTCAGGACACAGCCTTGGCTGCCTCCAAGAGTGATTTATTCTGCTGAAAATTGACTCACTAGCCCTGAAGCCTGTAGGTGATGCCAAGAGCATAAATGCTGGATTATGTTAGATGAAACACTCCTGTAACATCTTTAATTTGAAAACATTCACCTTCAAACTATTCCTGTTGGCAGCAGGGAGCTTAAATCCAAAATGTCAGGCAGCTTAAAAAAATTGAAAAGATAAAAGGATCCAAGCAACTTAACACAGTTTGTAATTTTGGTAAAATGATCATTTTGCTTTTTTTTTTTTATTTCAGGAATCATTTGAGTTTAAGAAGCCAACCAAACCAGCTTCTCGTGGCTCCCGTGATGGAAGGGGTGTTCATGGAGCAAGGCAGAATTCATCTCCAGCTCAGGTAGTTTGTTCTTTTCAACTAATTCTCACCTAATTCTCTGGGATCAAAATAACTATATCAGGGTTCTGAAGTGGTGTTGTCAGCCAGCTGCCAAAAAGAAGGGCTTACTTATCTGCCAGATAAGAAAATTCTTCTCACCTTTGGCTCATGAGAAATTTGAAACATTGTTCTGGGTAAGATGGGCCAGCACAGAGCTGAGGTTCTGCTCAATCACTGAAAGGAGTGTGGACATTGATGTGGGATTGAAATGATCAGCAAAGCTGATACTTAATGTTCAGGCAGATGCACTTGGAACAACAAACCCAATTGTGTAAATGCAGCTCGATTTTGTGTCCAGATGTGACATCCTGGGAGGAAATTTACCTTATTCACAGCCCATTGTTTAGAAAAAGCAACTGAAAAATCATTGTACAGAAACAGAGCTGGGGGCCCAGGTCTTGTCTCTGCTCCCTGGCTCCAGCAGCCCTTCATCCTCCCCATTCCTGCCCGTGCTGCAGCTCAGGGTTGGGAATAACCACGGTGTTCCCTGTGGTGCAGAGAGCCAGGGCAGCCCCTCGGTGGCTACAGCACCCTGCAGGGAACAGAGGGAATGCTGTTAAAACTCCCTCTGTCTCCTCTCAGCTGCCCATGGGGGAAACAGCCTCGGGGGAGCAGGAGAACTCCAGGGCAGCCTTCCTGCAGCAGCATTCCCTGCCCTCCTCGGAGAGCGAGGATGATGATGGTTTCCTGGAGCTGCTGGATGACCAGGACTTGAAGGTGTGTGCAGAGGGAATGAGGTGGAGATTCCCAAATCAGCTCTGCCTGATGTGTCTGGTGTGCTCTGGCTGCTCAAACTGCATCACGCTGAGTTTTTGGGAATCACAGAATCCCAGACTGGCATTGGAAGTCTGGGTTGAAGGTGACCTTAAAGCCTGTCCAGTTCCAACCCCCTGCCTTGGGCAGGGACATCTCCCACAAGGGGATTGATTAGTTCTCATCATCTTTTTAAACACACTCTGGGGTGTGTTATAAGTGCTCCTTCCTAGTGCAGCTAGTGGGATTTGTTTGGGGTGTGAACAAGTGAATTATTTTTAGTTTAAGAACTGAGGGAATTATTTGAACAGCTGGCATCTTTAGAGACTTGCTAAAAAAGTCAGAGGTGATGATTGCTTTGAGCCACTTAACTACAGGATTGTTTCCAAGAGAATTTGAAGTGCCTAAAAGCTCTGGAAGCTCATCTTTGTTAATCAATCAATGAATTGATAAACTCACCTTCTCCAGCCTGGCTCAGCTCAGTTCCATTATTTCCTTAAGAACTGGACTGATAATGGAGATAATGGCCTGAAGCTGCTCCAGCAGCTGAATCCAGCTGGAGTCTTTGCCTCAGCCATGTAGTTGCAGTGTTTCCTGTGGTGAGATGGATGAGCATGAGCTTCCCTCTCTTCCCAGAACGACGAGGAGATGCCCTCGGACGTGTCCAGTCTCTGGACAGCACCGCTGGTCATGAGGAGAGCGGACAGTCGGGTGAGTGTCCCCACACAGGCACAGGGACTGCCAGGCAGCTGGGACAAGTGCCACCACTGTCTCCTGTGTCCCTGAGAACAGCAGAACAAGCCCTGCAGAATTCCTTTATCTCTGGAGCAGTTCACCTGGCAGATTTTGTCAGTGTGGAACAATTGGCGTTCATAGGCATAAAAATTCTTCTTGCATTTCATAAATATGAGAAGATCTTGACTTCCCTTATCAGAATCTTGGCATATCTGGAATTCACTGTGCACAGACTCACCTGGCGTGCTGTAACCTGATCCTCTGATAACAGACCCGGGAAGGAACTCCAGCAGAAAGCTCCTTAATCTTCTGATAAATTGGCTGCTAATTGGTGTGGAGCATTTTGCTGCCTCTTTATCTTGCTTCTGGTGCTCCAAGCTCCCCTAGTAACAAGTATTACTGGAAATGTAAAGCCTGGATAATTCAGATTAACAGCCCCCTGTTGCTGTGCAGTGGTGGTGCTTTAAATAGGGCCAAGTTTGGGATAATCTGCAAGCCTGAGTCGTGTTTATTTGTTGGACAACTCAACTCCTCCCTCGTAGGCCAAGCGGTGCCGGTTGTTCGGCTCTTCGTCCATGTCAAGCATTGCAGGAAGAACCACCCAGAAAAGGCAGGAGAGATCCCAGGAGGAGAATTCTCCAGGGAAAAGCAAGAAGAGGAAAAGCCTGCCTGAAACTTCCAAGGACTCGACGGTTGGTGGCTCAGCATCCAGATTGTGCCAGAGAATTGATGGGGGAGTTGAAATCTGGTTGGGATTGTTGGGGCAGCAGTTCCACAGTGCTGAGCCTGAGCTTTGCCCTGGGCAGGGAAGCTGAGGGGGCAATTCAGGGCTTGGGAGTGCACTGTCAGCTGTGGGAAACAGGGAATGGGATGTGTTCAGCACTCATGGATCTCTGTGTCCTGCAGAGTCTGAAGCTGGTGAGGACCCAGCCCTCCACAGCAGAGATCGAGAGCATTTTGGACAGTGACCAGAGAGACCTTATCGGGGACTTCTCCAAGGTAATTCCAGAGATTCCATGGCTGAGTGGTGGATCAAGTGTTTTAAGGGCCTCTCGTGGTGGGGATGTCTCAAACCTGCCCAGAAAAACACTTCCCTTTATAGAGGCTTTTCTGTTCCCTCATAAACCTGCCTTGCTTCTTTGGACTTGATCTTGGAGGTCTTTTCCAACCTGAACAATTCTTTGATATTCAAACAACCAGGAGAGGCT
The DNA here is from genome assembly GCF_030490865.1 of Poecile atricapillus. Classification (NCBI taxonomy): domain Eukaryota; kingdom Metazoa; phylum Chordata; class Aves; order Passeriformes; family Paridae; genus Poecile; species Poecile atricapillus. The sequence continues at coordinate 1,139,815 of NC_081250.1, read as the reverse complement.
GTTGGTGAGAAGGGGGTGTCCCAGGTTGGACACAAAGTGATCCATTTGTGGTTGAAGCCCTATAAAATCCCTCTAGTGTAGGAGCCAAAAACTAAATTCTGTGCCTGATTTTAGCATTCTTAGGAGTTTTGACTCCTGCAGAGATTCTGGCCAGCAGAGTGTCTGTTAGAGAGTGAACTGCTGGATGCTGTGCTGTCACCCATGTGACTCACAGCTGGAATTTTCTCAATCCTGTCTCTTTCAGAGTTATTTATTTGCCACTGTCGATGGGAAACATCAAGATTTAAAATACATCGACTCAGAAATGGTGAGTGCTCCAAGGGAGCTAGAAAAATTCTTTAGTGGGGGTTGGGGAACAACACAAAAATGGCTTCAAACAACTGAACTCTGGTTTTCATGGTCTTTTTTTCTCAGATGGTGTCTGTGCTGACTGGGAAGTTTGAGAGCTTCATCAAGCAGTTTGTGATAATTGACTGTAGATACCCCTATGAGTACGAAGGGGGACACATCAAGGTATGTTGGCTCCATAAGAGCAGTGCAGGTGGTCTGGAGCTGCTGCAGCCTGGGGTCACTTGGATCCCTGGGGGGTTGATTTTTATCCAAGGCCCTGTGGATATGTTATTCCTGAGAGGCCCCTCTGGGATCCTGTCACGCTCACTCACTGCTGGGTTTGGACATGGAGCTCACGTGTGGGTCACGAGGTGACCACTGCCTCGAGAGAGGGGACATTCTGCTCTCTGTGGCCCTCAGGGTGACAGAGCTTCCAGAGGAAGATGGGACACTCATATCTCAGGAAGCTAAAATTGGAATGTTAAACTTCATTTCAATGTCAGACTTCAAAGAACAAATGGCTGTGTAAAACAACCAGGAACAGGTCACCCAGAAATGTTGTGGTGCTGGAGCTCCTCCTCCTAGGAGGGCCTGGAGGGGCTCCAGGAGAGCTGGAGAGGGACTGGGGACAAGGGATGGAGGGACAGGACACAGGGAATGGCTCCCACTGCTTGGATGGGATATTGGGAAGGAATTCCTGGCTGAGGAATCCCACAGAGCCAATTCCAGACTGACTGTGGTGTCCTGGTGGAGTTGTGAGAGGGTTCCAGAGCTCCTCCAGCAAACCCAGATGAGGAATTTACTCCCAAGGAAGTTGGATGAGTTTGTGGCTGTTCCACTCACTGCTCACACTCCACCCTTCCAGGGTGCCATAAACCTCCACATGGAAGAGGAGGTGGAAAATTTCCTGCTGAAGAAGCCGATCCAGCCGTCGGAGAACAAGCGGGTCATCGTGGTGTTCCACTGCGAGTTCTCCTCGGAGCGGGGCCCTCGCATGTGAGTTCCTCTCCTGGCTCAGGAATTCCTGCAGCACTGGGAGCAGAGGGGCTGGGGTGGCTCCAGCTGCTGTGCACATGGTGGTTGTCACCTCTGACAGGTTTTGGCACAGCCTGAGGTGTGAGAAGGTGTGCTGGACCTGGGCTGGAGCACTGAGATGTTCAGAGAGGAAAGGAAAAGCCTCTGAACTGTGAATGTGGGGCTCCTGAGCCTCTCCCTGACAGGCAGCTCAGCTCCACCATCGAGGCATGGGGGATTTGGGGTGCAGGTTGGGGAGTTACTGGTTGGATATGGGATCTAACATGGGATTTTCCCTGCTGCAGGTGCCGGTTTGTGAGGGAGCAGGACAGGCTGAGCAATGAGTACCCCAACCTGCACTACCCAGAGCTCTACGTGCTCAAGGGAGGCTACAAGGATTTCTTCTCGAGGTGCCAGGTGAGTAACGTGGATTCCTCATCCCTGGAAGTGCCCAAGGGCAGGTGGGATGGGGCTTGGAGCAGCCTGGGTTAGTGGAAGGTGTCTCTGCCCATGGTAGGGGGTGATACAAGATCCTTTAGGTCTCTCCAACCCAAGCCTTTCTGTGGTCTCTTTCACACTCAGAGGAGAAAGAACAGATGAATAATATTAATTTATTCTTACTCAAACTTCTCTTTGGGGCAGACTTTCTGGTTTGGCTGGGGGGCTTTTCCTCCTCTCTCTCTCTCAGTGGGCTGTTCCCAGAGCAGCTCAGCCTGTTCCATGTCTCAGAGCTGTCTTCCTGCCATAGCTGAAGGGCTTTTCCACTTGTCTCAAGAGGAAAACAGAAGTGGTTTCTGCCCCTTTAGAACAAGCTGTCACTCACAGAAGGGATTTCAGCCTGCTCAGAGCAGGGGAGAAGACAAGGCTTGACAGTAATTGCTGGATAATAAATGGAAACCTGAGCTCTTGTACAGTCCTAAACCAGCAAAATTGAAAACCTGAGCTTGGAGTTTGCAGCCTCTAATTGAGACAAGGAAACTAAAACAGCCCCCAGCTCTTCCCAGCATTTCAAGGGTGGGATTTTTCCTGTCACTTTCTCCTGCTCCTGCAGCATTTCCATGGTCCCAGCGCTCCTGGGATGTGTTCTGCTGCTCTGACACAAACCAGCCTCAGGCTCTCAGTCATCCCATGGGAGATGGGAGATACCTGGCCTGTCCCTGGCCAGCTGGATGGGGCTGTCAGCTCCTTCCCTGTGGGGTGTTGGCTCTCCCAGCCCTCGGGGTTTTGGCTCTCCCTTTGATCTGCTGGCTCCCCTGGGCTGAGGGACACCCGGGGTTTGGGCTGTCCCCATGGGTTTTGGGTTGTCCTGAGGACGGGCACCTCAAGGTGGCAGCACGGGACAGCCAAGGGCGGCTCCCTGGGAGCCGGAGCTGTCCCGAGGCACAAGGATCAGGGAATGCTGTGAGCAGGAGGGGACCCGCAGCAATCTTTGTTCCCTGTGATGGACCACGGCCTTGGCCTGATCAGCACCCTGAGCTGGAACATCCTTCCAGTCCTTCCAAGGTGAGCTCTAAACCAGCTCAGCCTGTGTGTTGTTGTCTGCCAGGAAATTTGGGATGAGAGCCCTGCACACAAAGCCCTTGTTTTGATGGCTGTAACCTGAATATCCCCGGGCTTTGTGTGTCTGCCACGGAGCTCCTGCCTGGAGCGGGGGTCTGGCCCTGTTTGTTCCAGTGGCTGCTGGTGCTGGGATCCCCACCCTGGTGACACTGAGGTGACCCCAGCTCCTGTTTCCCCAGAGCTTCTGTGAGCCCCAGAGCTACCGCCCCATGCACCACAAGGACTTCAAGGAGGACCTGAAGAGGTTCCGCACCAAGAGCCGGACCTGGGCCGGGGAGAAGAGCAAGAGGGAGATGTACAGTCGGCTCAAGAAGCTCTGAGGCCTGCAGGGACCTGCAAGGACTGCCCAGCCTGGGGGCTGCAGTGGGACAGCCACGTGTTCCTGTGCTCCCACTCCCCTGGGCCATCTCCTCCCTGGGATCACCTGGACCTTGGCCCCGTGAGCCGGACACCGGCTGGGAGCTGCCTTGGGATTCTTTTGGTTACGTTGCTTCGTGAAAATGTTGTGGCTTCTTGTGTTGTGTGACACCCCCAGAGCACCCAGGGAGGGTGGGGACAGCCCTGTGGGGCTGGGCTGGGTGGTGTCAGCACTGCCAGGGAATTGTAGTGCCTGTTAATTTTTAAATGCTTAATTTTATTTAAATACAGTCAAATGAAGCCAATACCGCTGCGGTTGGATCATCTGGATTGTACTTAAACCTTGTTTCTGCTGCAGGGTGACCTGCTGGGGGGGGATTGGGGGTGTCTTTGTTTTTCTCAGCTGCGGTTTTGGTTCTGTGTAGCATTGTGGGGAAGGAAAATGGGAAATATCCTGTGATGGCTCGGGATTCCCACCCGGGCAAGCACTCTGGGAAGCCTTGGGAGTCCATCCAAGGGGAACCTGCTTATTGTTCATAAACACCACGTTCACCTCGTTTACTTACTGCAGGGTATTTCATTTCTGTGTGTGTTGGTTCTGGAGGAGTTGGTGTTTCAGTGGAGGGAGAGTTTTTGGGAGCTGAGGGGGTTCAGCAATGGGGTGACCCCAGGATTCTCAGCGGTGTCGCTGCTGCCTCTGAGCCTGAGTTGTTCTCCTTATCCTGAAACGTTGCCAGGGCAGATCCTGGCTGTGAGGGATCCCAGAAGCTGCTCTGACACCGCTTCCCTGGGGGTGGCTGTGGCCAATTCTCCATCTGCCAGGGAAGGCAGGAGGTGGCATTAATCTGTGAGGGAAGCAGAACTTCCTCGGCTGTGTTGGACCCCCCAGCTGAGGAAGCTCTCAAGTCCCAAACTGCTTTGCTGCTGGTTTTGGCGTCACTTTAGCCCCAGCTCTTAAATCCATCTTCCTCACACCAACTTCCAGCTGAAAACTGGTGCTCCTGGGAAGCTCCACGTGCCTGGGAACTTCCTGGTTCACTCTGTTGTATCCATGTCAAAAAATACTGAAATGGAGGTGCCTTATGTGGAATTTTAACTTGCTTTTTTTTGGAAACCTATTTCTTAAAACCTGCTGTTAATCCTTTTGCTCCCAAGAGGATTAAACTTGGAATTCTTTCTTGTTTAAAAAAAAAAAAAAATCGGAATTTTGTTTTCCCTCAAAGATGAATCCCTTGACTGGGGAGATGATGAAATGTTAAATCAGAAGTGATGGTTATAAGTTTACCCCATTGCCTTGGGAGGGGTTGAGCTCTGGGAAGGGGATGTGGGGTGGAGAAAAGCCAGGGGCAGTGACCTGAGTGCCCCAAACTTGCCCTTTGGTGCAGCCCCAGGGGCCCAGCACCAGCTCAGCACCACAGGGGCCAGGCAGGAGCTCTCAGTCCCGCTCTGCCATCCACAGCCGCTCCATGGGAATGGTTTAACTCCTCCTCTGTGTCCAGAGAAAGCAGATGGAGACCGGCCTGGGTCAGGATGCTCCTTTCCAAGGTCACTCAGCTGGAGCAAAACCACTGCAGCGCTCCCTGGTTTACAGCTACACTTCCCCTAAAGCTGCTCTGTGTCCCACAGTCCCTGGGAGCTGGCTGTGGGGTGAGTGGCTGTGTCCCACACTCCATGGGAGCCGGCTGTGGGGTGAGTGGCTGTGTCCCAGTCCCTGGGAGCCGGCTGTGGGGTGAGTGGCTGTGTCCCCCAGTCCCTGGGAGCCGGCTGTGGGGTGAGTGGCTGTGTCCCAGAGTCCCTGGGAGCCGGCTGTGGGGTGAGTGGCTGTGTCCCACAATCCATGGGAGCCGGCTGTGGGGTGAGTGGCTGTGTCCCACAGTCCCTGGGAGCCGGCTGTGGGGTGAGTGGCTGTGTCCCACACTCCATGGGAGCTGGCTGTGGGGTGAGTGGCTGTGTCCCCCAGTCCATGGGAGCCGGCTGTGGGGTGAGTGGCTGTGTCCCAGTCCCTGGGAGCTGGCTGTGGGGTGAGTGGCTGTGTCCCAGTCCATGGGAGCCAGCTGTGGGGTGAGTGGCTGTGTCCCAGTCCCTGGGAGCCGGCTGTGGGGTGAGTGGCTGTGCCCCCCAGTCCCTGGGAGCCAGCTGTGGGGTGAGTGGCTATGTCCCAGCAGTGCTGGGGAGGAGCCCTGCTCAGGTATTGGGAATGGCTGAAACCCCAGAGGGTGCAAATGAGACCCCCCAGTCCCACCCACAGTTCCGTGTGATTACACCTCTACCATCTCAAAACAGAGAGATTGCTGTGGGCACAGGGAATAAAGTCCTAAAACTCCAAACTCTTGACCACCCCTCCTTGCAGCAGGACACGGATGAGCCGCTTGCTGTGGCAGAACCCCAGGCTTGTGCTTGCTGCTTCTAGGATAAACTTCCAGAGCAGCTGTGGCTGCCCCTGGAGCCCTGGAAGTGCCCAAGCCCAGGTTTGAGAGGGCTTGGAGCAGCCTGGGATCTGAGGAGGTGTCCCTGCCATGGGCAGGCACAGGGTGAGTGTTAAGGTCCCTTGAACCCAAACTATTCTGGGATTCCAGGATTGGGGCTGCAGCCACCTACCTGAGTGTCAGAGCTGTGTGTTCCCCTCACTCCATCCATGCTGTGCTTTGGGCTGAGGTTTCTGCTCTGTGCTGGAGTTTTTCCCAGGGGGGCACCTGAGGGGGGCTGTTGTGTCGAGGATGTGACCAGCAGGTGGCCAACAATGGGGTCAGATTTAAAAGCTTTAAAATACAGCACGATGCCTCCAAAGCCACGGGAGGCCCAAGCAGAGAACGGGGTGGGGTTTCTTTCCCCCTTCCCTCCATCTGTCACCCTGAAAACTGATACTGAAAGCAGCTTAAACCCTCATCAGCCTCACCACTCAGCTCCTGAGTGCTGCAGAGCTCGGTGTTTCCTCCCATACCGTGTTACCTCTGTGGCATAAAGGACTCTCCTGCTCTGTCTTTGGGGCTAATAAAGGCCAAACAGCTGCCCTGCTGTGCCAACAGCTCCTGGAGCCCTTGGATTCCCTTGGGAACAGGCAGTGGCTGTAGGACATCCCTCCAGTGCTGCCTCAGTGGCCTTCAGGCTCCCTTAAAAGGTGATTTTAGCCACCACCAGGCAATTCCCTGGTTTTAAATCCTTTTGCATCTTTAAAAAAAAAACCACTTTCTGTCTTTGTCTTTCTGCCTCTGTTTTCCTTGTGTAGCAGCTCTTCTGAGGCCTCTTGGAGCCTGTTCCCACATCCCTGCTCCTTTCCCATGTCCCTGCTCCTGTCCTGCACGTGCCCAGCCCCTGTGCATCCCAAACTTGGAATTTTCTGTAGTTATTTGGCCAGTGAGGCTGCCCCAGCTGGGGCTCTGCTGGGCCAGCAGGGATTAGCCCAGCTGGAGGCAGGAGCAGAGTGAGAACCAGGAGAGGGCAAAGCAGGATCTCTGCAGGGTCTGAGCGCTGCTGCTTTGGGCTGAAGCAGAGGTTCAAATCAGGTAAAATTCACTAAAATTCCCCAACAAGCCAAGCTCCTGCAGGATTGCAAGTGTACCAGGCAGGGGCTGGGAGAGCCCTCTCTCCCCGAGGCTGAGGGGTTTGGCAGGGAGAAGGCACAGAAGGAATTGCCTCGGATGAAATCTTGGCTGTACCTCGGTGAGTCGATTGTCTCCTGAGGGGGATTCACGTGGCTTTGCAAAGCAGAGCTTTGTTAAGAAAATCATCGGCTTCTTGTCCTGGCAGTGGCTTTTAGTGTGGCTAAGCTGGCCCCTGCAGAGCTGTTGCTGTGTGGGCAGCAGTGCTCCAAAATTCCTGGATGTGTTGGTACCAGGATGGGGCCAGGCTGCCAGCTGGGTTTGGGTGGGATTGGGGCTGTTTGGTGGCTCCCACAGGGCCACTCCCGGGACTCCATCACAGCCCAGAGCCCCTGCACTGGCTTCTCCCTCACGCTGTCACCGCGCAGGGCGAGGGGCCGGTCCCAGCTCCCTGCAGCTCCCCGGGGATCCTCGGGCAGTCGCTGCCGGGAGCAGAGAGCCGAGGCTGCCAGGAGGGTGGAAGGTCCTTGTTAGAGGGCACCAAATGCAGGCAAAGCTGGCAAGGAAGCTAATCTGCCGCTGTGGAGCCCAGCGCGGGCGGGCCGCGGGCCGGGGCCGGCCCTGTCCCGGTGCTGTGAGGGGAGGCCCGTGCTGGGCCCCGCCGTGCCCTGAGGGGCCGGGCAGCCGCGGCCTTGGGGATCTGCACCCCAAAGCCGGGATATGGGAGCGGCACCGGGCATTGCTCAGTGTAAAGGAATGATGGGTTCTCCTCAGGAAAACAGGCTTTGCTCAGCCCCTGCCTCCGGATCCACCGGTGCCACCAGCAACAGAGGGAGCGGCCCTGGCAGGGCTCCCCTCACCCAGCTGGGTGTGGGGGCCGCCACAGGTCCTATCCAGCCTTGTCACCTCCTGCCACGCACGGACCACTCTCCCCGGTGTTTGAAAGCCCTCAGGCATCCTTGGAGAGGGAATGGCGCTGAGATACCCGGGCAGCGAGGTACCTGAGATACCCTGGTTGTGGGGTTTATCTGCTTTGGGCTCGGGTAGCCCAGGGCTGTGTGTGCTGCTCTGCCCCGCCTCAGACACGGTTGTTGTGGTGGATGAGCTCTCCACCCTCACTGGGGCTCAAGGCTGGAGCGAGGAGCTGTGAAAAGGGAGAACATCAAAAGCAGAAAGTGGAAAGAAGCCAAGAGGAACGTGGCCAAGTGCCCTTTCCTTCTTTCTGTTTCGCTCCATGTGGAAAATCCCCCAGCCTGTGGCACATCCCTGTGCCAGACATGGCCACGGCTCTGCCACCACGGGAATGGGAACGGCCCCAAACGCGGCTCGGGCCCGGGGAACGCAGGGAGGCTGAGATGGGGACAGGGGAGAGGAGCTCCTGATGGAGCCAGCATGGAACTCCACTGTGGGATTGTCCACATGGGCTGGCTTCTGCCAGGTGAGACCCTGCTGGGGTGTGCTTGGTGGTGGAGGGGCTCTGGGAGTCTCCACTGAAGGAACGAAGCAGGGTGGGGAAGGAGATCAGTGGGTGCAAACACCCCACAGGCAACCCCTGCCAGGTGCCAGGGGAAGGCACATCCTCAGCTCTGTGGTGCCCATCCCTGGGACCTCCTCACCGGGATTCCTGCCCCAGGCAGCTCTGGAAACCTCACAAGGGAATCCCAGGGCTGGCAGCCAGGGTCACTTGGCAGCTGCCCCAGGGGTGACCCTGGGCTCTGTGACACCCAGTATGGATCAGCAGAGGCTCCCCAAGGAGCCTGTCTGGGCGCAGGCTCCCCGAGCCAGGAGGTGGCTGTGCCCTGGCCTGAGAGGGCAGAGGAGGTTTTGGGTTGTGCCCTGGGAAGAGCCCCAGGCAGGCCCAGTCCTGGCTGTGGGTGACACTGCCAATGCCATAATTAGCAGGTGCCAGTGCTGCTGGGGTTTGTCCCCGATTCAGCCCTGATTCCTCCTCCCACCATCCTCCTTCTCCCGGGGCTGGGCAGTCCCGGAGGCACAGCTGGGCCCACGCAGGTCCCCAGTTCTGCCACCACCTATTGCAGCCCTTGGCATGCAGGCTGAGGGGCAGAGCTGGGCTTTGGGAAGCAGAGCTGTGTTTTGGGAAGCAGAGGTGTTCTTTGGGAAGCAGAGGTGTCCTTTGGGAAGCTGAGCTGTGTTTTGGGAAGCAGAGCTGTTCTTTGGAAAGCAGAGGTGTCCTTTGGGAAGCAGAGGTGTTCTTTGGGAAGCTGAGTTGTGTTTTGGGAAGCAGAGCTGTGTTTTGGGAAGCAGAGGTGTTCTTTGGGAAGCAGAGCTCTGTTTTAGGAAGCAGAGCTGTGTTTTGGGAAGCAGAGGTGTTCTTTGAGAAGCAGAGCTGTGTTTTGGGAAGCAGAGGTGTTCTTTGGGAAGCAGAGCTGTGTTTTGGGAAGCAGAGGTTTTCTTTGGGAAGCAGAGCTGTTCTTTGGGAAGCAGGCTCAGGAGCAGAGCTGTGTTTTGGGAAGCAGAGCTGTTCTTTGGGAAGCAGGCTCAGGAGCAGAGCTGTATTTTGGGAAGCAGAGCTGTTCTTTGGGAAGCAGGCTCAGGAGCAGAGCTGTATTTTGGGAAGCAGAGCTGTTCTTTGGGAAGCAGAGCTGTGTTTTGGGAAGCAGGCTCAGGAGCAGAGCTGTTTTGGGAAGCAGAGCTGTGCTTTGGGAAGCAGGATGACAAAGGATTCAAACCCACTGAACCAGTTTGGCGAGTGCTGAGGTCCATGGGGGAATGTTGTGCTCACGGGAACTTTCCCAGCATCACCAGGGTCCCAGGAAATGTGGGGTCTGCCCCGGCAGAGCGAGCACAAGTGAATTTGGGGCTGTGTTCCCCTGGGTGCAGAGCCGGTGTTTTGTGTGTGGAGGGGATGAATTTGGTCCTGGACATTTTCCTGTCAGAGCAGGAGTGGTGCCACAACTCCACACTGGGAACAACTGGTCACATCACCAATCCTCAGCCCCTCGGCTGCCCCTCTCCCCTCCATCCAGTGTGGCTGGAATTGGGTAAGGAATTTGAGCATCCATCTCCTGGAGCGAGTCCAGAGGGGGCCACCAAGGTGATCGGAGGGACAAGGAAAGGGGGGGAGAATTGGGATTGCTCAGCCTGGAAAAGAGAGGCTTTGAGATGATTTCACTGAGACCTTCCAGTGCCTGAAGGAGCTACAAGAAAGAGGAGGAGGGACTTTGGGAGAGGGTCTGGAGTGGCAGGATAAGGGGGAATGGCGTTTTCCAGGCCAAACAGCCCTGTTCTCCCCTCCTGTCTCCAAAAGAGAGCTGCTCTCCTCGCCTCCAGCATGTCCCGCTGGGAAGCAGCAGGATCTGCTCTTCCCTGGGCAGGGGAGCAGAGCTCACCGGGCAGAGCCATCCCTTGGCATCCCTCTGCCTGGCACTGCCAGCGTGTCCCTGGGCAGCAGAGCGAGCCCCAGCCCGGCCGTGCCCCGGGGTACGTGCACACACACAGCCCCGCGCTGCAGCTGTGCACAGACGGCTCTGGATCCTGCCGAGGCTGTTTATTCCCATTCCCAGCTGCTCCCAGCTGACCCTGGGGCTGCCTGTGGTGCTGCTGGAGTTGTTCACAGTGTGGTTTTTGTCAGGAGCTGTGACCCAGGAGCGCTCTGCACCAGCGGCCGGAGCTTTGGGGTCCCTCTGCACTCCCTGCTGCTCTGCAGCCAGGGCCCGTTCCCCCCGTACCCCAAATTCCCATCGGGCAGGATCCGATCCATCGTTCCAAGGCAGCTCCCGTGCCGTGTGCGGGGCTGGGAGGCGAGCAGGGAAGCGGGATGGATATTCCCTGGAGCAGCAGCAGCTGTTTGCACAGAGAACGTGTGGCCGTGGCCTAGGAGACCGTGTCCTGCCTGGAGAGCTGACAGAGGGAATAAAGACGTGCGGATGCCGCGGACAAAGGAGCGATTGTTGGGCCGAGGCTCGGGAGGAGCGAGGCTGCTCGAAGCGTCTCTGGGCGCTGCCGAACAGCAGCTGGAGCCCGTGGAAAACAATTCCCGATGCCCCTCTGGGCACTGGGAGCCGCCGGGCAGCTGGGACCTGCTCGGGGCACGGAGCCCGCCTGGCACCGGGTACCGGCAGCTGCTGCCATGGGCCGAGGAGCAGCCTCGGGGAGCAGCCAGCAGCGCCCCGCAGGAAAACGCTCCGGGAATTTCCGCGTGGGTTTTGCTGGATGCCGGCAGCGCTGCTGGCTCCGGGAGATGGGGAGCAGCGCTCGTCCTGTCCCCGTCCTGTCCCGGGGTGGGCACCGCGGGAGGCTCGGGGCGATCCCCCCGGAGCCTGGGGGGCACAGGGGGCTGAGGGACAGGGTCCTTCCCCTGCAGGGCTGATGAGAGCGGCCGGGAGCTCCGCATCCCTCCGGAGCGCCGGCCCGGTACCGCCTGGTACCGCCCGGTACAGCTCGGTACTGCCCGGTACCGCCCGGTACAGCCCGGTACTGCCCGGTGCTGTCCGGTACATCCCGGTACCGCCTGGTACCGCCCGGTACAGCCCGGTACAGCCCGGTACAGCTCGGTACTGCCCGGTACAGCCCGGTACAGCCCGGTACTACCCGGTACAGCGCGGTAGTGCCCGGTACCGCCCGGTACCGCCCGGTACTGCTCGGTACTGCCCGGTACAGCCCGGTACTGCTCGGTACTGCCCGGTACAGCCCGGTACTGCTCGGTACTGCCCGGTACAGCCCGGTACAGCTCGGTACCGCCCGGTACTGCTCGGTACTGCCCGGTACTGCTCGGTACAGCCCGGTACAGCCCGGTACTGCCCGGTACTGCCCGGTACTGCCCGGTACAGCCCGGTACTGCTCGGTACAGCCCGGTACAGCCCGGTACTGCTCGGTACAGCCCGGTACCGCCCGGTAGTGCCCGGTACAGCCCGGTACAGCTCGGTACTGCCCGGTACAGTCCGGTACCGCCCGGTACTACCCGGTACTGCCCGGTACCGCCCGGTACAGTCCGGTACTGCCCGGTACTGCCCGGTACAGCTCGGTACTGCCCGGTACTGCTCGGTACCGCCCGGTACTGCTCGGTACCGCCCGGTACAGCCCGGTACAGCCCGGTACTGCCCGGTACAGCCCGGTACTGCCCGGTACTGTCCAGTACTGCCCGGTACTTCCCGGTACCGCCCGGTACCGCCCGGTACATCCCGGTACTGCTCGATATTGACCGGTATCGCCCGGTACTGCCCGGTACAGCCTGGTAGAGCCCGGTACTGCCCGGTACCGCCCCGTACAGCACGGTAGTGCCTGGTACAGCCCGGTACAGCCCGGTGCTGTCCGGTACTGTCCGGTACTGCCCGGTACCGCCCGGTACTGTCCGGTACTGCTCGGTACTGTCCTGTACTGCCCGGTACAGCCCGGTGCTGCCTGCTACCGCCCGGTAGAGCCCGGTACTGCCTGGTACCACCTGGTACTGCCCGGTACCGAGCGGTACAGCCCGGTAGTGCCCGGTACCGCCCGGGGACCTTGCGGCAGCAACACGGGGCTTGGCCGGGGCACGGAGCGTGTGAGCCTCCCCTGGAGCGACACTCACCGACACAGTGACACACAGTGACACACGGACACACTGCCACACACACTAATACACTCACTGACACCCTGACACACTCACTGACACACTGACACACTGACCGACACACTGACACACTCACTGATACACACACTGACACACTGACCGACACACTGACACACTGACACACTCACTGACACACTGACCGACACACTGACACACACACTGACACACACAGTGACACACTGACACACTCACTGACACACTGACACACACAGTGACACACTCACTGACACCCTGACACACTCACTGACACACTCACTGACACACTGACACACACTGACACACACAGTGACACACTGACACACTCACTGACACACTGACACACTGACCGACACACTGACACACTCACTGACACACTGACACACTGACCGACACACTGACACACTCACTGACACACTCACTGACACACTGACCGACACACTGACACACACACTGACACACACAGTGACACACTGACACACACAGTGACACACTGATACACTCACTGACACACTGACACACACAGTGACACACTGATACACTCACTGACACACTGACACACTCACTGACACACTGACACACTGACACACTGACCGACACACTGACACACACAGTGACACACACAGTGACACACTGACCGACACACTGACACACACACTGACACACTGATACACTCACTGACACACTGACACACACACTGACACACACAGTGACACACTGACACACACACTGACACACTGACACACACAGTGACACACTGACACACTCACTGACACACACAGTGACACACACAGTGACACACTGACACACTCACTGACACACCCACTGGCACAGTCACTCACACACTGACACACACAATGAGACACTGCGACACCCAGACACTCACTGACTCACTGGCACACACACACACACACACACACACACACACACACACATTCACACATTCACACACGCGCCCCCCCACACACACTCACACTGACAAACACACACTCACACACACTCACACTCTCACTCACACACACTCACACTCAGTCTCACTCTCACTCACAGTCACACTCACTCTCACTCTCTCACTCTCACTCTCTCACACACTCACTCATTCACTCTCCCACGCTCACTCACTCTCACATTCACTCTCACTCACACTCACTCTCTCACTCTCACTCACTCTCACTCTCACTCTCACTCACACACTCACTCTCACTCTCACACACTCTCACACACTCACACACTCACACTCTCACACTCACACTCTTACTCTCACTCTCACACTCACTCTCACTCTCACTCACTCACTCTCACTCTCACTCTCTCACTCTCACTCTCTCACTCTCTCACTCTCACTCTCACACTCTTACTCTCACTCTCACTCATTCACACTCTCACTCCCACTCTCAGCCCCGGCTCTGTCCCAGCCCATCTCCCGGAGCTCTGTCCGTGCTGCCGCGGCCCCGGAGCTGCCCCGAGCCTGGCGGAGCTCAGCCGGGACCCGCCGGTGTCCCGGGCATTTCCTGCCCCTGGAGCGGGGCTGGATGTGACTGCCCGGGGCTGCTGCTCACCTTCCCATCCCCCTGCCCCGGGGATTGCGGCAGGAGAGAGCCCGAGGAAAACGGGGGTTTGGTAACAGCCCTTGAGACAGCTCCGAACCGAGGAGGAGCTTCCCTGCCTTGCTGAGCACTGATGGCAAAACTGGGCTCGGGACGCTTTTCCTTCCTCCTGGAAGTGATGAGATCCCTGCCAGGCCCTTTCTCCTCCTTCACCACGGGACTGCCAGAATAGTCTCCTCTTGCTGCGGGATGATGTTGCCATTGACAGAAGTATGCAGACACCCACCCACTCATAAATAACTCGGTTATTGCCAAACCAGGATCTGTGGGGAGCGTTCTCCTCTCCCCAGCAGCCCAGGCCCTGCCTCTGCAGCAGATCCTGGGGCAGCCCAGCTCTCTGGGGCTGAATTTCAGCTCAGTCACAGGGTCAGGGTGCTGAGAGCAGCCAGTGAAAGACATTTTAATCGGCCCAGGAGGAGAAGCTGTTCCTGCAGAAAGGAACAGAACAGTTCAGCATTTCACAGGGCTGTTCAGTCTTGTAACACTTCAAACAGCCCAGGGGACACGAGGATTTCCCATCTTCTCCCCCCACCACAATCAGTGCCCTGAGGCACTTCCATGTTTCATCAGGCTTCCTGTGAGAAGAAATTCGATATTCAGATAACAGCAGGCAAGATTTGTAGCAGTGGGATTATTTCAGCACGTGATCCTGTGTGGGGTTTATATGCCAGCATGGACAAACTGGGCTGAAGGTGCTTTTTGGCAACCCCTGAGAGTTTCTCCCACAAGTAAATCATGGAATATCCTGAGTTGGAAAGGAGCACAAGGACCATGGAGTCCAGCTCCTGAATGAGGGATGCTCAAGGTGGGGACAGGAGGTGCAGGATGAAAGGCCTGGTGTTTTTAGAAGTCTGGGATTTGGCAGCATCCTAAATCCCTTCACCCCCAGCCCCAGAGCTCCTGTGGCACACAGCACTGCTCCAGCCAGGAGCTGCTACAGCCACCCACAGAGAGCAACATCACCTACACATCTCCACACCCTGGCAGGAGATAAGTTTTGAGATCCCTTCCAACCCACACCATCCTGGGATTCTGGGATTCTGTGAAGAAACAATAGCAGCAATCCCTCCTGCCCGTGGTTATAGAGATGTATATGCACAAAATGCGGATTTTACTGCTGTCTCTTTGTTTAGCAGCTTTAAGTGCTGCAGAATTAATGGTTTGGAAAGATTAGAACCAGAGGAACCGCTGTGGGGCTCAGCTGAAGCTGCTCCCCCCAGGGGCTGTGGTGAAGCTCTGCACAACATCATGGTGCCATCTCAGGACTTTGATTCCTTTTCCTCCACTGGCCTGGCAGAAAAGGAAATATTTTATTCTAATGAACATCAGTGTTTGAAAATATGCTGATTGTTTTCAGCTCGGTTTTCAGTGATGAATGAACAGCAGCAAACAGCCAAGCCCCCCATCCGTGCCTTTTTTGGGGTTGAGCAGTCGCTCGTGGATGCTCCAACCCTCCCTAAGAACAGCTTTCCTTTTCCTGAGCTGTTCTTGCAGTTTGGGCCCGATTTTCCTCTCTGAATAGAGCCTGTCTGTTGTCAGCTGCCAGAGAACAGATTATCTCCCTGCTCTCCGTGCTGGAGTGTCCTGGCTGGGAAACCCTGAGGGATTACCACGGGATAATTTGGTAATAAATAGCCATATTTGTAATATTTGGTTACAAATCACATCCTAATGCGATTTAATAATGGGGCGTGTTTACCACGCAGACAAAAAAATTCCTCTTTCTTCACAAACCCTCCAGGATTTCTTCTCTTTTAATCTAATCCTAGAGAAACCTTGGACACAATCCTTACCCCAATGATCTTTCAGCTGCCAAATTCTGCTGTTGGTTCTCTTCTCTCAGAGCAAAGCCCGACTTGGCAGCAGCTCACGGAGAGTTTGCTGCAGGACCTTGTCAGCAGAACCATCAGCAAAGGAAAAAGTTATTTATTTTGCCTGCAAGGCACCATCCCTGCAGTGAAAGGAGAGGATTGGGAAGCTGCAGGGGCTCCTGTGGTCCCAGTTCCTGGGATCTCCCCAGCTCCAGCCCTTCCTGTCAGCTCTGCTGCTCCACGGAGGATCTGGAGGGGTTATGCTGGAATTTCAGTTTCTAAACAAGTAAGGAAAGTTTCTTTCAGTGTTTCTTTGTTTTATCAGTCTCCCATTTCATGGCAAATGTTTAAAGGTGGTGAGGAAGAGCAAGGCCTTGCTCCTCTGGCCCAGCCAGAGGATGAAAAATAACCTCTGCTGAAACACCTGAGTGTGTTTGTGGAGGCAGCGAGTCTGGGCTTTAATTAACACAGGGCAGTGCAGCCATAATTACACTCACGGCTTTTTGCAGTGAAGAGGGAACTCAGGGGCGCTGCTGCCCTTCTGTCACCTCTCCCTTGAGCCCACGGCCTTGGTCACATCCCAGAGCTCCTGGAAGAGCCTGTCCAGCAGTTCTCCAGACAGGCCCTGCTTCAATTCCCCTTTTTCTCCCCTCCTGTGGGTGTGCAGCTCCTCTGGAGGAGACAGGGCTGTCAGGGGCTGTTGGAGCAGAGCAGGGCTCCAGGCTCACTGCTGGGATCAGCTGGGATCAGCCCTGGAGGTGCCACAGGGACACAGAGGGACACCGAGCCCACAGCCATGGGAATGGGGCAGCTCTGCCCTGGGGGACACACGGAGCAGGGAGGGGAGTCCTGGTGCTCCGTGGGTGATGCTGAGGGAGGGGATTCTGTCCCTTTGCCCCCAGGGCCAACAGCACAGAGACCTGGAGCTGCTGGAGAGCCCAGAGGAGGCCCCGGAGCTGCTCCAGGGCTGGAGCCAGGCTGGGAGAGCTGGGAATGTTCCCCTGGAGAGGAGAAGCTCCAGGGAGAGCTCAGAGCCCCTTGCAGGGCCTGAAGGGGCTCCAGGAGAGCTGGAGAGGGACTGGGGACAAGGGATGGAGGGACAGGACACAGGGAATGGCTCCCACTGCTTGGATGGGATATTGGGAAGGAATTCCTGGCTGGGATGGAATTCCCAGAGCAGCTGTGGCTGCCCCTGGATCCCTGGCAGTGCCCAAGGCCAGGCTGGATGGGGTTTGGAGCAGCCTGGGACAGTGGGAGGTGTCCCTGCCATGGCAGGGGTGGCACTGGATGATCCTGAAGGTCCCTTCAGCCCAAACCATTCTGGGGAGGAGAGGTTGGGAGCAGCAGTGCTGGGAGGCTGCAGAGCTCAGTCTCAAGCTCTGGTGGGACACACCAAGCACAGGCTCATTCCTCTGCTTTCCCCATCCCACTTTTGTCCCCATGTGAGAACCTTTGAGCTGCTCCCCTGATTTAACAAGCTCTGTTGCAAACCTGCACTCATCCATTAACGCTCAGGCTGTTCTTAGTCCATCCCCTCTTTAATAACTCTCTCACCAGTGCTTATTTGGGATGACTGTGGGAAGGTTTTGAAACCAGATACAGGCTTGGCAAACACTCATTATGGCTGTGGCTCATCTTCTTAACCCAGAAATTGCATCTTCCCCCAGTGCCCCAAATCTGCTTCCATTTGCTGAAGCAGCAATTTGACATTGAAGTAATTTGGGTTTTTTCAGCAGTTTCACATTTGACTTCTCAGGTTTCCTGAGGAATTTGTTACAGATTTAATGTTTAATCATGCTCTGGTAGGGTGACAGCTCGAGTTTAGCAAAAATGCTGCTAAATGTTCAGATCTGGAATAATTTAATTCCAAAGCAGATGCTTTCCCAAAGGAATGGATTTATTTAGATACTAATTTTAGGGAAATGCTTGGGCTGGTTACAACCAGCCCTACTCTGTCAGCATGTAAAGCTCTGTGCAGCACGTTCCTGACACTTGTGACAAACTGATTATCCCTAATTCTCCCTTCCAAAGACTCTGTGGCCAAGGAGAGGAGACAACAGCCATGGGAGCCTGTTCTCAGAGGAGGGAGAATTAATTCACTGACTTTGAAAACTGCTCTGAGGCCAACTCTGACAGAAGTCATCCATTAACAAAAAAAGGCAGCGATGTCCACATGGGATACAACTTCAAGCAGATTCCCTTTCCAGAACTCCCTCTGCACTGAGAGATTAAAAGGTTCTTTGCTCCCTGAAATCAAGAATTATGAAGGTTTCCAAGTGCTCTCCTGGCAGGATGTGGAGGCTGTCCCAGCCTCGTCTGGGTTCACGTGGGGTTTATAGAAGCCACGAGCGCAGTTTGCAGGGTTTTCAGCTCAGATTTTAGCTGACATTTTTTATCAGTGATTTACTAGTGGGCCTGGAAAGAACTGCACACAGCAAAGCTACTCCCACAGGGAGGAGAACTCCAGCAGCTCTTCCACGGGCTGTGGATGCTCCTCTTGGAAGGAATGGCCTGAAGGTCACCCTCAGGGATGTGCTGAGACACCTTAAATGCCTTGTCCCATCTGGCTGGGCACTAAATGACCCCACAGCTTCCCAAACTCCCTGTTGCCTCTACAGTTTCTCCTGTTACCTCAGTTTCAGGTTGAAGGTGCCCTCAGCGAGCCTGTGGCTCGTGGGTGTTGAGCAAGCCCAGGGCTTGGGCCAGTTGAGGAGCAGATTTGCTCAGAGACCTCACCGGGTGTTTCATTACGATGTGCAACGACCTTTGGGGATGGGCTTTCATTTGGGAAAGGATCTTGGAGTCATTCAGGCTCCCCAGCCATCATCTCCCCCACTTTCACGTGGCATCTTGATGTCCTGAGGGTTTGCTTGTCTGTCGCCAACGCCTTCATCTCTCCCTGCCATGAGTTAATTGCCACCGAGCTCTCTGATCTTCACGACTCTCTTGTCATCTTCCCCACTCCTTCTCCAGGAGCCTTTTCCCAAGCTTGCTCTGCCTGTGTGATTCCCTGTTCAATCACTGATGCTGGCACTGAACACCTCTATTTATAGCACTTATTTCTTTATCACTGCCTTTGTGTGGCATTTCGTGCCCTTCGTTTTCCCAGCTGCCACAAACCTTCTTCAAATCTCATAATTCAGGAGTAGTTTGGACAAGGGGGGGCTTTGATTCCTTCAGAGTTTGTTTTTTTCCACTTAAAATCAGTTTTTAATACAGACACCACTTCACAGCCGAGTGCTGCTATTAGGGATTCATTCAGTTTACCAAAAACTTGAAAATAACTGAATTGGGCTGTTTGGTTGCCTGGATCCTTGGCTGGTGAATGCTTCCAATTATAATCAATTCATAGAGGTGGGGGGGTGTCTACATTTCCCTTAATTCTTTCCTGTCTGCTGCCCTGCTGTTTTCTGTGATAAATCCTTGTGGCTGCAAAAATTAAAATGCCAAGATAATACTTAAGATCAGCTGCCAACAGCCTCCTTTGCTGGGCCCTAAGATCTTCCTGCTCTCCCCCAAAGCCTGTTTTATCTCTCCAAAGGCTGGAAAGAAGCTGTCTCTCAGTCTTTTTGCTTCTGCCATTGCTCAGACTTTCTAGTTTTCTGCCTTTTTTGAATTTCATAGCCTGCCAAGATTTTTTTTTTTTTCCCCTTTGGATTATCATTATTTTCCATGTTTTGTATGAAGGAGTTGTATTCCTATTCCGAGCATTCGCTTCCCCCTCCGCCCCCTTCCTTAAAGCCACTCCTTTTTGGGAGATGAATGAGAATTATAATGGGAATTCTCCCTCGTAGTACTGAGAGCTGCTGTCATTTTCCCCAGCTCTTGTGGCTTTTAATTCAAGAGCAGAAAGAGAAATCATGGCAGTTTGTGGCCTTTCAGCACAAGCTTTGGAAATTACTGGCGTTTTTTTTCTCCCTGCAACGATGGAATTTCACAATTCAGGTCTCCAGGTCTGTTGTGGAGTCCCAAGGGATGAAATTGCCCTCTAGAGCCTGTGTTTACATTGTCTCTTCCAGAAAGCTCGGCTTTAACAACATGGTGATTAAATTAGATGACAGATTGAGTTTCATCCTTCGGCATTTCCAGGGAACTTTTAATTCCACCATCAGCCACCCTGTGGTTCAGCTCTGCTGCAGCTTGTGCTGCACTTTCTCTGTGCTCCTTGGGACCAGTTTCTGCAGCCACAGCCTCATCCCTGCTGTCCCTTCCTTCTTGTCCTTTCTCCAGCTTTGGATGTGAGACAATTCCTCAGAGTTCCCCTCTCTGCCCCAGCCTCAGGGATGAGTCAATTCATTCTGCTCTGCTTTGGCAGCCAGGGCTTGGGAGAGAGGCAGGAAACTTTTCCAAGCCTGAAAAACCTTCCTGGTGAGGGGATTGGTGTGGAAGGTTCCCGTTCCAGGGCTGTGGAGCCGTGTGGGATTCGTTACCTGGTGCTGGGAGCTGCCAGCCCAGCCCAGCACGAGCAGCTGGGGCTGAGGGGCTGCCAGGGACAGGAACCAGCTCTGGCTCCTCAGGTGAGTCCAGAGGAGGCCACAGAGCTGCTCCGAGGGCTGGGTCCCTCTGCCCATGGCAGGGGTGGAACAGGATCATCCTCAAGGTCCCTTCCCAGCCAAACCAGGAATTCTCTACTCAAGCAGAGCTCTGCCCTTGCTGCTAAGGTGACACTGCCTTTAATCTACACAGAGACCTTGCTCCTAGCCTGAAAAGGTGTTTTTCATGCAATTTTCCTGTGCAGCTCATATTTAAAGCTGCAGCATCTGCATGAAAGCCACACACCCTTTATTTGCATGCCTGAAGTGCTGAGCGTGCAGGACGGGCCCGGCAGTGGCTGCACGGCTCAGGATGAGCAGCACACGTGTCCTTCCCAGCACACATGTCCTTCACAGGGTGCATGCAAATGGCCTGGCTGCCCAAACTGAAAATAAACATCAGAAAATGTCCTGGGAATTCTTCAGGCAGCCAAAGCCATCTTCATGGCAAGGGGAACTTCATGAGAGTCAGGTTTCTAAAGTGGCATTTCCAAAATCAGACTTGGGTACTACTGTGCATAGAGTGTCCTGACCTCTGGCCAGGCTGGCAGCAAGAGGAACAAGGTGTTAGAGATTTAAGGGAAGGGAGATGAAGAGTAATGGAAGTATTGGAACAGGGATGAGCAATGCAGGAAATGCATGGAGGTGGAACAGTCTTTCCAAAGACAATTCCCACAGCACACTGTGAGGAGATTCAGGAGAGTTCACCAAAAGCAGGAGGGCACCTGTGGAAGGGAGAAGAGCACGTGGTGAGACACTGAGACATCAGCCACCTCAGGAGAGGTCAGAAATGATGTGATGGAACCAGAGCAAATGCTGAATGGGAAGATTGGGAAGGGAAGATGCAGCAGAAAACCTCCATTCTTTTTTCTGTTGTAATGTGCAAACAGAGGAATTAGAAGGCAGGACCACTACCCTCTGTAAATTACAGCCACGAGAAAGTGCTGTCCCTGGCTTAGGAGGACTCAGGAAGGGAGTGGTCTCAGGATTGCTTAGAGTACTCCTAAAGAGTGGTGTGAAAAGTGTGTGCTCTGAAAAGTGCTGTCCCAGAGCTCCAAGCAGCACAGGAGGAGACTCAGCGTGAGGAGATCACCCCTGTTTGGTCTGTGCCTGGCACAGCACAGCTGGCACAGCTGGCTCCAGACACAAGGTCCCACACCAGCCTTTCACAATTCCCTTGTTTTAGCCCAGCAGGTCTCACAGCAGAGGCCTGGAAATCCTCTGGACCCCGTGTCCTTCACGTCAGCCCCCTCGGGCCTCTCCTCCCAGCCTGCAGGTGAGTGGTCAGAACTTTCCCCTTTGCTGCTCTCTGCACCTCATCTTGTACCTGCTCCCCCTAAGAAGAAATGAAACCAGCCCAGATCCCTGCCCCTGACACACTGTCCTTGTCAGTGAAGGGTATGACTTGCACAAAACTTCTTGCAGACCCTCAGGCCCGATGGAGAGGGCTCTTTGCAGATGCTTTTCCCCAGAACAGTCGTCTTCTGTCTCATCAGGCAGCTTTTGTCAGTCCTGGTTACACGCTCTGTCTAGTTTGGGCTGGGAGCTCCTCAGGGCCCAAAGACCTCTCACCCTCTCCTGTCCCCCAAGTGTCCTGTGCACCAGAAGCAGGACAGGAATAGCAAATCACCATCAAAGTGATCAGGAGTCATTTGGGAGCAGTGTGTTTCGCACAGCAAGGAAGGAAACATCCGTGGCTGCACCAGGGAGAGCGGCACCGAGTGGAGAATGTCACAATCCCCTCTGTCCCCACTTGGGAGTTTGAGGAGAATAATTTGATTGAAAGGCAAATCCTTTAATCTGCAGATATAAATCAGCAGAGTGGCAGAATTGCTTAGGATGGAACATATCATATAGGGCATGTCCTGTATGTCTTTTCCCTTTAAACAACCACGGGCCCTCCAGCTGTTAACCTATTTATAAAAGGTAACTTAAGGCTAAGCGCAAACTCCTGAGGACATTTCATTCTGTCATTACAGCACAGATTTTTCTGCCTCAGAATAATTGAGCTTGGTTTATGAAGGCCCAGGCTAGGGAAGAGATCAGCTCTGCTACTAAAAGCCCTCTCCAGAGGAGGAGGATGAAGCATTCCAGAAGGCCAGGCTGCTTCCAAGGACGAGGCTCTGCTTGGAGAAAGAACGATGCAAATGTCAGCTACTGCATCCTGACAAGCCCCTGCAGGTTCTCCTCTTCCCACATGTGAAATGCCAAGCTCCTGCTCCTGTGCTGTGTGTGGGAAGTGTCCCAGGTCACTCGCAGCAGGACCTGTGGTGCAGGACAGCAGCAGGAGCTGTGTTTTCTGGGAGCTCTTGGCAATGGAAATCCCTGCCCCAGCCTCAGTGCAGCCCCCAGCCACCTTCCTCCTCCTCCTCCTCCATGGCCCCACATGAGGTTACAGCTGACGGAGAGATCCCAGATCAGGAGATCACGGGGTGTGCCAGCTGCAAGGCAAATCCCATGACCAGTCAGAGAGCCTTGACAGGTCTCTGGGATGGCAGGGATCCCTGGCCGAAATTCCATGCCTTCCATTGTGCTGGTGACAGCTTTGATGAGCAGAACAGCCCTGTCTGGCTGGCAAATGTGACCCACAATGCTTTTGCTGTCTCCAGAGCAGCGTCCTGCCTCATTGAGGAGTTACCTTCCCCTTGCGTCCCTGATCCATGATAGGGGAATGATGAGACATTTGTTTTGTAAGAGTATTCAAATTCTCCAAGCTACTTACAGACATTCACTTTCAAAAGTGAATGAGGTGAAATTTCCTGAAAAGGAGAGTCTGTGGGTGCTGCTTCAAGTGTGGAGGCAATTCCCTGCTCCACTCAAACCCTTTCCAGATCTGCTTCATGAGTTTTTCTCCTTGACAAAGTTTGGGTTCATTACTTACTGACTGCACTGCTGGGCATTCATTTTTGGACATGACCCCTGCATGGGCTCTGCTGCCTGTCTGGAATGAGTGAGGGATGTGAGGAGTGACAGCTCAGCCCCTGGCAGCACCACTTTCCTGGAGCCCAGACAGACCCCAGAGCCAGGACAGACCCCGGAGCCTGGACAGACCCCGGAGCCTGGACAGACCCTGGAGCGTGGACAGACCCTGGACAGACCCCAGAGCCCAGACAGACCTCAAGAGCCTGGACAGACCCTGGAGCCTGGACAGACCCCGCAGTGCCCTCCTGGGCACCCACATCCCGTGCTTTGAGCATGGAATGATGAACTCCTGCCAAACAGGCAGGAAAGCTGCCCAGGTCGTTACTGCTTATCTCCACCGCTTGTGCTGTCAGTGCCCTGGGACGGGCCGTGTCACCCAGCGTCCTTCATTTGCAGCGCTCCCATCAAAGCGGTGACGAACGAGCGTTCCCCACACTGAGCTTTCCCTTTCCAGCTCTCCCGCAGGTGACTCACCCAGTGCAGGTCAGGCCCACGCTGAGAGCAGCCCCGCTGCTGCCTGCCCTGCCTGCCCTGCTGGGCTAATGGGACTGGCCACGAGTGACTCCTTAGGGAGATGAGCTGGGCCCTTTCCCTTTTCCACAGCCACTTTCCCTGTCTGGCTTGATGACAGGGCAGAGCCATTGCCTAAACACCTTCTCTCCTGCCACCAACCCCACCAAACAAAATTCCCCCCTCTGCAGGGACGAGGACAGACACACCTGTGGCGTCTCACAGATTTTGTCCGCCTTACACTGAGGACATTGGCTCATGCTGCCCTCCCTTCCAGGCCACATGGAGATGGAGAGGACTTGGAGTCTGGAAAAGCAAGTGGAGAAATAGGTTATTTTCTTTAGAGGGACAAACAAAGATAAAGGAGATGCTTTGAATTTTTGCAGAGGTGAAGTATGTGGGGAGGCAACAAACGGAGTGTGGCCTGAGGTTGCTCCCAGGAAGCAGAGAACAGACATCAGATTTTAAATCAAACCAAGGAAGTTTCATATTAAACAGTGCCCTTGGAAGCTGTGCTAAGCTTGGGTGGAATTCCTTCCTTCCTTCCTTCCTTCCTTCCTTCCTTCCTTCCTTCCTTCCTTCCTTCCTTCCTTCCTTCCTTCCTTCCTTCCTTCCTTCCTTCCTTCCTTCCTTCCTTCCTTCCTTCCTTCCTTCCTTCCTTCCTTCCTTCCTTCCTTCCTTCCTTCCTTCCTTCCTTCCTTCCTTCCTTCCTTCCTCCCTCCCTCCCTCCCTCCCTCCCTCCCTTCCTCCCCACAGTTGCCTGCTGCAGTTTATACCTTACAACAGGCACACCTGTGGCATTACAGGGCTCTACCTGCTCTGCTTTATGATTTCAGGTGTACCTGGCTGGGATTTGGGCGAGGTGTCAGAGCTGTCATGTGACAAGGAGAAGCCTGGGCACACCATCCTTAATCCACCAAAGGTTTGCTCCTGTGTGATCGCTGTGCAGCGAAGGGCTCTCAGGTTTTTCTTCTGGGGAATAAATTCTAGGCTGGGAATTTAGAAGGAATGATCAAGAAGCTCTTTTTGAAGCCAAAAGCAGTCAGCCCAGTGGTAAGACATGCACTGATGTAACCCATTGCTTTTTGTTGTATTACTGAGCCTGTTGCAGAGACACAAAAAGCACTGTCCTGCTCTAGGACCAGTGCACACCCTGTCTCGACACAACAGAAAGGCTCCAGAGGGGGAGAGAGGTGGTTTCCTAAGGAGAGAGAGGCATCTTTAAGTGTCTGATGATCAGGGTAGGCTGGGACAGTCCTGAAATTCAAACCGCTGCCCGACCCTCCCAAATAAAGCCATCAGGATGCTATTTTATCTTGGAGCTTAAAAATAGCCCACGGTACAAGCAGTTGTTATGGATCTGCCTTTCACCAGGACACGGGATTTCCCCTTAGCAGCTCTGGCCCTGGAAAGGTACCGAGGCTTGGGAGGCTGGGACAGGGGTGGGCAGAAGGTGCAGCTTAACCCTGCCTGGATGGGGTGTGCCCCCTCCCACACCTCATGCCAAGGGTGTTTCCTCCCTCCAGTGACCAGACACGAGACACACCTATTTTTGTTTTAATTTAGTCACCATGCTTTGATTTTCTTATCTGGCAGGCCAGCGTGTCCCATATTTTCATGATTTAGTAGCTCTGCAGCTCCCTCTGGGCAGATGGGTGACACAGAGCCCTTGGGGACATGCAGGAGCCTTGCTGTCAACAGACAGGGGATGATGTCCCTCCCTCCCTGCTCCCAAAATACTCTGTAATGGTTTGTCTGTGAGGAATGAGGCTGGATGTTCCTCCTGCGGGGCTGCTGTCACCTCACCAACCCAATGTCCCCTCACGCTCGTCTCAGGGAGTTTCAGCCACAGGAAATGGTTTCACTGAGGGCAAACTGAGGTTACAGTGATGGTGGATGAGGGAACAGTGACTGGTGTCACCCACCTGGACTTGTGCAAGATGTTCAGCTCAGGAGATCTTTGTCAGGGATGTTATGGATGGAGCTCTCGGTGGATAAGGAAGGGGCTGGACAGTCACACTCAGACTTGTGGTCACTGGCTCGGTGTCCAAGTGCTGAGCAGTGACGAGAGGGACGCTCAGGGGTCGGGGAGTTCCAGCACCTAAAGGGACTCCAGGAGAGCTGGAGAGGGACTTTGGACAAGGGATGGAGGGACAGGATACAGGGAATGTCTGTAAACTGAAGGAGGGTAGATTTAGAATGTTTGTTGGGGAGAAATTCTTGGCTGTGAGAGTGAGGAGGCCCTGGCACAGGTGCCCAGAGCGGCTATGGCTGCTCCTGGATCCCTGGCAGTGCCCAAGGCCAGGCTGGACAAAGCTTGGAGCACCTGGGGCAGCAGAACATGTCCTGTCCATGGCAGGGATGATCCTTAAGGTCCATTCCAACCCAAGCCAGTCTGTGATTCCACAGCTGTGCCTGCTGTAAAAACATGTCCTTTCATCCCTCACCGTCCTGCCATCTACACTTCATCCCTTTATCCTGTTTTCCTGCTCTCCTCCTGCCCTCCTGCCTGCACAGAGAGCTGCCTTTCTGGGCCAGAAGGGCCACGGAGGATTAAGAGCAGCAGCACGAGTGGTCCCTGCTGTTCGGCCACCTGGAGGGGTGGCTGGGCGCTCCATCTGTCCCTGGGCACTGCTTTATCACCAGACTCCTTCCAGCTCCTTCACAGCCACGAGTTCCGTGCCACACAGGCGTGCACACGCTCGCAGGGTTTCTCCCCCCCTTTAAATATCGCCCTTTTCTGCCTCACCTCAGCTTTCCCAAAGCATGGGATCTCCTTCATCCCCTAAGCCTCGTCCCTTCGGCCGCGTCTCCTCAACCCCTGTCTCCCCTCAGACCCGTTCCCTCAGCTCCTCTCTCCCCTCAACCTCCATCTCCCCTCAGCCCCATCCCCTCAGCTCCTTCCTCTCCTCAGCCCCTCTCCCCTCAGCCTCTGTCTCCCCTCAGCTCCTTTCTCCCCTCAACCTCCATCTCCCCTCAGCCCCATCCCCTCAGCTCCTTCCTCCCCTCAGCCCCTCTCTCCCCTCAGCCCCTCTCTGCCCTCTCCCCTCAGCTCCTTCCTCTCCTCAGACCCCCTCTCTCCTCAGACCCCCTCTCCCCTCAACCCCCGTCTCCCCTCAGCCCCCCTCTCCCCTCAACCTCCGTCTCCCCTCAGCCCCTTCCTCCCCTCAGCCCCCCTCTCCCCTCAGTCGTGTCCCCCCAGCCCAGCCCCCGCCCTCCATCGCCGCCCTTTGGCCCCGCCCCCGATCCCACCCCCTCCTCTGACCCCGCCCCCGTCCCCGCCCCGCGCCGCACCCAACCGCGCTGCCCGTTCACCGCAGCGCCTCCTCCGCCCCGCGCGGCCGCGCGCCGCCCGCGCTCGCTCTGATTGGTCGGTGCCGGGCGCGGCGCGGCGCTGATTGGGCCGGCCGGCGCTGGCCCCGCCCCCCGGCCAGCAGGATAGTGCGCTCGGCGCGCGGCCAGCGCGGCTCCCCTCCCCGCTCCTCCTCCCGCCGGGCCCGCAGGGGACAGCGACACTCGCCAGGCGCCTCCGTCCCGGCGCTGCCCCGCGCCCCCGCCGCTCGGTAAGGCCGCGGGGAGGGGGCTGCGCCCGGGGACGGGGAGCGGGGACACCGCGGTGCGGGCGCGGCGCCCTCCGACACGGCGGAGGGGGCGGCCCGGGCCGAGCGGGGGCTCCGGCCGAGCCGGTGTCCGGGGGGCCGGGGCCGGGCCGGGCCGGGAGGTGGCGGCGGCCGCGGGGCGCGGGAGCCGCGCAGGGAGCGGCCGCAGCATCCCCGAGCATCTCCCGGGGGAGCCGGCGGAGGCAGCGGGCGCTGCCGGGCGCGGCTTTGTTGCTCGGGGCAGGGGCTGGGTGGGTCCGCGGCTCTGAGGGGGCTCCCGGCGTTCCCCGGCCTTGCTCCCGCAGGGTCCCTTCGGGTCCGGCCTCCCCGGACACGGCCACCCGCGGCTTTCGCTCAAGGGCCGCGCAGCCTTTCCGCACTTCTCCTTGGGACGGCTCGAAACTTTTCGTGCCGCCTTTTCTTCCTTCCCCGCTCCGCTTCCTTCGGCTCCCTCGTATTCCCGGCTTTATAAGGACGGCAGCGGGCTCGCAGCGGGATGAGGATGAGCATGGGCAGAGCTCGGCTCGGAGCGCTGGGTGTGGCGAGCAGGGGATGCGCCAGGCTCCAGGCCTCTGCTCAGTCATCGCAGCACAGCCCAGCCACAAATGCGGGCCCGCTTTCGGGATGAGCAAACTCCTCTCGCACAGCACGGCCGGGCTGTAAGGTACAACAATTAAACAAGAGTTCGTCATGCAGGGTTGATGTTAAGTTTAAGCTCAAGGCGGTGAAGTTTTGGGTTCTGCAGATGCTGTTCTGCTGCCAAAAGCTGCTTCTAAGTGGATCGTGGTAGTATGAGTATTGTATGCTCTCCCTCTCTTAGGGGGGAGTGTTAAAAGCCTGGTCTGTGAACATACTGAACCTGAATTTCGATGTTTAGTTCTCTTTTCTTTACGTGGTTCTTGATCCCTCTTACTTGGTTGTTCCCTCGCTTATTTCCTTCCCCCGATTCCTATATGGGTTGAGCAGATTAACCCGTAGATTTTAGAGTTTTTAAAAAAGTTTTTTATTTACTTTTAAGGCTGGAATAATCTATTCAGTGAACCATGTTCTTCCCAGTTTACAATTCCAGCTGAAAGGCTTCTTGAATAATACAACAGCCATCCAAGTCCTGCTCAGCGTTTCAGTGTGGAGTAACAAGCCTTGCTCAGGGCCTCCTCCTGCTCTGCGTGTGATGCTGCTGCAGCTTCATTTTGTAAACTGAAGACAGGGCTGCACTGGAGTTTTACAACTCTAAAGCCTCTTTTCTCCTTGCCAGGGCCTGATGTCCCATCTGGTATTGTGTCTATAAGGTGCAGTTGCAGCTTGATGAACTCCTCCTTTATTTGAGGAAGAGAAATTGTAACTCAGAATTATTCAGGTTGACAATACAGTTATGATAAAGGTGACTGGACAGGCCATGGGTTTTTGTTTGTTTTTCTTTGTGAGAACCGATGACATTTCTGATTATCCTTCCAGATGCATTTTTGGAAGGAGGATTCATGGGCTCTTTTAAAGTTTTTAATTTTTTATTCTTTTGTGCCTTCTTGCATCAGAAGAGATGGGCTTTTTCAGTGTGAAAAAGAGCTTAACTTACTTGCTGTTGCAAGAGCAGCAATATCCTGTGTCTTTTGTTTTGTTTGGTAATAATTACATGTTAGTGACAAATAATAAGCTTGAAGGCAGAATAGCTGATCTGTTTGTGACTGTGATTGTTGACTCTGAAGCTGAAGGCCGTGGATATTATTAAATCTGTTTTTATGTGTCTCTACAGAAATGACATCAGAGAAAGATCAGATAATACAAAGAAGTGTCAGTGGTTTGAAGATGCCAGCCTGGGGAGTTCAGCTAGAGCCTGGTGTTGCCATGGGTACAGTTTGTGGGTCACCCCTGGTTCCCCCGAGCCCTCAGCTGATATTAGGAGAGGATTATGTCACTCCTGTCCTTAAAGAACAAACGGGGAGGCTGCTGGAGGGTGCTTATGGCAGCGGATCCTGACTTTAGCAGCTTGTTCCTCCAAAGCCAGGGCTGTGCCAGGCACTGTCCCCACCTGGCCACTGGTCCCAGGCGGGTTCCCAGCATGAGGGGACACCGTGGGGCACCAGGGCTGTGCTCTGCTGGCTGCAGCACCTCACCCTGGCACCAGATCTGCTGTAACAACTTGTCTAGTTTGTCTGTGGGGAGCTTTGAAGGTTGTGAGCGCTGGTAAATGATCAGTGCAGCTCTGTTTGGGTGAGCACTGGGGTGGATAATCACAGCACAGGCTCCCACACACTGCTGGAACCAACCTGGGCTTACTCTGGGAGCAGGGTGTGCTGGTAAATGTCATTTACAGGTGGAAGTACTAATTCTGAAGTACTGGGGTTCAGTGCTCTCGTTTGTTCCCTCCCAGGGACAGCAGGCAGTTTGAGTCAAGGTTTTAATTAGCAGAGGATTGCCTAAACTGTTCTGTGATGATATTAAACACCCCCTCACCTCCAACAGCGAGAACAGAAGCAAACTGGGGTTTTGGAGGGTCAGAAGGTGAGGCTGAGTGGAGGCTGGGGCAGGACTGGATTTCCAGCCTTAAGCTCGTTATGTGAAGTCTGATGAGTGCTCAGTTGAACCAAATGAATTACGTATTCCTGCTGGTAAAAGGGCTGACACAGCTGTAATTTCAGCGAATGGAGCTGTAATTATATTTGAGGTCCCAACCCCTGTAGTATTTTAGTGGTTGCCTCTCTTCCCTGGAAATAAATGAATCTGAGCCATTCAGTCAGAGCTCTGAGTTCTTGCAGAGTTCAGGTCTGGTTTGTTCCACTGCATGTTCTTGTTCTCATCTACCTCAGGCTTAAACTCACCTGCTGGTTGCTGAGCCAGTGATGTCTCCATCACTCAGTACTCAGAGTGTTTTTTGTCTCTCTGCTTCCAAATTCTGACCCACACCAAACTTATGACTCAGGGAACCACTGGTCAGACAGGGTTTAGGCCTGTCAGGGTGAATTCAAGCTAATTGCAATTCAAATGAAAGTGATGGTTACTTGAAAGCGAAATAATGTGTGACTATACCTTGATTTGGTCCAGAAAAACCCCAAATAATTTATTTTGCTAGGCCAGACATAGATAGGAAGATAAAATTCCAGTCTCCTCCGCTGAGAATGAAGAGTTCAGGGCGTGTTACTCATCGTGTTGTTGCGAGTCAGATTGCAGACTACAAAATTATAATTTGTGTAGGTACTTGTGGAGTTTCAAAGGCAAATTGGAGTTGCTGATAGTGCTCTGAAAGGCAGAGTTATTTCCTGGAACTTCAAGTTTGTGCTTCCTGTCCCAAATAAAAAGACAAATCTCTTGCTTAGTCAAATGTCTGTGTTCACAGCTTCCTCGTGCTGTAACATCAATTGAACAGATTATTTCTGTGCTGGCTTTTTTTCTCCTCCTTGAAGGCAAATGAAATTATAGTCAGCTGTAGATCAGAGAAACCAGGGGTCTGTTATTACAGCACATGGGAGGGTGGCAGAGAGCTCAGACCTTGAGCTGCCAGCTCTCCACAGAGTTCATCTCCAGAGGAAAGGGTGGATGTCCTTTGGAGCAGGTTCTTGGGAGATGGTGGAAAAGCTGGGCTGGGCAGAGCAGGTAGGACTCCTGCATCCCATGGGGGGATGTCTCCTCCTACAGCTCAGAAACCAATTCCATGGCTTAGTGTTCTGCACATGGGAAGGAATTTCTCGTGGGAAGAAAAGGTCAGTGAAATCAGTTGCTGTAGATGTTATGCAGATTTTAACTTGGTAATGAGAAGAATGAAATACTTGTGGCTCACACTGGTGCCCTGTGTTGCTCATGGGGAGGCTTCTTAATATTATGTTAGAAATGTTTAAATATTTAAATTTATTTAAAATTATTGGGAAATCTGACTCTGAAGGATTACGAACAGGCATCGGTGTGATGCTCTAGCACTCTTAAAAATGACATCAGGACTGTGTTGAGGATTTGTCCCAAGCAAGATCAGTCTGAGTTACTCATTTTTGTTTGTTGCTGCAAGAGCCCATATTTTGGAATGCTGGAGAAGCAAAACTTTTTGTAGTTGTTGCTGTAGAAAACACGGGAGACACTGAGTTAATGGGAAGTGTAGGTTACTCCCTGGATAAAAATGGCTGCACATGTAAATGATGGTGTATTCCAGCTCCATAATGCACTTTGTTCCCTGGAAATGTCTGCTGCAAGGTGGGAAAGTGCTGGGTTATTTATTCTGGAGACAGGAAGGGAAGGGGATGATTTCTTTCCTGGCTCTTAGAAAAGGCTGCTCCTTGCTGCTCTTTTAATCCTTCCCTTATTTCACTCCCAGCCTCTCGGAACTTTTCTCGGGTAGAGTGGCAACTGCTGAATTGGTAGTTCCTCCGGGGAGTAGCAAGATAGCAGCACTGAGATAAAGCTCTCAGTGTCCCTGTGATTTGAACAAAACTGGCAAACAAGAACAATAGTTGTAGTTGCATTATCGAGGGAGGTTTGTGTAACGCAGTAGGCCCTGGATTAACTTTCCTTTGCCAAGGTTGGATTTCCAGCCTCTTGGAGCTGTAACTCCCCTTATGAAGAGAGTTGAGCCCAGCCAAACACCGTGCTGGGGGCTGTCCCCTGCCCCAAATGAGTGTTGGAAGAGTGGCTGTGTGGGTGGGAGGAAGGTTGAAAGCACTAGGTGTATCCCTGAGGAGGTGACGTGACACTCGCGGTGTAACTGCGGATTAACGTGGGATGAGTTTGCCCCGGCTGCGTGCTGGCTATCAGGCTACTCCGAGGAGCTGCAGGAGGCTTCTGGGAGAAGTATGCAGTTAATCACATCCATTAGCATGATTAAAATCCTGATTAGCCTGTGTCACTCACTCCCATTTTCCTCCTACACCTCGCCCCTTTTTATCCGGGGCGTTTGCAAGTACGAGCAGCAGCGAGGCTGGGAATCGTAGATGGATCCCAGGATTCTGGGCTTTGTGCTGGAACAAAGCTCCTCAGAAAGCTCCCCAGCTGCTGGCTGAACAGAACATCTGGAAAATCAGCCCTTCACAGCTGGAGGAGCCTCAGCAGGACTGTGGAGAAGCCAGTTGAGAATGGAGCAGGCTCGTCTTGCTCGTGTCCCATATCTGGTGTGTCCTAAGGCTGGGATTTGAACATCTCCATCCCTGTGTGCTCAGGAGCCCCCTGTGCTGGTGACACCTTGGGGCAGGGCTCCTCTGGCCTCCAACAACCAGAGCTGCATGGGCTGGAGAACAAGTCCAGGGCTGGGATGATAGAGAAAGACAAGGCTGAAATTGAGGTTAGGGAAACTGCAGATCAGCTGCTTGGATTTTGACTAGAAGTAGGAAAAAAACAAACAAAAAAAATTAGATAATTATGTAAATTCCTGTGTGCAAAAACTCTCTTTTTTAAAAACTTCAGTGGCTGGGGAGATACTGCGATTCAGGCTGGACCTTTTTGGAAAAGCAAACGTCTCTGAGCATTAGGTCATACACTTCCAACACATTCCCGCCTGGGAGTGAGTCATTGTCTTTTGTAAAATTGTATTAGAGCTACATCATCCCCGAAAGCTGTTTTTCAGCTGAATTTAGGGTGTTGACACTTGCTCTAAACAAAGTAAAACTATGGGAGCATTTATCAGAGCAATTTCAAAGTGTGTTTACATATTCTGGAGTTGTGACTCCTGAAGTGCCAGAGCTCAGTTCATTCTTGTGAGTGGAAATCCTCAGCTCTCACACTGAGGATGGGGCAAATACCTCCAGGTAACTTAAATGATGTTTGTGAAGTGCTTAAAATCCTCTGGAAGGAGCAGAGAAACACCCAGGTGCTTTTACCTGCACTCATTTCTCCTGCCTCCCACTCGATTCTTGCAGGGACTGTGGTGTGTTGCCTCTTGGCTGGAGATACTCTGGCAGTTTGTCCTTCCAGGAGTTGATACTGAGGGTTTGTTTCCATATTATGACTTTATTTTCCCTAACAAAACTTGTTTGAGGTCCCAGCCCTCCTCCACTTCATGCTTTCTATCAGTTTGTTGTGGCAGAAGTTCAGTGCAGTGAAATGGGGCGGTGAGAAATGGGTCGGTGCTCAGGTGGGATTTCTACAATTAATTTTAGAAGCTGCATCAATTCTGTTAAAAGGGAAGTAGAAACAGCTGCTTGGAGCAGGGGATGCCCAGCACTCCTCACACTGCCTTTGCTGGGGAAACTGATGGGGAAATGCTCTCAGTGGGGTGAGGAAGAGCTTGGGGTGAGGAATCCTTGGCTGGCTCTCATTGGAAAGGCTCAGGCTGCCAGGCACAGCTGGATCCCAGAATGATTTGGGTTGGAAGGAGATCCCCCAGGGCAGGGTGAGCTGCAGCAGGTGACACAGGGATGTGTCCAGAGACTCCAGGTCCCCCTGGGCAGCTGTTCCAGGCTCTTCCTCCTGCCCAGCTCCAACTTGCTGCCTTCTGCTCTGTGACCTGGCTCTGGCACTGCTGTCAGCACTGGCTCATCTCCACAGAGCTCATCTCCAGAGGAAAGGGTGGGTGTCCTTTGGAGCAGGTTCTTGGGATGGTGGAAAAGCTGGGCAGGGCAGGAAGGACCCCTGCATCCCGTGGGGGGATTTCTCCCACAGTCTCCCCTCATGTGGGAGATGCTCCAGCCCCCAAATCCAAATTCAGTGTCGCTGTGTTTGCTGTTCACTCCATTTCAGCTCCTCAGAAAGGGAAGCTGAGTGCAGACAGCAGTGAGGAGAGGGCAGGAATTAAACCCTTTGAACTGCTGTGAGCAGGATGCAAATGGAAATCTGAACGTTGTGCTTCTCTGACAGTTTTCTGTAATCCCCTCTGGGAAGCCCTGGGCATTTTTAAGCACATGATTCTCAGAAGTTGAGCTGGGCCTGGGTTTCAGGCAGACTGAGAGGATGAGGTTGGCTCTGCTGGAAGGTGGTCCCTGGGTTAGGCTGAAGGCCCCATGGCCTGGGAGATGCTCCTGGTGGTGACATCTACCAGGGACAGCTTCCCCTGTGGCTGGGTGCAGCTTGGTCCACACTAGAGGAGAAAATCAGCAATGACGTGAAATCAGCAGCGATGTTGGATGTGAAATGCTGTTGGAAATACTGAGGAAAACCCAATTGTAAACAACAGATTAAAGGAAGTGTTTTTAAACGTGGTTGTTGGTGCTGATTGTAGCAATTCCAAGTGCTTGATTTCTGCCTGTACCCTCATTGCTCTCTGCACCCAGGTTCCCTTTCTGGTGCACTGAAATGGTGTTAACACAACAACACTGAATTTGGAATGTTAATTTTTCCTAGAATCCCAGAATGGTGTGGGTTGAAAGATCATCTCATTCCAGCCCTTGCCTTGGACAGGGACACCTTCACTATCCCAGGGTGCTCCAATCCCCATCCAGCCTGGCCTGGGACACTTCCAGGAATGGGGGATTTTGGTGTTGTTGAAGGGGTGGATTCCTCATGGTGGCTTTTTTGTGTTTAACCTCCAAATTTCAGCCACTGTTGCAGCTTTATTAAGTGCAGTGCCTTGTTAAAATTGCTCCTTTGCTTATCTGCACTGGTTTTAAGAAGGTTTTGTGCTGTCCATAGATACTTTCACTGCTGTTAATTAGGTAATGGGAAATTTCTAAACTGGGAGAGCAAAGACAAAAATCCCCAAGCAGCTCCAGCAGAGGCTCTGCAGACAGGGGAGTTGAAGAATGAGACAAAGAACTGAGTCACCCTCTCTTCCTTCCTTTGGGCTCTTGTGGTGGGAGTGAATCGTTTCTGTTTTAAGTCATAAATCGGAGCAATTAGCAAAAGGGTTCTGGATGTTCATGGGTGGATCATTCCAACTTCTCACTTAGCAGGAGCTGTGGATTTAAATAAGCAGCAGTAAATGCAATAGCTGGGGTGATGGCCTGCTGCTGGATTCCCAGTGGGATGTTTGGGATGCACAGCCTCAGAAGTGTTGGATCCAGAGCTCTGAGAGCAGCCCCAGCCCTGGATCCAGCACGGGAAGGAGCTGGAGCTGCTGGAGAGATCCAGAGGAGAACCAGGATGATCCCAGGGATGGAGCAGCTCAGCTGGGAGAGCTGGGAATGTTCAGCCTGGAGAGGAGAAGCTTTGGGGTGACCTCAGTGTGGCCTTGCAGGGCCTGAAGGGGCTCCAGGAGAGCTGGAGAGGGACTGGGGACAAGGGATGGAGGGACAGGACACAGGGAATGGCTCCCACTGGTTGGATGGGATATTGGGAAGGAATTCCTGGCTGGGATGGAATTCCCAGAGCAGCTGTGGCTGCCCCTGGATCCCTGGCAGTGCCCAAGGCCAGCCTGGACATTGGGGCTTGGATAACCCTGGGACATTGGGAGATGTCCCTGCCATGGCAGGGGTGGCACTTCCAGCCCAAACCATCCCAGAGCAGCTCTGGATTCTGGGAACATTTGCTCAGTTCAGCAGCTCTGGGTGATTTGAGTATCTGCTCCTGCCCAGGTCTGCAGGATGTGACTCCCAGAGTGGAAATTGGTTCCACCTCCATGGGCACAGCTGTGCAGGACAGTGGGACACTCCCTCAGCACATCCCTGAGGCTGAGCCCTGCATTAAATCCTTTTGGGTTTAAATCCCCACACAGTGTACATGTCCTGTAACACCACCCTGATGGGGGCTGTGGGTGCCTCAAGCCACGTTTGATAACACAAATTTGCATTTATATATGAAACTACAGTGTATGTATTCCACAGGGTTAATTTTTCCAGGATATCTTCATGCTTAAAGCATACATATTATTTTTCCTTAGGCTGTATTTTAACCTATTTAAGCATTTATGACATGAGAATTAAAGGATATTTCCATCTCGTGTTCTGAGGGCTGGATTTTCTTTAACTGTTGTGGTTTTTTTTAGGTAAAATGTACTTTTTCTTTTTTTTTTTGCATTGGGATTTGGACAGAGCATGTAGGGCAATAGGATCAAGTGTCACATTGGGATTACATATTTGTCCTGAAGTGACCCTCTTAGGAGCTTGCATGGGTGTAATTGGTGAATGACTGGATTTATAGGGATGTATATCTGCATTAGCACTGGTTTGATGTGACTCGAGCTGATCTGCTTTTGCTCCAAACTATTTTCAGCTTGGGCAATTCACTTTTAAGGAGAGATGCTATAATTTGCTTGTATTTTCCCTTAAAAGCAGTGGTGCTTTTACCAGGATTTAACAGCTCTAAATATGAATGTAGAGCAGTGTTGCATGGCATTATCTGGCTGAAACCCAAATTTATCCCAAAAGCTGCACATTTGAGACCTCTGGGTGTTAATGGTGTGGAAAAAACCTTTACCATTATCAACTTTCCAAAATTCTTTCACTGCATCAGTCATTGTCTGGTTCTTAAAACTGTAAAAACTCTTTCACTCGTGGGGTTCTGTATCATTTTGGTGTATTGTGTCCCTTAGCTGACAGCTTCTGTGGGATTTCCTTCTCCTGGAAAGAATTAAGGTGAATTTGGAGGTGTTGGGGAACATGAAGGAAAGTGCTGGCAGCTCCAAGCTGCAGGAAGTTTTGGAAGGTTCCAGGTGAGAACACCTTTCCTCGTGGGCTCTGCTGGGCAGGGACAGCCCTGCCCTGCTCTGGGGTCCCTTCAGGTTGTGAAAAATGAGGTTCACATATTTTTTAATAAAATTTAGAAGTTTAATAGACAATTAGGAGATAAAAATAAAATATACAGGTACAGCCAGGTGTCTCTGCATTCACCTTACTAACAAAGGATTGTCCCTTAAAAACAGAATCCTACTACATATCCATAAATTCTCATACATATTCAGACATTCTTAATTTTTTTTATGTTCCTTTGCTTAGTTTTTACCTTGCCTCCTTCCCAATGGATCAATCTTCTTGGTGTCACTGAGTTTTATATCCTCTGATAAATGCAATAAATCCTTCTCTTGGAGGTCTTCACTTATAACAAGGTGCTGCTGGATGAGTGCAAAGCCTTCAGCTCTAAAACATCCATTTTCACTTTTTCCTTCCTTGTCCTGAGCTGTGTTTGTGCCACAGCTTTCCCTGTGCTCCCCCTTTCCTGCTGCTCTGCCCTCTCTCCAAAACTCCCCCCTGCTTTTTTTCTCCTATATTTGTTTTCTCAGATCCTGTTTAAGGCCAGCTGAATTTGTTCAGTGTAGGGTGGGTTTCTTTTTTTGCTACAAAGACATTTTTAAAAGGCTGTTGGAGGGGTGATGGGAGCACAGAATTTAACACACTGCTCCCAGAAATCCTGACTCTGGCTGGCATCAGCTGATGGTGTCTTGTTTAAACATACCACAGACCTGATGTTTTTTCCCCTTGGGGTTTGACTTCCTGTGATAAAAGGAGATTCCCTTTTAAAGCAGAGCTCCGTGGTTATATAATGAGAGAAGGAAATACTCCAAAAGTGACACTGGGAGAATAGAGAAGTTATTTTAGTGACTGACTGTTAGACAGGAGAATAGAAAACTTGCTCAGGAGGGCAATGGTAACTCGAGTCTCCTTGGGAAGGTGAGAGGAACACATTTAAGGAATTAAGTGTGGGAGTGACCAGGGCAGAGCAGTGGAAGGAAGGTTCTGGTGAAGACAGAGCTGTCCAGTGCACGTCTAAGATTCCTCTTGGAGGATTTAACTCCTCCCAAACTGTTTTTTTCTCCTCCACAAGCTGCTCCCCAGCACCAGAAGTCTCCAAGTCTGAGCCTCCGAGGGCTGTGCTGGCTTTGGCTGTTGGATTTGAAGCCATGAGTAGAAGAAACATGAATTTGTGCATGTGGCTTTATCTCTGTGTGTCCCCAGCAATACCAGACCAGGGAATGAATTAATTCCCCCCTTTCCCCTTTCCCCTTTCCCCTTTCCCCTTTCCCCTTTCCCCTTTCCCCTTTCCCCTTTCCCCTTTCCCCTTTCCCCTTTCCCCTTTCCCCTTTCCCCTTTCCCCTTTCCCCTTTCCCCTTTCCCCTTTCCCCTTTCCCCTTTCCCCTTTCCCCTTTCCCCTTTCCCCTTTCCCCTTTCCCCTTTCCCCTTTCCCCTTTCCCCTTTCCCCTTTCCCCACTGTTGGTGGGGTAAAAAAGGAAGTTTCCAAAGCACTTTGCTGTTCCTCAGCTGGGGTTTTTGGGAGTCAGGGATACAAATTCCCAGGGAATCCAGCTACATTCTGGCAGGGAGTCACTGAACTCGCTGAGCTTTCCTAATTCCTGCCCTTGGAGTTCAAACCCAGCACTTCACAAACCCCACACTCCCTCCAGACACTGCTCCTGCAAGTCTGAGCTCCCTGTGGGTTTAAAATGGAATCTTGATTTCCCTGGGCTGGGATGTGCCTACAGAAACAGGGAAAATGCCCACGATTCATCAAAATTAATCTGTTTTTCTGGCTAGTCTGGGGTATGTTTATTTTTTCTAGTATGTAATTTATCTGTAGAATAATTTTTCAGCAGGCAGATATGCTGACTGTGCCTGTTAGGTTTCCCCAGTGAAATTCCCTGGCAAGCTTCACTTCTTCCAGGATCATTTTGAGGTGCTGATGTAATCAAAGGGTTGAATGTGAACTCAACGAGAAATTATGTAGTGCAAAGTTTGCTCTTAAAATCCAGGAAGAATTCAAGTGTGTTATTTTTGTGTATTTTTAGTGTAGCTATTTGTGCTATTCAGTAACTTTGCTGGTTGTTTAATTAAGAGATGTCAGTTTATTGCCTGAGGAGGGGGGGAAAGCAGGATGGACGGTTACAGATCCTTAACACCTCATCAAAATTTCAGTGGGAGTTATTTTTTCAGCTCTATTTGAATAATTAAACATTGTGCCGAACTAATTTTGCAAATGTGTGTGGGGGGGGAGCACAAGGAGTAATGAAAATAG
Source organism: Poecile atricapillus (assembly GCF_030490865.1). NCBI lineage: Eukaryota > Metazoa > Chordata > Aves > Passeriformes > Paridae > Poecile > Poecile atricapillus. The sequence goes on along the minus strand of NC_081250.1, from coordinate 1,100,699 downwards.
TTAATCTAAATTGAAATGCATCAGAGCATCCTGGTTATACAAGTGTAACACCCTGCTTTATTCTAAATAGTTGTATTACTTAAAAAAGACTTCCTAACTTATAAACTGTGGTGTGAAATAGAAACATAGATTGGGAAATGATCCTCTGAAAGACAGAAGTGAAACAGGGGGGCTCTGGTGATGAATATCTTGTTTAACACAGATCACCTTGAGCAGTATAATTTTCCATACTGAATTTTTAACCCTTCCTTCAAAGCAAGGAAACTTCCAAACTGCCTCAGAGGACCTGCATTTTTGTCCTTAAATTAGTTTAGTTTTCAAATGAATGATTGTAGAATCTCATTATTTATGAAACAGAAGCTTTGGATTAAGCTCAGATGTTCCTTTATTAGAGAATTCCAACTACAAAGGGAGGCTGGGCATCCACCAGCTGCACTCACTGACTGATAACAGGCTTTTCAAAGTAGTTTTCTTTCAGCAATCCTGTTAATGCTTTCAATTCAAGCCTAAACTTTTTTTTTGTGGGATTAGGGGTAAGAAGGAAAAAAAAAAAGCTAAATCAGAGGAATAAATGGAAATAATTCAGCATGAAGAGCGGAGCAGGAGGGTGAGGTGAGTCAGTGATTGTGATGTGGAAGTCAGCAGGACACTGTTGCAATTTACAGCATATTAAATCAGAATGTGGGAACTGTGACAACAGATCAGGCAACAGGTTCATGGACGTGGGTTTGTGCAGGGCAGGTTTGGTTTCTGTTTTGTCCTTTTTTCATCCCTTTGGTTTTTAGCTCTTGGGTGGTGGGGAAGTGTGGGCAGTGTCCCCATGGCTCCTTGTTTGTGCTGCAGCCTCTGAGAGCTCTGTGTGGGCTTCAGATCACAGAATCCACATGGGCTGGGTGGTAAAGATGGTCCAGCTCCACCCCTGCCCTCTCCTGGAGCCCCTTCAGGCCCTGCAAGGGGCTCTGAGCTCTCCCTGGAGCTTCTCCTCTCCAGGGGAACATTCCCAGCTCTCCCAGCCTGGCTCCAGAGGGGCTCCAGCCCTGGAGCAGCTCCAGGGCCTCCTCTGGATCTCTCCAGGTCCCTCCTGAGCTGTTGGATCCAGGGCTGGAGCAGCTCCAGGACCTCTTCTGGATCTCTCAGGATCTCTCCAGGTCCCTCCTGAGCTGTTGGATCCAGGGCTGGAGCAACTCCAGGACCTCCTCTGGATCTCTCCAGGTCCCTCCTGAGCTGTTGGATCCAAGGCTGGAGCAACTCCAGGACCTCTTCTGGATCTCTCCAGGTTCCTCCTGAGCTGTTGGATCCAAGGCTGGGGCAGCTCTGCAGGTGTGGAATCACCTGAGGGTGCAGAGGGACAGAATTCCCCATTTCCTGGGCTGGGATTGGCACAGGGGGTCTGTGACCAGGCAATGTTGAGCTTCTCATCCCCCAGCACCCCTCAGCCCTTCCCCCAGAGCTGTTCTCCATCCCTTCATTCCCAGCCTGGATTTGTGCTGACGTTGTTCAGGTGCAGGACCTTGCCCTGCTGAGCTTGGCACAGCCCCACCTCTCCAGGCTGGCCAGGTCCCTGTGGGTGCCCCATCCCTTCCCTCCAGCTGGGACAGCACCCACAGCTCCGTGCCACCAGCAGGGTGCCCATGCTGCCCCAGTCCCAGCTGTTTCATTTGATTTTTTCAGAGTCTTTCCATCTTTGAAGCAGAAAATGCCTTTCCCTCCTCAAAGCCAAGCGCTCTGTGCTGAGGAAATAAAGCTAAAATCTCAATACTGACAAGTACAAAACATTATCTGTGCCTGGCACTGCCACCTTTGTCCTCTCAGCACAAGGTTTCACACCTGCAGCTCTCACTGAACACTCCTCCCCCTGCTTATCTCTTGTGAGGGTTTTGCTGTTGAGCTCTCAAACTGCAGGAGCTGAGATTTCTAGCTGAAATATTTTATATTGTGCTTTTCAGAAGCAGAATATCAAAAAAAGGGGTTGTATCATCTACTAAACAGGGATGTAAGCTGTGTTTTATTTATCAGTTATTTATTTATTAGTTTATTTATTAGTATTATTTATTTATTAGTATCAGTATTTATTTATTATCAGTTTTATGGAACTGAGATGTTAAGGTTTTTAATCTGGGAGTTGTACGTGGATTGTTGTCTCTCAGCAAGGTTTTACTAAATTCTGTTATTCTGTTAATTTATTTTTTAAACATTCTTTTGAAAAAAAATAAAAATAAATGAGTGTTTTAAGATGCTCACCGGGTTGACCAGATTCAAGGCTTTTACTCTCACATGTCCTTTGTGTAAATTCTGGGTTAATTAAGTGACTCATTTATTCAGTCTGGCTGAGGCTGCAGAGGCCAAGGAAGCAGCACATGATGGGGTGAAGGAAAAAACAAACCCAGCATAGGCTGAAACTCTTTGAGGCATCTGAGCTTCCTTCTGGAAAGTGAATAGGGAATAGGCAGCCTGGGAGATCTGCAGGATTGGGCATTTCACAGAACATAATCAGAGGTTTTTTTGATTGCTGAACACTGCAGGGTTTTTGGTTTGTGTCCCCTTCATTCCTGAGGCCTGGCTGTTAATGAATGTCCCTGTGCTGTGGCAAATCTGAATTCTGCATTTCAGCTGGCATAGGGAAGGGTTAGATGGGATATTGGGAAGGAATTCCTGGCTGGGATGGAATTCCCAGAGCAGCTGGGGCTGCCCCTGGATCCCTGGCAGTGCCCAAGGCTGGGCTGGATGGGGTTTGGATAACCCTGGGACAGTGGGAGGTGTGATTGGGATGATCCCTAATGTCCCTTCCAACCCAAAACAGTCTGGAATTAGTCTGAACAGTCTGAATTTTGTTTTATTCCAGAAAGTTTCTTTTATGAAACACAGAAGCAATTCCTGACACAGAAGTCAAAACCTGAAATGCCTGATTAGGAAGGGGATGGACAGACCTGAAAGTAGAACCTGAGGATATTTCTTCTTTCAAACACCAAAGAGAAAATAAAGAACCCAAAGTAAAAGCCCCTCCCCAACCCCTCCAGAATTCATCCCCTCATGATTCTAATAATTTGCCTAAAGAATTTAAAAATGTCTTATAAATATTCTAAATCTAAAGAGGTAGAAGTGTAAGAGAAAGAGAGGGGAAGTCCTGAACATTTTCTGAGTAATAAAGTGGATCTTTCTGTAAAACATCTTTACTAATTAATCCAAAAACGAAGCAAACTGAACTACAGCAACTTGAAACAAAAAGCTTTTTGATGGAGTTTGCTGCTGGGAATGAGCTCATCCTGGTGCCCAACTGGGCACTGTGCAGGGCTGGAGCTGTTTGCTGATCCCAGTGTGGGCTGTGGGGTCGTGCTGGGGGAACTGGGAGTGTTGGGCCATCCCACCCCCAGCTTCTCGTAAGATCAGCAAGAATTTGGACTGTGGGTTTGCTGTATTTATTTTTCTGGGAATTGAATTGATTTTAGGTCCATCAAGAGAGCTGGAGAGGGACTCTTGATGAAGGGCTTGGAGTGCCAGGACAAGGAGGAACAGCTTTAAACTGAAGGAGGGTAGATTTGAATTGTTTACTGGGAGAGATTCTTGGCTGGGAGGGTGGGCAGGTCCTGGCACAAGTGCCCAGAGCAGCTTTGGGTGTCCCTGGATCCCTGGAAGTGCCCAAGGCCAGGCTGGACAGGGCTGGGAGCACTTGGGACAGTGGGAGATGTCCCTGCCATGGCAGCAGGGGTGGATTGGGATGATCCTTAAGGTCCCTCCAAGCCAAACCTCTCCAGTGAAAAGTAACAGAAGAGTGAAGAAATGTGGTTCCAATCTTCATTGAGAAACATCTCTTAGGTCTTGAGGTGGAGCCAAGCCAGTTGGAAATGAAAAATCATGTAAAAATCAGGCTCTTGGCTTCATAATTTTAAGTTATTCCTTTTAAAACATAACATGGTGATTCAGTGTGCCTTCTGTGCTTTCTACCTGTTTCTAAAATGATGGAATTGTTGCTTTAAAAGAAGCAATTGATTGGGAAAACTACTTGTAGTAAGGGCAAACCCTGAATATTCAACTTGTGAAATGCTTGTGGGGGTTGACACTGGGATCTTGCTGAGTGGGAATTCAGTGATGTGCCAGAAACACGGAGTTTGCTTCATTCTAAGTCAGCTTGAAACACCAGAAGTTGTATTATTCATTGTTCTTTCAGTTTCTCACCCTGATAAGCTGCTTTTGTTGTCCTTGGAGGCACTGGGAGCCTCATGCTGGTTCCAGTTTAAATTGCAATGTCTGTGTGGAGGGGAGGCCGGAAGGTTTGGAGTCTGCTGGAACTCCAATACAAATCTTTTATTTCTGCCAACTAAAGAAATGCTGAGACCCGTGAAAATAACAGAACTGCACATGAGACAGTGTGTTAGACTCATCTCCCTTGGCTTTGGAATTTGTCTTTAAAATGATGGAGAATGGATTAGAGTTTGAGGTGTAACAGCTCCTACACGTGAGCACAGCAGGAGAGACTGAATCCATCGTGGTGGGGCTGACTCAGGAATCCCCAGTTCCTGGGAGCTCTGGAGCAGAGTTTGGCACAGTTTTTGTTTCCTCAGTGGCTGCCAGATGTGGTGTACAGGCAGTGTCACTGCATTCCCAGCTCCTGGGAGTATTCCCAGCTCCTTGGGAGTATTCCTTGAGTAGTGAATGAAGTGTTGGGACAGAGCAGCAGTGAGGGAGCTTTGCTGGATCTTGGAATCCCAGAGTGGTTTGGGCTGGAAGGGAATTTAGGGATCATCCAGTGCCATCCCTGCCATGGCAGGGACACTCCCACTGTCCCAGGCTGCTCCAGCCCGGCCTTGGGCACTGCCAGGGATCCAGGGGCAGCCCCAGCTGCTCTGGGAATTCCCTCCCAGGCAGGAATTCCTTCCCAATATCCCATCCAAGCACTGGGAGCCATTCCCTGTGTCCTGTCCCTCCATCCCTTGTCCCCAGTCCCTCTCCAGCTCTCCTGGAGCCCCTTCAGGCCCTGCAAGGGGCTCTGAGCTCTCCCTGGAGCTTCTCCTCTCCAGGGGAACATTCCCAGCTCTCCCAGCCTGGCTCCAGAGCAGAGGGGCTCCAGCCCTGGAGCAGCTCTGGGGTCTCCTCTGGATCTCTCCAGGTTCCTCCTGAGCTGTTGGATCCAGGGCTGGAGCAGCTCTGCAGGTGGATCTCAAACCTCTCCACATCCCATGGCCTCAGCACTCCTGGTTTCCTTTGGAGCTGGATGAATGTCTGGTGGCAGGAATGTGTCTGTGGCTCGGCCAGGAACAGGTGAAAGTGTTCATGGACATATGAACAGCTGGGCTTTGCTTTTTTTTTTCCCCCTTAATGAGTCTGAGCTGAACAGTTTTAAGTCCAGATTAAAAGCTGGATGGTATAATTATTTTTTAATTGGTCTTTGCAGTAAGAACCTGTGCATTAAACCACAGAACTTTCTGAATTCCAGTTGCTGTGAGAAATAGAAATTAGGTGGATTAAGTATAATGCTGGAAATTCATTTTACAGGTATCTCTGAAGGATTTTAATTCAGTCATAATTCAGTATTTATTAATGCAGCTTTTGATTTCTGAAGGCGTTATTTGAGGGTTTGGAGCGGCGAGTCTGCGCTGATTTATTTGGTTGTGGTGTGAAGTAACACACGTTGTACTGGTTCCAATCTTGATGAGGAAACTGCTGCTGGTCCTGCTGCATTTTCAGAGCAGGAATCACTTTCCTTGATAAGCACAGAACAAGGATCAGAGAAAAACACTTGCAGCAGCTCCCTGGGCTTAGGCTGTCACTGCTCTGATAACACAGGCAGGGTGAGAGCTGCTCCTCTGCTTTCCCAGGATAAGAAGGTTTGTGGGGATGGAATCTTTGAGGATGCTGAATCTTTCCTTTCTGTTTTTATTTTCCCTGTAGTTCTTATCCAGCTCATTGTTTGTTTACTGTGACTGAACCTTCAAAAATGCAGCAAAGTAGAAGTGCACAGCTCTCAGGGGGGACCTTCTCTCTTTACAGCTACTTGAGAACTTGAGAGGAGGTTGTAGTGAACAAGGGACAGGAGAGGGAATGGCCTCAGCCTGGGCCAGGGGGGGACAGCAGCAGGAATTTCCCCATGGAAAGGGGGCTCAGGCCTTGGAAGTGCCCAGGGAGGTTTGGAATGTCCATCCCTGGAAGTGTCCAGGGAATTCCTGGAGGAGGCACTCGGGGCTCTGGGCTGGGGACAAGGTGAGGATTGGGAACTGGGTGACCTTGGAGATCTTTCCCAATCTGAATTCTGGGATTCTCGTGCCCTCCTCTCCTGGGGCTGCTCCTGCCATGACTTTCACCAGAAATCCATTTAAAAAGCTGTGTGAAGTGCTGTTGAGCAGCTCCCTGCAGGTTTGGGGAGGGGGTGACAGTGGCAGCCCCTGGTGTGTTTGGGGTCTGGGTGTGCCCAGCTCCTCATTCCCCTTTGCTGTCTCAGATCTTGTAGTAATTTCCTCCTGGCTTCTGGTTTTACACAGCTGTCTGCACCTTGTTGTAACCTGTCAGCAGCTGATGGTGGCTACTCAGACTCCAGCCCAGTTTTTCACGCTGAATTGAACAAATCTGTTTTTTCAGGCAGTTGCATAAGGGGAAGTGACTGCTCATCTTCTGTTCCAGTTATTTTTTGTTGGCTTTAGAAACTTTTTTCTTTAGAAACCTTCATTCCTCTACTGCAGTTGTAAATAAACATCTGAAGGATCTATCAGGTGATTTTAGGGCTGGCCACTGTTGCCTTGAATTTGCTAAGAAGTGACACTGCTTAAAAATCCCTAAAAGCCACAGTTTTGATGCAGAATAAATGAATATGTTCCAGCTAAGTGCAAGAATTTATCCACAAGATGGCTTTGAGTCTTACTCTGACTGGTTGGTTTTCCAATAAAATTAACAAAGGGAAACTTACCCCTTATAAATGGACTTTTTTTTTTGCTGGTGGGTTTGTCTTTCAATCTGAGTCTGAAAAGCTTGGGTAAGGTGAGTGTCTTTATGCCTTGGAAATGTGATCAGTGAGCTAAGAAGCGAAGAACTAAATGTTAATGACCTTAACCCTATCTAGCTGCACTGCCCTGACCTTTATCTGCCATCTCCCCTTTCCCCAGGTACAGGTATCACTTTCTGCTTGCACCTCCCAGAACAAATCCGCTCTGATTTATCTGCAAATCTGAAATAACAGGAGAATGTTGGTTTTCTCTGGTTCTCCTGCACCCTGGTAGTGCCCAAATTCTTCTTTTCTGGGGTGGAGAGAGTTTGGTTGTGCTGAGGATCGCTCAGAGCTGACCTAACAAAGCTCTGCCTAAGCTGAGGTGCGAGTTCTGTCAGGTGTTGGGCACTGCTCACACACAGGGGAGGTCAAGTCATGCTTTGAGGCTTCTCCTGAATTTGCCAGGAGAATCTGGAATGTTCCATGAGTGACTTTGCCCAGCTGGAATCACAGTGGGGTCCTGATAAAGTCAGTGTGTAATCAGGAGTTTAATATTTTAGTAGTTTTGGTATCTCAGGACGCAGATATTGCTTCATTCTTGCAAATCTGGCCTTTTCCACATAAAACTTTCAGGTAACAAATCCTCTGAAAACTGGAATATGCTCATATTTTGAATGGATTTGGTTTGAATTGATTCTGACTCCATGTTGTCTGCAATGATTTTGAGTTCATTAACTTTTATAGCAGAGGATGCCCTCTAGTCTAGAACACAATATAAAAGATGTAGAAGGACTTCAGCTAGGAGCCTGGAAAGATGGGACATGGGGAAGTGGTTCAGAGTGAGAGAGAGTAGGTTTAAATTGGATTTTGGGAAGGAATTCCTGGCTGGGAGGATGGCACAGGGAGCCCAGAGCAGCTGTGGCTGTCCCTGGATCCCTGGCAGTGCCCAAGGCCAGGCTGGATGGAGCTGGGAGCAGCAGTGGGAAGTGTCCCTGGAATTCTGATTCTATGGTTTATGTATTTTGACACTAAACAAAGCATCTCCTCTCTGTGCTGCTGACCAGCCCTGGCTACTGGAAAAGCTTTTTAGTGGAAGAAGGAGGGGAAGGAAAACCCAACCCGAGCACACCCCAGTGCCAGGGTTGTCTCACAGTGCTCATTACCCTGCAGTGCAGGCTCAGGTTGTCCCCTGCTACAGCAGCACAGCCAGGAGCTGTAATTCCTCACTGTGCAGGCTCCAAATCAGCAAAATTGGAAATATTCAGCTGTCAGACAGTGGGTCACGTAAGGCCTGGCCAGTTTTGCCTCTGTCCTCAGCAGAGGAATCTGAGGATTTGGATGGATCCTGGCATGGGCAGGAGCTTGGGGAGGTTCTTGTGTGTAAAGAAAGGAGGAGAGTTGTTGTTTGGTGTAGCTCACAAATGTTTCAGATGTGCAAGGGGCAGCTGGTTCAGTAGCAGGAGGTTCCAGAAAACAAGCAGGGAAGCTCAGTGATTTCTAACCCTGCAGCAGCAGCAGCGGTCCTGTGTCTGCACAGGGTGTAAATGCCTTTTTTACCTTCCTCCTCCTGATCCACATCCATGGTTTTGCTCTTGTGAATTCACAGGGGAATCAGCTGATGGTTGAGACTTTAAACCTGCTGTATTTGTGCAGTGGAAAATATTGTTTGGTTTTTAATGTGTTCCTCAAACACTGCTTGTGTTGCTGTCTGGCATCAATGAAAAGACAAAAGTTGTAATCCTTTTGCTTAAAAAGAGCGAGGAAGCATCTGCTGTATCATCATTGTCCCAAAATTGATATGGAAAAGGCAACAGCAAAATCCTAGAATCCCAGATTGGAAAGGATTTATGTCTCATCCCATCTCCCTGTGCCATGGCAGGGGCACCTTCCACCATCCCAGGCGGCTCCAAACCCTGTCCAGCCTGGCCTTGGGCACTGCCAGGGATCCAGGGGCAGCCCCAGCTGCTCTGGGCACCTCTGCCAGGACCTTCCCAACCCTCCCAGCCAGGAATTCCTTCCCAATATCCCAAAATCCAATCCTACTCTCTGCGAGCTCATAAAAAAACCACCACTGAGCAGAGGAGATGTGAGTTTGCTGAGGGGTGGATTCATCTTACAGTGTTCATCACCTTTGGTGGGAAAGGTTGTTGGGGACATGAGGAATGCCTGGATTATGTTCCTGCACATCTGAAACACTTCCCCTGAAATACACATCTTATTAAAGCTATAACATATATTTTCAGAGCTTTTAATCCAGTGTCCTGCTCCTGCTGCCAGCCTGTATTCTGTTGAGCTTCAGTATTTTTTTTTCCTTCAAAGCATCCATGCAAAATCTACTGCAATAATAAGTTTCCAATCTGAAAAGCCAGGAATTAAATAAATCCAATTGTACTTTTAGTTCAAGACTGGGGCACTTGTGAGTTGGGGTGAAGCAGCACAGATCAGTGGGACACAGGGACATTGGAAAATGCTCTTCACAAGCACCAAGCAAAGCTCAACTCCAAGAGCACCCAGTGATCTCTGCATGGATCCTTTCCCATCAAATCCTTGTTAGGTGGTTTTTAGGTGCTCAGTGAGGTCCATGAGCTGTCCCTGAGACCTGCAGCTCCCTGCCCACCCACACATCCCCATGGGATAATCCCCTCCATCCTCCAGGACAGGGCCACAGGAGGAGGTTGTGACCTGGTGTAGGTGAGGAGATATTAATGGGCAGCTCGGGCACTTCAGTTATGAAACCTGGCAGGCATCAGCCTTGGAAACATAAGGAGATTTCAGTCTCATGAATTTTCGTGCTTTCTTACAATAAAATGTCAAGAGATGGATGGGAATTCTCCTGGAGCTGTTTGGCTTTGAAGCTGTGGCAGCCTGCCACTGCCACATCTTCCCAAGGAGATGGGAAATGCAAACTTCTCTCCTGTTTGCCCACAGTAGGGCCTGAGCTGGCACTGCAGACAGCATTCCTTAATCTGCTGTAATTTGGTAAAATCACTGCTGGTGCCTGCAGTTTCCTTCTTGGTTTTCCTTTTCCAAAGCTGAGGAGAGACAATGTTTTGTAGTTCCAGTAGGATTAGGGAGTTCTCCATTCTGGGTATGTTTGATACAGAATCATGGAATGGGTTGGGTTGGAAGGGATCATCCCATTCCAAACCCTCTGTCATGGCAGGGACACCTTCCACCATCCCAGGCTGTTCCAAGCCCCATCCAGCCTGCCCTGGGACACTTCCAGGGATCCAGGGACAGCCCCAGCTGCTCTGGGCACCTCTGCCAGGACCTGCCCAACCCTCCCAGCCAGGAATTCCTTCCCAATATCCCATAAAAATCTCTCCTCTTTCAGTTTAAAACCATCACCTCTTGTTCTATCTCCATCTTCTCCCTCTGCCTCACACCTAAGCCCCCTTTAGCTGCAGGCAGGACACAGCTCCATGTTCTGGTTTTGGATGTCTGTAGCACTGCTGACCATTCCATGGACCATTAGATCTGCACATGAAGGGTTTGTGATGGGTGAGAGTGGAATGAAACACGGGGGCTGTTCTGGAAGCATCTGCAGCCCTGGCAGAGGAGCCGTGTGCTGCTCCTGCTGCTCAGGGCATGGTGTGCAGCGAGGAACAGAAAAATCCTTCTTGTGGACATGTTGAACAACCTGTTACACCAAGCTGAGAAGCTTTCTAAGAGACTTTTGGAAAAAAAAACAGCAAAAAGGTTAATTTTTTTAAAAGACACTGAGAGATAATGCCTTGCAAATGTTTGTTCCAGTTGTGGGCTGGGGAGGTTTTGTGCTGCTTTGCTCTTGTGTAGTGGCAGGTGAATTTCTGGAGCTCCCAGGAAGCTGGGCTGATGGGAATATAAAAAAATGTTCAGTGAGAGCTGCTCACAGCTTGGTGTCTCTGGCCACCCTTGTGCTGCTGAGTTCTTTGATGTTTGGTGAATTCTGGTAGTGCTGGGATGTTTTATTTCAGGAGATTTCCTCTTGTAGCCTTTGATTCTGGGTAAAAGTCCTCTCCCACACACTGGTGGGTGCTGTCTGTTATAGATACATTTTATATTGTTGGCTTTTTGCAAATATTAAAATGAATGTTATGTGTATAAGAATGAGAAATTTTGTTGTATTAATATAGTTTTATTTATTTCTGTTATTGATGAAATTTAGAAATAGTAGTATAATACATATATGTTAGGCTATGGCATAGTATTAAAATTAAAAACTGCTTTTGTTTGTATAAGCCAAAGACTGAGAAGAAAAAAAAAATAACTAGAGAACTCCTGCATTTGTAAATTATCTTATCCTGATGAAGCCAGCAGTGACCAGAGCTCTGGGAGAGGAATTTATTGCATTTCTGGTATCAGAGAATGTAAATTTCGATGGTGCCAAGAAGATTGATCTATTGGGAAGGGGGCAAGAGAAAACTAAACAGAAGAACCCCAAAGATCCTAAACAGAATGTCTGAATATGTGTGAGAATTTATGGATATGTAGCAGGGTTCTGTTTTTAAGGGACAATCCTTTGTTAGTAAGGTGAATGCAGAGACACCCAGCCCTATCTGTATACTTTATTTTTTTCTCCTAATTGTTTTTCTATTAAACTTTTAAATTCTATAAAAATTATGTGAACCTTGTTTTTCACATGTCCCAGAGCTGCCACAGGCCAGGATCATTTTCAGATCTGTCTGCTCGTAGCAGCCCTGGTGTGGAGAGCAGGATTTTATACGTGAGAAGGTTCCTGGTCACTTTTAACTCAACTGTGATATTGAGGAGCTCCTTCCTGGTGCAGGAAAACATCTCAGGAAGGCCATCAGTCAGCTTAGAGCCTCTCATTAGTGGCCAAATGACATTTGGCTCATGAAAGCTGCTGCTTCTCCTTGTTGCCATCAAAGAGTTCATTAATGTTCCCCCAGCTAAGGCAGGGCGGGCACTGGAGGAGCTCCAGCCCTGAATGATGATTTCATAGTTCAAGGCTTGACTCTGTTCTTACTGTTCCTTGTATAACTGTATAGAACTGAGCCTTTCTGCATCTCAAATCAATAAAAATGCTGTTTCTGGCCTATAGGATCCCAAAAGATGCAGGCTGGGTAATGCTGGCAGAAGATGGGTGTGGGGATGTGCTTTGACAAATAGAGCAGATGACAGGAGTCACAGTGGATCTGTATTGATTAGACAGAATAGTAGGAAGAATTCCTGAATTCTTAAACCATCTATTTTTAGATGTAATTCGTCTGGGCTGAAGGCTTTCTGTTCCCTGAATTGTTCCAAAAATAAATATTTCAGGAGAGGATTAAACTTGAATGTGAAAGACAGTGTTTTTTATGCATCAGTGTTCATGGAAGGAGCCGGTCAGAAATCACTGTTCTCCTTAAATTTGCATGCTTTGAATCCAAATTAAAGCTGCTTTCACCAAAACTACTCATCCACGGGAGTCTCGAGGTGCTGGTGAGAATGCAACTGTGAGAGCTAATTTTAGCTAATTCAGTCCTGTGAGCAGCAGAGTCCTTCAGCTGTGAAAAGAGACACTTCACTCTTGCTTAAATCACTTTCTTTTTTTATTGAGCTGCTGCTGAACAGGGACAGGCTTTGCTGATTCTCACCAAGGACAATTTCTGCCTTGGGTTTTGGTGCCAGGTTTCTTTTTGGTGTGAATCTGGATGTTAAGGTTGTTTTGTTTTGACACTTGAGAAAAATCTTTGAATCTTTCTACGCATCTTTGGTGTCAAAGTCAGCCTTCCCTGGGTGTTTCCAGGCTCCTGTCACGTAAAGTTTGTGTAACATAGTCTCTCTTGGGAGGGCTCTGGCTTCTGGAACTTTCTATCCCAGGTGAGTGCAGCCCTTGTGCTCCCCAGCCTTCCAGAGCCTTTTGGGAAGGTCCTTGGCTGGTCCTTGACACCGACACTGTGGCAACCCATGAGTCACTCCTCCAACTTCCCAGAGTCATTGCACGTTGTTTCTTTCTTTCAAATTGTTCCTGACATCCCAAAATCCGTGGTGCTATAAAAACAACCCCGCTTGTGCAGCTGCTTATTTCCTGTCTGATCCTATGAACCTCACTGGGTTTTAACTTTGTCAACCTGAATCGCTGCCCAAGACTCTCGTTTTAAAGTCTGTCCCCTCTAATAAGGATGAAATGTGGATGCTGCCAAAGAGAGTCTGCTTGCTTTGCAGTGGAATTCCTTCATTCTTCATTCTTCTTGTGCTACCTGGGACCGGGGAGGTTCATCCCCTTCTCCAGGCTGGAGGATTTGCGTGACTGCCGTGGAATTCTGACTTGCTGTTCATGAATATTTCCCTAGAAAATGATTTCACTCTTCAAGTGCAGTGGAAGTACATCCTGTGTTTTGAAGACTCTTTAAATTATTAGTCTAACTTAACTTCTCTTGGGAGAAGCTCCACTCAAAAGCCTGGAATTAAAAGTAGAAGCAGTCTCTTTCAAATCCTACAATCATTTGTGTTGGAAAAGATCTCCAAGGCCATCGAGTCCAGTCATTCCTTGACCACCTCCAGCTCAGAGCCTCCTTGGGCAGCATCTTCCAAGGCCTGAGCATCCTTTCCATGGGGAAATTCCTCTTGGTGTCCACCCTGAGCCTCCCCTGGCGCAGCCTGAGGCCGTTCCCTCTTCTCCTGTCCCTGTTCCCTGGGAGCAGATCCCAAATCCCCCTGGCTGTCCCCTCCTGGCAGGGAATTCCAGAGAGGGAAAAGATCCCTTGGGATCCTCCTTTGCTCCAGCCTGAGCCCCTTCCCAGCTCCCTCAGGAATTCTCCAGCCCCTTCCCAGCTCCCTCAGGAATTCTCCAGCCCCTTCCCAGCTCCTCCAGGAATTCTCCAGCCCCTTCCCAGCTCCCTCAGGAATTCTCCAGCCCCTTCCCAGCTCCCTCAGGAATTCTCCAGCCCCTTCCCAGCTCCCTCAGGAATTCTCCAGCCCCTTTCCCAGCTCCCTCAGGAATTCTCCAGCCCCTTTCCCAGCTCCCTCATCCATTTCTCCTGGGATTTACTGTCAGCTTTATCCAGATGCCTTGTGCCAGTGTGAGAGCAGGACTTTGATGCTGAACAAAAGTTCATTGAGTGTTTGGCAGTGGTGCCCATGAAGGAAAAAAGTCCATCATACATTTATGGATAAACTCTTGATTTAGGATCTCAGTGAGTTCAGGAACAGGCAAGGAGACAACGTGTAGGGGGTTGTGGCCATAAAGGTAATTTTCCTTCCCATGGCAGGGGTTGAAATGAGATCCTGAAGGTCCCTTCCACCCCAAACCATTCTGCAATTCCTTGTCAGGTTGTTGTAGTTATTGCTCTGGGAAGAGGCAGGGATGGAAATCTGAGCTGCCCAATCTGGATTTCATGGCCACTGTGTATATTTAGCTCAGGGCTCACCAGCTTTTGCCTTTGGAGCTCGGCATCCGACACCCTGGGACCGCTTTATGTGCGGAATGTTGGAGCTGGGATGGGCAACGCCCCTCTTGGCTTCTCCTATCAAGTGATCTTCATGCCCTGTATGTGTTGGAGACACACTGGGAGTGTTGGGAGCTATTTAAAGGGAGCTGTTTATCCAGAGTTTTGGAAACCAAGCCTGAAGGGTGACAGAACAGGAAACTCAAAAGGTTGAGGGGCTTTTTCCTGCAAGGCACGGGAACCAATCCTGAATTTGGGATGGGAAACCAGAAAGTGCTGCTTGTTCAGGGAATTTAAGGGAGCTGATATGGGTTATTCTGATACAGGGAATGGCACATTCTTTCTTTCTGTTATAAACTCAGTGGCACTGAAGTGCATTCCACCAGGCTGGAGTCGCTGGGATAATCCAGAGCATTGCCCTCTCCTGGCATCGTGCTCAGGGACAACCTCTGGGCACACAGAAAATCCTGGGTGCTTGGAACTGGGGACTGGCAATGATGATAATTTGGTGAGGTGGATGTGGGCAGCCACTGGCTTACATCCATTTTTTGGGTGGGTTACCAAGATGAACTCAATGTTTTTCCTCAGGATTAAGCAGAGCTGGGAGTTCATCCTCCAAAAGGCTGCCTCTGGAAACTGCTTGAGATGAGTAGAGATGCTACTAAAAGTAGTAAAAACCTTCAAAATCACAAAAACCCGAAGGGAATTGGTAATGTGTTGCCCTAAAATATGGCTGTGATTTTGGAATTTCTCTGAATACCCATTGCATTACAGATGGGGGGTGTTTGGGTGAGACTGGGAGTAGTCAGTCCAGGGGATTGTGTTTCTGGGAGGGGAATCTCTGAAGCTGGAATGTTCTGTACTAAGGGGATGAGGAGCTGAGGTGTTAGAGACACAGAGTGTCTGGTACCTGGCTCTGACATCCAAGAAAACACTGAATTTCATATAACACCCTAAAAACAACTGTTAAATCAAAAAAACTAAGAGTGCAAGTGTGTAAATTAGAGAGTTTTCTCTAAGTCACTAGGTGAAAAAGTTCAAGTTTAGAGTTTAAACTAGTTTAGAGAGCAGAAGATGGAAGATTTAGGGTGTCTCTGTCTTTTTTCTTCATCTTCTTCTAGAGGTTTTTGAGTAATAGTAAGTGATTAAATAAAGAATGCCACAGTGCAGCACACAGGTGTAAGGTCATTAATACACTAAGAAAAAATAATTTATGTGTCTATTGTTAATTGAGTGAAAATAAGTATAAAAATAAAAGAATTGTGTATTTTGAGGCCATTTTGTACCATTTGAGCCATTTTAAGCCAGGCAATAGTGAATTGAACTTGAGCAGAAAGTCTAGGGAAGACCTGCCAATAATACATATTCATTATTCTTGATAATATAATTAATTCTGCTTGATAATATATTAATAAACATGAGAAACAAGAATCTAATGAACTTTTAGAATATCCTTCCTGACACAGAACTAAAATGAGCAAAACTCCCTGTGAGGGAATATCTCAGAAGAACTCAGCCCTGAAAAGACCTGCAAGGCTTCTGCAACTCAGAGTCTTCCTTGTTTGTCGAATTTATCTTGTGATAAATTATTCCTAATTTATTCCTATTCCTAATTTATTTTATGAGGAGACAGGGTGAAGTATCTCAGATTATTTTTAAACCCAATACATAAGAAATCTTTGCAGCAACACCGTAAATTTCAGCAGATCTGTTGGTGTGGGGTAAGAAGCACAAATATTTAACACTTGTGCTTGTCAGTGAGAACTCCCCTTAACTTAAAGAGCATCAATTTTACAATGGGGGCACAGTACAGGAATTCTGCCCTTCAGGGGTTATTTAGAGAGCAAGCAGAGGTGCAGCTTTACCAAGGAAAAAGTTGGTTTGCCCAGACCTAGAACCTGTGGTGGATTTTATCTTACAGTTCCCAGGCTGACCCAGCACCGCCCATTTGAACTGGAGCAGTGCTAAATCTTCTCATTTTCTTCAATTCTGCCCAAAAAGAGAGGTCTCTGGGTTGTTTCTCTTAACAAATAAGGTAAAGTTTTAGTGGTTTCTGTGCAAAGAGATTGGAATCTGATGTGTGAGAGTGGATCACAGCAAGAGCTGTGGGATGGACGCCAGGGGAGCAGCCGGTGGGGCTGTGATGCCTTGGGAAGTGATGTGGGTGTTCTCCAGTGGGAAGGAGCTGGAGAGGAGGACCCTGATGGCCCAGTTCATCCCAGTATGGCTCATCTGCGAGCAAAGATGTGGGGAAAGGAGGTGTGGGTGTGCTGGGTGTTAGCAGGGTCCCTCTGTGGGGAAGGGGAGCAGCAGTGGTACCACACAAGAGCTGCCACCGAGCACCTCGTGCAGCTGAATCCTGCTCCAGAGATTCCTCCAGTCCTTAATTCATGTGCTGCCTCCCTTTCCCAGCCCTTCTGAAGGGAGCAGGGCTCTTCTGGAAGGCTTTTCTCATTCCTGAGTGCTTCACTGCTTTGCTGAAGCTATGATGACACTTTTCACTGGGCTGATTCCTCATTTAGCTGAAAGCTCTGGCATTTTACTTCCCTGGAACACGAAATGTCCATCTGTGGGGAGAGGAACACAGATTAGTGTTGGTGTGTGACTGCTGAGCAGGTCCTGAGATGATATTTTCCTGTGAGATTGGCTTGATGACTTGCAGTGGTGGAGAACAAGTTGGACATTTATTTCTCAGCGTGGATTGAAATACTTGAAGTCCATGACTCCATTTATGTTCTCTTCTGCAAGGGGGCTATAAGGAGTAATTAATGGAATAGTATCTTTTTTTTTAAACAATTCACAATTAAGAAACATTATCAACAGAATGTAAAATAATGGGTAGAAGAATTTGGAATGGGACACCCAGGTGAGGAGGTGGTTCCCTGGTAAATCTGGTGGGAGAAGCTGCACTGGAATCAGGGAAAAGCAGGGAGAAGAGCTGGAGCAGATAAGGGTGGGCTCATGACTGGGCTGTGGCTGTCACAGGTGGCTGGGCAGGTGTGACAGGGACTGACAGGGGCCCTGTGAGCTCTTAAGCCATTCACTGAGCACCTGAAATGCTGCTTAGGGCAGGGATGTCCTGATCAGCCTGGATTAATTCAGCTGTAATGCTGTGTTTGGGAAAACCTATTAAAGTGTGTAAGGAGGGAAAAGTCACTCACAGTTTTCATGGAACAACCCAGACCAGCTGAGCAAGTGTGGGTGGGAAACAACAATCACAGGGTGGTTGGAACGTGGGGGGACCTCTGGAGATCCCCCAGGGCAGGGTGAGCTGCAGCAGGTGACACAGGGATGTGTCCACACAGGGACACTCCAGGCTCCCCTGGGCAGCTGTTCCAGGCTCTTCCTCCTGCTCAGCTGCAGCTGCTGCCTTCTGCTCTGTGGCCACTGCTCCTTGGCTCCTGGCTCTGGGCAGGGTGTGGCCCCTTCTCCTGGCCCAGCTGGAGAGATTTGTGTGGATGGATGGGATCCCCTCTGAGCCTTTCCCTTCTCCAGACTGGCCAGGCCCAGCTCCCGCAGTCTCTGCTCACCAGAGACGCTCCAGAGCCCTCAACATCTCTGTGGCCTCTGCTGGAGCCTCTCCTGCAGCTCCTGGTCCTGAGGAGCCCAGAGCTGGACACCAGATTCCAGCTGTGCCTCAGCAGAGCTGAGTAGAGGGGCAGGATCCCCTCCCTCAATCCTGATCCAGCAACAGTGACATCTTACTCCTGTTGAGGAGGCAATGCTAGGAAAAGCTGCCTGGATCACTGGAAAAGGACTGCAGCCAAATCTCCCAAGTTTTAGTTAATTCTGAGTAACACCACTCATGTCCCAGCATCCCTAATTTGCCATCCTGTAATCACAATTCCTTCTGTTTTGTGTCTTGCAGATAAGCAGTTTCTGAGGACTGAAGTACCTGCCCAGGGAACACCTGCTTGTGAGGTAGGAACTGATTTTCTAATGAGCCAGCAGTGGATGTTTAATTCAGCAGCAGAGGTTTGGTACAGCTGTGTGTGCACACCAGAACAGCTGGGCTGGGAGCTGCAGCCACCATGCAGAGACCTGAAATGAGACTTGTGCCACTGGGAACACGTCTGGAATGCACCCACCTTTCCATTCTGTTCTGTTCAGCCTTCCAAGTACTGCTCTTTTTACATCCTTCCAGTTCCAATCCTTCCAGGCAGAATCATGGGAAAGGTTGGGCTGAAGGGACCTTCAGGATCATCCCATTCCCATCCCTGCCATGGCAGGGACACCTCCCACCATCCGAGGCTGCTCCAAACCCCATCCAGCCTGGCCTTGGGCACTGCCAGGGATCCAGGGGCAGCCACAGCTGCTCTGGGAATTCCATCCCAGCCAGGAATTCCTTCCCAATATCCCATCCAAGCAGTGGGAGCCATTCCCTGTGTCCTGTCCCTCCATCCCTTGTCCCCAGTCCCTCTCCAGCTCTCCTGGAGCCCCTTCAGGCCCTGCAAGGGGCTCTGAGCTCTCCCTGGAGCTTCTCCTCTCCAGGGGAACATTCCCAGCTCTCCCAGCCTGGCTCCAGAGCAGAGGGGCTCCAGCCTTTCAGGTATTTATTAAAGTTTCAGACGTTCCTGGAGTTCTGTTTGGGATTAGAGGGTTGGTGTGGAATTCCAGGCTTTTCCTTTCTGTGCCCTCAGACCTTCTTTCTTTGCCTTTTCTGCTTTAAAGGGCTCACATCTCGTTTAACTTGGTCACTCAAATCTTCTTTTTATCAGAGTAAGAGGACTACAAAAGATTAAAATGGGTAAACTAGGCTAAGAAAAACAAGTCTGATTTGATTTGTTAGGAATTGGATCATCCAAGCAGCGGATCATCCAAGTTTTTTATCCTAGCTGTCCTTTGGGGAAGGCACAACAAAGCTCCAGTTCACTGGAATCTGCCATCAGGTCTGCAGTTGTGATGTTGGAGGTGCAGGTGCTCACCTAATGTGGTTTGGGGAAGGAATTACAGTTTATTCTTGATTTTTGTGTGGACTGAGAGACCCAGGTGTCTCCTGCAGAGCAGTTTGGAATTGTTCTTAAATGCTGGTTGTGTCTTGAAGTCCTGAGAGGAATATCTGCTGTTTTCTTTGCTGTTTGATGCATCCTTTTCCTGTAAAAGAGGCCTGAGCTGTCAGTGGCAGTGCTGGTGCCCCTTGGCTGGCAGGAGTGCAGAGGAGTCACACTGATGGAGCTCGTAACACCTTGATTTAACATCCCCATCTTTATCCACTGTGATCTCCTGGAACTGCCTGCAGGCATCAGGAGTCTCCTAAAACTCAGTTATGGGATAAAACTGTTCCTCAGGTGCCTTTTTTTTTTCCTCAGTGTCCTTAAACGGCAGACACAGAGAGAACACAGTAGGTGCAGAGTCCTTTATTTTCAGTGGGGCTGATGCTCCTGGTCACGGTGGGACTGGAAGGGGCTCCTGTGTCACTGTTCCTGGGGTGACTGGAAGCTGCTCCCTGTTCCTGAGGTGTCTGGAAGCTGCTCCCTGCTCCTTGGGGTGACTGGAAGCTGCTCCCTATTCCTGAGGTGTCTGGAAGCTGCTCCCCATTCCTGGGGTGACTGGAAGCTGCTCCCCATTCCTGGGGTGACTGGAAGCTGCTCCCCGTTCCTGAGGGGGCTGGAAGCTGCTCCCCATTCCTGGGGTGACTGGAAGCTGCTCCCCATTCCTGGGGTGACTGGAAGCTGCTCCCCATTCCTGGGGTGACTGGAAGCTGCTCCCCATTCCTGGGGTGACTGGAAGCTGCAGCCATGGCTGTGTCCAGGCTCCCTGGGGCACTCCCAGCTCCTCCTGAGGCTGTGGCCACCGGCCAAACCATCTTAAGTCGTTGTCTCAAAGGCACTTGAAGAGAAGCCAAGGAAGATGGCTTATCTCCCCTGGGTGGGATGGAGGGGGGCCATGCCCAGAGTGCCCCACGTGCTCGTCCCCGTGGCCCCAGAGGTCACAGGAGGTCGGATGTCACCTCCTCCTCAGGGAGAAGCCGGACAGGGAAGGTGACAGAGGAACGGGAGAGCTTTGAGTTTCCTTCCTGCATCTGCCAGTCTTGAGTGGATTTTATTTTTCCTCTTTTCTGCCTCTCTTGGCTTGGCCCAGGGTGGTCTGAAGGTCTCCCAGGCTTCTGGGATGTCTGGACTCGATTCAGGCTTCATGGAATATCTCCAGTTGGAAGAGACCCTTAGGGATCATCAAGTCCCAACTGCCTGCTCCTCATAGAACCACCTAAAACTAAAAATCCCATGACTGAGAATGTTCTCCAGGCACCCCCAAATCTCTGAGAAGTTGTGTTGTACCTCCCAGCTTGTCTAGGGAGGTGACTTTGCCGTTAGGATTTTCCTCCGTGCGTTTCTCCCTTGTACAAACCCAGGAGTTCCAGGCACTCATGTACCTCTCCACATTGGTTGTTCCACGGTTTCAGGACATGCAAACCAAGCAGGTGTTTCCCACAGACTGCATTGAGCAGCTAAAGTGCTTCCTGGAGTGATTTATCTGGGAATGTTTAATCCAGGCTCATTGAGGATGAATAAAGGCAGCTTCCTCCCCCACATCCTCTGGGCAGCTGGGAGAGGAGGAGGAAGGAGGAAGCCTCGCTGGGATTGGGGCACTGGCTGCTCCTGGTTGGTTTGAGCTGGCTGAGGAACATCTTGGGTTCTCTACAAACCTCAACCTGTTCTTTCAGACTGACCCTCAGTTCTTCCTGCTCATTCCATTCTGAGCTCTTCCAGCCAAGCCCAGGGGAATGTTTGCTCATTCCTCTTAAAATGCTGACACTGACCATGCTTGTGGCATCTTCCTTTGGCTCCATGTGTACAGGTGGGGAGAAAACACTTCTGAAAATGTTACCTGCTGGATAAATTTCTATTTTGCTGTGTAATGGCTCTAAGTGAGAAGAAACACCCACAAACTCACATCTTCAGGGTCACTTTTATTGGGGGTGAGGCCCTGGCACAGGTGCCCAGAGCAGCTGGGGCTGTCCCTGGATCCCTGGCAGTGCCCAAGGCCAGGCTGGACAGGTTTTGGAGCACCCTGGGACAGTGGAAGGTGTCCCTGTCATGGCAGAGGTGGCTCTGGATGGGCTTCAAAGTCCCTTCAACCCAAACCTTTCAGGGATTTGAGGATTCAGAGTCACTTTACCACTTAAGGTTATACTTTCTTAAAGTGATATGAGAAGCACCCTTAATTAAAATCAAAAAGTTTTGTTTGTTTTTCTACACTGAATAATTATTTATTTAGTCTCCTCTTTTTCCTCTTTTGGAATTGCTGTGTCCAAGGGCACCTCAGTGTGGCACTGGATGCTGCAGCTGTACCTGTGATAAGAAAGTGAATCATTCTCTAAGGAAACCACCTCACCGTGCCTGATAACGCTGCAGGGACACCTGGAATGTCTTTTATTGCTCCTTCTTTCATCAAATCTCAGCTTTTGTTTTTTAACCAAAGCCTTGTTTTCCAGGCACCCTTGAATGTGTTTGTTATCAGGAGCACGGAAATGTAAATACAATGGTGGTTGGGCTGCAGCAGCTCCTCCCTTCCTCCCCCTGCCTTCCTGCGTGCACTTGGGGAGGGGGAGCTGCTCTTCTGCACTAATTCATTTCAGAAAGGACTGTTCTTCCCCCTGCTGCCACCCCATCAGATTTCAGAGAGACACAATTCTCTCCTTGACACCAAGAACTAGCACAAGGCCTCGTGCTGTGGCTCCTCTTGGCATTTCCCCAAGCTCCTGCCTACCAGCACATCCCATTTTTTAACTAGATAAGCCACACAGGCACTGTTCTGCTTGAACTAAGGCTGCATTCTCCTGCTTGCAACATTTCAGCTCATTTCCTAGAAGAAAAACAAAAAATCAGAGCCTTCAGCAGCCTGAGTCTCCCAGCCTAGGGTTTGCAGCTGTTTTTGAGAGCTGCTGCCCAAGTGAGGTTGGCCACTGGGAGCTAATGTTGGTTGATCTCTCAGTCAGCAGGAATTTTGTCATTAAAACCAGGTCAGGATAACAGAAAGGCTCCAATGCAGAATTTGTTCTTTGGCCTCACTCAGGAGGAATTGGGTTCAGCTGTTGGATGTGAGCAGTCACTTGGCCTCACTCTGTGCCTGTCATCTGCTTTTTTTACTGAGTCTGCCATGAACTTTGTACGGCAGGAACAACTTTCTAAGGGCAGAGTTGTTTCTCTTCAGTTACCAGGCCTTTCTTGCCCCAGCAAATGTCCCTGATGTGTCTGTACCACACTCTGGCTGCTCCTGTCACTGCCCAGGAGTTCAGTGATGCTCTCCTGGCCCTGGGCCAGCTGTGGGGCTGAAGCAGCTCAAGAAAAATCCCCGGGATCCTCTCTAAGAATAAACATCACGTGAGAGCAGGAGGGTCCCCCTGCTTGGGGAGAATTAACATGTCCTCTTGGGAAGGAATAACAGCAGCAGCTTAAGGGCTGGGCTGGTTTCCCTCTGGCTGAAGGGATAAGCTGCAAGGCCACAGAGGGGCTGGCCTGGAGCTGCAGCTTTCCTTGCTGCAGAGTGTGACAGGGTGCTTTCAGAGCCTGCTGGCTTCATAAATCAAGTCCCCTTTTGAAGGAGGTGGAAATGCTGTGGTCTGGTGGAGCTCCCTCCAGCTGAAATCCTGCTGGCTGTGCCACTGACCACGTTTTCAGGCTCTTCCCTGGAGCTGTGTCTTGGCTGTCCCTCCCCTGGGAGGTGCAGGGCTGCTGTAGGAGGTGCTGGTGCTGCCTGGTGGCTCCTGGTCTGGCGCTGGCACCGAGGGATGCTGAGCTACTTCATCATCCCAGGAATTCCCTGGCCCAGGGGGAAGATCTCTGCACCAACACAGAGCTGGGAATTACTCCATGGTCCCTCAGAGCATCCCAGGTTCTCCCTGGGGAGGTTTGGGGTCACTCACTGGACCTTTCCCTGCCCCACACCTCATTCTGAAGCTCAGTTATCCATCCCCCTGTCCATGGGAGCTGTGCCATCACCACCAGGAGTGTCCCCTTGGATCACAGGCAGGCAGTTCTTGCTTCCAACAAATCCTTTCCTGAGCTGTTGTAGCCAAAGGGTTCAGCTCTGCTTGCAGAGGGGCCCAAGTGTGATCAGTGCTTTTAAAGCTAAAGGTTTCTACCTTGGTTTAAAAGGATTTCAGAGTTTTGCCTTTCTCACCTGTGTGTAGGCACAAATATCCCTACTTAGAAGTAATTCCTATTAACGTGGAGCATGTTTAATCTCTCTTACATCTATTGTGGAGTTGCCTCAAGACAAACAAAATCCACACGTGGAATTGCCAAAGGTGGTGCCAAAAAGGCCCTTTCTGAGCATCTTCTGCTGACACACAAATGTGTAAAGGCAGTCTGGGATGTCTCAGGGCAGGGGTAAGGAACAGGGATATCCCAGAGCAGTCAGGAACAGGCTCCACAACTTGGAGCCTTCCAGGTGTATTCTGCTCCCCCCCTAAATGTGAATTTCTGAGCACCTGAGTGACCTCCCCAGATAAAGAGGGGCTTTTGTTGCTGGCCTGGAAATGCTGTGGATGGAGCAGGGAGGTGCTCGTGTGTGTGCAAGGGCACATCCCTGGGGAGCAGCTCCCCAGCATTTGCTTTTCCTTGTTAAACATCTGCCTCCACGAGGCTTTGTTGTGGTTTCCAAAGTGTCTGTCCCATGTCCAGGTTCCTCTGGGGGCATTTTTAGGAGTTGGCAAAAGCCACGATCCTCAGAGGCAGCTGAAGAGTCCATAAAGTCCCTCACTTGCTGTAGCCACGATCTTGCAGAATTTACAAATAGCTAAAACTCACTTCTTGGTATAAAAATGCTTTGTTTCATTCTTCCAAAACTTTTTTGACTTTCCAGTAGTGTATGAAAGCTTTAAAATATTGTTTTTGTCTTGACAATTTCCCTTGGAAAAGCATTGCCAGGTTTGCTGTTCCACTCCTCTGGAACACCCAGCTGAGTTGCCATGAATGAAAACAATTCTCCACTCAACTTTCTCATGTGGAAGCTTCCAGTCCTGTGTCCTGATGGGCAGGTTCTGGTGCTCTGTAATTATCTTGTCAGGAGAAGGGCTTATTTTAATTAAAAGTGAAGCAGCTGCTCTGCTGCAGTCACTGACACAACTGGAATTATTCATGCAGGGAAAGGAGTGGAGCCTGTGTGGAAGTGGAGTGGCTGGAAGCAGAGATGGTGTCCAAGCTGTGCCTGATCTCCAGATTAATTTAAGAATTCATCCTCTCTGGCCTTGCTTTCCCTCCTACGCTCTCAGACGTGTATATACACATATTTATTTATTATTATATATACATGAGGCAAAACTGGGAGTTAATGAAGGTGCTGAGGGCCTGCACTGTGGTACTCAAAACTATAATTAGGCTGGACTAAACCTCTGAATTTTTTTTCTCACAGCATGACTTGAACTCATTCTCGTCCCTGGGTTTGTCCTTCCAGTGTTTGTGCTGTACAGTTTTCATCCTCTCTTAGAAATTAACACCCAGATTCTCATGTGAGAACAAAAACTGTTGTTCTGGGAGATACATTCATAAGAGAAACATGGAATAGGGGGAGTTCAGAGGAGCTGGCACGAGGGCTCGGGGTCTGAGGTGAGTTTTTGTAGTGAAATTTGTCCCTTTTTGTGCGCTCAGGCTGCGGCGGCGAGAGGAGGGAGGAGGTAAAGATGAGAATTGTTGGGTGATCCACCCTGTCAGTGATGTGCCACCCTTCCCTCTGTGCCAGGAGAAGGATCTCTCTGGGCAGAGCCTGGTGTTTTGGGCTGCTCTGGGCCGGAGCTGGGATCTGGTGCTATTAAAGGAAAGCAGCTGACGGGAGCAGCTGCTGGGGCTGGGGCTCAGCCCAGCATCCTCCAGAGAAAGTGCTTTGCAAACAGCCCTTTCCTCCCTGCCCCCCTTTTCCTTCCCTGTGCCAGGAGAGGAGAGGAGACTCTTCCCCCATGATTGATGAAATTCTCCTTTTTTGGTGCTGCCTCTCCCAGGACGCGGCACACGAAATCCCCATTGCTGCGTGCACCAAAAACCTGCTGGGCTCTGGGAGCTGCCTTTGCAGAGCTGCTCATTTTGGAGCTAAAACTCCCAGGTCTGGGCAGAAGGTGGGCAGACTCTCATTCTTCCTTAGATAAATATTTGTGGGGTTTGGAGCCCTTTTTAGGTCTCTCACTTCAGTGCTCATAGGCCTGTGCAGAGCTCGACACTTGAAAGTCCCTCACAGTTATTATCTATGAACTCATCTTCCATGTGGCTTTTTTGAAGGCCAGCCAAGAGCATTAATCCCCACCTTCTAGAGTCCCTAATCCCTGCTGGGGCTTAGAGGAAAGTTATTCTCGTCCTCCCAGTGAAGCTGCTCTGGCAGAGCATCTCTCTCTCTGTAACTTAAGGCAAGTTTATTAATGTGACTTTTTATCAGCTTGGAAAGGGTACAGCTCCGGATGGAGCAATCCAACTTGGACAGTCTTACCCCATCCTGCTGAGTGCTTAATGGCACTGAGAGATTGCCCAAAGGGAGGGAATCCTGCAGGAGGTTGGTGTGCTCTTATCTCAGCCATAATTACCAACAGTGAAACGCTCTTTGCGGGCACGAGTAGGTGCCACGGATCTTTTTTTGGGAATGGGTGCAGCTCCAATGGAATCAGGGCTGCTGGGATGATTTTTGCAGTTGTATCACTCTTCCTTTCCTCAGCCTGACATTCCTAAAGCCTCCCAGCTCTGGTTTTCATCCAGTTGTGGCTGTGCTGGCGTCCAGCCCTCTTCCCTCCGTGAGCCTCCCCCTTCCCACCGTCCCTCCTCGCTCCAGGTCTGCTCCAGTTCCAGGGACGCTTCTCTGAACGCTCCAGGCTGCCTCAGGTGGGCTTCCTTCCTTCTCTTGTCCTTCCAGGGATTAGGACAGGAGGGAACTCAGAACAATTTTGCCTTCAGCTCACGGCTGTCAGCTCTGATGATCAGCCTGGTGTCAGTGAAGGGTTTGGGGGGGGGCTCAGGGCCCTGTCCTGGAGCTGAGCAGTCCCCAGGGAAATTGCAAAACAGCCCTCAGGCTTTTGGACAAGTGCAGCCTAATTCCCAGGAATGTGGCAGGGCTGCTCTCTGGTGTGTCTGGAGTTTTGTGTCTCAGTTCTGGGGGCAGAGTGTGGCTCTCCAGAGCCTGAGAGCTGTGGAGTGCCCTGATAAAACAGGCTCGTGCTTCAATCTCCTCGCCCTGAGCAGAGAGTCCAGAAGGGAACTGCTGGAGAACCTGCAGGTGAGAGGCTGAAATGAGAATGTGCAGAGCTCTCAGTGCAGCTGAACACGGAGCTGAGATCATCCAGGGGATCTGTGCCGTGGAAATGCTGAGCTCCAGAGCCTGGCTGGGAGTGCTGGGGCTGCTCCTGCATCCCTGGCAGTGCCCAGGGCCAGGCTGGACAGGGCTTGGAGCAGCCTGGGATGGTGGAAGGTGTCCCTGCCATGGCAGGGGTGGCTCTGGAGGATCTTTAAGATCCCTCCAAGCCATGCTCTGATCCCATTCCATGGTAGCAGGTAGCTGCACACACGTGTGTGTGTGTACTTAGACATGCTCAAACAGGAATTCTCCCCGGTTCTCCTGCATTTGGATATTCCTTCTGCCTTGATCTTTGACACAGATCTGGCTCCAGCTAATTACTTTTATTTTACATAAGTGCAGAATGTAGATTTTATTTTTAAACTGCTTTTACTGAGTTGAAAATAATGTTAATCAAGGACATGTAATATTCATGTTACCCGCCACTGGAATTCCTCGAAGTCCTGAAGGACTGGTATTTATTTCTCTGTTCCCTTTCCTCTGCTAATACCAACCCTGGCCACAGTGATCCCTCTGTGTGGAGACCTGGAACCTTCTGTAATAGCTGGGAATGATGGAATCAGCCCTCTCCTCTGCAGGCAGCTGTGCTGGGAGAGAGGGAAACGTTCAGTGGGATGTGATGGGATGTGATGGGATGTGATGGGATGTGATGGCAGCAGGGCCAGTGCCAGCATCACCAGAGACCTCTCTCTGGTGAGATCCATTCCTGTGTGGAATTACAGCCAGGACAATCCCTGGAGTGCCCCAGGTCCTGTTAAACCATTCTGGCTGGGGCACAGGTTGTGTTTGGAGTGAGCAGTGCAGAGCCTTCAGCTCCTCTTGGAAATGCTCCTTGTGGGGCAGGTGTGTGGGGCTGCTCCAGCCTCGCTGGGAAAAGGCTGAATTCCTTGGAAAACTGGAGTCTTGCAGCTCCAGTGCAGTTTTTGTGGCTGTTGGGAGCTTTTCCTTGGTGCAGTGCATGGATTGTGTGACGTTCCTCGGATGCACTCTGCACTTTCAGAGTCTTTAAGGTTGAAAAAGACTCCCAGGATCATCGAATCCAACCTCTGACTGACACCCCCACATCAACCAAACCAGATTTAACTCAAGTGAGGCACCCTGGTTGCTGTTGCCTCCCCTGGATGCCCTTCTGGTCCTGCACTTTCCTTAAAGTTCCTTTATACTAAAGAAAAAATGTTCCTTTTTTTTTTTGTTGTTGAATCAAAAATAATTTTAATATTAATGAATATCCACATCTAAAAAGAGCAGGTGGAAATAGAGCTGGGAAATGCTGGCCTGGCAGCCTTCAGGCCACCTGCAGAATGGCTTTGGAGCTGACAGTGAGTAGGAGCTGCACACGTGGAGAGAGGAGCTTGTTTTACAAGTTGCCTTTGGCTAGTGTGGGATTTCTGCCTGCTTATCCTTGGAGATTTCATCATTCCATCAAGGGGAAACTCTCCAAGCCACGAGTGGCTGCGAGGCAGGAAGAAAACAAAAGTTTTATGGAATCTCCAGAAATGAAGGGAATCTTTTTAACATTCCCAACGAGGCAGGAATGCTGGGAGACTCATCTGCTCCTGGCTCTGTTAATTCATGTGGCATCTGAATAATTGACGATGGGGAAGGCACGGCTCGTTGGCTTTATCAGTGCTTTCCTAAGGGAAATGGAGCTGATGAAAATGTTTCTGATTATGGAGCAGAAATCATCATTAAGAACTCAACTGCAGCAAGTTGGGTTTATTTGCAGTACCAATAACAACAAAATCAATGCTTGAAACAGAGAAATGGCTCATTCCCCAAGGAATGAAACCCTACCATGGATGGACAGCCTTGAGGAGCCTCAGATCTCCCTGCTCATGGCAGCCCAGCAGTCAGAGGCTGAGGGAGAGGTTGTTCTGACCCCAGAAGTGGAAGGAGGGAGATGCCAGACATGGGAGAGGAAGTGGCTGGGGACAGACAGTGACAGGAGGAAGCTGAAGTTCTGCCTTGGCTTTGGGATCCTGTCAGAACTTCACTAAACCCATCTGAAGTGAGAGCTTCAAAGTTCCTGATTATTGTCTGCTGTGTGGGTGAAGGGGGTGTGGAAGTGACTGAGATCTGCATGAAGCCTTCAGAGCTATTTCATGGTTACAGTCCTGGAATCCCAGACTGGTTTGGGTTGGAAAGAACCTCAAACCTCACCCAGTGCCACCCCTGCCATGGCAGGGACACTCCCACTGTCCCAGCTCCATCCAGGCTGGCCTTGGGCACTGCCAGGGATCCAGGAACAGCCACAGCTGCTCTGGGAATTCCATCCCAGCCAGGAATTCCTTCCCAATATCCCATCCAAGCAGTGGGAGCCATTCCCTGTGTCCTGTCCCTCCATCCCTTGTCCCCAGTCCCTCTCCAGCTCTCCTGGAGCCCCTTCAGGCCCTGGAAAGGAGAATCTGGGATTCCTGAGTGGAAATACCCATGTTGTCCTTGTGTTCCCTTGTGGAGGCAATAGAAGCAATGTTTTCCCTTTACTTGTGCATTTCTGGTTTCTGGAGCAGCTTGGAGGTTCTGGGGCTGACTGAATTTATTCTGAGTAATTAAAGTGAACCAGAAGGCTCAGGGAGTTTGTGCTGAGAAGGGAAACAACTCTACAAATGCTTTGTCTGTTTTAGGAGCCCAAGATTAAAATCATCAAATGCCCCAAATCTGCCTCCTTTGCACCCAAAGCTGCTCTCTTTGTCCCCAGATCTGCTCCTCTGCACCCAAACCTGCTCTCTTGGTCCCCAAATCTGCTCCTCTGTACCCAAATCTGCTCTCTTTGTCCCCAAATCTGCTCCTCTGTACCCAAATCTGCTCTCTTTGTCCCCAAATCTGCTCCTCTGCACCCAAAGCTGCTCTCTTTGTCCCCAAATCTGCCTCCTCTGCTCCTGCCCTGTCTCTTGTCCCTCACACAATCATTTAAGCCCTATAAATAATAGCTGGAAAATCTCTTGCTGTGTTTATGGATTGTCAAAAGGAGAATGTGACTCTCCCTGAAACCCTCATTTGCTGGAAGCCCAAATGTGCACTAGAAATCAGGAATATTCGCTGTGCTGCCTCCCTGTCTGCTCTCCCAGGAGCTCTGAGGAAGCTGCCAGCTCACTCTGGTCTCAACAACACCTCCAAGCTGAAATTTGGTTTGATTTTGCTGTGGAAATATCTGGAATCTCCTAATTAATCCAGGTTTGATGATGCCATTGGGTGCTCGGGCTGGTCCAGCAGGTCTGGAGCATCCCAAAGATCTGGACACACCTTTCCTCTGCCAGGGGGTGGTACCTGCACATCAGGGAGTCCTTGGGGAGCTGATTCCTGAATTCCAGAATTCCATTCTGCAATCCAGGTCACCCTTTCTGAGGCTGCTTTCTCCAGCAGTTGAGCCAAGTGTGATTTTAGGGGATTTTGGAAGGATTTTATTAAAGATCTCTCAGTTTCCATCTCTAAGAAGCTCCTGGTGATCTGTGGGATTTTCCTGTGGCTCCAGAAACAGCCCTAAAGCAGAGCTCTTGCTGTTTTTAACTTTAAAACAATAAAGAAGTGAATCCCATCGGTTTAGATTGTGCCAAAAAAAAAAAAAAAAAATTCTAAAAAATTCAGTTGGGTCACAGATTTTTGTGCCCAGCCATGGAATGTAAGGAATGTCAGCGCTCCTTTGGGAAGCATGGATGCAGAAATCTTTCCATGGATTCCAGGGCTCTGGGAAGGAGGATGACTTAGCAGATCTCTGCTCTCCTGTTTCCTCACGCCTCAGCAGCCACGGCTGAAGGCTCCCAACAGCTCCAGCTAAGAAAAGCAACCTGACTTAGCCAGGAGAAATGGGAATTATGACCGAGCTGTCCCTGTTTCTCCCAGCCAGGCATTTCATTTGGGATGGAGTTAGGAGCTAATTTTAAAGGAGCAAGTGGATCTGATGGGATAATGGATGTGCTTCTCATAAATCTGGGCATCAGAGTCTCCTTTAAGCCAGGAAAAGTGAGGAAGTGTAACTTGGCTGTTCCTCCTGGATGGGAGTGGGTTTCTCCTCCCTCCCTGGCAGGATGGAGCTGGCAGAGCTGCTCTGGGACTCTGGGGCACTGTCCCTGCAGGGCTGGGAGTGTCTGTGTGTCCTTCCCTGGCACAAGCAGCATTCCCAGAAATGCAAAAGCAGCATTCCCTCAGCCAGAAATGCCAGGTGGGCAAGGCAGGGTCCTGCACTGAGGGTGGTTCTGTTGGGACAATGTCCAGCTTTCATCCCTGTGACCTCTCTCCTCTTCCTCTGTCTTCAGACAAGACTCCAGATCTGGGTCAGACCGATCATAACCTGAAACTCCTGGAGGCAGGAACACAGCAGAGCAGTCAGGGAAGCTGCAAAATGGAAGCACAAAGTTCAGGAAATAAATTCCACTCTTCCCTGGATGGGAAACTGGAGGCTGTGGCTCGTGCAGGTTTTGATTTGCCTCCTTTTCCAGAGGGTGGTGGGTGGGATGGTGGCTCTGGGAAGTTGTTCCAGGGGTCACTTGAAGTAAAACCTGGGTGAGGAAATTGCTGAAGAGAAGTTCTCGACACCTTGGGAAGTTGGTGATGCCCCTGGATCCCTGGCAGTGCCCAGGGCCAGGGCTGGGAGCACCTTGGGACAGTGGGAGGTGTCCCTGCCATGGCAGGGGTGGCACTGGGTGGGCTTTGAGTCCTTTCCACCCAAACTCTTCTGGGACATTTCCAGGGATGGGGCAGCTGGGGCTAAAAAAATCCAGTGAATAGTTGGAACTCTTTGGAATAACCAGGATGGAGGGTCTGTGATGTGGGTGAGGGATGAAAATAACCCTGCTGCATCTTTCAGATTAGCTGAGGAGAGATGGATTTTATTGATCCCAACAAACAGGTTACTCACTGAGTACACAGAGATTCTGAGCCTGGAGAGGAACAGATGGAGCAAACCCTGAGTGTAACAGATCAGCTGTGCCTGGAACAGGAGAGATCTAAACAATCCTCCTGAGTAAAAATAATGTGTGACTTAAAGGAACATGATTGATGTGCTTTGGGGGAATTTGAAGATTTCCTGGAATGTGTCACTACAGGAAAGCCCTTGTCCTTGGCTGCAGTGCAGCTGTGGCACTGCTCCCTGCTCCTTCCACACCTTTCCTTGGAGCAAACTCCTCCCTTTGGTGTTGCCAGGGAGGGCTGGGCTGTCCTTGGAGGCTGTTCTGGACTCAAACCCAGAGTTGGTGTCACCCCAGGGCTGCTCCACTCTCTGCCAAATTTAACAAACACCAGGACCTTGACAGCTGTTCCACTGCTGAAGAATTCCTGAGAATCCCTGAATCCCTCAGGCTGGAAAAGCCCACTGAGCCCCACCTTGTCCCCAGCCCCAAGCACTGAGTGCCATGGCCAGGAATTCCTTGGACACCTCCAGGGATGGGGACTCCAAACCTCCCTGGGCAATTCCAGTGCCTTTCCAGGAAGGAATTTCAGTGCATTTTTAAACCTCTGCCTTCAGAAATCTCTGTCACTCCTCAGTTTCTCCCTTTCATCCCAAGGTGAATGTCAGAATTCATCTTCCCTGTGCTCTGTTGAGCTCTGATCTCAGAGCTGTGGAGGCAGGGGATTAAGGTACATCTTGCTGAGGATTCTTTTTGCTTCCCAGCCAGCTCTGTTCTGTATGAATGGAAATGGGGTAGGAAGCATTTGTCTCTCTGAGCTGCTCAGCACATGAAAATGCTCCAGGATTTGCTCTTTACCCTTGGGCACAATCCCTGCACTATCCTCATTTTCCTCTTGCCTTTGTTAGCAGACAAGCCCTGGCAACCTGGGAATTGGTGTCCTTTAACAGCAGAGAGGGAAAAGGAGGAATTCCCAGGGGTGTTGTGGCTGTCCTTGGAGCCCACCTGGGCTGAGGAGGGATCCCTGCAGTTTGTGCCGGGTGCTCCTGCGTGTCTGAGGCACCAGTGCTGTATTTAAAATGCCTTTTCTTAGTTACACTGGTTTATTTTTGCACATTGTTTCTACATTCCCTATTTAGCTAAATATGGACAAGGAAATATCCTGCTGATAAGGCTGCATAGCCTCATTATTATTTTTCCCCAGAAAGTAGATCACTCCAGTGTCCTAATTCCTGTGTAGGCCTGAAATAGCAGCACTGGCAGTGCCACAAAGCCCCCAAATGCCATTTATTTTATATTTTATATTTTATATTTTATGGCAGCTATTCCATGGAGTGCAGCCACTCCATGTCAGAATCTGCTCCCAGGGAACAGGGACAAGAGGAAACAGCTCCAGCTGGCCCAGGGGAGGTTCAGGTGGAAATTTGGAATATTCCTTCCCCAAAAAGCCTCTCCAGGCCTGGCCCAGCTGCCCAGGGCAGGGGTTCAGTCCCCATTGGTGAAGGAATTTAAAATCCCTGAGGATGTGGCACTTGGGGACACGGTCAGGGGTGGCCTTGGCAGTGCTCAGGGATGGCTGGACTGGATGGACTCAGAGGATTTTTCCAGCCTCAGTCACTCTGTGCTCACGATGCAGCTTGTTGAGAAACTAAATATTGTTTTTCTTTCTGATGCTAAATGACATTTTCAGAAGAAGATGATTAAGTGTTCATCACTGCACATTGAGACTCACTGACCTAAAGCCATCGGTTCACTTGGGAGTTGATGGAGGATGTGCCTGAAAAATTGGCTCTTTCTGAGCCCCATTTGTTCCTTGAAGGAAACTGCTCAGTGCAGGGATTAAACTTTTGGAAATGCCTTCCCTGGCTGGTGCTCCCTGCAGGGTGATGCAGCCAGTTGTGTGCACATCTGGATGATGGTTTGTCTTCAAATAATCAGAAACCTCATTGATAAGACTCTTTCATTTAAATACAAAATGTTTTTGTTTTTTTTTACTGACCATAATTCATTCAATTGTGACCCTGCACTGGGGGTGAAGAGCTCCAAACTTTTCACCTCTGGATTTCCAAGCTGCCATTCAGGGTTTTTATCTAAAGCACCAAAAACTGCAGTTGCTGCCTGAAGTGTGGTCTGCCTGCAAGCCTGACCTTTTATTGTTCAAAGAATCAAAAAAGAAGAGCTTGAAGTGAATTATTTTCCATAACAGAGTTGCCTGGAAGGACAGAAACAGCACAAGCAGTGGGACACCATTGTTCCTGAGGAATGTGAGGCTGGAGCCTGTAGGTATGTGGTGACCCTGCAGTGCTGACACAGAATTTCCTGGAGTTCAAGGAGTAGGAGCCTTTGTTTTTTTGGGAACAAGAGGATCTGTGTTCTGGCACTTGGGTCACACACAAGTGTCCCTTGTGTCCCTCGGGCTGCAGCTCTGTGGCAGCAGCTCCTGCTTTTCCTTGGGAGCCAGGCTGGGAGAGCTGGGAATGTTCACCTGCAGCAGGGAAAATCCAGGGAGAGCTCAGAGCCCCTTCCAGGATCTCGAGGGGCTCCAGGAGAGCTGGACAGGGACGGTTTTTATTGGCTCCTGTTCCCAAGAATAACTTCCAAAGGTTTTGAGGTGAAAAACTGAAGAATTGGTGATGGCCTGAAGGTTGGAGATGAGTCAGTTCAGGTGCATTTTTTTCAGCTTGGTGCCAGGAATTAAATTAAACACAGAGATGCAAATCAGGGAGGGATAACTGGTGATTACTCCTCTGTTTCCAGTTCATACCTACGTGGGCACTTTGCTGTATTTTTTTTTTTTCATGTAAACATTATTAAAACGTCACTTTCCCTCCCAAATCCCAGGGCTGGAGGGGGTTTGCTGGGATTAGCAAGGTTTGCTGAGGACATGAGCACGCTGCAGGACCCTCTGGGAGGGATCAGGAGCAGCACTGAAGTATACATCAGAGATTATGTAAAATCCTAATCTCCATAGGGGAGCCTGGGTGGAGTCAAGCCCAGCACTAAATTCTCTTGCGTCATTTATCTGAGGGGTGTAATTAACTCCAGATCTGGGGCAGGGCAGGAGTCAATGGCACACCATGGCCATCCTGGCCAGCTACTGGGCCTTTACTTTTCACATTTTTTTTTTTATTTAAGGTTCTGCTAAAAGACCCCGTGAGATGGAACATTCAGCTAAACCCGCTTTAGCTGATCCCGGTTTATTTCTGTTTAGAAACATCTGGGAATTACTGAGCACCCAAGGTTTCCCGTGGTGTAAAGGCTCAGCCCCAAAGTGAAGTGTTATAAATGTATATCATATTATTGGCCTTTCACAAATATTATAATAAATATATATAAGATTAGAAAATTTTGTTGTGTTTCCTTTATTTCTGTTATTGCTGAAACTTAGAAATAGTGGTGTAATACATATATGTTAGGCTGTAACATGATATTAAACTCCTTTTTGTTTATATAACCCAGAGACTAAAAAAGAAAATAGTCAGAGACCCCCCTGCATCCTAAGATTATCTTGTCCAGATGAAGACAAGCAATCCTCCAAGCCCTCCAAAGGAAAAATTTATAGCTCCTGTTACTGGAGGACAAAAGACCCAGTGACACCAAGAAGATTGATCTGTTGGGAAGGGGGGAAAGGAAAAACTAAACAGAAGAACACCAAAAACCCTAAATAGAATGTCTGAATATGTATGAGAATTTATGGATATGTGTGAGAATTTATGGATATGTATGAGAATTTATGGATATGTAGCAGGGTTCTGTTTTTAAGGGACAATCCTTTGTTAGTAAGGTGAATGCAGAGACACCCAGCTGTATCTGTATACTTTATTTTTATCTCCTAATTATCTTTTTATTAAACTCCTAAATTCCATAAAAAATACACAAACCTCGTTTTTCACAGAAGGAAATGGAGAGATCTCTGCTGAAATGTCTCCTTGTCTCCCTGGTGCTCAGGCATGGCTGACCTGGACCACAACCTGAGCCTGGCCGACGCGCTGACGGAGCCGCCCCACGACGTCGAGGACGAGGTCAAACGGGATTTCATCGCCACCCTGGAGGCCGAGAAATTCGATGACGTGGTTGGAGAGACGGTGGATAAGACAGACTATGTGCCACTGCTGGATGATGAGGATGATGCAAAGCCTGGGAGCCAGGAACCCAAAAGCAAAAGCCACGTGGATGGAATTCCCGTGGAACGTAAGTGTCCCAAAAACTCAGATATCAGGGAATGCCTGCACTCACCGTGATGCTGCTGAGACAGGAATTCCTCTGGTGCTTTGTTTCAAACAAAGATCAAACCCTCTTTGTTGTTTTACATTAATGTTTGAGGCTGGGGGCTTTTGGGGCTCTCAGAGAAAGGAGCAAATTTTGTGGTTGCCATGCTCCACAAGCAGTGTCCCAAAATAGCAGAGCTGTGCAAGGTGCCACCACTCCAGGGATGGCAAATCCAAGGAAGAAAGGTGGATGGTGAGGTCAGCAGAAGGGAATCTTCATCATCTGTCTGGGAGCCTCACTCCAAATGTTTAACAGCTAAATCCCATGGTTCTGATCCAAGGTTTTATTTATTTGTGTTTCTTTTGGATGTGCATGGTACCAAAACGTGCTGTTGAACACTTTTCCAGCCCAGCTGATATTTAGAATCATGGAATCATTAAGGTTGGAAAAGATCTTTGAGATCATCAAACCCAGCAGCTCCCCCAGCACTGCCAAGGCCACCCCTGACCATGTCCCCAAGTGCCACATCCACAGGGATTTAAATCCCTCCAACAACTCCACCCCTGCCCTGAGCAGCTGGGCCAGGCCTGGAGGGGCTTTTTGGGGAAGGAATTTTCCCAATTTCCAATTGAAACTGCCCTGGCCCAGCCTGAGGCTGTTCCTTCTCCTGCTGTCGCTGTTCCCCGGCTGTCCCCTCCTGGCAGGGAGTTGTGCAGAGCCAGAAATTCCCCCTGAGCCTCCTTTCCTCCAGGCTGAGCCCCTTCCCAGCTCCCTCAGGAATTCTCCAGCCCCTTCCCATCTCCCTCAGGAATTCTCCAGCCCCTTCCCAGCTCCCTCAGGAATTCTCCAGCCCCTTCCCAGCTCCCTCAGGAATTCTCCAGCCCCTTTCCCAGCTCCCTCAGGAATTCTCCAGCCCCTTCCCAGCTCCCTCAGGAATTCTCCAGCCCCTTCCCAGCTCCCTCAGCAATTCTCCAGCCCTTCCCCAAGTCCCTCAGGAATTCTCCAGTCCCTTCCCCAAGTCCCTCAGGAATTCTCCAGTCCCTTTCCCACCTCCCTCAGCTGCCTCAGACCCTTCCCCAGGTTCCCTTTCCCCTCAGGGTCTTTCCTGGACCTGGGAACACCAGAACTGCCCCAGGAGTTTGAGGTGGAACATCACCAATTTATTTGTGTTAAAAGTGTTATCAAAAATTCTTTAGGAAAAGGAGAGTTTTAAACAGATGCTTTCCTGTATGAAAGGGAAAAGAGTAAAGTTTGGGGGTCATCCATTGAGATTTTTTCCCAGGGAGGAATTGAAATTATTGCTCCCTTTGCTTGTGTGCTGTTCCCTCCCTGCCCAAGTGGGAATTGTTACCTGGGAGCAGCAGTGCCTTGATGATTTTATTTGTTTTGTGGCCTTGATCTGTGCTGTGTAGAAGAGGAAACCCTTGGTAACCTGATGACTTCCTTCAGAAGAAGTTTTTGCCTTAATCCTGCTGCTCATCAGTGTTGAGGAAGGTGAGGTGTGATTCCTCAGAATAAACAGAACCTCCAGGAGCACAGCATGGGGAATTCTGCTCTGTTTCAGGCATTTATTTGCTTTGTTTAGAAGTGCATGGGGCGCCTTGTGAAACAGGAGATGCAACTTGGACTTTTCCATGCTGACACAGTTATTAAATGGCACCAAACGAGCAGGAAGGATGGGAATGGACAAAGAGATTATTATAAAACTTGGAGCTTTGGCCAGTTCAGATGTGCATTATTTATTTCATTTCCATTTTAGCACTGCAGAAGCAGAGAAAAACAAGGACTTGTTAACACCTTGTATATGATTTGAGGATATTTTAAAGCAATCCTTTGTTGTGGGAGCTGCAGATCCTAAACCCTCTCAGCACCAGGATTTCTCAGTGCTAAAATCATTACACAATATTGGTTTAAAATACAAATCCCTTAAGTGTGTCCTCCCAGCCATGTATCCTTGGACACTGCTATCCCAACTCATTATTTCACATCACTCCAGGATCCTGGGCTGGGGGTAATGAGGCCTCGTGGGTTTGCTCAGTTATTAAAACTCTCTGTGAGAGAAAGGCTGGCTCCTGTGGGCAGAGCTCAGGCAGAAATTCTGGGGGGGAAAAAGCAGAATTCCAGGAGGAATTCCTTCATGGAAAGGATTGTTAAACTCTGGCAGGGGCTGCCCAGGGAGGTT
Source organism: Poecile atricapillus (assembly GCF_030490865.1). Classification (NCBI taxonomy): domain Eukaryota; kingdom Metazoa; phylum Chordata; class Aves; order Passeriformes; family Paridae; genus Poecile; species Poecile atricapillus. The sequence continues at coordinate 1,062,905 of NC_081250.1, read as the reverse complement.
TGGAGTGTCCATCCCTGGAGGTGCCCAAGGAATTCCTGGAGGTGGCACTCAGAGCTCTGGGCTGGGGACAAGGTGGGAGCTGGGAATCCATGGGCTGGGAGGGATTTTCCAGCCCCAGGAATTCAGGGATTCTGGGATCTCCTGGCTTTTCCAGCCCCAGGAATTCAGGGATTGTGGAATCTCCTGGCTTTTCCAGCCCCAGGAATTCAGGGATTCTGGGATCTCCTGGCTTTTCCAGCCCCAGGAATTCAGGGATTGTGGGATCTCCTGGCTTTTCCAGCCCCAGGGATTCTGGGATCTCCTGGCTTTTCCAGCCCCAGGAATTCAGGGATTCTGGGATCTCCTGGCTTTTCCAGCCCCAGGAATTCAGGGATTCTGGGATCTCCTGGCTTTTCCAGCCCCCTCCTCTCCCCTCTCTGCACATCCCATCATGGGGCTGCTCGAGCAGAGCTCATTTCCCTCCTATGTGGCAAGGGGGAGATGCAGTTCCTTATTCTTGCTTTGGAGATTGGTTTTCCCCTTTTTTGGGAGATCTGGAGAGCAGTCAGGAGCATTATCTGAATCTTTGGCAAGATACAAATGAGATCCTACGTGAGGAGATGGAGAAGTTGCCCTGAGTGGAGTTGTTCAGCTTTCCCACCTTGTCCCTACAGGAAAGCACTGAAGCCTAAAACAGGCCAGGATTAGGATTTGGTCCTGGAATGTTTCATTTCTCTAACTTGTTTTTTCTATTTTTTCCACGGAATTTATTTAATATTTATCACTGTTTAAAAAGATAGTAAAGCTGAATGAGCTTCATTTATTGAGGTTCCAGAATAAATGAGGGCTGGGTGAGATTTCCAGGGTCCTGAGGGGGTCTTGGTGGTGTTGTTCCATGTTTGAGTGTAACATCGAGTTTTTGGGGAACAGCAGCAAGAGTTCCACACTCCTGGATCCAAACAGCCTGGCTTTCCTGAGGGAGAGGAGCAGCCTGCAGAGCTCAGGCTTTTCAGCCTCCACTTGTTCATTTATTTATGTTAAAAGGCACAAATGTGTTCTGACATCTCGGTCTGTGCTCCTGAGATTGTCTTTCCCCGGTCAGAGGAGGCTTAATCCTCCATCCTGTCAGGCTTTAGCTGCTCCAGCTCTGCTCCAGGGTTTTCCTTCAGGTTTTTTTCCTAAACCCAGGAGCCAGATTAGGCGAGTTTAAAGTGGAGCTGGGCTCCAGCATGGGGCTGGGTGGGTGCAGAGGGGTGGAGAGCAGGGATGTGTGATGAGCAGTCTTTTGCTCACCTACAAATCTGTCCTAGAATAAAGCTTTAATAATGGTTAACTTACAAAATATCAGGGAGAAATGGCTTTACTGTTCCTCACACCTGGCTGGACATGGTAAATTGGCAAATTCTGGGATAATCCTCTGATGGCTTTGTGGGCCTTCCATGACAGCAAGGGATGGCAGCAGCAGTTCCCTTCAGCTGCTCGTGATGGGGTGAAGGTGAAGAGGAAAGGATTTTAGGTGGGAGCACATTCCAGAGGAAAGGAAAACATTGGGGGTTAATCAGTTGCAGCAGAGCTCGTGGGGAATGTTTTAGTTGAAGTCAGGACAAGGAATTGTGATCCTGGTGAGGAATTGTGTGAGCTGGTGAGGAATTGTGTGAGCTGGTGAGGAATTGTGTTCCTGGTGAGGAATTGTGTGAGCTGGTGAGGAATTGTGATCCTGGTGAGGAATTGTGTGAGCTGGTGAGGAATTGTGAGGAATTGTGATCCTGGTGGGAATTGTGTTCCTGGTGGGAATTGTGCTCCAGGTGAGGAATTGTGTTCCTGGTGAGGAGTTGTGATCCTGGTGGGAATTGTGTTCCTGGTGGGAATTGTGTTCCTGGTGGGAATTGTGCTTCAGGTGAGGAATTGTGTTCCTGATAGGGAATTGTGATCCTGGTGGGAATTGTGTCCCTGGTGAGGAATTGTGATCCTGGTGAGGATTTGTGATCCTGATGGGGAATTGTGTCCCTGGTGAGGAATTGTATGATCTGGTGAGGAATTGTGTGTTCTGGTGAGGAATTGTGTTCCTGATTAGGAATTGTGTTCCTGGTGGGAATTGTGTTCCTGATAGGGATTTGTGTTCCTGGTGAGGAATTGTGTTCCTGGTGGGAATTGTGATCCTGGTGAGGAATTGTGTCCCTGGTGAGGAATTGTGTTCCTGGTGAGGAGTTGTGATCCTGGTGAGGAATTGTGATCCTGGTGGGAATTGTGTTCTGATAGGGAATTGTGTTCCTGGTGGGGATTTGTGTCCCTGGTGGGAATTGTGTTCCTGGTGGGAATTGTGATCCTGGTGGGGAATGTGAACACAGACCAAAGGGCAGGTCTGTGTTGATGGAACGTGGTGGCCTTGTGCTCAGTCCCTGTGTTTTGCCTTCTTGCACTGCTCACAAACTCCTTGGTGAGTTTAACCTTGAATCCAGGTTTTTTGGGGGGGATTGTCCTGATCCAGGCTGGGATGGAGTCAGTTTTCTCCATGGTGCCTGTGTTTGGAGCTGGGTGTGAGAATGGGAGCACAGTTTGGTTGTTCCTGAGCCCTGCCCACTCTGGATCCAGGAGTTTTTGCTTTCCCAGCTCAGGCAGGGAGCAGCTGTTGGGGGGTGTGGGGCATGGCCAGGAGAGCTGATCCCACCTGGCCCGAGGGACATCCCCCAGTACAGAACATCCTGCCCAGTACAAACTGGGGCAGCTGGCTGGGAGCTGCTGGGCACGGGTCAGTGCCTGCTACCCAGGGCTTTGGGCATCACAGCTTCCTCTTGGGTTTTATTCATAGAATCAGGGAATTGCTGAGGTTGGAAAAGCCCTCAGAGCCCATCGAGCCCACCTGTCCCCAGCACTGAGCGTGTCCCCAAGTGCCACATCCACAGGGATTTGAAATCCCTCCAGCAATGGGGACTGAATCCCTGTCCTGGGCAGCTGGGCCAGGCCTGGAGAGGCTTTTTGGGGAAGGAATATTCCCAATTTCCAACTGAGCCTCCCCTGGCCCAGCCTGAGGCCGTTCCCTCTCCTCCTGTCCCTGTTCCCTGTGAGCAGAACCCGACCCCCCAGGTGTCCCCTCCTGTCAGGGACTTGTGCAGAGCCAGAAATTCCCCTTGAACCTCCTTTTCTCCAGGCTGAGCAATCCCCCTCTCTCTTTTCATTATTCTGTAATTCTATTTCATTTCATTTCATTCATTTTATTCCCCTGCATTCCGCTCCACACAGGGCTGGGGCAGGCTTGGGTGGCTCCCAGGGCCCCATTCCCATGGGATCAGGGAATGATCCCATTCCCTGCAGGACTCCAGCCCGAGGGATGAGGTTGCTTTAATTGAATCATTCTCTCCAGTGGCTCTGGGGCTGCAGGTGACACCACGAGATGGCTCTGCCTGGACACTGCTGTGCTCCCTCCCCGCAGCTCCAGAGCTGAAACCCGAGCCCAAACCACTTCTCCCTTTGCTCTTCCCTCCCTTCCCAACACGAGGAATAAATGCCTTTCTTGGAGCAGGATTTGCTTTAGCCAAAGGGAATTCAGACACTTGGTTAGGCATGAAAGTGGAGATGGAGAATGTTCCACACACCTCAGAGTTTGAGAGGGATTGAAGATTAATCAACAGGTGATGATATTTGTGTTTTTGTCTCAGATGAGATGTTAAACCTTTTCCCCCTCAGAGTCTGTCCAGCCCCATTCCTGCCCCACATTTGTTACATCACAGAATCCCAGACTGGTTTGGGCTGGAAGGGACCTGAAATCTCATCCTGTTCCACCCCTGCCATGGCAGGGACACCTCCCACCATCCCAGGCTGCTCCAAACCCCATCCAGCCTGGCCTTGGGCACTGCCAGGGATCCAGGGGCAGCCCCAGCTGCTCTGGGAATTCCATCCCAGCCAGGAATTCCTTCCCAATATCCCATCCAAGCAGTGGGAGCCATTCCCTGTGTCCTGTCCCTCCATCCCTTGTCCCCAGTCCCTCTCCAGCTCTCCTGGAGCCCCTTCAGGCCCTGCAAGGGGCTCTGAGCTCTCCCTGGAGCTTCTCCTCTCCAGGGGAACATTCCCAGCTCTCCCAGCCTGGCTCCAGCCCTGGAGCAGCTTTGGGGACTCCTCTGGATCTCTCCAGCAGCTCCAGGTCCCTGTGCTGTTGGCCCTGGGGCAGCTCTGCAGGTGATTTTGAGGCAGAATATTCAATTGAATGAGTGGAAGGAGATGAACCCCCTTGTTTAAGAGTCATCAGCTGCTTCAAACTCTGTCCAGCAGCACTTCTGCTCACGTTTCCCCCTCGAATAGCAGCGTGTGATGAAACCCACCAGAGGACTCCTGACCCCCAGCAGCCACCCCAGGAGCTGCCCAGAGCCCTCTGTACCCTCAGCTGGGCCATCCCTGCTCAGAGCAGGCTCAGGTGCCGTGCTGGGGACGTGCTGGCCGTGGTGGTGTCCCCTGTGTGTTCCCTCTGGGATTAGGGGGGGTTACGTTGGCACTGCCCATTTGCTCCAGATTATCGGTTTAGCGAGCGCTGCCTTAAATTTGTTTATATAAAAACAATCCTTTGATCCACGAGCCAGATGCAAATACTATCTTGTGATTCTGATGAGGATTAGGTAGTTACAACATCTTGACATGGTTTTGGGTTTATGCAATTTAGAATATGAGGGGAGGAGCCCTGGCCCTGGGCAGGTTGCTGGGTGCTTTCACACTGGGGCTTCAGCAAACCCAACTCAGATTGATTTGCTCCAAAGGCACTGACCTTCAGAGACTTAAAAATAACAACCACTCGTGCTGGCTGGAGTTGGTGTGATTTGACCTGATTTTTCTGGAAGCTTGTCTTGCCAAAAATCTAAAATTGTAAAGGGAACCATTTTACTTGCTCTGCATCCTTCCCAAGGAGAGCCGTGGCATTTCTGATCCTTCTGCTCCTTTGGGAACCCACTTTGGAGGGGTTCAGCCACATTTGTGGTCTAGTCCTAGTTTAATGCATCAATAATGGTGGTGGCATCAGAGTCAGAGAGTCACTGAGGCTGGAAAAGCCCTCCAGGATCCTCCAGGATCATCAAATCCACCCTGTGTCTAATCCCCACCTTGTCCCAGCCCAGAGCCCTGAGTGCCTCCTTCAGGTGTTCCTGGGACACCTCCAGGGATGGGCACTCCAAACCTCCCTGGACAGCCCCTGCCAAGGCCTGAGCCCCCTTTCCATGGGGAAATTCCTGCTGCTGTCCAGAACATCAGGAGCAGACTGAAACATCCCAGCAGCTCAAGGTGTAATCCCAGCCTGTGCAAGCTGTAAGGAGCAGCTCTGAGAGAAATGAAAGCAGGATGTGATCCTGGAGGGAATCTTGGGGCTGTCTTCTGCAGGGCCAGGAGCTGGACTTGGATAATCCTCGTGGGTTCCTTCCCACTCAGGAGATTCCGTGGTTCTACAGGACTTAAGGAATTGTGTGGCTCCTGCCCCTGGGGGTTCAGCAGGAGCTGTGCAGCTCCTCAGGGATGTCACTGCAGGAGCCTGGTACTCCCTGTGTGCTTTGAGCTGTGACTCAGGGCTGTACAAACCACACTGACCCCGATTTCAGGGCATCCAGGGACTGCCAGGACCTCCCCCAGTTACTGCTCCACACACCAGCCCATGTCCAGCCCTGCAGCTGGAGCTGGGTGTGGAACTGCTGAGGAGCAGCTCCAGGGATCCCTGTGCTATTCCCAGCTCCTCCAGGAGGATGTAGGGGTGTGTTTTGCTATAAACTACCAAGTTGATGGGGAATTTTTGTAAAACACCAAGATGAACCATTGATGTGGCTGGAAAGACTTTTCCTTTTGCTGAGGGCTGGATTCAGCCCTGAGGGACCCTGGTTACGTGACTCTGTTATAAAACTGAGGCTCAGGGAGGGCCAGCAGCAGCTCCAGGTGACTGAGTGTGTGTCTCTTCAGGAGAAACCTTTATTATTTATAAAATGAACATTTCCCCACTGTCAGCAGAGCTGAGGGCCCAGGGAGGAGCTGCTGTCGGGGCTGGTGCTGCTTGTTCTGCTTCACCAGAACTGCTCAGGGTCATAAAGTCACAGAGTCCAGACTGGTTTGGGGTGGAGGGAACCTTAAGGATCATCCAGAGCCATCCCTGCCATGGCAGGGACACTTTCCACCGGCCCAGGCTGCTCCAAACCAAATCCAGCCTGGCCTTGGGCACTGCCAGGGGGCAGCCACAGCTGCTCTGGGCACCTGAGCAACAACCTCATTGTATCAAACTTCTTTTATCTAATCTTAAATGAAACCTCCAACAGCTTCAAGCTGTTCCCCCTTGTCCACTGCTGCAAATTTCAGTGTGTAAATCCTGGTGCTGGTTATAATTTTAGCTGGCAATGTCAGAGCAAGATGGACTCGATGTCACAGTGATCAGGATTTTCTGTGCTGGTTTTTGGAGTTGATTTCCCACCCTGACCACCCTCCTCTCAGTCTCCCCTGATGCCTGCTTTAACAATTTGTGATGTTTCAGCAGGAATTTCCCCATGGAAAAGGGGCTCAGGCCTTGGCAGGGGCTGCCCAGGGAGGTTTGGAGTGCCCATCCCATCCCTGGAGGTGTCCCAGGAACACCTGGAGAAGGAGGCACTCAGAGCTCTGGGCTGGGACAAGGTGGGCATTGGGCACAGGGTGGATTTGATGATCCCAGAGGGCTTTTCCAACCTCAGTGATCCTGGGATTCTGTGAGTGTTCTCTCAAGGCTGGAATTGATCATTCCTTTTGTTAGTTTTAGGATCACCTGGGTGGCAAGGTGGGGATCAATCAAAGCTGGGGCTCCATCTTGGAGCTCTTTCCCCAACCTCAATAATTCTGTTGTTTCACAGTGTTGTTTTCAAGCTCTGGATTAAGATTCCTTCCATCCATGTTAACCCTTCCTTTGATTTCTTGCAGATTCTTCAGCCTCTGGGCCGATGGTGGTGGAGAACGGCGACCACGGGCTGCAGGGTCACGGCACAGGTACGTCCTGTTTGTCCCTCAGCACCGGGGCCACATCCCTCTGCTCTGGAGTCCCCAATCCTCCCAGGGGGCTGGGGTGGCTTTAATGGGCTGTCAAAGAATTTCCAACAAAATAAGAGCTTCACTTTCTTGGGAGTTTAAAGAGCTTCTTTGGATAAAAGCTCGATCTGAGGATGTGCTGTTCTTTATCCATGGTCAGTGCCGGGAAGGCAGCTGATCAAAATGGGTTTGTAGAGAGCCCATAACATCCAGAGGTGAGCTGTCCCCTGTCCTGTGACTCCCCCTGAGACCCACTGTGGTGTTTTCCCACGTCCCCCATCCTTTGGAACAGTTTTTATTCACTGCCATGACCCAGCTGTGTCCTTCCACCCCAACCTCCCCTTCCGTGGACACGTCCCCACACCTGCCCCAGCAGTGGCACCGAGCCTTTGGAACCTTTTCCCAGTGCATCAGGGTAGTTTTGACTGCCAGAAGTTTGTGATGGAACTGGATCAATATTTCAGACTTGTGCAGAACCTGGAAAAGAATTGACCTTTTTCCAGTCAGGCTGAAGTGCTGAGGCTGCTCCTCTCTGAGGCACAGTTCATAGTGAACACTGAGCCTTTCTGACTGGGAATTGGGGTTCCTACCAAATTCCAGCCCATCTGATCCCTTCTGCCATCTGATCCCTTTGCCTGTGGCACCTCTCTTCTCTTGGGGAGGGAATATTCCAGGGTTAGTTGTCACCCTGGCCTGGGTAAGGTCTTCATTTGGTGTCCCTTGTGATGATCTCCAGGTCATGGCTGAGTTTGGGTGCTCCCAGGGTTATCCCTCCTAATCCACAGGTGCAGCCCAAGTTAAAAACCAGTTCAGGAAAACATTTGGGAGATGGGGATGAATTAAAACACCTCTTTGCTATAATTCTCTTTAGAATTTTAGAGTTTGGTTTAGTTTTATGTCCTTAGTGAGGATGGGAATAGAAAAATTGATCTTCGTGCTTCATTTGCCGTTGGAAATCCGGTCAAAAGGAAGTTGTGCATCTTTTATAATTCAGTATAAACTGAAATTAAGAACACTTCTGAACCTTCCTAAGGATATTTCCTCCTTCTTCTTTAATACTTATAGCTAAAAGAGCTAGAAATGCAATCTAGCAATCTGCAATGGTCTGAATAATTAAAGGCATCAGGAATTCTGTATTGAACTTCTGGCTTGTATTTAAAAAATTCTTTGTTATTTGCCTCACTCTTGCTTTGTGGAGGTTTAACTCTTCACACTAAATGTTAACAACTTTGATCAAAGATACTTTTATGTGTCTGGAGCTTTTTAATTTATTAATAAATTCCCTCTTTGTGGGGTAGAGTTGATTTTATTTTTTTCCTCTTGTTCAAGTCTGTCTAAAAGTGACATCAAAGTGGCAGAGCAGCGTGTCAGGATGAGGAGCCGTGGCCATCAAGTTAATGAGGTTTGCCAGAGTTAACAGAAGATTTACATGACACAATTCCTTCATTTCTCTTTCTCTACCCCTTTCCTTGTGGAATTCTTGCAATATCCGTGGTTCTCCACGGGAGAGAAGGGAGAAAAGCTGGATTTCCATCCAACTGATGCTCTCTGGGAGCACCTGCACCAGGGGATGGCCTTGAGCAGTGCCACGTTCAGGAGGTGCTGCTGCCTAAATCCCACACCCCTGGCCCTAAAGCACCTCCAGTTTGGGGGTTTTGTTTCCAGCAGGATCCATTCCCTGAAATGGATCCATTTCCCATTTGAAAGCTGAGATGATTCTTAGGGATGTGGAATGTGAACCCAGTGCAGAGAAATGGAGCAGCCAGGAGAGGACTGAGGAAGGTGATGCTCAGACAAACCAGCTTTTTGCTACAAAAACCAGTGTTAAAAGCTACAGAGAGAGCTTTAAAAAGCAGAAGTGGGTTTAAGTTGATTCTGAAACAGACTCCAAGGAACAGGGGTGGTTGAGCTATTTGCAAATCCACACGTGGATCTCTCCGGGCTGGAGCTCAGGAAGCACTGCTGGATGGTTTTCTTCACTCATCAGATGAAACAAGGTGATGATTGACCTTGTTTTATTACGTGCAGCATTGTCTGCAGCCACGTGGGCTTGGGATGGGTCAGGACCGAGCTCCTGGCACTCCTTGGCAGCGGTGCCCGCTCCCAGACACCCTGAGCGCGGCAGATGGCAGCGACCCAAACCTCTGCAGCTCGGGGCCAAACCCTCCATCAAGTGCTGAATTCTTTTCATCTGGCAGTGCTGTGTTCAAAGCACTGCTGCAGGGCTGTGTTTGGGCCAGGATTTCAGACAGGGAGACCCTGGCAGCTCCTGCGAGTCCTTGGCAGCGCTGAGCCCGACGTGAGCGTCGCTGTCTGGCCCTCTGGGGTTTGTTGTTGGGAATTGGAGAGCTGCAGAGGGGAGATCTGGCTTTGGGTGCTGGGCACATCCCATGGAAGGCTCGCTGTTAATCCTGTTCTTCCTTAAAAGGATAAATGGAGAGGCTGGAGCAGCGTTCCAGGGGAATTCGGTGCTGGTTTGCAATCCCTGCTGGGAGGAGGTGCTCACCTCCACGAGGCAAAGGTTAGGGATTGCTTAGTCAAACCAAGGTTTAGAACCAAAAATTAACGTGTAATTTGCAATTTGCAACTCTTTTATTTAGGCAGGATATTTGCCTAGAGTTCAAAGGAAATATAAATTTTAAAATAAAACCCAATGAAATTTCTGGAAAGCAATCCATCCAGGACGATCTCGTGGTTGATCTGGATGCCTCTTGCCCAAGATGCTGGCAGGTGAGAAGTTCCCTAGGGAAATATCCCTGCTGGATGCTCACACTTCCCCTGGCTGGGGGACTTCTGTCACCCAGGACTGGCAGGGATATTTTGTTTTCAGTGTAAATTATGGGTGCTGAGGTGCTGCTCTCTGTGCCTGTCCCTGGTGGTGACAGCCCAGTGTGGGATGTGGCTCCTGTGGTGGCTGCTGGCAGGTCCCCAGCCAGCCCTGAGAGCAGAACTGGTGTGTGTGTGTGTGTGTGTGTCTAACCTGGCTTCTGGCAAATCTCCTGGCTGCACTAATGAAGTGTTTGGTGTTGTGCAGTGCTGCCTCCATGGTGATGTTTACTAATGACTTGCGCTTTCTTGCCCCCTTCCCCATCCCCTTTCCCTCTCCTTCTTCTTCTCCTCTCTTCTATTTTCTCCTCCTAGAAGCCTAGACTGTCTCCTAACACTGGGGCTGCCACTGACGCGAGACCAGTGTCCTTTTCTACCTGCCATTACACTTCTAAAACCTGCAGCATTTTACAGAGCTCTTGCTTTACCTCCTTGGACTTGGCTGTAGAAGAAGCCAAAGGTGGCTCCATCCTGCTCCTCCTCCCTGTGCTCTGCAGTGCTTGTTGAAACCTTCCTCTCTCTGTGTAAGCACCAAAGTGCGCCCTCCTTTTTCAACTGCACTATGCCAATGGGTTTGAAATCACCACCTCAGCTCCATTTTTAGTTTGATCACCTTTAAATTTGATTTCTCTCCGTTTTCATGGTGCTCCATAAGAGAAGGTTTGAAATTTCCATAAGTGGATGGGGTCCACCGTGACTGCAGCTCCCTTCCCCTTCTCCCCACGCTCAGCACAGCCTTTTGGAGAAGCTGCCTTCATCCTTGCTGCTTTCAAACCCTCTCACAGGAGGTTCTGATCTGTAACAATGTTGTTTTCTTCCAAACCCCTGGGCTCAGATCATTTTAGCACTTTGCAGACTCCAGAAGCAGATTAGGGAAAACCAAATTTCCTGAGGTATGGGTGGATCAGCTCTGGTGTCTGAGGGGTGGATTTTGGGGTCCAAGCTCTTGCCATAACTGGGAGTGTGAAAGAAAACAGCCAGCCCCAAATTCCTGCCTTAGGGGGTGGCTTTGCTGTCATACTCCTTCCCAAAAACCTTAGAAGTAAGAAGGAAAATTGCCTTTTTTTTTTTTTAACTTCACACTTCTGGCTTCCTGTGGGGAATGACAGCCTTGGCTGGAATTTTACCTGCCATGAGAAATAATCTGTCCCTGCTAAAACTGAGGGAAACAAAAGGACTGAGTTGTGAAATTGTACTGAAATAATCCTGACAATTTCCAGCAGCACCAGAAGGAGCCAGGCCTGTACAGGAGTCCAGAGGGATTCCCATGGCTCCACAGAGGTACAGAGCTTCCCAAAGACAAAAGTGCTCATTTTCCCATCAACAGATGAAACAAAACATGAAAGGAGGAGATGATTAGAGAGACAATGCTGTATTTTACCTGGGACAGGCTCAGCTTTGGGAGGTGAGGGGCTGTTTTGGGCGAGGAGAATCGTGCTCTGGAGCTCAGGGTACTCGGATGGAAACACCTGATGGAAAGGATTTAGCTGAACCCAAACGTAATCTGAGGCTGAACTACCCAAAATGAGCCTGCTGAGAGCTTCACTTGCCTAAAAATGGGATTTTCCTGCTGTGGGGGGAGTGCCTGGCACCCACTGCAGCGCTCGGCGTTCTCGGGATATCGTGCCCGTGCTGTGCCAGGGCCAGCAGGGCTGTGCCAGGGCCACACCAGGGCTGTGCCAGGGCCACCAGGGCTGTGCCAGGGCCACACCAGGGCTGTGCCAGGGCCACCAGGGCTGTGCCAGGGCCACACCAGGGCTGTGCCAGGGCCACCAGGGCTGTGCCAGGGCCACACCAGGGCTGTGCCAGGGCCACCAGGGCCACCAGGGCCACACCAGGGCTGTGCCAGGGCCACAAGGGCCACACCAGGGCTGTGCCAGGGCCACAAGGGCCACACCAGGGCTGCTTTGGGCACGTCCCCAGCAGCTCCAGCCCTGCCTGCTTTTGTTGTTTGTTCCTGTGAGAGCTCCCTGCTCCAGGCCAGTCCTGGACCTGGCCCTTCTCTCCCCAGTTTGGTGCCCATTTAACCCCTTGTGCCCCGCTCGAGGCTTCCTTAGGAGCTGGTGTCCCTGTGGTGCCGCTTCCAAAGCCTGGTGGCTTCTCAACACGTCCACAGTTGTTGTTTCTGGGAAAACTTCACGTCCTGGAGGCTCCCAGCTCCCCAAACTGGGCTCTTTCTTCCCAACCCCATCAACTCACAGCATCCTTCAGGCTGGGGAAGGCATCTGAGATCAAGTCCAACCTGAGTCCACCTCTCCTTTGGGGTTTTGGTGTCTGTGGCCATAAAAGGAGATTCTTGCATTCTTGGCTTTCTTTTCAAAGACCTTTTCATAGCTATTTTTTTTTTTTTAATGTGATTTTGAAGTGAGGCAGCATCACTTTAACTTGGCTCCTCAGTTATTCTTTCTCACCCTTTGCCTTAAGTGGGCTTAACTCTTGTGCCCTAGAAATAGAGAATAAATAATATAAGACTGAGAGGTATTTTCAGATTGAATTGTGGGAAGTTTCAGGTTACCTGAATATGAAAGTTTGCCAAGGCAACAATGCTTTAAAGCCTTGGTTAGAGTAGCCAAAGTGAGGTGGGCAGAGGAGTTTGGGGACAGCTGCCCGTGCTGGGACCCCCAGGGCTGCAAACATGGATCATCCATCCCATGGCACCCCCACATCTCACCCCATGTGTGCACCCCTGCTGATCTGAGCTGGAGCTGAGCTGGGTGTTCCCAGGGGAGCTCCCAGCTCTGGATGTGCCGGGCTGGGAGGAGGATCCAGAGGGGATTTAGGGGATGGGGGTCAGTGCAGAGTGCAGGATCCTTTGTTCCTCCTGGAGAACACTCAGATATCCCCCTGTGTGTGTCCTGCTGCAGCCCCACGAGCAGGGAGGCCCCAGGAGTGTTCCCTGCTCAGGTTTCCTGCTCTCCTCCTGCCCTTGGAGGTGATGCTGTGCCTTTCCTGTGCTCTAACATCCCTGTGCTTCCACCACTCCTGTCTGCTGTCACTCCTGATGCTCAGTTATCAATTCCAATGCTCTGTATGATGTGAAGCTGTAACTGCTCTGGAATAAATCTCCCTAATAAACGTCTCAAACTAACCCCTCCCGAGTTGTTCTGTGGTGAGAATCTCCGGGCTGATTCCTGCAGGGAATGTGCTGGATCAGCTGCTCTGCTGGTGCCACTGGCAGGGGGAAATGGCTGGAACCCACATCCAGAGGGCAGAGGTGGGAAAAGCTGTCCCTGAAGGAGCAGGATGTGCAGAGTGGGGGACTCCATCCCCCCACAGCATCCTTGGAGGGACAGGGATGTCCAGGATGGAGCACTCGGTGCCTGAGGTCACACTTGGCTCTGTGTCCGAGCACAGCAGTGACCAGTGGCTGCTCAGGGGTGGGACCAGCCCTGTCCAGCCCCTCTGGGGACTTTGCTGGTGGCACCGAGCTCTGGGTGCTGTCCCAGAAGGGATGGGGCACCCACAGGGACCTGGCTGATGCCTAAAGAGGCTCCTGGAGCAGAGTTAAAGGAATAATAAATCAGGGATTTATTAAAAAACCCTTCACAGGATGCACCTTGGGCAGTGCAAGAGCCCAGCCCTGGCTCCACCCAAGAGTCCACCTGGCTCAGGAGGTTTCACACTTTTAAAAGTTTTGGCCCATTTCCATTTTGGGGTGAATTGTGCAATTCCAGCCTCAGGTGATGCAGTCCCATCCTCCCAGATTGCTCCATCAATTCACTGCTTTTTGGGTTGTGCTTTTTGGGGCCTGGAGCTGCAGCTGTGTCCTTGGTTCTGGGGCTGGGAAAGGATTGTTGTGTGTGCCTGAGCAGTGGGAGAACTTTTTAACACTTTATGTGAAATTCAGAGTTAGGTACCAATGCAGTACAGAATCTGGAAAATGTAAAAGTGAAAACTTAAGGCATCAGGCCAGGCTGGAGAGGAGGAGGGATTGTGCCAGCCTCAGCAGGGCAAGGTCCTGCACCTGGGCTGGGACAATCCCAAGCACAAATCCAGGCTGGGAATGAAGGGATGGAGAGCCCTGAGTGGGAGAAAAACATCAAAAAGCCCCAACAAAACCATCCCCAAATCAGTTTATTCTCTGTAGCATTTTGTAAATAGGACACCTACAGTGTGCTCTTCTAATTAGAGCTTTTCTACTGTGCCTTTCCTCTTTTACCTGTGTATTTCCCTCTTGGTGCAAGTTTTTATTTACAGAGGTTTTTGTCCTTGCTGGGCTTGAGGCTCCTCAGAGGGGGCTGCATCCAGCCGTGCTCACTGCCGGGGAGTTCACGCTTCCCGTGGCTCCAGTCTAAAAACAGCAGCCAAGTGAATAATTCAGCAGCTTTGCTGAGTTCCCTCCGTGCCTCAGAGGGTTTGTGTGAGTCTCCCTGAGCTTTGGGGTGGTTGTTTTTATGGGGAAGGTGATGTGACAGCTGGGGGGGCTCTGTTCCTGGCTCTGCTGAGGAACCTGGGGGCACAGAGGTCCTTCCAGGGAATGTGGAGCTTCCCCAGCTCCTGGGGGATGAGAGGATTTTCCTGCAGGTCCTGGTGCTCTTTCAGATGAGGAATTTTTGGCTTCCTACAGCTCAGGAGCTGAGCAGCTGCACAATCTCAGCTCCTGAGCTACTCCTGAGCAGTTCAAAGAGCTTAAAGACATTTCCCAGGTGTTGAAGTGCTGATAAACCCTGGGAATAACAGGCAGGGAGCCCAGAGCAGCTGGGGCTGCCCCTGGATCGCTGGAAATGCCCAAGGCCGGGTTGGACATTGGGGCTTGGAGGACCTGGGACAGTGGGAGGTGTCCCTGCCATGGCAGGGGTGGGATGGGATGAGCTCAAGATCCTTTCCAGCCCAAACCATCCTGGAGCTGTGTGACCCTGTGGATGTGGAGGAGCAGAGCTGTGGGATGAGGGATGGAGAAGTTGGGGTGTTGGGATGCAGGTTTTCCAGCATTTCCAGCCCTGGGAATGCACTGGGAGCTCCTCTGGTGGCTGCCAGGAAAAAGAGGGAACTTTTCTGACTACAAAATGCTGTTTTCATGCTGGGTCTCTCTCAGATGCTGCTTCCCCACCAACCTGCTGCTTGGCTTTGTTTTTTTTTTGTTTCAGACTTTGTTTCAGAGGTGGGATGTCCCTGACTTGGCTCACTGAATAGGAAATTAAAAGGATTATAATGAAGTCATACATATGTTGAGAAGTCTATTAAAAGCTTAACAGGGAGGCTTAGTGAGGTTTAAAAACTGGGAATACAAACCCTTTCTGTTTTGCAGCGTGCTCAGGAGTTGTTCTAGCAAGGATCTGACAGCTGGGTGAATTAATGGGGTCCTCCAAGGCTTGAATTTCCTGAGCAAGTAGCTGGGACTTAAAATATTCAAGCCATGAACTCTGGAGCTTGGATTTAATGTGCTATTAGTGCACTTAAAGCACTTTGTGTGGGGAGGTGCTGCAGATCTGCAGGCTGGGACCTCCTGGAAACCGTGAACCCTTTTCTCTGCCCATCCTTTCAGCTCATCAGCCTTTCCAAAAAAACAATTTGTCCTTTCTCAGAACCGTGTTTCTGTGGAACTGGGAGTTTCTGGGCACATAATGAGACAGCCTTTTTAAACTCTTGATGTTTTCAGGAGATTTTGAGGCAGGTAAGAGAGAGCCAGAGGCTCAGTGCTGCAGGCAAGGAGCTGACTCTCGCTGCTCCTCTTCCAGAGAGCTGCTGTTACCCAATTTACCTTTAATTTGTCTCTCTGGAACTTAACTACAGCTTTAAAAGATACTTTTTCCCCCTTCTTTGCTTAAAACAACATCATGTTTATTCCTTTGCTTATGGGGAGTTTTTGCAGGGATCCTTCAGCTGAAATATAGAGAATTTCTGTGAGAGCCTTGTCAAAGGAAAATAAACAGCAGCACTGTAAAAGACACAAAAAATTAAGCTTAATCTAAACAATTTGTCATCACCTTTTTTTGCTAGGTGGGTTTCATTGTTTGGCTTCACAATAGGAGTTAATCTCTGCCACTCCATCACTTGGGTAAATATTTGTCTTGGAGCTGTAGCCTCACCCTGGGATGGGCAGGGAATGGGCAGGGAATGAACTCCTGGTGCTCCAGTTGTGTCCCATCCACAGGGCTGCAGGAGCTGCTGGGTCCCATTTGTGAAAAACGAGGTTCACATCATTTTTATAGAATTTAAAAGTTTAATAAAAAGACAATTAGGAGATAAAAAAGTAAAGTAAAATATACAGATACAGCCGGGTGTCTCTGCATTCACCTTACTGACAAAGGATTGTCCCTTAAAAACAGAACCCTGCTACATATCCATAAATTCTCACACATATTCAGACATTCTTCTTAGGATCTTTGGTGTTCTTCTGTTTAGTTTTCTCTTGCTCCCTTCCCAATAAATCAATCTTCTTGGTGCCATCGAGTTTTACATTCCCTGATACCAGAAATGCAATAAATTCCACCCCCAGAGTTCTGGTCACTGCTGTCTTCATCTGGATAAGAGAGTTTACAAATGCAGGGGTTTCTCTAGTTATTTTTATTTTTGTTTTTCAGTCTTTGGGTTATACAAACAAAAGCAGTTTTTATTTTAATACTATGCCATAGATTAACATATATGCATTATACCACTATTTCTAAGTTTTATCAATAACAGAAATAAAGAAAACTCTATTAATACAACAAAATTTTCCAATCTTATACACGTAAAATTCATTTTAATATTTTCAAAAAGCCAACAATGTAATGTATCTATAACACATTCCCAGCCTCAGCACCCTGGCAAGGTGAGGCTGTGCCTGGGGTGCTGCTCCAACCTGGGCTCCCCTCCCCACCAGGCTCTCCCTTTTTCAACTTCCCCACCTTTTATTCCTCCTCTAAACCTGGGGTTCTGCTGGAAGGGAGGGATTTCCTGGGGCTTTATCCTGCTTACAAAACCTTGGGGAAGCGTGCTGGGATGGCAGAGTGGCTTTGAGAGGTCGTGTGACACGGGCTAAATCTGAACCTGGGGATAGGAAACTTCCCTAATCCTGCCTCTGCTTGTGGCTCCCTCCGAGGCCTGAGCTCTTTAATCTTCTTCCAGTTCAGTCCCATCACTGCAAATAGGGTAAGGCTGATTATATTGTGCATTTTATCTTTTCTAGCTGCACCCCAGCTGTTGTTATCGAGCGTTCTCGTTTCGGGGTGGGTTGGCTCCGGGGTAATCTTGGATTAGTGGGACCTTTTTCCTGGAAAAAAGGAAATTTTATAGTTAAGGAACGTACTGGATGCTGTGAAACTGCTCAGGAGCTCTTTGGTGGTTGGGGCTGAGAGCAAATCTACACCTTGGAGCAGCTTTGGAGTAGCTGAGCCGAGGGAAACTCTGCAGTGCTGAGCAGGGCTGTGGTTCCTCCCCTTTAAACTCCCTCCCTGGAGAGAGGTTTGAACAAATCCAGCTCTCTCAGTCCTGCATGAGTCCCTGAAATATAAATTACATTTATCCTCAGCAGCAATCTCCCCTTTTTGCTGCTGTTCTGCTGCAATTTCTGCAGCTGGTTTCTATCTCTGACCCGTGAAACACCAAATTGGTGTGTCTGAAACGCTCTGGTTTTTGGCAAGTGGCAAAACCTTCCTGAATTCCTGCTGAGGAGCAGAACAGGAAAGCTTTGCTGCTTTCTTGAGCTATAAAACTGCAATAATGTGTGAGAGATGCTCAGGATCCTCTCCTGGCCCAGGGAAGCTGTGCCTGGTCCCTTTGGAACAGTCTCCTCTCCCGTGGGATAATGCTGCAAGCCAGGCTCACCCTGCCCTTGGAAACGCTGGAAAATGCTGTGTTGGGTGTTTTTTCTAAGTATTGGCTCCAGTTTTTGTGTTTGGTGTGGGTTTGGCAGAGCTGCTCCCTCCTCAGCTGGAGCTGCCGAGGTGGGGTTGGGGTTTCTGTGTGCTGGAGGATGAGGCTTTCCCATAAACCTGTCCCTTCATTTGGGCAGCAGTGGAAGGACAGAGAAGCTCTTTCCTGCAGGTGACCAGGCAGGATCCCTGTTTCTCTTGGCATTAATCAATGCCTGCTAAATAGTGCAGGATTAACAACTCCCTTGGGAACAGTTCTGGAACTGTTTCTGTGGACAATTGATGCTGGAGGCACCTCTGGAATTAGAAGTGACTTGGCAAGGCACAAAAATGACAGGAGACTGCAGGACATGAACAAAACACAGTTCACCACCCCCCAAAAAATATCTGGGAGGGATGTTTGATTTTGTTCTGTCACGTAACTTAGGATGCTCTTTAACCTCCTTCCTTTCAGTGAGAGCTCACAGCATTGACTGAATCAGGGAATTGTGGAGGTTGGAAAAGAGCTCCAAGGTCACAGAGTCCCAGCTGGGCCTGATGCCCAAATTGTCCCCAGCTCAGAGCCCTGAGTGTCACCTCCAGGTGTTCCGTGGGCACTTCCAGGGATGGGCACTGCAAACCTCCCTGGGCACTTCCAAGGCCTGGCCACCCTTTCCATGGGGAAATTCCTGCTGCTGTCCCCCCTGAGCCTCCCCTGGGGCCGTTCCCTCTCCTCCTGTCCCTGTTCCTGGCAGCAGAACCCAACCCCACCTGGTGTCCCCTCCTGCCAGGGAGCTGTGGAGCTGCAGAGGTTTGACCTGTCTCCTCTCAAAGAGAATTTCCTGTGCTTCTCTGTGACAAGTTCAATCTGTGCAGGACCAGGAGTTGGCCTTTGATGACCCTCATGGGTCCCTTCCAGCTCAGGATATTCTGGACTCTGTGAAATTGTGTTTTCCATCCCCTCCTGAAAAACCAGACTGGCCAAACTCCCTGTCTGTCCCTGTTCTTCCTGAGCTCCTGGGGATTCAGCAGTGATTTGGATTTCAGAGGGTTGGGAGCTCCCTCACACACGACTGAAAGGCTGAAAAGCGACATTTCATCCTTCTGGAGTCCTTTTTTAGCTGTGCAGATGAAAGTTTGCCACGTTGGATGGTTATTTCCCAGCTCCAGGAGGAAAACTGGCACTTCCCAGTGCTCATGGTGAGGAGAGCTCAGGTTTCCTGAGCCAAAATTCCAATTGTTGCTTCCCAAGCTGGCAGGGGGAGCAGCAGGAGGAGGCTGTGGCAGAGTTTGGTGCAGAACACTCCTGGCTCAGGCTGCAGGGGCACTGTGACATTCCCTGTTAATGGGATTTGGCACAGGAGATGGGATGGAGGGGGCTGGATGCCACCAGCTCTGCCTTAATTGGAGCCCAGCTTCTTGTGCTTCCAAAACTCCCATCCCAGGGCTGGGGAATGGGATCTGCCAAGAGAAATGATAAAATGGGAATATCCTGGATCCTGGAAACCCAGGGATCACCAGACTCCAGGCTGGTTCTGGTCACTGGGCAGCGTCATCTGTTCCTCCAGCACAGGTAACAGAAATTGGGCTGCTCTGTTGAGTCCTGAGATGTGCAGGAAGAATATTTTATATTTCCTATTTTTCAAAAAATACTTTCTCTTTTAACTTCATCAGAACTTTTTGATTTCTAGGATTAAAAGTGAAAACATTAAGCAAAGGTTATTTTTGGATCCTTCACACTCTAATAACTGGTTATGTTCCTCCAGGAAGAGAATTCCCCTTTTGACATTGCCTTGCCACTTGTCACTTAGCCAAGTCTTTATTTACCTTTGTGTCATTTCCTTGTGTCTCCACTTTCCCTAACATTTCCTCTGGCTACAGATAAAAATAATTTGCTTTCAGCTTTGTCAAGCCTTCCATGTTCCATCTCCTACATTAACACTCTCCTGTTTCCCAGTAGTGCAAACAACTCTTTCAAAATGTCACTTATGGGTAGTTTTGTAATATTTTAAGGGTTCTATGTCTCAATCTTACAACCAAAATTACTGATTCTGCTTAAAAGAAGAAAAGAAAAAAAGATCTTCAGTTTTGTGTGTATCACTGACAGTTTCAGGAAGTTTTCTGCAGCTCTTTATTCTACTAAAGACAATCTCAGATTCAATAGGAATGGAAACCTGATAATCATAGAAAGATCCAAATTAGAGTTGCCCCATTTTGTAGGTGAGAGTTGAGGAAGATGAGATTTACCTGGCCAGACTTTCAGCTAAAAACACATAAATATTTGTATAAATGAGTTGATGAGTGCTTTCAACTGGCAGTTGTGCTTTTTGTGGTGATTTTAGAATTGCTGCTCACAGGGGTCACATCAGATTTTTACCTTCTGAGTCTTGTGCTGCTTTTCTGTCTCAGAGGTGTCTCCAGTCCTGCTAAAATCAGGTTCCAGCATTAAACCTCGGTGAATTGAAGACAACCAGAGCAAGAGCAGATTCAGCAGGGCCTGAAGGGGCTCCAGGAGAGCTGGAGAGGGACTGGGGACAAGGGATGGAGGAACAGGACACAGGGAATGGTTGGATGGGATATTGGGAAGGAATTCCTGGCTGGGATGGAATTCCCAGAGCAGCTGTGGCTGCCCCTGGATCCCTGGCAGTGCCCAAGGCCAGGCTGGATGGGTTTGGAGCATCCTTGGGATGGTGGAGGTGTGATCCTGAAGGTCCCTCCATCCCCAAACCTCTCAGGGTTCCTCTTCTCAATGCTCCTCTCCTTGGTGGCCAATTCCAATCTCAAGCCTCACCCTGGAGAACCTGGAGGTTGGGAATGGAGGATTTCATCCCTTTTGGAGTCACCCACAGCTTTCCTGTGCCCAGAGCCTTCCTGCAGCCTCCTGGGACCCTTGGTGTGCCCTGCTGTGCTGTCCCCAAGCCCTGGGAGCTGTCTGGGCTGGCAGGGCAGAGCCGATCCCTGCAGGGCCGGGAGCAGCTCCAGAGCCGGAGCCTGGAAACGTCGTCCCTCGTCACCGTCAGCCCGCGGCCCGGCCCGGCTGTCAGCTCCATCTGGGTGAGACAGCTCAGTGCTCAGCACCATCTCACCAACAATCCCAGCCTTCTCCTTCCATCCCTGGCCTCTTCATCCCATTCCAGGTGAGCTGCTCCCTCAGCTGCCGGGTGCAGCCTCTCAGGGCTCCTCCGCAGCTTTATTTCTGAGGTTTTGCAGAGGAAAATGAAAATTGGTGGGGTTTATTTCATAACATCAGTAACTCCTCAGTGAGGAATTAAAGAATTCCTAGAAAACTGGCTGCCTCTCTGCAGGGCTGTAAATTAGAATGATTTCAAAAGAGCACAGACAGCGTGTCATCTTCCTCATTCTCAAGCAGAAGCTGCCTGAATAAACATTAATAGAATTGTAGATTCTTCTGGTATTATGTAAATGGCTTCATGCTTTGATGTCCCTCGTGTCATTAGTTTGACACTAGCTGGAATTAATGGCCATAAAACTCTATTACAAACGTGGCAGAGAGATTTCTCCTGACTGCTTCTGATTCCTCCCGTGAGCTCGCTGCCTCTGCCACGGGATTGGGGAAGCTGAAAGTAGGTCAGGGAGATGTGTGTGAACAGGGGCTGCTGGAATCACAGCCACAAACAAACAGCACTCGAGTGCTGAAGGGAAATTTGCTATTTTAAGCCCTTATTTCCATTATCACCATCTCATTCTGCACAACAAGCATGTGGGGGGGAGCTTCGGGGCCGTGCACCCACAGATGGGATCCGGGAAGGAGGAGAAAAAATACACAAGAGTATATAGAGATACATGGATGTGTGTATTTATATGTTTAAAGGGTGACAGTAAATACTGTCACTTCTGAATGGCTCCTCTCCATCTCATGTGAGGCAGAGGGAAAGTGCCAAAAGATTGTAGGTCAAAAGAAATGAAACATTTCACATCCAAGCAGCAACCAGATGTTGGAATTGCAGGCTGGAATTGCTGGTACTGTGTGGTGGAACGTGGGGCAGGATTACAGGGATGTTTTCCAGAGTTCCCACACTCCTTACATATTTATAATCCAGTCCTCATCCTCACAGGGGCTTCCTCACTGGCAGCTCTTGGGGACGAGTGTTGGCTCCCAACCTGATCTAAAGAGTTGGGATGTTTTGGACCTGGAGAAGGGTTAATCATGGAGCTGCTGCATGGTTCCCCTTAGGACAGCTGGATGAGAAAAGGTGGGAAACAAGGAATATGATGGAATTGGCTATTTTTAGGCAGCAAAAACGTGAGCAGGAAGGAGAAAAAGGCAATAAACATAATCTCATCTTGGCAGTCAGGGGTGGCAGGAGTTAAACCTGTAGGGAAGGTAAAGTGCTGAAAAACGAATGGAGGGAAGTGGTTTGTATGGATAGGAAGGGCATTCACAGACCATTTCCAAGGAGGTTGTGCCAAATGCTTTTAAGAGTCTGGGAAAAAAGGAGGAAATTAATAAAAAATGGAGGTGAGGACTTAGAGCTGGAGAGATTTAAGAAGTCCCCAGATTATGGTGCACAGTGATTTACAAGCACTGAAGTGCAGGAGTCCAGAGAAGAGGATTTCCATTTTATCACAGATAAGGATGGAAGAAAACTGTTAAATGGAGATGGAGATGGAAAGTGGTGCACAAGAGGCTGCAGGGTTCAGCCCTTTGCCTGCTTCAGTTTTGGTTTTTATCATTTGATAAGGGTGAGAGCACAGGCTCCCTCCAGGCCAGGGACCAGGACCCTGAGGAGCTCCAGAATGGGGATGAGCATTCCCAGGTGATGGAGAGGGCACCACCCTGGGCTAGGGGTGTGAAGCATTATTAACTTTCATTTTCATTAAAAGATACCAGAACAAGTGATGACACAAGCAGAAAGAAGCAGCTGGAGTGATAAAAGTGTGAGGAGGCAGCAGACGAGGTGTAACTACAACATGGTGCAGCGAGGATGTTTTCTTCATGTGTTTTATTTGCTGTAAGTTTTGAGAAAAGTCAGAGTTTTGTGCCCTCCTCACCTTGAGAAGTGTTTTAGTGGATCAGGTGAGCTGGTGTGTGGACCTTGTTCTTCTTCATGGTTCTGTAAATATTGACTCTCAAAGGAACACACTTGGAGCTCGTGATCCCCAGCAGAGACTGGAAGTGCTGCTTTTATTTAGTTTTGTGTTCTTCTCTGGGCCTGATTGCATTGAAAAAAAAATAAAAAGGGAAGGTTTGAGGTACCAGATCATCATCATCAGTGGGAAGCAGGGGAATTTTGGGAATTTTGCTGACTTTTTATTCCTCAGGTATTTTTTTTTTTAATCCACTCTGTGGCTTTTGGATTTCCTGGGAGCAGGAGGCACTTTGCAAGTCCCAGTCCAGCGTGCAGATGCAGCAGATGCTGCTTTGGCTGCTTTTCTGTGTTTGTGGTGTCCTGAACCCTCTGTAGGTGTTGGCATCGGCCCAGGCTGCAGCTCAGGGCTCCCTGAACCGTGTCTGGTACCAACCCAAGATCTTGGCTGGCCTGGAGGGTATTCCTGGGCTTTGTGCTGAGCAAGAGGAGAGTGACAGAACCATGGAATGGTGTGGGTGGGAAGGGACCATGGGACACCCTCCCCTAGCCCAGGTTGCTCCAAGCCCTGTCCATCCTGGCCATGGCCACTTGCAGGGAGTGGAATCCAGAGCCTGTGGCATCCTGTGCTGCTGAGCCCCAGGAGTCCCCACACACCTGGAGGTACCAGAGCACATTCTGCAGCTCCCAGCTCCATTACAGGAGGTACCTGAGCACATTCTGCAGCTCCCAGCTCCATTACAGGAGGTACCAGAGCACATTCTGCAGCTCCCAGCTCCATTACAGGAGGTACCAGAGCACATTCTGCAGCTCCCAGCTCCATTACAGGAGGTACCAGAGCACATTCTGCAGCTCCCAGCTCCATTACAGGAGGTAGCAGAGCACATTCTGCAGCTCCCAGCTCCATTACAGCTGTTCCTGCTCTCCTCCCAAGCTCTCAGGTTCCTTGTCTGGGTCTGGTGTGTCTCTGCTCATCCCTCCCCCCTTCTCCAGAGGCACAGATCTGTGTCCCTGACCTAGAGACTGCTTCACTTTTCCTGGGGGAACTTCCAGACCCCTCCAGGGTGCAATTCCTGTGTCCCTGTGAGAGGTTTGAGCACCAGGCTCAGCAGTGACCTTTGAATCCTCCTGCTGATCCCTTCGTGCTGCCCCACGGAGCTGCTCAGAACAGAGCTTTGAACCTCAGCATTCCCTGAATCAGGATAAAGCTGTTTAAATTTGGTAACAGTCCTTTCAGGGGAAATAGCATTTCCCTGCTGGGAAGGAGGGCTGACAGCACTGCAGGTCATGGCTCCTCTGCAGACTGCACTGTCACTGCTGGCAGGGGACACAGGGGACACGCCGTCCCTGGCTGGGCTGGCACCCCCCCAAAAACGCCTTGGAGCTCCTTCCAGGCTGCTCTGGAAGTCAGGAGCCTCCTGTAGTGCATCAAAGAAACACAGCTGGCTGGGAGATTCCATGGAAGTGCAGGTGATCCTTGTTTTTCCCTCAGGATCTTTGTCCCTGTGTGTCCATGGCTGTGACATCTCCGTGCTCGGGAGCTGTGGCTGGGGCAGGCAGGAGGAGGCTGCAGCTGCTGCTCACAGCTCAGCCTGGAGAAAAGGAGCCTCAGGAGGGACTTTCTGGTTCTCCAAAACTCCCTGGCAGGAGGGGACAGCCATGGGGTCAGGCTCTGCTGCCAGGAACAGGGACAGGAGGAGAGGGAACGGCCTCAGGGGGGACATCAGCAGGAATTTCCCCATGGAAAGGGAGCTCAGGCCTTGGAAGTGCCCAGGGAGGTTTGGAGTGCCCATCCCTGGAGGTGTCCCAGGAACACCTGGAGGTGACACTCAGGGCTCTGGGCTGGGGACAAGGTGGGGATTGGGCACAGCTGGGACTCTGGCCTTGGAGCTCTTTTCCAGCCTGGATGATTCCAAGATTCTGGGATCTCTGGGGCTCTCCCCGTGCCAGCACAGCAGGGTTTGGACAGGCCTCCTGTGCCCACATTATGATTCTTTTGCCTCAGAGTTGATGTTATTTCAGCTTCAGGCATGTCAGGCAGGGTGCCCAGAGACCTTCCCATGGACTCTCCTCAGTTCTGAGGAGGATTCAGGGCCAGGGAAGGGGGCAGGGATTGAGCTGGCCCAGCCCTGCCCAGGGTTTGTGTTCTCTGTGTCACCTGCACCTCACCTGGGGCCTGCTCAGAGCCTTTGGGGGGATTTTACCTGGCTGTGGATTGAAACATTCCCTGCCAGGGATGTGTACAGGGCTCATGGCTTTAGGAAGAAACCCAAGTGAAACAGGAGAAGTGTCTAAGTTGTACCACTTGGCTGAGAAAAAAACAAAAAGTCCAAGCAGGGACACCTCCCACCGTCCCAGGCTGCTCCAAACCCTTCCAGGCTGGCCTTGGGCACTGCCAGGGATCCAGGGGCAGCCCCAGCTGCTCTGGGAATTCCATCCCAGCCAGGAATTCCTTCCCAATATCCCATCCAAGCAGTGGCAGCCATTCCCTGTGTCCTGTCCCTCCATCCCTTGTCCCCAGTCCCTCCCCAGCTCTCAACACCTGGTTTTATTTCCAATACCATTGGAATAAGCCTTTAGTGAGTGTTTTGTTTAAGAGCAGAGCTCCAGGTGCCCTTGTTAATAAAAGATGGGTCTGTTGAGGCTGGTTCTGGGTGAGAAGTCTGCAGAGGTGGGAGCTGTGCTGTCCCCTGGAGCTGTGCTGAGGATTCCTCACTCCCTGGGCACTGACATTCCCAGGGGGAAGAGAGGTGGGAGACAGGAGCTCTGTGCACCTCCATGGTTCCACCTCCCAGGAAAATCCCCTCTGGGAAGGAGAAATAAGGAAGGGAAAACAGCTGGACAGGAAACTGTAGCAACTGCATTTATTTTTTTTTTTTTCCCTTGCAGATTTTTTTTACAAGGCAGAACATGAACCTTGTGTTGAACTTTGAAGTTACTGACTTGGCATCTCTGAAGTTTGGAGATACCAGTTGTGACAGACTCTTAGCATTCAGGATTATGTAACCTCATGGAATTTCAGAGGGAAAGCAGTAAAACCCTTCTGGAACTGTCAGCACCCTCTGAAATGCCCTGCAGTTTATTGAGGGACTTTAATAGATTCCTGATCTTCCCATCCAGCTCAGTGGTGGAATTTAATTTGCTTCTCATTGCAGGGACTCGAGAGTGCCAGGGCAAGGGGGAATGGCTCCCAGTGCCAGAGGGCAGGGATGGGTGGGATACTGGGAGGGAATTCCTGGCTGGGACAGAATTCCCAGAGCAGCTGGGGCTGCCCCTGGATCCCTGGAAGTGTCCCAGGCCCAGGAGCAGCCTGGGACAGTGGGAGGTTGGAATGAGATGAGCTTTAAGGTCCCATCCAGCCCAAATCATTCTGATCTTCTGTGAAATTATTTTGTGTCATCTCAGCCAGATCTGGGCTCAGCACTGGCTCCTGGGAGTTAAACTTCTCTCTTCTGCAAGGACAGAAATGTCTTTTCTCCAAAAGGCTGGATCTGTGGAGCCTCTGCCACCTTGAGCTCATCTCAGCTGGGCTTGGGCTTAGGCAGGGCTGGATCCTGCAGAGCCTCTCTGGCCCAGCTGCCCAGTGTGCAGCCCCCTCAGATTTTAGCTCTCAGTAAAATGGAATTGCTGCATTTCACTGACAAGAGGAAAGGGAGGAGAAACCAGCTTTGACAGCTCTGCTCTGGGTGAATTTGTCCTCCATCAAGGCTTTAGATATTCATTAAATGCAAAAACTTCTTGGGATCTTGAGCTCTCATCCCCTTGGATAAAAATGTACAACCTTCCTTTGGGTGGCTGGGTGACATCTTTTTCCATGTAGTTCTGTCTGTGCTTATCCCTTAGATTCTGGGGATTAGTGAAGCTTGACTGCAAAACTCACTCATGGGGATTCTCAGACCCTTCACTCTGAGCTGAACTAGACAATATTTTATTTTACAAAATTATCAGACTGATAATAAAGCATTGAGGAGATTTTCCTGCAGGATGCTCCATGTTTGCTCCAAAGCCAACAGGCACAAAGAGAGCCTGAGCATCTTTTCAGGTGAAACTTTTGCCTCCCTTACCCAAAATAATGTCTGGAAATAACGTCCTGAGCAAAGGAAGGAGATCCTGGAATGTCTTGGCTGCCTGTGGGGATTTTTAGCTGATGTTCCAGGTAGATCCCATCCTGTACAGCAGCAGATGGAAGGGCTGTGTGCCTGGAAATGAGACAGGACATGCAGGTAAATTCCCTCAGATGGGAATCAGAAATTGCTCCTTAATAAATGTCCTGAGCATGGGCAGGTCCTCACACAGGCACCAGGTGCTCCCAGACCAGACTGAACCTCCTGGGGAATCCTTAAAACATCCAGTCTGGGAAGGAAAGGCTCCAGGGAGACCTTGGGCTCTCCAGGAGAGCTGGAGAGGGACTGGGGACAAGGGATGGAGGGACAGGACACAGGGAATGGCTCCCAGTGCTTGGATGGGATATTGGGAAGGAATTCCTGGCTGGGATGGAATTCCCAGAGCAGCTGTGGCTGCCCCTGGATCCCTGGCAGTGCCCAAGGCCAGGCTGGATGGGTTTGGATCCACCTGGGACAGTGGGAGGTGTCCCTGCCATGGCAGGGGTGGCTCTGGGTGGCTTCAGGGTCCTTTCCAACCCAAACCATTCCATGACTCTGATTCTGAAGCTCCTTTTTAAGGCTGTGGATCCCACACCCTGCAGAGGGGGATGTGTGTTCACATCCCTGGGAATCTTTTGGCATGGCTGATCAAACTGCTGCTCTCTCTGGGGATTCCAGCAAGGCCAACTCTGCCTCTGTGTGAGGAGACCAAATTCCCTTTGGGATGCAGGAATGAAGCTCCCAAGCTTTCCCTTTCCCAGTTTTCCCTGCTGGGTGCTGGCAGGGCCCTCTCCTGGCTGCTCACTCACTCATTTTGAAGATCTTTAACCCTGAGCTGGAGCTCTGGCCGGTGACCTCTCAAGATTAGCATCTCCTGCCTCACAAAGGCTTGAGCTCATAATCCTCTCCTCAGAGAGCTTCCCATTCCCCTGGGATGTGCCAGCAGCTCCAGGAGCTGCTCCTGTCCCCCACCAGTGCCTCCAGGAGCATTTTGGCTGCTTTAACTGGGAACTGGTTGATGTGACCGTGCTGAGCTTTGCAGAGAGATGATCAAACAAACAATGGGACTCTGTCAGCAGCTCTGCTAAATGTTCCACCCTCATCCCACCCTGGATCACTGCAGGGAAGGTGCCACTTGCATGGGATCCTTGTTTTTACTGTCAGGAGCCAGTTTGGTTTGTAAGTACGTTGTTATTGGTGGTTTTTTTCCCTTTGAGCAAGACTTTGTGAGCTCTAATCCTACGTTGGTTTATATTATCAGGGCTCCTAACCGGATTTTCAGCTATCAGCCAGCTTTAATACTTGCTAAAATTGCTTTGCAGGTTTGGGATCTGTCAGATTTGTGTTTTGTGTGCAGTGCTTTATCTGCTGCCGATGCACAATTCCCAGGCACTGCCAGCACTGGGCCTTGGATGAGTTTGGATTCTCCTTTTTGTGGTCCTGGGTGGGTTTTGTTGGTAGGTCAGAGGCAGAACGTGAGCTTTGGGTTTGGAACTGAAAAATCCTCTTTTGCCAGTCCTCAGGAAATCTGAGATCACATTTTATATTCCAGGTTTGATAAGGGGAAACTGAATATTGGGATGGGCTGGGGGTGACAAATAAGCTGGAAGTGGAAATTTATGGCAAAGAGCTCGGAAAACATTTTGGGAATGATGGAGGGGTTTTGCTGGTGGTGGTTTGATCCAGAAATCTTTGTTGTCCTGGCTTGGCCCTGCTCCTGCATCCCTCCTTGCTCTGGATTCCTGCCTTCTCTGACTTCTTCATTTGCATCTGTTGTGAAAATATTGTGTGAAGAACATTCCAGTCTTGGGTTTCCATTGGGAAGGATTTGGCAGAGGCAGCTCCCAACTGCTGCTGCTGCAGGATCTGGGGCTTTGCTGCAGCTCAGGGCTTCCAAACACCCACAGAATTTTGCTCAACTCTGTTTCATCTGATGTCAAATGGAAATATTTCCCATCACAATTCCTTTTTTCCTTTTGTCTCTCTCTGCTCCCTCCTTCCCCAGCCCCAGTTGTGGTTCCCTGCTCAATTCAGAGGCATGAACACAACCTGGCTCCTAAAAAAAACCCAAAAAATGGAGTTTTTTTCCCCAGATTTACCTTTTTGACCCTAATTTTATGTTCTTCCCTGTGAAATCTTGCATAGTGGCAATATGCCAGTGTATTTTTAGTGCTAACAAATAGATTTGTTTGAAATATTTAGAGTTCAAGCTCTCCATCAGCCTCAGCATGGTCCAACCATCATTCTGTTAATGTCATAATACCATAAAATCATCTTTCAAGAAGTTCTTGAATGTTTTTAACTGCTCCCAGGCTCTTCCTCACACTGTCAAGGACTTTCAGTGTCTTCTAATTTTATTTTTTTTTTGCTTTAAATAGTTTTATAGACACGCAAATGACAGGCTCCTGTCTAGAGGAATTTACAGTGGAATCTAATTAAATCCCTGGCTGTTCTGTACCACAAATAATGGTAAATAAAAATAATGTCCCTTGACACATCTCAGTGGCACTTTATCTCCAAAGCACTTGGCAAAGCTAAATAAAACATTACCAAAAATGCACTACAGGATCAAATAAAACAATAATAAAATCTTTTCTGGTGAAGTGCTCAGGTTTTTAGCTGCTCCAGGCTCAGAAGTTTTGGGGGATTGGTGACTCCCCTGTCCCCCTGTCCTTGAGAAACCCTCCTGAAGTCAGCAATGGCAAAGGCAGCCATTTAAAATAAAATAAATAAGAATAAAATCTGAAATAATATAAAATAAGTAGGAATAAAAGCCGAAATAAGATAAAATAAATAAGAATAAATAAGAATAAAAGCTGAAATAAGATAAAAAAAATAAGAATAAAAGCTGAAATAAGATAAAATAAATATAAATAAATAAGAATAAAAGCTGAAATAAAATAAATAAGAATAAATAAGAATAAAAGCTGAAAGGCACTGGCAGAAAAGCAGAATCCCCACTGCTCTGGAAGTAAAATTGATATTATTTGTATTAATCATTGCATATACTCATTTATATGTGTGTGTGTGTGTATAGAAATAAAAGTATGTATAGAATAATGTACAATATATAATTTACATATATTTATAAATGTATAAAATTATTGTGTATAATATTAAACACATGAAAAAATATAATATAATATAATATAATATAATATAATATAATATAATATAATATAATATAATATAATATAATATAATATAATATAATATAATATAATATAATATAATATAATATAATATAATATAATATAATATAATATAATATAATATAATATAATATATAATAATATAAATGAAAACATAAAATATTCTATAAAGTATATATAATGTATATATGATATATATAATAATTATAATGTATCTGCTATATAATATATATGCTATATATTTATATCTTACATTTATTTATAGCATATATAACATAAGTTATCCAATATGTTCTATAGTTATAGAATGTATTATTTAAATTGTTGTTTAAAATATTATTAAATATTTATATGATTAATTTTATTATTATTAATTAGAAGTAATAATTAATATTTACCCCTAATCAGAGGTTTGGACATGTTTCAAACTCCAAGGAATCCCCTCCTGCTCCTCTGAACCCAAATTCTGAGCAAATTGTTGAACCCACTGATGATTTGTACCGGTGACCTTTCCTTGTTTTAAGGTGTAAAACAAACTCCAAGCCCCACAAAATCTATTATTACTATTATTATTATTATTATTATTATTATTATTATTATTATTATTATTATTATTATTATTATTATTATTATTACTATTACTATTATATTTATATCTCTGCCCACCTTGCTGTGAGCTCTCAGCCCACCTGACACCTCCAGATTGTTGATTTTACAGACCAGGGTTGTGTTTTTAGTGAATTCTTTCCTTCTGTGCCTTAACATTGGGGTTGTTTTTATTAACTGCAGTTTTGCACTGTATTAAGGGTTACATCCAGGCATATTTTGTGATGAATTTCATCTCCTGAGCTCCAGGCTTGCAGGTATTGTCAGCCCAAGTGAAGGTAAAAATACTAAAATAAAGAGATTGGCAGAGAGCAGAGAATTGGGGATGAGAGGAGGAGTCACTGTAAATATTTCTGTTTTTTTCCAGAAGAAACTGGAACCACTTTAAAACTCTAATGTTGTCCTCAGAAAAGTTGGCAAATTCAGGCCTCCTTAAAACTGAAATAAAGCTAGAAGTGGTTTTAATTTTGAACCTTCCCACTGAGTTTGTCCTGTTTAAAGCCTCAGGACTCAGGGTTTTGTTCCTTTTGTACAACTGGAGGCTTTGGACCAGGACAGCACTGCCATGTGAGCCTGTTCTTGATTTTCCATGTGCATCAGGACACAGAAATCCCAATTATTGTGTGTCTTGTATTTGGAGAGCTGGGTCAAGCCAGTAAAAAATGAAGAAAAAATGAAGAAAAAATGAAGAAAAATGAAGAAAAAATGAATAAAAAATGAATAAAAAATGAATAAAAAATGAATATTGTGGTCTCTGGTTTAGCTGCCAGTCCCTGTTACCTGGGGATGTCACATCCCAATGTACAACCATCCACTGGAAATATTTCAGTGTTTGACTGGGTTGTTTTCCTCTCCCATGTCAGTGTTCCCAGGAGAAATCATGGATGAGAAGATGTCCTACAAAGAGTTCCTGGACCGCAACGACTCGTGGTCAGCAGAGGAGAGGGAGCTGTGCTTCAAACCCATGGACATGGCTGGTAGGATGGCTCAGGAGCCTGGAGCATCCCTGATTTTGGGATGCACCTCTTGGAATTCCTGGCTCCATTCCTGGCTCCATCCCTGCAGGGAATTCTGCTCTCCTGCCCTGGACAGCCTCTGGATTCCTGGAGCTCGGGGCTGGGAGCAGCTCAGGGGGAATTTCTGGCTCTGATCCCAGGGAACAGGGACAGGAGGAGAGGGAACAGCCTCAGGCTGGGCCAGGGGAGGCTCAGGGTGGAAATTGGGAAAATTCCTTCATTACAGAGTGGTTGAGTGCTGCCCCAGGGCAGTGCTGGAATCCCCATCCCTGGGAGTGTCCCAAACCCAAGCAGACACAACATTTTGTGATGAGTTTTGGGGGTATTTGGTCAAAGCTTGGAGTCAATGATCTTGGAGGACTTTTCCAAGCCTTACAATTCTGGGATTCGATGGCCAGAGCGGTTTCTGGGGGACTCCCAGAGCTGAAGTGCTGGGAGCACTGTGGTTTCAGAACAAACCTGGCCAGGTCTGTCCCCAGGCAGTGCTGTCCCTCTGTCCCATCCTGGCACTGCTGACACTCCTGAGAATGAGCTGCACCCTGTGTAACCCAGCCCTGCAGGCAGCTTCACCTTCACCCAACAGCCTCCCTTCCATTTCCTCTTCTTTCCTCTTATTTCCTCCAAAATTTCAAAAAATTTCATTTTTTGAAATTCCATTGCTTGCTGGCCCTCAGAAATGTGTGTCCTGCCCAGATTATCCCAGGCAATCAACCTCAAAAGATACAGGATGGAATTTCTATTTTTAATATGTTTTTGAGTACTGCAGGCCTGCTTTGTGTGTGATTTTCTTACTGCCTGAATCTCTCTCTGTAAGGGATTCTGTGAAGAGCTGATGGGTTTTTACAAGGATGAGAAATGGTTCATGGAAGAGCTGCAGGTTCCTTGGGTTTTCCCTCCTGTTGCTGTGTGGGTGCAGGAATGGGACATTGATATAATTCTGTTCAAGAGCCACGTGTCAAATGTGTTAATTAGGAACAATTTAAATACCTGGCCCATCACCCAGTGTTCTTTTGGCCTGAATAATAGGAATATTTGAGTTTATTTGTTGCATGAAACCACATTTCTTTAGGTTTTATGTCTCTGGAGTGTCTTGCACACCTGTACAGGCACCACATAAAATTCAGGATCCCCTGTGTTGCTCTTCCAGTTGGATATAAATGAGATTCTGCTTAGAATTCCCATAATGGAGCAGAGGGATCAGAAGGCACAGAGCAGCTTTAAGGACTTGTCAACAGGAGAAAAATGGGGACATCAGACTCAGAGAAATCTGTGGGTTTATTCAATATTTGTATATCAAATATTTCAATATTCCACTTTCCAAAAAGTGGGAGGACGATTTCCCTCCCAAGGAGAAGATTCTGTGGCCAGTGGTGTAAAGGATCTCCTGATCACCATTCCTGTAATTCCTTGGGGAAATTTCAGCTCTCCCACTTCTCCCCTTTTCCCTCCAGTGCAGAAATCTGAGTTTCCCATTTTTTCCAGATCATCCAACTGCTGAGCAAAGAGGGAACATCAGCAGGATCTCTTTTAGTTTTAAATTGGTTTCAGTCATGATCTTTTTTTTTTTTGTTTGTTTGTTTTTCCTTGTTTTTTGGGGGTTGGTTTTTAATTGGAAAGGAGGCAGTTGTTCAGGCTTGGCAATCCTGTTCTAAACAGCTTGAAATCAAAATACTCTGCACGTTGCTCCAAGGCAAAATGTTGTCTTGGCATCTCAAATAATCTGACAGGTTTATAAAGGAATTGACTCAGCTCACCTGATCTTGACATCCCAGCACAGTGTGGGCATGGGAACAGCTCAGGCTGGGCTGTCAGGGATGAAAATGAGCCACAGCCCTCAACCAAATCCCTCTGCACTGGGTTTAACCGGAGGAAATCCGAGTGTCTGGAAGTAGGGTGTTCCTCTGGAGAGGAGAAGCTCCAGGGAGAGCTCAGAGCCCCTTGCAGGGCCTGAGGGGGCTCCAGGAGAGCTGGAGAGGGACTGGGGACAAGGGATGGAGGGACAGGACACAGGGAATGGCTCCCAGGGCCAGAGGAATGGGGTGACAGGGACCTTAAAGCCCACCCAGTGCC
Organism: Poecile atricapillus; assembly: GCF_030490865.1. NCBI lineage: Eukaryota > Metazoa > Chordata > Aves > Passeriformes > Paridae > Poecile > Poecile atricapillus. Next base: position 1,029,322 of record NC_081250.1, on the reverse strand, counting down.
ACCCCTGAATGGCAGGGACACCCCCCAGGTTGCTCCAAACCCTGTCCAGCCTGGCCTTGGGCACTTCCAGGGATGGGACAGTCTGCCTGGGATACTGGGAGATGTTTCCATTCCCCAGTAACTTGGTTAAAATACCAGTTCATCAGCCCAGTTCATACTGGGACGCAGTTCCTGGCTGGGAGAGCTCAGAGCTCGCACACCTTTCCCTGCTCTGGGCTGAGCTGAGCCCTGCTCCTGACACAGATCCATGGGATGTGTCCATCAGGGCAGAAGGACACAGTTCCTGCAGGAACAGCCATGCTCCACTTTCCCCAAAAATCACCCTGAGCAGCTGAGGGTTACTGCTGGCTGTAAATTCTGATCCCAAGGGGTTTGCTCCTGGGGAAGAATCCCAAAAGCAGCTTTTCCTTGCAAGTGCAGCGTTGGGATTTGGTGAATCTTGTTGCAATCCTTGTCCCCTGGGTGTGACCCTGCCTGGTTGTGTCTCTGGCAGAGCCTTTCAGCCTCCACAGAGGGGAGAACCTTCCAGACTTGTCCTTCCCCACGGACATGAGGAACGTGCCGCTGTTCCCAGGCCACGCCGATGCTGCCAGGGACATCCTTGGTGAGCTCCTCCTGCTCCTCCCCACCTCTCTGGTGTGGAGTTTTCTCTCTTGCTTTCCATCTACTGAAAATTAAGGTTGGAAATTCACTTTTTTTCCCCTGTTGTTGTTTTAATGGCTAAACCCCAGATACTCGGGAGCTTTTTCTGCAAAGTGTAGGATTTCAGCTCCTGGATTATTATATTAATATTGGATTATTAAGGGATTACCAGCAGGAATTCATGGGAACAGAAGCAGAAAGCCAAAGGAAATAATTTGCCTGTGTTTGCTCTCTTACACCTTGTCCAAAAGTTCTATTAAACACAGAATTTCTGGTTTGTGAAGCAGAACTAACATTTGATGCAGATTTATCTCAACTGCTGCTGAGCAGAACAGTCCAAGTGTGGCAGGACTTGAAATTTAGGAGAGGAATCATCAGGGCTGGTGATTAACTGAAGTTTTTTTATTTCCTTAGCTCCACATGGATCCATGATGGGACCTGAACAACCTTTCCTGGGGTCCCTGTATTCCCCTGCAGAGGCTCTGGACCCATCAGCCTTCATCGGCCTCGAGTCAGGCACAGAATTCCTGCCAGGAAAAGCAGGTGAGAAGCAAATGTTTTCTCTTACTGGCTGGGTTTGGAGGGTTTGCAGCTGGAGAATCCCACTTTACAGGTCCTAAAGAGTCTTGGTGGGGAATTGATTCATAAAATGAGCCAAGACTGGAAAGTTTTCTCTTGGCATGGACAGCTGCTGGTTCAGGGGGAATGTTGTGGGGTGAGGCTTTGGCACAAGTGCCCAGAGCAGCTGGGGCTGCCCCTGGATCCCTGGCAGTGCCCAGTGCCAGGCTGGACACTGGGGCTGGAGCTCCTGGGGCAGGGGAAGGTGTCCCTGCCATGGCATGGGGGCACTGGGTGGGTTTAAGGTCCCTTCCAGCCCAAACCATCCTGGGATTCTGCGTTAGGGGATCACAGGATTGTTCACAGGTTGGAACTTTTCCAACCCCCTGCTTAGGCAGGGCTACCCAGAGCCACTTGCCCAGAGGAACTGAGGAAAGAAACTCCTCTTTTGGCTCCTGGGGTCAGTGCTGGGTGTAACTCAGCATTTCACTCCCAATAATTGTGGAAGAGCAGCATGTTCTGGTACCTCTCATAGAGGGAATGTAAAACTTCCCTGAGGATGAACTCCCAAAACAGCAGAGTCAAGATCTTCCACTGGGAAAGGCCCTGTGGGATCAGGGCTGGGCTCAGAGTGTTTGTTCCCCACAGCACCTGAAGAATACTGGATGGGAGCTCAGCAGGACATGAAGGGACCAGATACCTCTTTCTTTGTTGAGCCACCAGGTAAAAAAGTTTTGAGCTGATCTGCAGGAAGAGTTGGTAGAGAGCTCCTGAGCAGCAGAACCAGCTCCTCTCCTTGTCTGGCTCCTCAAGGGACACTTGACCTGACCGAGGGGAGCGCTGCTTGTGCTGCTCACAGCAGTGCAGAATGGAAATGCATCTTTGAGGAGTGGGAATGGCTTTAAACTGAAAGAGAGCAGGGATGGATGGGATATTGGGCAGGAATTGTTCCCTGGGAGGGTGGGGAGACCCTGGCACAGGTGCCCAGAGCAGCTGGGGCTGCCCCTGGATCCCTGGCAGTGCCCAAAGCCAGGCTGGATGAGGCTTGGATCACCCTGGGATGGTGGAAGTTGTCCCATGGCAGGAGGGGGATTGAGTGATCCTTAAAATCCCTTCCTACCCAAACCTTTCTGGGATTTTACAATTACCTTTAAATTCTGGGCACAGTTAAATCTTTGAAGCTCCACTGGGACGTGATCCCATTGGGAATTTGTGTGTATTACAAAACTTGATCCATAATGGGATCTTTATTTCCACGAGGAAGCTGAGAACAGTTTCACCCTGCTCATGGGTAGGAAGCGTTTCTGGAGCTGGGGGTGGCACTGGGGGATGTTTGTAACACAACATTCCCCAACTCTGCCACTTCTCCTGGGATTCCAGAGTTTTCCTGGGATTCCAGAGTTTTCCTGGGCGCTGCACAAACGATTTTCCAGAGAGTGGGCAATAAAAGCTGATTTTCTCAGGGATGCTGAGGGGGAGCTCCCAGGCACCACCCCATGGGTGTCCCCCACATCCCAGCCTCTCCAGATGTTCATTCCAGCTGTTCCTGTTGCAGTGCCCCCCTCAGCCACAGAGGCCATCAGGACGAGCCTGCCCGAGAGCCCCACGGCAGCAGCAGCCCCTGGGAATGTTCCTGCTGCAGCCTCAGCATTCCCAGGAGAGGCTGCAGCCACCGATGGACCAAAGGGCTCCACGCCAGGTAAATCAATCCCTGCATCCCTGGAAAACCTGGGATTGCCTCTCCTGGGGAAGGGGGTGAACAGATCCTGCAGCTGTGGGGACACCCCAGGGGGAAGCAGCAAATCTGCTCACTTGTGTCCCAGCCCATGGTTCCCAGCCACCTCCAAATTTTATCTGCAGGACAATCCTGAGGACGTGGTTGTGGCACAGTGAGGGAATGGTTCAGGTTGGAAAAGCCCTCTGAGGTCACCAGATCACTTCCCCAGCACAGATCTATTCACAAATACCTTTAAACCTCTCCTTTTAAAAGATTTTCTTGGAAAAACACCATTTTAACATATTTATACTCCCAGTATAAATATATATATATATATGTAACATATTTATACTATAATATATATATAAAACATATTTATACTACAATATATATATATAACATATTTATACTATAATATATATAACAAATTTATACTATAATATATATATAAAACATATTTATACTATTATATATATATATTTTTATATATATATATATATGTAACATATTTATACTCCCAGTGCCAGTTGTTGTCCAGTTTCCCAATTCTTTATCCCACTCATTTCCATCATTATCCAGGGAACATCCATACTGTTTTTAATATCTATTTATTTACAGTCTTATTCGTGTGCAAAATCAAAATCTTTGCATTTTCTTTTAGAGAAAATCATGATATCACTTAAAAACCCCACAACAAAGTCAAACCCAAGTGAGGGTTGGTGCATGATGGATCCTTTTGGTTTGGTTCACTAAAATATTTGTTATATCTAAATGGATCCTTAATGTACCATTTTAAAAGGGACTTTTTCCATTTTTCTGTTTCTTTCTGACTTCAGTTTAAGTATCTAATTTAGATTTCATACATTTTCCATTGGTTGGGGAGGATATTTTTAGATGTGACTCAAAAAATCAGTAGAAATGTTATTTTTTTGGTGATCAGCAATAGATGGGAGATGTTGAGGGCACTGAGCTGCAGGACACAGAGGGTGGGCAGAGCTTGGGGCTGTCGAGATGAGCTGCAGAAGAAAGATCCAGTGCTTCTGGCACTGATCATTTGGAAAAGCTTCCCTCTGGACAGCTGAAACATTAAACAAAAGCTGACTGAAAAACCTCCTTTGAGGGGATTTTAGGCAAAGAGGAGCTTAAATGCAGAGGTTTGATTGTGCTCTGAAGTGACAAATGTTGGTTTGGAGCTACCAGCTCAGTGTTAGGAGATACTGTGTGAAAAATGAACGAGGCCAGTTTGAGGGAATAGAGGGAATGTGGGATTTGTGGCAGGATTTTGTGTCAGGAGCACAAACCAAACCCCCAGCAGGAGCACAAATCGTGTTTAGGATGAAGTGTGTAGCTTTGGAGTGTGTCAGGACTTCCTGCTCTTGGAAAAGCCGCTGGGCTCTCACAGGTGATTCCACATTCTGTGTGTCCTGCAGCAGAGGGAAAAGCAGGGAAGCTTTCCCAGGGAAGCTGCCCCATCCCTTGGAAGTGTCCCAGGCCAGGTTGGAGCAGCCTGGAATAGTGGGAGATGTCCCTGCCCAGGAGAAGGGAGTGGAACTGGAGCTGGGACATCTTTAAGGAGCCCCCCAGCTCAAACCATCCCAGCACTCTGCACAATCCTCTCGCTGTGGCTCCTGTCTGGGCCCTGCTGGAATGTGCTCCTGGCAGAGGATCCAGCAGCTCTGGCCCTGTGCCAGCTGTGTGGCATCAGGGAGGTTGGGAGCAGAATCCATCCATCCATCCATCCATCCATCCATCCATCCATCCATCCATCCATCCATCCATCCATCCATCATCCATCATCCATCCATCATCCATCATCCATCATCCATCATCCATCATCCATCCATCCATCCATCATCCATCCATCATCCATCCATCCATCCATCCATCCATCCATCCATCCATCCATCATCCATCCATCATCCATCATCCATCCATCCATCATCCATCCATCATCCATCCATCCATCCATCCATCCATCATCCATCCATCCATCATCCATCATCCATCATCCATCATCCATCCATCCATCCATCCATCATCCATCCATCATCCATCCATCATCCATCATCCATCCATCATCCATCCATCATCCATCATCCATCCATCCATCCATCATCCATCCATCATCCATCATCCATCCGTCCATCATCCATCCATCATCCATCCATCCATCCATCATCCATCCATCCATCCATCCATCCATCATCCATCATCCATCCATCATCCATCATCCATCCATCCATCCATCCATCATCCATCCATCATCCATCATCCATCCATCATCCATCCATCCATCATCCATCCATCCATCATCCATCCATCATCCATCCATCATCCATCCATCCATCCATCCATCCATCCATCATCCATCCATCATCCATCCATCATCCATCATCCATCCATCATCCATCCATCCATCATCCATCCATCCATCATCCATCCATCATCCATCCATCCATCCATCCATCCATCCATCATCCATCCATCATCCATCCATCCATCCATCATCCATCATCCATCCATCCATCATCCATCCATCCATCCATCCATCCATCATCCATCCATCCATCCATCCATCATCCATCCATCCATCATCCATCCATCCATCCATCCATCCATCCATCCATCATCCATCCATCATCCATCATCCATCCATCATCCATCCATCATCCATCCATCCATCCATCCATCATCCATCCATCCATCATCCATCCATCCATCATCCATCCATCCATCCATCATCCATCCATCCATCCATCCATCCATCCATCCATCCATCCATCATCCATCCATCCATCCATCATCCATCCATCCATCCATCATCCATCCATCATCCATCATCCATCCATCATCCATCCATCATCCATCCATCCATCCATCCATCCATCCATCCATCCATCCATCATCCATCCATCATCCATCCATCCATCCATCATCCATCCATCCATCATCCATCATCCATCCATCCATCATCCATCCATCATCCATCCATCATCCATCCATCATCCATCCATCCATCATCCATCCATCATCCATCCATCCATCCATCATCCATCCATCCATCCATCCATCCATCCATCCACCATCATCCATCATCCATCATCCATCCATCATCCATCCATCATCCATCCATCCATCCATCCATCATCCATCCATCCATCCATCCATCCATCCATCCATCCATCCATCCATCATCCATCCATCATCCATCATCCATCCATCATCCATCATCCATCCATCATCCATCCATCCATCATCCATCCATCCATCCATCCATCATCCATCCATCCATCCATCCATCATCCATCCATCCATCCATCCATCATCCAACCATCATCCATCCATCCATCATCCATCATCCATCCATCCATCATCCATCCATCATCCATCCATCCATCATCCATCATCCATCCATCCATCCATCATCCATCCATCATCCATCCATCCATCATCCATCCATCCATCCATCATCCATCCATCCATCCATCCATCATCCATCCATCATCCATCCATCATCCATCCATCATCCATCCATCCATCCATCCATCCATCCATCATCCATCATCCATCCATCATCCATCCATCCATCCATCCATCATCCATCCATCCATCCATCCATCCATCATCCATCCATCATCCATCCATCCATCATCCATCCATCATCCATCCATCCATCATCCATCCATCATCCATCCATCCATCCATCCATCCATCCATCCATCCATCCATCATCCATCATCCATCCATCATCCATCCATCATCCATCCATCATCCATCCATCCATCCATCCATCCATCCATCCATCCATCATCCATCCATCATCCATCATCCATCCATCCATCCATCCATCCATCATCCATCATCCATCATCCATCCATCCATCCATCCATCCATCCATCCATCCATCATCCATCCATCATCCATCCATCATCCATCATCCATCATCCATCCATCATCCATCATCCATCCATCATCCATCCATCCATCCATCCATCATCCATCCATCCATCCATCCATCATCCATCATCCATCCATCATCCATCCATCCATCCATCCATCCATCCATCATCCATCCATCATCCATCCATCCATCCATCCATCCATCATCCATCATCCATCCATCATCCATCATCCATCCATCCATCATCCATCCATCATCCATCATCCATCCATCCATCATCCATCCATCCATCCATCCATCCATCCATCCATCCATCATCCATCATCCATCCATCCATCATCCATCCATCCATCCATCCATCATCCATCCATCCATCATCCATCCATCCATCATCCATCCATCATCCATCATCCATCATCCATCCATCATCCATCCATCATCCATCATCCATCATCCATCATCCGTCATCCATCCATCATCCATCCATCCATCCATCCATCCATCCATCCTTGGCTGCAGATGGGAGCCCCACTGCAGTTGGGATGTGCAGGGAATGTGGGGCTGTGGCAGGAAAAGCTCTTGGATGCGTCCAGGAGCGGATAAAGACCGGGGTGCAATGCTGGCAGGGGGAGGAAGAGGTGCTGGAAGCCAAGAGGGAGCGAGGCCTGTGTGTTCCCCAGGCATAAAGCAGCAGGTCAGGGGTTTCCATGGTGCTTTTCCCTGATCCCTGGTGTTCCCGGGCAGGTGCAGCCTCTGTTCCTGCCGCCGACGCCGCGTCGCTCCCCGCAGAGAAAGCTGGAGCTGTCCCTGCTGCAGACACCAAACCTCCCCCAGCTCCAGGGGCTGCAGCTCCTGCAGCAGCTGCCAACCCTTTCCAGGCCACGGATTTGGGCTTTTCTCCTGCACCTGAAGCCAACCCTCCCAAAGGCGTCAATGACATCTCCACCCCGGCAGCAGATGCTGGATCCCACCATGGCCTGGAACTGGGGTTTGCCCCAGCAGCAGGTGTGGAGTCCCACCATGCCATGGACTTGGGATTTGCTCCAGCAGCAGGTATGGAACCTCACCAAGCCACAGATTTGGGATTTGCTCCAGCAGCAGGTGTGGAGTCCCATCAGACCATGGATTTGGGATTTGCTCCAGCAGCAGGTGTAGAACCTCACCACGCCATGGATTTGGGATTTGCTCCAGCAGCAGATGTGGAACCTCACCACGCCATGGATTTGGGATTTGCTCCATCAGCAGATGTGGAACCTCACCATGACATGGATTTGGGATTTGCCCCAGCAGCAGATGTGGAACCTCACCATGCCATGGATTTTGCCCCAGCAGCAGATGTGGAACCTCACCATGCCATGGATTTTGCTCCAGCAGCAGATATCAAAGCTCAGCACACCGTGGGCCCTGAGCTTGGCCTGGCAGCAGATGCAGAGTTTGCCCCAGCAGCAGAAGCCAACCATCAGCACAGCCTGGATTCTGGGTTTGCTCCTGCAGCTCCAGCCAAGCCTGTCCCTGCTGTGGACACTGAGAATGTGTCAGTGGAGGCTCAGCCTGGCCCTGCAGGGGCTGCTGAGGCTGCCCTTCAGCAGGACAAGTCTCCTGCAGGTGAGTGAGTGTTCCCAAATCCCACAATCCCAGTTGGAAAAGGCCCCTGGGGTCATGGAGCCCAGCGTTGATTTGGCTCCTTGAGGAGAGCTCAGCTCTGCTCTGAGGATGCACAGAAAACCCTTCATGGGGATTCCTCACTTGTAAAACATAAAACTAAAGGTTTTTAATGATGTTTTGATTTTCATTGGCCATTCTTAGCGGTGCTGAGTGCTCCAAGGACAGCCACAGAGAGGTGTTGGCTCGTCCCTGCTGGTGCTTGGCTTTGTGTCACCACCACCCTCAGCTCTCACCAAAATCTCCCAAATCCTGCAGGACACAGAGCTGACAAACAGAGCTGCTTGAAAACAATTTCTGAAAAGGCTAAAAGGCTTAGTTGATAATTTTAGGACCTTTCTTTGGGATGGCTGTAGGTGTTGAAGTGCTGGGAAGGGCGTGTTTGGTTTTCCATGTGCAAGGTTTGCTGTGCTACGTGGATTTCTCCAGGGTCACCACCCCTCTGGAGAGAAAAACTGCTCTCCAAAATGATATTTATATTTATATTATTATTTATATTTATATTATTTATATTTATATTCATATTCATATTCATATTCATATTCGTATTTATTCTATATCTATATCTCTATATCTCTATATCTATATCTATATTTTATATTATTTTATATTATTATTAATAATATTTATATTTATTTTATATTTATATTTATATTTATATTTATATTTATATTTATATTTATATTATATTTATATTTATATTTATATTTATTTTATATTTATATTACTAAAACACAGCAAATAGTCCTGGGCAGAGGCAGCAGATTGGTTGTGGATGGGGTTGGAGTGAGATTTTTTTTCTTATCTTCTAACACTCTTTAGTTTAACAACGAGGATAAATTTCAGGAGAGAAGTTTCAACAAAAAAACCTCACTAGAATGTAATGACTGAGAGATCCAGGTGGGTGAATGAAAGAGGAAGTGCAGGACAATGCAGGAAGGTAGAAAGATCCTAAAAATCAGGTTTTGAAAGTGAGGAAACCCTTGCAGAAAATAAAAAATTAAGTGAGGGAGTAATTTTTATCTTATTTAATCTGATCCGAATTTTAAAAATTTTTGCTCTTTACCTTTCATTTGCAGAAGCACCAGCAAAGGTGGAAGCAGAACCCAAAGTCCCAGAAGTTTGTGTGGATCAGTCAGAGAAGATGAAGGACAGAAAACCCCCTCCAAGCCCTCTGGACGAGCACCTTCCCGGGAAAAGCAGCCACCAGCCGGAGGCAGCAGGTGGGAAAAGGAGCCAGAGCAGAGCTCTGCCCCACACAGACAGAGCACAGACACCAAACTCAGTCTCCAGCAGGATTTTAGTGTGTTTGCCATTCACACAACTTGTCCTTTTCTTCCTCGTGCACAGTTGTTGGACCAATGTCTGTCGTCGTTTTGCTTTCCATTTAAAATTGAAATAAAATTAATTACGGGGAGAACTGCTCTCCCATGTAATTATGGCTCACAAATTAAAGCTGGCTCTAATTATGCAGTGAGGAATGTTGTGGTGGCTGTGTGGATGTATTGTAAGGTACAGATGAATACAAGATGATCAGGATTAGCCAGGGACTCCAGGCTGATAATGGAGCTCGTTCTGGATTTGAATTCCCAGCAGGAAGCTGGGATCGTCTGAATTGGGTTGATTACAAAGAGGAAAAAACCCAAACAAACCCTCACCCTGTGCTTAAGCCCTGAAACAGCCCCTGCTTGGTGTTCTACCCCCATCTTAGCATGTGCAGAATAGAAAATTGCTGCTGGAATGGGATTGTGAGGAGATGAGCCAGCCTTGCCTCATAAACTCCATTCCTGTTGAGCACAGAATTGACCCCTCTGCAAGGGCTGGGGTTCAGCTACAGGCTGCCTGTACTCCTGAGACCTGAAGCTTTCTGTTCCTGTCTTTCATGTTCCAGCTGAAGCAAAAGGAGCATTAGAAAATAAAGACCTTCCAGAAAAATCTGCTCCTGCTGAGGATGGTGAGGCACGAAAGGAGGAGGCTGAGCACAACCACGTCCAACACGCAGAACCTCAGGAAGGGAAAACCCTGCAGGAGCCCACAGGTAGGATATAAATGATAATACAAAAAAAAATCACTCCATTTCCTCATGGAAAGCTCCTCTGGGAACTCTTCACCCTCTGCTCCTGGCTCTGGGGCCACCTGGGCAAGCAGGAATGTCTTGGTGTGGCTCTCAGCGTTCCTGGTGCTGGGCTCACCCTTCCCTCGCATCCCTGCCCTCTCCAAGGCTCTTTTCCCTCCATATTCCAACTAAAAGCCCAAATCTGTGTGCTCTGAGTGCTTTTTCACTGGGGCTGGCTCACAGCTGTGCTGGGGGATTGCAGAGCTCCTCATTCTCTGCCATCAGCACCAACTTTGATTTTGGTATGGAAAAGGATCGCTAATTCTCAGGAGGATATTCCCAGTGAGGATCTCCTTCCCAGTCTGTGTAATTGCCAGAGGAAGATGGGATTTTCTGCTGCTCCACTGAGCCAGCCTCCAGAGGAGCTGGTGCTGCTCACCCTTGGTGTGGAGGAGGATTTGTGGGCCAGGGCTAAGTGACAAACGAGTGCTCCTGTGCTCAAGCTCAGCTGAGGGATCCCCAGGGACACACAGCAGGTGACCTTGGGCCAGAGGCTCTGCCTCCCACTGCTTCCTCCCTGCTGCTGGGGAATCTTGGCTCTCCTGCCCCCATCTCTCTTCCCATCTTCCCACTAAACTTCTGTTTTCCCACTCTGGAAGGATGCCAGCCAGAGATATAAAAAGGCTCTCTCTGATCTTGTCTTGCTGAGACAAAATGGATCCTTAATGCATTTTTAAAAAGCAGTGGCATGGTGTTTTTTGGTGGGGTAAGAGCCTGTGTCAGACTCGTGTTTAAGGAGCACTGGTGTGTGGATTTGGGGTGGATTGCACAGGTGTTGGGGTAAATACCTGCCCTGGGCCTCTCAGGGTGGCTCTGGTGTGATTCCAGTGCTGGGAAATCTGCACATCTGCCTGTATGGCCTGTTTGAGAGGGCTGCAGTCCCACCCAGAATATATTTATTATTTCTTTTATCCAGCAAATAGCGGCCTTGATGTTTGAGCAGGCTTCCTGTATTCCAGGTCTTCCCACTGCACAAGTCAGGCAAGCTCCCAAATCCAGGGACCGCGGGTTTGGCAGAGCAAAACCTGCCCCAGTGCCTCTCACAGATGTGCCAGAGGAGCATCCTGTAGGTCTCCCACAGCAGAAGAGTCCTGAGCCCAGAGCAGATCCCTGTTCCACAGTGGAGCTTGGCTGTGGTGCTGGAACATCCCCTCGCTTTAGGGTTCCTCACAAAAAGGCCACCAGTGTCCCCAAGGAGCCTGTGGAGAGCTGCAGAGATCCCTCCCAGGAAAGCTGGGATTTGGAAGGTGCCGTGGTGAAGAAAAAGAAAAAGAAACCCAAACAAAGGAGAAACCAGCTGCCAAGAGGGATGGAGTTGTGGGAAGAGAATGGAGCAGGATCCAGAGCTGCCAGGAATGCTCCCTTTGGGCTGGAATGGCAGAATCCAGAGCCTGAGGGAACATCCTCAGGGAGCAGAGCTCTGGATGTGCCAAAAGATGCTAAAATAACAACTGGGAGTCATATCCTGGATGAGCAAAACGCCTTCCCAGTGCCAGCCCCGGGACAGCAGCCCCCAAAATCCGCTCTGCTGGATGCCAGAGCCCGGCAGGAAGCGAAAACAGAGGGAAGGAGAGGTGACAGCTGGATCCTGGAGTGTAAAGGCAAGAGCAGAGAGGTTCCCTCGGAGCAGAGGGGCAAGACTGAGGTGGAGGAATCTGCTCCAGTTTCAGGACCCAGCGAGCCCACGGAGAGAGATTTCCCCGGTAAAAGTGAAAGGAGGGAGCACAAGGAGTCAAGAGGAGCTGACTTGACAGTACATGAGAGCAAAGCAGGAACTCCCTTACAGACCAAACCTTTGGAATTGCCCCTTTCCCATAAAAATAAAGAGCCTAAAACCTCATCTCCAGGGCAGGAAGCACCCAGTGGCTCTGTGCATCAGCTTTCCCTGGAAACAGCAGCCAAGAAAAACAGGGAAAAAAGCAACGGGGTTGGAAAGGAACACCTCAAACAGCCTCACCTGGAGGACAAGCTCCCTGCAGAGCCAAAGGCAGCTGGAGGAAGTGAAACAGGGTCAGAGGGAGGGCTGAAGACCCCAAGAGATGCTCCTGGAGCTCCTGTTCCAGCTTCGCTTTCAGCAAAGCTTGGGGAGGTTCCAGCTGTGCAGGGCAGAAGGGCTGAGGGTGTCCCTGATGCTCCCAAACATCCCTCCCCTGGTGGGGCAGGGGGCTGGGGTGGGGCAGATTCCCCAGATCCAAACCCAGGGAAAGGATCCCCTGCTCCAGAGCAGAGGGCTGGGAAAGATCCCAGCTCCACACACGGGGTGGACAGGCCTAAAAAAAAGCGCAGCGAAGGGAAAGGCAAAAGAATAAAAAGCTTCTCGGAGCAGATGGTGCTGGCAGAGGATGGAGGCAAATTCACTGAGGGAGGGAGGACAGGTGAGGATGGGAAGGAAGCAGTTTATCCTGAAAATGGTCAGGGGGTTCCTGCCAGAGGACACCCAGCAGCCAGCGCTACAGACAAGCCCAAAAAAAGAGGCAGCGATGGAAGGAGCAAAAAAGGGGAAAGGAGCTTTTTCCAGCAGCCTTTCCTTGAGAGTAAAATGGATGCAGGGAGTTTTCCTGAGGTGGCTGGTAAGGTGAGGGAGGGCAGTGATGAGGGCAGAGCAGGGGGCTCTGTCCCTGCTGGGGGCTTGCAGGAAAACGCAGCTAAAACACAAAGATCAATTGAGCTGAGACCGGAGAAACCGAAAGAAAATGTTGGGAAACCTGGAACAGCTGATTTGAGAGCTTTAGACCAAACTTTGCTGCTGGAGAAGAGCAAAGAGGAAGCCAAAATTCCTGCTCTGGCTGCCACCACGAGCCTGACAGAAGAGGTGGATTTGGTTGGGAAAGGCAGAGAGGCCGGAGGTGGCGCAGGGCTGGCAGAGAAAGGCAGGAAAAGGAGCAGTGATGGGAGGAGGAAGGAGGCTGAGCACAGCCCCTGGGGGCAGGCAGCTGTCCCCGGTGCTGGGGGGGACAGCAGCCAGCAGCAGGAGCCTGGGAACAGGAAGGAAACGAGCCTGGAGAAGGAGAAGGGATCTGGTTTGCAAAGAGAGAGGTTGGCGGAGGAGCTGGGGAAGCCCAAAATCCAGAGTGGCAGTGGGAGCTTCTCTGAGCTGCCAAATCTTTCAGGCCAGAAACCAGAGATTTCAGAGGCAGAAATTGGCAGTGTTAAAGAAACTTGGCCCATGAATAGAGGGAAGGAAGCAGAGAAATCCCATCCTCTCCCAGAACACAGGGCAGGGATGCACAGTCCCAGCAGGGAACTGGGGATGGACAAGGCCAAGAGTAAAAGCAGAGATGGGAAAGGCAAAAAGGCTGAGCACAGACCTGAGCTGCAGCCAGGCAATGTCCCTGCAGTGGGACACAGCCAGCAAACTCAGGCTGAGAAAGGCAAAGAGAATTCCAGGACTCCAGCAGGTCACCTGCCTGATCCTGCCAAGGTAGAGACTCCTGCTTTGCCCCTGGAGCCAGGGAAATCACACCCAGGTGATGAGGAGGAACACAGAAAGGGGGAGCCTGAGCCACAGCAGCCTTTTCTGCTGGAGCATAAAGCAGGAGCAGGGATGTTCCCTCCTCCTGGCCTGGAGATCAGGGACAAACCTGAGGCAGGAGGTGCCAGTCCTTGCAGCAGGAATAAAAATTCTGTCCCAGAGCATCCAGCAGTGTCAGATCCCAGCCTGGCCCCAGTCACTGAGAGATCTAAAAAGAGGGGTTATGATGGAAGCAGTAAAAAGGCTAAAAATGCTTCCAGGCATGTTCCTCTAGAGGCAAATCCAGAGAGGAGTGAAGCACAGCCTCCCCTGGGATCTGGGCTGGGATGTGGGATGGAAGACACAGATTTTGTAGATGAAAACAGAAACATTAAAAACTTTCCCACTGGCCCTCAAAGACTCTGGAATAATAAAAGAAGTGACTTGAAATCCGTGGCTCAGAGCACAGCAAGTGGTGCTGGGGGTGATGCTCCCTGTGACCTCCCAAAGCAGAGGGAAGGGGCTGCAGGGGCTGGGGGCCTTCCTCCTCCTCCTCCTCTTCCTCTGGAAGCAGAGAACAGCAGCAAGGAGCCTGGAGCTGGTGCTGAGAAGGAGATGCAGAGGTGCCATGAGCAGCCCCTCAGCCTGGGACACAAAGAACCTGCCCAAGACGTGTCACAGAGAGGTGGCAAAAGCAGAGAGGCTGAGGTGTCACACAGAGGCCAGCCCAAGGACAAAAGTGACCTTTCCCCCGAGGCAAAGGTGGATGATAAAGAAACAAAACCTTCTGATGAGAAGCCCAGCAGTGCCAGGGCTCCCTCGGAGGAAGGAGCAGCCGTGGGGGGCACAGGGGGAGCAGAGACCCCCAGAGCAGAGAGGGGCACTGGGAGCCTTCCCCCAGCCCCTGCAGGGACCCCTCCCAGCACTGGGATCAGTTCCCCATCTGCAGAGACCCCTCCCAGCACTGGGATCATTTCCCCAGCCCCTGCAGAGACCCCTCCCAGCACTGGGATCATTTCCCCACCTGCAGAGACCCCTCCCAGCACTGGGATCATTTCCCCATCTGCAGAGACCCCTCCCAGCACTGGGATCATTTCCCCATCTCCTCCAGCCATGTCCCAGGCTGTGCCAGGAGCTGGGATGGACAGGAAAGCTGGAGGGGACACAAGGAGCGAGCAGAGCTCACCCCAACACCGGGGCACTGAGCCTCAGGGTGCTGGCCCTCGTGGGACATCTGCCCAAACCACCCAGAAACAGCCCAAAGAGAGCAGAAAAGGGCCCTGGCAGCCTGCAGAGGAGGGCCCTGCTCCTGCTGCTGAGGCTCTCATGAAGGATGCTCCTCGTGGAGGAGAGCTTCTCCTGAAGGACACTCTGGTGCCAGAGTCTGAGCTGGAGAAACCTCAAGACAAAACCAAAGAAAAGGATTCTCGAGACACAAATAAAGAAACTCAAGATACAGCTAAAGAAAAGGAGTCTCAGGACACAACTAAAGAAAAGAAACCTCAAGAATTAACTAAAGAGAAAAAATCTCAAGACATAACCAAAGAGAAGGAACCTCAAGAAGTAACTAAAGAAAAGGAATCTCAGGACACAACTAGAGAAAAGAAACCTCAAGAATTAACTAAAGAAAAGGAATCTCAAGAAATAACTAAAGAAAAGGAATCTCAAGGAATAACTAAAGAAAAGGAATCTCAAGGAATAACTAAAGAGAAGGAATCTCAAGGAATAACTAAAGAAAAGGAACCTCAAGACATAACCAAAGAGAAGGAATCTCAAGGAATAACTAAAGAGAAGGAGTGTCAGGACATAACTAAAGAAAAGGAACCTCAAGATATAACCAAAGAGAAGGAACCTCAAGACATAACCAAAGAGAAGGAACCTCAAGAAATAACTAAAGAGAAGGAATCTCAAGGAATAACTAAAGAGAAGGAACCTCAAGACATAACCAAAGAGAAGGAATCTCAAGGAATAACTAAAGAGAAGGAATCTCAAGCCCCAAGTAAAGAAACAGAAGAATGTGAACAGAAAGCAGTGAAAGAGGCAAAGAAAGAGAGATTGAAGGCAGCAGAGCAGCTCAAGGGCTACATGAGACCCACCAAGGCCCGGGGGGTGCCAGCCCTGGTGGCCAGGCCAGCGCTGGCCAGAGCTGGTCCCCGGCAGGCGCGGCAGGACAGAGGTGTGTGAGTGGCCAGGGACAGAACTGTGTCCCTGCCTGGCCTTGAGCCTCATCCTGCTGTGGCATGAGGGGTGTGTGCTGCTCTCAGGGGCTCTGGGGATGCTTGCCTGGCTGATGGTGCTGGTTCCAGAGCTCCACGTTGGGGTTTGGTTTGTTCGGAGCGAGTTCTGCAAATCCTGGGCAGTGTTTGGGGGAATTTGCAGTCCTGGAGGTGGAGCTGCCTTGGATTCTGCCTCCTGAGGCTGCTCAGGGATGCAGGATGCCAGGGCAGGGAATGTTGTGTCCCTGTTTTGGCAGGCTCTGGCTTTATCCCACCTCAACTGCATCCCCTTCTCCTCCTGCAGCTGCTTTGGCTTGAGCCTCCTTGAGCCACTTCATCCACAAAATGTGTTTCTTTCTAGAATCAGAACCTTTTCCAAAGCAGCTCTAACAAAACAATGGTGGGGCTGATGTAAATTTTGGGACTTTATCCCTGTCAGGAGACTTTGGATGGGCTGGTCAGCATCCAGGGCTGGGCACCCTGGCTCTTCTCCAGGGAACAAGGTCCCTGTGCTCATAGGAAATGAGCTGGAATTCATCCCATAGAACTGAACCCAGTTCTTAGAAATTTTAAACTACGGCTAGAGATGAAATTACAAATATTCTTGTACTTGTGCTCATTCTGAAGCTTCCCCAGAAAGAGTTGGCATCTCTGTGAACCCCACTCTGCCGAGATGGGCCGGGAAGTTTTTCCCTGCCCTCAGGTGCTCTCCATTTTTGCCTTGTCATCAGCCATGAAAGTTTGTTGCTGTTCCTGCAGAGTTTCTTGCTGCCAGTTTGCATGATGCAGCCACTAACTCACCAGACCCCGAGCTCCAGAGTGCCTTAACATGCTGCTGGGGTTTTTGAGAGGTTTTGTAATTTTAATGAGTGTTGCATAACCTGGTGTAGTTCTATTTTAGTGGAAATGGTGTTCTCTGCATGAACCTGTGCCTGCAGAAGTGATGCTCTTTGCTGCATGATGCAACAAAACAAAGGGAAAGCTGAAGGCAGCATCTTTTACAAAACCAACATTTCTTCAAAGCCTTTCCATTGTCTGCCAGGAGTTTTGGAAAGAAAAGCTCCTCCTGAACATCTTGCACGGATTGGAGGAGCTCTGGCTCAGAGTAGCACTGCAGCCTGGAGTAAATTGGCACAAACTTTGCACCTGGAAGTTGTCCTGGTGTGAGTTTACTCAGGGCTTTGGTAACCTTCCACTGCTTTCCTCCTTTCAGCACTTTGTAGAGTCAGCACTTTGAAGAGTTTGCTTTGTTGAGGTTTCTCAGAGGGGCTCAGAAGGTCCAGCTCTGAATTCCCCCAGAGGGTGTGAGGCACTGCCCAGCTCCAGCCCTGCCAGAGCTCCAGGACATCCCTCAGGGATGCCCTGGGATTGTTGGGGTGCAGGGCCAGGAGCTGGATCAGTGATCCCTGTGGGTCACTCCCAGCTCAGGAGCTGCCACAGTTCCATGGCTGAGTTGTTTTGGAGCTCTTGGTGCCGTGTTCCCACAGATCCAGAATCCCAGGATCATTAGGGTTGGAATTCTGTGCCCAATCCCCACCAGAGCCCTGAGTGCCACATCCAGCCCTTCCTTGGGCCCCTCCAGGGCTGGACTCTCCAAGCCTCCCTGAGCAGCCCATTCCCAGAGATGCAGATCCATGAGTGAGGCTGTTGTCTCCATTTTCCCCATGCCTGGCCCTGCATGGAACATCTGCTCCACGAGCTGCAAACCCCCACGAGGCCTGGCTGCATCCCTCAGCTGGCACCAGTGGTGTGGAAGTGCCCAGAGCTCCGTGAAGGGAAAGGTGCTGAGATCCCTGACTGTGCTCACAGAATCAGGGAATTGTTCAGCTTGGAAAAGTCCAGCCTTTAACCCCAGCACTGCCCAGGCCACCACGTTCCCCAGTGCCACCTCCACACGTTTTCTGACTGTTTCCAGGGCTGGTGGTTGCAGGGATCTGGGAGCTGGCTGTGGAAGTCCAGCTGTCACAGGGTCTGGGTGGCATCTTTCATTTCATCCATGTCATTTTTCATTTCATTGATGTTGCTGGGTGACATTTCTTTCATCCCCTCCATGTGCCTGTTTGTGCTCCTGTCGTGTGGCAGTGGCACGCTCAGGGCTTTGGAACCTTTAGCCCTTGCCACACCTTGGCCAACACCTCACCTGTGACTGTCAGGCAGGACTGGGAGGTTCCCACTCCACACCTGGTACCCTCACAGGATCCTGGAATGGGTTGGGTTGGGTTAGGAGGGACCTTCAGGATCATCCAGAGCCACCCCAGCCATGGCAGGGACACCTCCCACCATCCCAGGCTGCTCCAAACCCCATCCAGCCTGGCCTTGGGCACTGCCAGGGATCCAGGGGCAGCCCCAGCTGCTCTGGGAATTCCATCCCAGCCAGGAATTCCTTCCCAATATCCCATCCAAGCACTGGGAGCCATTCCCTGTGTCCTGTCCCTCCATCCCTTGTCCCTTTCCATCTTTGTTTCTTTCCCCTGGTGGGCAGGCTGTGATTTACTCCCAACTGAGGCATTTTGGAGGATCTCCTGTTAAAGTTCAGTGGTGAAATCTCTTTAGGCAGGCTCCCATGTCCTACACTGTGTGTTCCAGGATAACAGGATGCTTCCCTAAAAACATCAGCTCCTGTCTGTGCTGCTAAAATAGGTCCCAGTGTTGTGATCCAGCTCCCTCGGGAGTCATGGCAACTGTGATGCTTCAGATTCCTCTCTCTGACGGAAGCTGGATCCATCTCCTGGAAATTAGGCCTTGCACACTTCTGTAATTTTATTTTTTTTTTTCTATTTTTGACTGTGCAGCTTAAGGAACATTGGCTATAAGGCTGATCATGCAATTCTTGAATTTAATTCCCTTATCCCTCTTTTGGGTTTATTTGAGGTTCTCATTGTTGTCGTTGCCATTGGAAGAACTGCCCCAGAGCCTCCTGGAAAATTATTTTATACTTTTTAATGTCAGGAGGCAGCTGAGCTGATAACAGAAACACGACAGGCATTATCAGCCTTTACAATGGGACCAAACCTTTGTGTGAATTAAAACTCAGTTTGGGAATTAGAGATGACAGTGTGGGTCCTAAATCCTCTATTTCCAAGGAGGTGCCTTGGCTGGGTGCTGGGGATGGTTGAGGGGGAAATGATGGGAAATGAAATTGGGCTGTTGGATTCTGATCTGCTGCTGACATCCCCCTCCACTCCTCAAGCTCTATTTCCGAGGGAAACTTGCAAAAGATATATTTTTTCTTCAATCTGTCCTTGAAGAATAGTGGATTTAAAAAAAAAAAAGAAATTAATTTGTTTCAGTGTTTGGGGGCTGTATCCTCTTATGGATTTTGATTTGCATAAGCTGTTCAGCCCAGGATCCCAGTGCTCATTGCACAACTCAGTCTGCTCCTGAATTACTGCCCCAAATGGGGGCTGGGGGGGTCTCTTGGAGCGCTCATCTCATTCCTGGATCCCTCTTTCCTTCCATCCATCCCCATCCCTGTGGCTGCCTCCTGTCCCCAGCCCGTGCCAGCCTGCCACAGTCAGATTTCTCAACACTTTGTGTGCAAATCAAATACATTTAAAGGCAAGAAATGCCCATCCCTGTCTAATGAGAGGATTTGCTTTGCTTTTGCAGCCACAGTGAAGCTCTTGCTGTAAATATTTTCTTTTCCTGCCCGGTTACCATTATTTGAAGTGGGTCTAGCTTTTGCACAGTAAAATAATATCAGGTTTGTAGTTCTCCTGTGGGACCCCAGACTGTAATTGGGTTTGTCTGACAGGAATTCATCAGCTAATTAACGTTGTGTTAATCGGGCCAGGGGCTGGAGGATGTGTAGGTGCAGCCAGTCATCCTGAGATCATCAGCACAAATCGTGGTGCAGGAGCTGGTAATGACAGAGCAGCTTTGGAAACGCTCAGTGACGTCATATTGCAGCCTGTTCATTAATTAAAGACCTGCTAATTGTCCCAGAGGGGTGTGTGGGGGAGCTGAGCCCCTCAGGTCTGTGAGTGTTCCAGGGCTTTGTGAGGAGCCCTTGGTCCCAGCCCTGGAGCCAGCCTGGTACAGCTTGAGCAGGAGCTTTAGTGCAGGTGCTGCTTCTGGCCCTGCCTGGAGGCTGAGCTGAGCTCACAGGATGTTTTTCCAGAGGTGCAGCTCTGCAGTGTTGGGTGCTCAGGGGACTCTGGTGCAACAGGAACGCAGAATCCCAAATGGTTTGTGTTGGAAAGAACCTCAAACCTCACCCAGAGCCACCCCAGCCATGGCAGGGACACCTCCCACCATCCCAGGCTGCTCCAAACCCGTCCAGCCTGGCCTTGGGCACTGCCAGGGATCCAGGGGCAGCCCCAGCTGCTCTGGGAATTCCATCCCAGCCAGGAATTCCTTCCCAATATCCCATCTAAAGCCACCCTCCTGTCCTGTCCCACCCACAGCTCTCTGTTCTTCCCAGGTTGCCCAGACCAGCTGGATCCCAGAGCAGATCCCTGCTTTTTCCCAGCTGCTTTCCTGCCCTGTTTCCTACCCAGTTCCTGGTTTCTCTCCAGCTGGATGCAGCCCTGCCCAGCTCTCCCTTGGCCAGGCTTCCTGTGCTTGATTTCCTTCCTTTATTTTATATTCCTGCTCATCCTTGATTTTCAAGAAAAGCTGGGAGTGAAACAAATCCACTTCTGGCTGCAGATTGTGCCAGGCTGAGGCTGCTGACCACATTTGGACAGTGATGCTGTTTAACTTTCTGGGGAAATCTGAATTCCAGGCATCTTTTCCTGGCTGATGTCTGTGGCTTGTGCATCATTTGGTGAATTTTGTGTTGCCTCTTCTCGGTTTCCACTATCAAATACCCCCACAATGAGCAAATATTGAGTTGGAAGCACTCTGAGCGTGTTTGATTTCTGGTTTTGGCTGATCTCTGGTTTTTGATGTAAATTCCAAAGCAGGATTTGATCTGTAAATGACCCGTCCTATAAAACACGAGGCTGTGTTTAAGGTTTGGACAGCTCCACACTTTTGCAATGCTCAGCTTAGGTTCTGGTGGTCAGAATCCTAAATATCCCAGTTTTATCCTTGAGCCTGGATTCTTGCAGCCTGTGGGAAGAAGTGAAGTGAGTTGAGCAGGGGTGTCAGGCTGCTTCCACAGCCCATCTGTGTGTGTGTGAGCACAGGGGGCAGGGGCTGTGGAAATCCCAATTTCCTGGACACCCAGAGCTTGCCTCGTGCCTCTGATTGCTGTTCTTGGTAATAACTCTTAATTAGAGACCACACCAACGAGGCTGGCACGGAGGAGCTCATCATCCTGGGAAGTGATGTTGCCTTAGAAACCAGCACAAGAGGCTGCACAGAAACGATTCTGTTAGATTAAAGCAAAGGAAAAAAAAAAACCCAGAGCATTAGCAGGGATAAGTAATAGCTTCGGGAGTGAGGCAAAAATAGAAGCACTAGGCTGATTCATCTGCTGAGGCTGGGAGGCTGCAGATTGGGTAGCAGAGCTGACGTGGGATGTAGCGATCTCCGCCCGCTGCGGGGACTGGCACAGCCCAGTTCCACCTGGAGCAGCCCAGGGAGGGCACAGGCATCCCTTGGGAATGGCTGTCCTTGGAAAAGGATCAGCCAGAGCATCCCAGGAGATGGGAGTGGCTGCAGGGGTGCTGGGTGATGGAGCTGGGACCGTGCTGGGTGTGTCAGCAGCACGGACAGGCTGATCTCTGCCTGCAGGGAAGGACAGGAGTTCATGGGGATGTAGGGATGTGAACAGGCAGGATAAACCCTTTCCTCCTGGAGACCAGGCTGCTCTCACCTCGGGGAGTTCATGGGGATGTAGGGATGTGAACAGGCAGGATAAACCCTTTCCTCTGGAGACCAGGCTGCTCTCACCTCGGGGAATTCCTGAGGATGTAGGGATGTGAACAGGCAGGATAAACCCTTTCCTCTGGAGACCAGGCTGCTCTCACCTCGGGGAGTTCATGGGGATGTAGGGATGTGAACAGGCAGGATAAACCCTTTCTCCTGGAGACCAGGCTGCTCTCACCTCGGGGAGTTCATGGGGATGGAAGGATGTGAACAGGCAGGATAAACCCTTTCCTCTGGAGACCAGGCTGCTCTCACCTCGGGGAGGGAGTGGGGATGTAAGGATGTGAACAGGCAGGATATAAACCCTTTCTCCTGGAGACCAGGCTGCTCTCACCTCGGGGAGGGAGTGGGGAGCTGCAGGCAGTGGGGGGAGCTGGACCAAGGCCTGATTTACAGGATCTTGTAGTGATGTCTGCTCCTGCCTGCCCTGAAAGGTGCTGGAGAGCCCAGAGGAGGGGAAAACTCCAGATCTGGTACCTGAAGAGTAGAACATCTTCCTCCACGTTGAACTGAGGGTAAAAGCAGTGATTGGGCTCCTTTGAGGGTATCTGACTCCCCCTTCCAGCCCAGCTCTGCTCCAGTGAGACCCTCCCTTACCTGAGCCACCTCTCAAAACCTGCCCAGCTCTGTGTTCAGAACATCCTTCCAGCCTTTCTGCCTCATTGTCCAGTTTGCATTTTAATTCTTCAGAATTGATTTATTTATTTTAGCTATTTTAAAGGTTTTTAAGAATTTAAGGTTTATGAGAATCTAAAGGACCAACAGGGAGCAAAGCCCTGGTGGGAGAGCTGCTGGTCACAGCTTGCTGGAAGAACATTGATAAATGGAAATGAAATGAAATTGGCTGGGTAAAAGATCTTTATCCAGGGCACTGGAGCTGGGATGGGGTCTGGGAGCAGCATGCAGTGGGCAGGAGGAAGCTGTTGGAAAGCTCTCAGTGGATGAACTCTGCATTACCTCCATTAATGTCCTGAGAGATTAAATACTGGGTGACTGTGGAGATTTTTCATAGCTAAGCATTCTCCTGCTTCCGAGCATCCCAGGTATTGACTGTGGTTCATTTCCTGCATTAGAAAATATTATTTAATAAAGCAGCAGCAGAGGCTGGGACTGGCTGTACACTGACCTGGAATCAGCCTTTTCTTCCCTGTGATGTAAATCCCTTCCATCACCCTGGGCTCTGAAGTACCAGCCCCAAAATCAAAGAGGGTTTTCTCCTCTGTTAAAAAATGGTAGGTGTTTGCTTTCTTTTTTAAAAAAAAGAGATAAAAATCAAATATTAATCTTCTAGGTGGTTTCAGAGAGATTTAGAGGGCTGCCCTCGCTCCTGGGGAGCTTTAAGGGATCTGTGATGGATTGAGATTTCCTGTAACAAAAATCCTCAGGTTGGATTGAGTGAGCAATGGAGGAATAAGAGGAATTCCATGGGGTTAGAGGAACTCAGGGCCTGCCAGACTGGGGAGCAGAGTCAGTACTTTCAGAGTGAGCAAGTGCTTGCAAACATTAGTCCCACATCAGGGAGGAGGGAGAGCACGAGCCGTGAGCTGAGAGCCCATTTCCCACAGCAAGACACCTCAGAATATTTTAAAGCAGAAAAAAAATCATTGAGGCTCTTTGAGAAGTGAAGGTTGTGGGTGGAACTATTCTGGTTAATTAGAGGATGTCAGGAAAGATTCATATAACTTACAGTTCCTTAGTCATTGTTTTTAAATATAGCAGTGCCTTAAATCCCAAGCTTAAATACAAGCAGATAAATGTGTGGATTGTAGCATTTCTCACAGCAGGTTCAATTCAGGGGGCGTAGTGGAACTTGCAAGCTCTGGGTATAAAAATACATTTCTCTCAGTTCAACTTGAGCAGGGGAGGCCTTTTCCATGAGCTCTGAGGACATTTTCTCCAGGGTGGTTGGTGTGTTGTGACCCTGCTTCAGAGAGCAGAATCTGCCTCAGTCAAGGATTAAGCTGCACCAGACACTTAAGAATAAAAGCTGAATCTGCAGTTTGGTGTTAATGCAGCCTCTGAGCAACCTCCAGCCCAGTTTAAGCAGGGGAATGGTGTCCAAATCCAGGCTCCCAGCTGGAAAAGGTGGTTGAGGAGGGCACATCAGAGGTGGTTGAGGAGGGTTGGGATGGATCAACACAAAGTATGAGTGAAGTGTGACAGAAAAATCCACCTGCAACCAGGACAGCAAGCAATGAAAGTTTATATTTTTGTCAGCTGGGGCACAGGTTTGGCTTGTCTGGGAGATTCTGTGGACCCCAAGAGGCAGCTGTGTCAAAACACAGATATGTGGCACCTTTAAAACAGCTAATAATACTGTAAGATGTGTTCATGTTGAAAGAAAAAATATAATTGAAATGAATTTTGCTGTATTTGAGGCTCCAGGAGCTTTCCAAACATATCCCATCCCATCCTTTTCAGCTTTGTCCTCTTGCTTACGGGAATTGTGAAATCCTCATTACAGCAGGACTTGTGATCACTGTTGACTCCAAAAGAATATATTAAAATTCAGAGAAAACAAAGCCCTTGTGCTGAAAGAGCTCATTCTGCACTGTGCTTTTGGGGGGAGGGTGCCGTGCTTGGGTTTTGTTTGCGGGGGGAATCGCTGAGCTCGGCTCCTGCCCGTTCCTGGAACGCCTCATCAGCAGGAATTGATCCCAATAAAGGCATCGATCACAGCAGAGCAGAAAGGAGAGGCTGAAATCCCCCCCAGACCTGTCGGGACCCCCCCCAAAATCCGCTCACAGCAAAACCCTGAGCCGACCAAAGCCAAGGAGCCTCAACCCGGAGCCGTGCGCTCGCCTTCCCCGCGCGAATTCCTGAGGATTCTCCACAAAAGGATGCGAGCTGCCGCTTTCTTTTGAACTAGCGGCTGGCTGCAGCAAGAGGAGGCGACGGCGCAGGGGGTGGGGAGGACGAGGTTTTGTCACGGAACCGGGGGCACGCCGTGGCGTCACGGCAGCGAGCCCGGGCTGCGGAGCCAGCGGAGCCAGCGCGATGTCCCTGTCCGAGCAGCAGCACGACTACAGCCCGCTGGGCAAGGGGAAGAGCCCCGAGAGCTTCCCCACAGCCTTCCATCGCATGGAGTCCACCAAAGACTTGGGGAAAAGCGAATTCGAGTGGCAGAGGACGGAGGGGAAGCTGAACGAGATCGGCTTGAGCGTGAACACGGGGGGAACGATTAAGGATGGGCTGGTTAAGAACGTCGGTTTCACGGATGAGGACAAGCTGTGCTTCTTCGAGGGAAAATTAGACAAAGAGCTAAAAATAGCTCAGAAAGACAAAAGAGAAATTGAGGTGCCGGGGAAGAAATACCAGGCGGCTGCAGGTCACCTTGAGAGCTGGTCCTTGATTTCGGAGACGTTTCCTTCTGCAGAAGGGAGCTTCGGGAACCCCAAAGCCACCGATTTCCGCGTGGGACAGGCGGGAGCCGAGAAAACCGGTCCGGGGCTGGGTAAAAATGAAGCCATCACCGACCAAGAGAAAGCCGTGGGCAAGGCTGGCATGGAGAGCAAATGCCAGCCGGAGCCGAAGCTGCCCCATCTATCCGTGTCGGAGAGCGATGGCAGCAAATACATGAAGGAGCAGGAGATCAGTGTCTGGAACCCCAATTTCCACCCTGTCCTGCCCAACGACTCGGGGTCCAAAGAATCGGCCGTGAAGAAAGATGGAGCCCCCGGTTATTGCGTCCTCGGGGTGGTCAATGACAGCTACGGGCAGAGCGGGCTCTCTGCCCCCAGCGCCGCCGCCAAGGCGACCCCTCCGACCACCACGGTGGAGCTGGCCCAGGACGAGTCGAAAAGCAGCGAGCTGAGCGAGAGCCCCGAGCTGGAGGAGGAGATGGAGGAGCAGCTGGGCTCTGAGGGCAGTTTGCTGGCCAGGGCTGCCCACCAGAGGAAGGCGATGAGGCGTGCGATGTCAGAGTGCTCTCACTTGTCGGTGCCCCTAACCCTTAACCTGGCCGATAAATACCCTGAGCCGGTGCTTAGAGAAGACGTCGCCACTGGGCTGCTCTCTCCTAATAGCAGCCTGACCCAGAGCCGCAGCCCCACGGCCGGCAAGCCCAGCGCCCCGATGAAGAGGTCGCTGACGGAGGAAGCGGCGGCCGCCGCCGGCCCCGCAGCCCCGGGCAGCCCCGGCCCCTCGGCGCAGCCCCCGGCCCCGCCGCCCGAGGAACCGGCGGCCAAGAAACGCGAGGAGTGCAACGGCAGCAACTCGCTGAAAAAAGAGCTGGGCAGCCCCAACGTGTTCCACAGCAAGCTGGAGCAGATCCCTGAGCTCGGCAGCCAGGACAAAGAGCGGCAGCAGGACAAGAGGGACAAGAGGGACGGCGGCGATGGAGCGCCGGGGCTCGATGCTCCCAAAAGCAAAGGCGCCGAGCCGGAGCCCGGCAAAGCGGCTCCTCTGGAAAGAAAAGAAATGGAGGTCAGCAATGTGCAGAGCTCTCCCTCTCCAAAGCAAGGAGATTTAGCACGTGATGGTATGTTAATAATTTCTACCTCGCCGGGCAGGGAGCGGACAGGAGCTGGGAAGTGCCCGGTGACTTCGGAGCCCGGGAGCGCCGGGAGGGCGCAGGGGGCACCGGAGACACCGGCAGGCAGAGCAAAGGAGGGGTTTTCACACAGATAAAAATAGAGGGGAAAGGGGGAAAATGAATTATCCAGCGTCAGCTGTCAGTGGCTCGTTGGGATGCTAAACTTGAGCGATGGATTTTCCAACCCGTGGCATCCCCAGCGGTCCCCGGCCGTGCCCTCCTGCCACCCCTCCCCAGAGCTGAGCTACCCCCTGGTCATGAGCTGCATTGTGAGAGCAAAAGTTAAAACCTTTCAGCCCCTGCCAAAAAAAAATCTGTGGATTGTGCTTTTCCCGTAAGCTTCTGGCACCTTTTGCTGTTTCTGTTTGAGGGGAGCACAAGAGTGATGATGGGTGGAATGATTTATGGAGTTAAGCTCTTCCCGGTGCTGAAATTCAAAGTGGAATTTCCCTGTCGCTTTCTGGAAGCTCTTTCCCAAAACCCCTCGTTTGAATGGAGCCGTTCCCATTCCAAGGGTCAATAGCAGCTTGTTGTATTCTGTGGGGTTTGTTGTTTCAATAGTGCTGTGGTGTATGAGGTCACTCTTCCCGGATTTAAAATCTGTGAGAAGAGTAGTTAATCTTTGTTCTCCCGCCTGGAACAACATCCCTGTGTCCCCCTTGCCAGCCCCAGCCAGCAATAAACCTGCTTTTTTCCCAGATTTTGGATGGCACCACGGTGTTTGTGCTTTGTCTGTGGCCCCCATTAACGAGAGGAGAGGAAAATGTGTCAGGGGATAAAGACAAAAGATTTGCAAGGGAATTTTTTGCATCCTTTCGTTTGCCCCTCGGAGGAGCGATGTGAAATGGAAACCGTCCCGTGGTCAGGGAGGGTAAAACAGGGCTGTGCAGAGGGGTGAGCTCCTCAGCTGAACCCCAAAACACTCGGGGCAGGCAGGGCAGTCCTGTGGGGGCTGTGCTCACACAGCCCTGGATTTCTTCTCCTCTGCCTTTGTGGTGTGTGAGTGACACCCCATGGTCACTCAGGCGGCTCTCGCTGGCTCCGGCCATCGCCCTGCAACCAGCGCTCACTCACCACTGCCGGGTGTAATTAGCGTTCTCTAATCATCAGGTTTCTCTAATTATTTCTCTAAGATGCTTCAGTTTCCAGTCTCCTGTTTGGGAAGCTGTGGAACAAGGTTTGGGCAGTACAGACTCCCCTCTGTGATGTTCCTCACGTGTCTCACCTTTTCATGAAGCGCAGAATCCCAGCGTGGGCTGCGCTGGAGGGACCTCAAAACCCACCCAGAGCCACCCCTGCCATGGCAGGGACACTTTCCACCATCCCAGGCTGCTCCAAACCCCATCCAGCCTGGCTTTGGACACTTCCAGGGATCCAGGGGTGTTGAGGATGGGGAGATTCTTCCCTTTCCATCCTCTCTGTTGTTCCCTGGTTCCTCAGGCTTGGCTCAGGGGACAGATTTGAAGCTCTGGGGTGGTGGCAGCAGCTCAGGAGCGCAGCCCTGGTTCCTTGGAGGCTGAGCAGAGCTCCTGGCAGGCAGGTGGGAACCACTGGCTGCCCTGAGGGGGTCACAGGGAGGTCCTGGCTCCAGCCAAGGTCGGACAGGACACCCAGGGATGTTCCCTGAGGCTCCCTCGTGGTCACCTGGGCTTGATTTTGTACCTGAACCTTGGAGGGTCATCAGTTACCTTGGGAACTGAAACATGTAAAGAGAGTAAAGAGATGTTGGCAGCAAATGTGAAGCAGAAAAAAACCCCAAAATTACATATTTGTGCACACCTTTCATGTCACAGAGTTCTCAGGGTGAGGGGGTTTGCCCCTCACAGAGTTTCGGGGCATTGCTGACATCTTTTGTGTCCCAGGTTTTTTGGGGTTTGATGGCACCTTTCATGCCACACTTTGAGGGGTTTGCTGATACTTTTGCTGTCCCAGGTTTTTTGGGGTTTGCTGATACTTTTGCTGTCCCAGGTTTTTTGGGGTGGTGGTGTTTGCTGACACTTCCCACATCCCAGTTTTTGGGAATTGCTGACGCCTGCCCTGACACCAAGGTTTAACTACAAGACAAATCAGCAACAAAGTTCATATTTTGGGTAACTGGGAACCCAAATTTGGCTTGGCTGTCTGAAAGCACAGCTCTGTGGGATCTTTAAATCAGACAAACATTTAAAACCTCATCTGAAGTGGATTGACATGTTTTCCCCAGAGGGGCTGAGCATCAGTGATGGAAAGGTCACTGAGATGGGAGCGCTCCGAGTGTTCTGGCTGAGTTGTGTTTTGCAGATGGTTTATTCAGATTGCCAAGGGTTTTTGTTGGTTTTTTTTAGCATTTGGTTTAAAATTTTGCTCTCACAATCTTTATTATAAAAGCTTGTTTGTTGTCCTTACAACCACAGGTCTGGGTGAGCTGATAAAGAGATAACTGAGCTGGCAGAGCTCTCACAGGCATGAATATCATAGAATTTAAAAACATATTTTCTACTCTTTGTAATTTTTAGTCTTTTAATCTCTGGATTTATCCTCTCCTGGAAGCAAACAAAGCAACAAAATGTTTTCTGTATGTGCAGTTTAGAGGATTTTTCAGAATGCAAGAGAAGCCAAAGAGAAATTGCTCAGATGTTCCTGAAAAGCTTTCAGACTTTCTGTGCTGAGGATTTTTCCCTCTCCCCTGTTAATCAATCATTTATAGTAAAAATAACTCTCCCAGCAGGCAGTGCTGGCTGGAAGGTGGAGCTGATGTTAAATCTAAATCTGAATACTGTAAAGAATTGTTCAACCTCATCCAAATAATTTATATGGTATCTCCACTTAAAGCAGATTTCCTTGGTTCTGCCCACCCAGGATTGTGGGATTTTTTGCTAAAGATCTGCTCCTCTTGTGTTCTTTTAATAGAAAAGAATTTGTAGAATTGTACATAAAACTTCTCTTGCTTGCAGACAGGTGGGTGTTGGTGTGATCACAGAATCCCAGGATGGTTTGACTGGAAGGGACCTTAAGGCCCATCTGGTGATGGCACATTTAGTTTCATTTTAGTTTCATTTTAGTTTCATTTTAGTTTCATTTTAGTTTCATTTTAGTTTCATTTCCTTTTAGAAACTGCCCTGAAGGCGCTCCAGGTCAAACCCTGGCGTGCCCAGGGCGGGTATTTTCATCCAGGAGATGCTGGCTGCAGATTAGTCCTGATCAGAGCTGAGCCCCAGGACCTGCTCAGCTCCCTCAGTTCCTCAGGAACCAAATCTTCCCTGGAAAAGTGGCTGTGCTGTTCCCAGCACTAAGGACAGGTTTGCCAGTTCACAGTTGAGTGATTTATTGGCATTTATTTGTACCCAAATAAATCAGCTCCAGCGGTGTCACTGCCATGGGTGATGTTTTTCACCACTGCCTTCACCTTCTGCCTTCTCTTGGCATCTCCCTGAGCTGTTTCCTGCTCTGAAACACCAGGAATTGGGTCTGTCACACCCAACACCAGCTCAGTGTCTGCTTCAGGAAACCATCCTGGCTTTCCAAAGCTGGGGTTTCTTTATAATCCATGAAGTCCAGCATAACTTCCAGTCTCCTGATGGATTTTTCCCAGCAGAACGCTGTGGTTTAGATGAGCACAGAATCCAAGACTCCCAGCAGGATTGGGGGGTGTGAGAGCCCTGGCCTGAGGTTTGCCCAGGTGGAGGCAGCGCTGCAGAGCTGCTGCTGGGGGCTGGAGGGTTCCTGACCAGGGAAAATGTTATTTATAACAGGGGAGAAAGGACAGAAATGACTGCAGCTGCTCTGGGCCTGCTTGGAATTGGGGGATACTGAGGAACCTCGCTGGAATTTGTTGGATCATTGGTGACACCTTTGTGTTTGAGTGTTCCAGGACAGGATTGTTGTGATTTTGCATTTTGAATGGTGGGGAGCAGCAGTTTTCTGCCTTCAGACACTGAAAAGCTGGAGGGGGACTTTGGGCAAAGCCTGGAGGGACAGGACACAGGGAATGGCTCCCACTGCTTGGATGGGATATTGGGAAGGAATTCCTGGCTGGGATGGAATTCCCAGAGCAGCTGTGGCTGCCCCTGGATCCCTGGAGTGCCCAAGGCCAGGCTGGGACAGTGGAGATGTTCCTGCCATGGCTGGGGTGGCTCTGGATGAGCTCCAAGGTCCCTCCCAACCCAAACCAGTCTGGGAATCTCTGAATTCCCTGTAAATACCCTGGGTGTCCCCTGGCCCTGGCACTGCCCAAGCTCAGGTGGCCACCTGGAGATTCTCTGGGGTTTCACCAACATTCAGAGCAGCTTCAGGGCCAGCCTGAATGAGGAATTTGGGTCCTGTTTGTTCCCTGCTGGCCCCTGGCTCTCCTGCCCAGGGCAGCTGCAGCTCTGGGGTGGTTTTGCTGTGCTCACTGCTGGGGAGGTGTTGCAGCAGCTCCTCAGCCCCACTTCATGCCCTGTTGGGAAAGCCACTTCAGGATATTCTGATTGAGGATTTCCCTTGCTGGGGTAAAAATAGAGTCTTAACGATCCTGGAGCCTTACAAGTGCAGGTGAAGAGGACATCTGGTTTATTCTCTTGATAACGAGGGAAAGTGTAGACATTGACTGATTGCATTTGTTGCCAAATAAAATGCTGAGCCCTCTGCATTTGGGTCAAGCAGGAGATGTTGATTTAACCTTTTCTGGAGAGGAGGAAGCAGCTCAGGGTTGTATTCCTGCCCAAACAAAGCTTCGTTGTAGTTGTAGATACTTTTCTGTAAGACCCTTGGACAAAAAGGCTTGGTTTGAAGGTGGTTTTTGGGATGCAGCTGCTGCTGATGGATGAGGAAGGAGCTGCTGCCTCTCCATGCAGGTTTTGTTCCAGGGGTTGTTTACGTTCAAGAGGGAGAGTAAAGACAAGGCTGGTCATTGCCTTATTGCTTAATCTATTTCTCTTAATGGATTTTCAGCTGATGACTCTAATCCCAATGAGAATTATGGAGCTGTTTCATTGAATGATGTTTTAGTTCAGCTTAGCCTGCTAAATATCCCTGGTTGGGGATCTGGGGATGAAGCCTGGCCTGGTTCACGTTGGCTGCAGCTGTGGCAGGGCAGGTGACACAGGGAGCAGAGGGACAGCTGGCAGGGACAGCTTTCAGGGCATCCAGCCTCACAGAGCCTGGAGATGCTCCTTTATTAGAGGGGAAAAGGAATGGTGGGAAAATGTGGAATATCCTGAGACCCTCAGGGGTCATTGACCCAACCCCTGGCCCTGCACAATCCCCCCTGAGCATCCCTGGGAGCTCTGGCAGGGTTGGGAACGTTCCCTTTCCCTGGACAGAGCCTCAGAATGGGATTCAGATCCAGCCTTTGCCCACCTTGGTGCCAGAAAACAGAAACCCTTCTGGCTTTTTGAGAGGAGCCCAAGATGGGATCTACCAGGATCCTCTGGACATGGAGGATGGATTTTTGGAGTGCTTGCTCTTGCCTAAGCTGCTGGTTCGTGGTTGAGGAATAGCTGGACACAATTCTGTCATTTCTAAAACAGTGCAGGAACACGGCTTTACTTTCAAAAGATCCTCCTGGGTACATTTCTCTAAGTGCTCTTGCCTCATTTTACTTCTGCAGGGAACAGAAACAGCAAAGCTTTTCAGATTTCGTGCCTGTTGGGGTTTTTTCACGCACAGTTGCAGCTTTCCTGAGAGCTGTTACTCAAAACTGAAGGTGAAGGGCTCTGGGAGGCCGAAGGTTTGTGTTTGCTCCCTTCTGGCTTCAGCTCAGCATCACCTCAGAACTCTGGATTTGTAGGGTGGAGGTGGCATTAGGAGGATTTGTGTGGCTTTTCCCCAGCAAGGGGAGTTGTAGGAATACAGAAAGAGAGAACAAAAAAAAAACCCCAAACCTCTGTCAATTCATAAATCCTAATGTTTGAAAGAGGGAAAAGCCAGGTGAAGATACATGGAAAAAAATTCCTGGTGAAGGTGGGCAGGCCCTGGGGAGGGTGGGGAGGGACTGGGATGGAATTCCCAGAGCAGCTGGGGCTGTCCTGGATCCCTGGCAGTGCCCAAGGCCAGGCTGGAAGGGCTTGGAGAACCCTGGGATGGTGGGAGATGTCCCTGCCATGGCAGGGCTGGGATGATCTTTAGGATCTCTCCATCCCAACCCATTCTGGGATTCCATGATTCCATGATTCCATGATTCCATGATTCCATGATTCCAGTGCTTGCCTTTGAGTACAATCCCAATCAGAGGCTCTGCAGACTGAGAGATGTGATAAATCAAACATACAAGTGGAGGAGCTCACACAGGCAGGGGCCAAACCAGACAAGCCAGGCTGGAAGAGGGAACATGGAGAAGGGAGGTGGTTGTGGTTGATGTCTGAAAAGTCATCAATGACAGGGAAGTTGTGAACAGGAGGAGACAGTTCTGTTTTTCCAGGATGAGAATATGGGTCAGCAAACAAAAATAGCAGCAGCAGCAGCTGAAAGCAAACGGTGCTGGGTGACTTGGGAGAGGTTTCTGCAAAGCTGTAAAACAGCTTCTGCCAGCAGTTTGGGAACTGGGGGATTGGAGCTTTGATTTATTTTACCAGGAGCTTGATCAGATATTGGAGGAGAAGCCCCCAGATGTGGAATCTCCATGGCTGGAGATGCTCAGAGTAAGACTGAGCACACCCTGAGCAGTCTGGTGTAGCTGGAGTGGGGGATTGGGGTAAATGACCTCCCCTCATTTGGGGGAGTGGGTGGGATGGGTTTTTTCTCCTGGTTAGGAATTCTATTTACTTTTATTTATTTTTACTTATTTATTCTATTTACTTTTTTATTTATTTTTATATTTAATATATTTATATATTAAATATATATATTTATATATATTCAATATATTTCTATATTAAATATATATTTATATATATTCAATATATTTCTATATTAAATATTTATTTATATATATTTAATATATTTATATATTAAATACATATATTTATATATTAAATATATTTAATATGTTTATTTCTATATTAAATCTATTTCTATACTAATTATTAAATTTATAATTGAAATTTAAATTTATAAAATTAAATATTTCTATATTAAATATATTGAATATATTTCTATTTTATATATTTATGTACCCCTAATCAGGGATTGGTTTCAGGAAGCCATGGGAGGAGCTGTGGGCACCCCTGTCTGCAGAGGGTGCTGCAGGTGTTTCCCTCCCAGGTGTGGATGGATCCATGGCTGGAGGCTCCCTTTGGGCTCCCTCCAGCCTGTGACAGCTCGGTGTCCCCTGAGGGGTGGCCCTGCAGCCCAGGTCACACAGATCCAGAATGGATTGGCTTGGGAGGGACCTTAAAACTCATTAAATTCCCACCCCAGCCATGGCAGGGACACCTCCATCCCACCATCCCACCATCCCTCCTCCATCCCTCCATCCCACCTCCATCCCTCCATCCCACCTCCATCCCTCCATCCCTCCATCCCACCTCCATCCCACCATCCCACCTCCATCCCACCATCCCTCCTCCATCCCTCCATCCCACCTCCATCCCACCATCCCACCTCCATCCCACCTCCATCCCACCATCCCTCCTCCATCCCACCATCCCTCCTCCATCCCACCTCCATCCCACCATCCCTCCTCCATCCCACCATCCCTCCTCCATCCCACCTCCATCCCACCATCCCACCTCCATCCCACCATCCCACCATCCCTCCTCCATCCCACCTCCATCCCTCCTCCATCCCACCATCCCACCATCCCTCCTCCATCCCACCTCCATCCCACCATCCCACCTCCATCCCACCTCCATCCCACCATCCCACCTCCATCCCACCATCCCACCATCCCACCATCCCACCTCCATCCCACCATCCCACCTCCATCCCACCTCCATCCCACCATCCCACCTCCATCCCACCATCCCACCTCCATCCCACCATCCCACCATCCCACCATCCCACCTCCATCCCACCATCCCACCTCCATCCCACCTCCATCCCACCATCCCACCTCCATCCCACCATCCCACCTCCATCCCACCATCCCTCCTCCATCCCACCATCCCACCTCCATCCCACCTCCATCCCACCATCCCACCATCCCACCATCCCACCATCCCACCATCCCACCTCCATCCCACCATCCCACCTCCATCCCACCATCCCACCTCCATCCCACCATCCCACCATCCCACCATCCCACCATCCCACCTCCATCCCACCTCCATCCCACCATCCCACCTCCATCCCACCATCCCACCATCCCACCATCCCACCTCCATCCCACCATCCCACCTCCATCCCACCTCCATCCCACCATCCCACCTCCATCCCACCATCCCACCATCCCACCATCCCACCTCCATCCCACCATCCCTCCTCCATCCCACCATCCCACCTCCATCCCACCTCCATCCCACCATCCCACCATCCCTCCTCCATCCCACCATCCCACCTCCATCCCACCATCCCACCTCCATCCCACCTCCATCCCACCTCCATCCCACCTCCATCCCACCTCCATCCCACCATCCCACCTCCATCCCACCATCCCACCTCCATCCCACCATCCCTCCATCCCACCATCCCTCCTCCATCCCACCTCCATCCCACCTCCATCCCACCATCCCACCTCCATCCCACCACCATCCCACCATCCCAGGCTGCTCCAAACCCCATCCAGGCTGGCCTTGGGCACTGCCAGGGATCCAGGGGCAGCCACAGCTGCTCTGGGAATTCCATCCCAGCCAGGAATTCCTTCCCAATATCCCATCCAAGCACTGGGAGCCATTCCCTGTGTCCTGTCCCTCCATCCCTTGTCCCCAGTCCCTCTCCAGCTCTCCTGGAGCCCCTTCAGGCCCTGCAAGGGGCTCTGAGCTCTCCCTGGAGCTTCTCCTCTCCAGGGGAACATTCCCAGCTCTCCCAGCCTGGCTCCAGGGGCAGCCCCAGCTGCTGTGGGCACCTGTGCCAGGGCCTCACCAGGGACAGGAATCATTTCTTGCAGTGCAGAAATCATTGGGACATCCCAAAAAAGTGATTTTCACCGTCAGAAATAGGCACGGTGAGGAGAGGAGATGAGCACAGACGCGCCAAGCAGCGCAGAGAGGAGCAGGCAGAGAAAATCCCTGATGGCAGAGCTGTGCCTTGGAGGGATGAGTGGAGGATGGCAGATGGAAATGTCCTTCCCTGTCTCCTTGAATCCCCTTTCCCTGGGGAGCGATTCCGTGTTGGTGCTGACTCAGCTGGGCCGGAGGAGCCGGCTCGGGGCACAGCAGCTCTAACAAAATGCCTTTCAAAGATCTTTCAGAGCCTTCTTGCTGTGCTTGGGGGAGCAGGCAAACTGAAAAGTCTCTTAAATAATTCCTGCAGCCTAATGAACAAATTTGATTAAGGTTTGGCAGCTTTTCCTAATATTCCCTGTAACTAGGAAATGTTCCCAGTTCTCTGCTCTGAGAACAGCCTCGTAATTAAACCATGAATGAGAGCAAATGTCCTGATGAGCACAGGACAAATGAGGATTAAACCCCAAACCTGTCCTTCTGTAATCCCTGGGGGATGGTGCAGGGTTGTGTGTTCTGGAATGTCAGAGACAGAGCTTGAATCATGGCCCCTCAAGAAGGGAAGTTCTCACCCCAGCTGCCCTGAATAAATATTTAAAAATAATTAAAAATTAAAATTAAAATTAAAAAAAAAAAATAATAATAATAGTAATAATATCATGGAATGGAATGGAATGGAATGGAATGGAATGGAATGGAATGGAATGGAATGGAATGGAATGGAATGGTTTGGGGGGGTTGGAGGGACCTTAAACCACCCCTGCCATGGCAGGGACACCTCCCACCATCCCAGGCTGCTCCAAATCCCATCCAGCCTGGCCTTGGGCTCTTCCAGGGATCCAGGGGCAGCCCCAGCTGCTCTGGGAATTCCATCCCAGCCAGGAATTCCTTCCCAATGTCCCATCCATCCCTGCCCTGTGGCAGTGGGAGCCATTTCCTGGGTTCTGTCCTGGTTTTTATTCACCTTCTATTAAGCAACATGAAATAACATGAAATTCATGTTGTCGTTGGTTCAGAAACATGGAAACTGCTGGAGTTCAAATCCTGAACCTTTGGATGTTGTGGGATTTGAGGAGCACTCCCTGATCCTGGGAATTCATGGCAGAGGTTTAACGTTGGTGCTGAATTAGCTGAAATAATTAATGACAATTAATGACAGCAGCTGGGAAGCCACCTTGATGCTGGGGATATTTGTGACTGGTAGGATTCCAAATGAAGCCGTTCCCTGGAGCAGGGAATGGGCAGGAGGGTGTTTGTCAGGAGAGGGAACTGCTGGCAGGGCTGTGGGTGGAACTGACAGGTGAGATGAAGATTCAGGTTTATTGAAATGCAGGGGAGGAATCAGGTAGAGAGGAGCCAGTACAGATCAGCTGCAATAAAAACGGGTTTTCCAGGTGAACAGACACAAATCCCAAGAGTTTTACATTAAAACAGGTGCTCAACCTCTACATTTTGCTGGTTTTCCTCCTTTGTGTGCCCAGGATGCTCAGCCCAACGCTGCAAAGCTGGAAAGCCAGATGGGCTGGAAGGGGTTAAACCAATTCAGGGGGGAAAAAATGTTTCTCCTGAACTTAGCCTGGAGTCAGAACATAAAAACAACAACCCAAAACTCCGGTGGGAGGGAGGCACAGGGTGATTTTATTTTCCCGAGCCATCCTCTGAGACGCTGCTGTCAAGTCTGACAAGCAGGAAAAGGAGGAATAGGAGCAGTGATTTCCAAAAGATGTGAGAACAGGCTGTTTACTGCTGGAATTGTTACCCTGGGCTTGTCACAATCTGTTGCAGGGTTATAAAAAGCAAGGTCCAACACGGATCAGGCTGGATTTGAATCCCCAGATGACAGGGGAGATGCAGGAATTGGTGCTGGGCTGTTGGCACAGGATCCTGCCTGAAATTCCAGCGCTCCAGGAGCTGCAGGGAAGGGAGCTCAGGGCAGTGTGTGCAGCTCCACCGTGGCCAAGGAGGGGCTGGCAGAGGTTTCTGGGGAAGCTGCTTCTTGTTTGTTCCCTGCTGCTGCGGGACTTTGGGGATTTGGGGAGAAAACTGCTCCTAAGGGAAGGTTTTGTTGGGCTGGAGGGCGGTGCTGGTGCTGCTGTGGTTGGACACTGCTTTGGTTCTGTATTTTCAGAGGACACAAGGAGGAGATGCTGCTCTCCTGGCCCTGGGGACAGCCTGGCTGTGTTCACTGTCCCCACCCGGTGTCACAGCTCAGGTGACAATGGCCAGGATGGGAAATCACTGGGAAATCACTGGGAAATCACTGGGAAATCACAGGGAAAACTGGCACTTCCTGCAGCTGAACCTGAGCTTGGTGCTGTAACACAGTGTGATGGGATCTCCATGATCCTGCTCTCCTGGGAATCTTGGAATAGTTTGGATGGAAAGAGGCATTAAGGACCATCCCATCCCAGCCCTGCCATGGCAGGGACACCTCCACTGTCCCAGCTCCATCCAGCCTGGCCTTGGGCAATTCCAGGGATCCAGGGGCAGCCACAGCTGCTCTGGGAATTCCATCCCAGCCAGGAATTCCTTCCCAATATCCCATCCAAGCAGTGGGAGCCATTCCCTGTGTCCTGTCCCTCCATCCCTTGTCCCCAGTCCCTCTCCAGCTCTCCTGGAGCCCCTTCAGGCCCTGCAAGGGGCTCTGAGCTCTCCCTGGAGCTTCTCCGCTCCAGGTCCCTCCTGAGCTGTTGGATCCAGGGCTGGGAGCTGGGACCTTTCCTTCAGCTGCTGGGAATCCTCCCTGCTCCCTGAGGCTCCAGCTGTGGATGTGGGCAGGAGAAAGGTTGAGCAGGAGCAGCTGTAACAACAGGGATAGTTGGGAACAGAACCCACTCCAGGAAAAGTGTCAAACCTGGAAGAGGTCAGAACTTCACCATTAGCATTCCAACAATTTATTGTAACAACTTGAAAGATGAGAAGGTTTGCTATGTAAATTAAACCATGGGTTTTCTTCACCTGCTGGCTGGCTTTTCCCACTGGGATAACAGGAGAAATTGGAATCTAACAGCATCTGGATGGACCTGTCCTGTTGCAGGGAAAATCTTTCTTCCTGCAGGTATTCTGAGGTTTAGGAAATTTTCCACTAACACCAACCTGTGCTGGTCTGTCTCCTGCTGCTGCTGTGTTGAATAACAAGAAACTAAAAAAATACATCTTTAAAAACAAATAAAAAATCATAAACTTACAAATCTCCCTTGGTTCCCCCAGCCAAACCAGAGGAGCCCAAAGCAGCCGAGGCCGTGAGTGGGAACGACATCACAGCTCCTCCCAACAAGGAGCTCCCTCCCAGCCCCGAGAAGAAGACCAAGGTAGGAGCTGTTCCCTGTTGGAACATCATCTCCATGGGTTCCACCTGCCTCCTCTTCTGCTTCCTCAGCTGTGCCAGCCCCAGTTCTGTTCTCTGAGCTGCCCTTCCCCTGCAGCAAACCCATCCTAAGCCATCCACCAACAGAGCCCGTGCCAAACTCGGACACAAGTGTTGAAGTGACTTCCCTGGCTGCTGCTGCTGATTGCAGCGGTAGTAAACACGTAGTAAAGGTGTAGTAACACCTGTGCTCTGTGAGCTGTTCCCTGTGCTTGCAGGGTCCTGCCCAGGCCCCTCTGGCTTGGCAGCTCTGCTCTCAGGAGCTTGCAGCACTCAGCAGAGTCCCCCTGAGTGTCCCCAGTGCTGCTGGGGGGGCTCTCTGCCCTCTGCCCATGGAGCTGATCCGCTGAGGATTGGGAGCGCAATCCCCACGGGCCCCGAATTGGAAATCCACAGCCTGGGGATTGCACAGAGCTCTGCATGTCAGGAGCACCCAATTGCTAATCCAGCTTTACCAGCCATTCCTTCTGGTGCTTTCCATGCTGCTGAAATAATCCTGTTGGTTTGGAATTGAATGGCAGAACCCCCCCAGCACTGGGGGCTGCTGCTTTTTGGTCTTTGTTGCACTCAGAAAACAGAAAGCTGCTTTTTTTAATTATTATTATTATTATTTATTATTATTTATTATTATTGCTATTATTGCTATTACTGCTATTATTATTATTATTATTATTATTATTATTAATTGCTATTCTTATGATTTGTTTCCTTTAAAAATATCACTTTTCTGTTGTTGCAGCTCAATGTTTTGGTTTACAATGCGCTATTTTTTGTTGTATTTCTTTGGTTTTATCCTGGATTTTGCTTTTTGGCCCAACCCTAAAGCCTGCTGCATCCAGCTCCGCTCCAAAGCCGGCAGCAGCGAAGGCCAAGCCCTCGGCCACCACCAGCCCCAAGCGGCCGAGCTCGGCCACCCCGGGCACAAACAAAAAGCCCACGAGCCCAACTGCAGGTCCTACTCCAGGCAGCAGTTCCAAACGCCCCGGCACCAGCAGCACCCGTCCCTCCACCTTAACTCCAAAAGAGACTAAACCAAAGGTAAGGAGTGCCTGGCTCTGGGGAGCAGCCAGGGCTCGCTGGCAGGGACATTCCTGTGCTCCTGTGCTCCTGTGCTCTGATCAAAAATGGGATTTGGTGTGTTGGGAGCAGCTTCCCGGGGATGGCATCGTGTCCCTGGCACTGAATTGTGTCACCACAGGGGAGAATGGAAGCTGAGTGTGGTGCTGAGATTGTCCTGCTGAGCTGCTGTGAGTCAGGGATCCCAGGCTGGGTTGGGCTGGAATGGAACTTCAATCCCATCTCATTCCAGCCCTGCCATGGCCAGGGACACCTCCCACTGTCCCAGCCTGGCCTGGGACACTGCCAGGGATCCATGATTTCATGGGAATTCCATCCCAGACCCTCCCCACCCTCCCATCCAGGAATTCCTTCTGTATACAGCTCCTAAATCCAGACAAGAACATGGGAATCCTGATTGGAGACCTTTGATATGAACAGTGAAGAAAAACAAATCCATGTGAGCGCTCCACATTTCCCACCTCTGGTCATTTTATGATGTCTGGTCACTGCAGAACTGCACAGAGAGGACTGACAACACTCAGAAAACGTTGGGGATTTGGAATTCCCCAAAAGAGAGGGTTCATGGACGGTGTTGCACGTCCAGACAAGCGGGGAATCCCCGTGTGTTAGGAATGGGAGGTGTCCCTTGAATGTGCCCTGTGTTGTCATCTTACAGAGCAGAGGACTTCAACTTTAAAAGGGAACATCAAAACCTATTTCAGAAGCTTTCACTGGTGGCTGAGCACCACCACTGCTGCTGAATTAAGCTCAAATTACTGCATTTGAGTGTCTTTTAGACCTAACTAAAAATAACAGAAGGCAAAATGAAAGCCCCAGTGTAAATGTGCACTTTTCTCTGAGCTGCTGACTTTGGTTTGGTTCAAGTTTTTGTATCATTCCGAATCCCTTTTTGATAAAATAATATTTATTCCCTTGCATTAATTCAGTATTTTCATACTTCAGGCAGTTGACAAACAAGTGCCTGACCAGGGCCAGCAGGAAAGAGTTTTCCAAGTGAGGGATGAGCCACAGCCACCCAATTTTCCTGTCCCCAGTGTTTTAACAAATTCCAGCTTAGGGAGCCTTCCTGCTCCTGGGGGATGGGAATCTTGCTCAGGAGCATTGCTGGTGTTCTGATGGTTCCATTTTATCCAGAAATCAAAACCTCCTTCCCAGCTCCACACATCAAAGCTGAGCCAGCCCTGGGTGGGACCTGCTCCTCGGCGGGGTCTGTGCTCCGTGTCCTCCTCCACACCATCACTCACTTCTGCACGTCTTCATTATATTTTAATTGCATTATAATTTCAGCAGTGCCAGGCTTAATTAAGTGTTTAAGAATTCCAGCAGCGATTTCTGTTCATTTCAGCCTGTTTTGGCCCCTCCCGTTCCCGCTGAGCGCGGCGCTTCACTGGTGACATCCCGGCCGTTCTGACGCCTCCTGCTCCGTTTCAGGTCGCGGATGCGAAGCCCGCAGAGAAGAGAACTTCCCTCTCCAAGCCTCCATCCTCCACCACTCCTAAAACTCCTTCCAGGAGCTCCTCTGCTGCTCCCCGGACCACGGCACCGTCGCCGGTGACGGCAGCGGCCGCTGCCAAAACCACGGCGGCGACTCCTCCCAAGAGGCCGACGTGTGAGTGCTCCCTCCTTTTCCCTCCTTTTCCCTCCTTTTCCCTCCTTTTCCCTCCTTCTCCCTCCTTTTCCCTCCTTTTCCCTCCTTTTCCCTCCTTTTCCCTCCTTTTCCCTCCTTTTCCCCTGGGAATTTGTCCTTCAGCAGCTCCAGGTGCTCTCCACAGCTCCCTGGCAGGAGGGATATTCCAGATTTCTTCATGGAAAAGGCTGCCCAGGGCAGTGTGCTCAAAAGCTGCTCCATCGTTGTCTGGATTCTGACAGTAGCTCAAACGTTTTTCTCTCCAGGGCTTCCTCTTCCAAACTCCCTTCAGGGCCAACCTGGATCAGCTCTGTGTGATCCAGGGTTAATTCAATTATTGGACACACTTGATTTAAGAGTGGGCATTCTATCCCCTCTGTATTTTGCCATAGGAACAGAATAAATATTAAATAAAAGCTTAGGAAAGCAAATCTTGGGAGGAGGACTTGAAATGCCTGGTGTGTGAAATCCAAAAAGAGTTGAGCAGAAGTGGAGGGTTTGTAGAGCAGGAAGAATTTGGAGCTGAAATCGCATCAGCTTCATCCAAAAACTGTCCCTTGCTGCTAAAGAGGGAAGTTCCCATGAGTTAAACAGGAAAGCTGAGCAGTGTTTTAGATAAACTCAGACTGCTCTCACTCCTTTTAATGGAGCTCAAGAGATTTAACATCAGATAAAATTATAGTTACTTCTTCTCAAGTCATTTCAAATGACTGGGCCTCAGTGACAAAAGTCATCAATAAATGTGTAAAATGACACAGAGTGCTTTGAATCCCAGAGCATGGATTCACATCCCAGCTTTCCCAAAAGAATTGTCATATTTTGGCTGTGTTGGGATGGATTCAGCCCCATGGACATCCCAGACTTTATGCTCTGGGGTAAAATCTAATTAATCAAGTGTAGAGAAGGTGTTGCACATTCCAAGTGCCACGTATCCTGTCTGATCCCGTGGCCATCCTGCTAAAACTCATTTTGTGTGGTCTTGGAGGCAAACTGGAGCAGGATCTGTTCTAATGAGCTGGGCTCGTTCCTCCTGCCCAAACGGAGCCACGAACAAAGGAGCGTTTGCTGCTGAAAAGAGACGGAGGCAGCGATGCAGAGCTCAGGGAGGTTGTTCCAAGAGGCAGGATGTGCAGAGGAGGAGCCTCGTGGGACCCTGGCAGGGCCCAGGGGGTGAGGGAGGATGAGGTCAGCTGGAGGGACTCCATGGGGAGGCTGAGCCGCCCTGGCTGGGTCTGGAAATGCACAGGGGCAGGAATGGGAAGGGCAGGGGGTCTTGTTCTGGGTGAGGTGGAAGCTGGGGTGGGACAGAGGGCAGATGGTGCCCTGGGGCCTCAAGGGAACCACAGTGAGCCAAATGCTTAGGGTTTGGTTTGGCTTAGTTTGGTTTGGTTTGACTTGACTTGGTTTGGCTTAGTTTGGTTTGGTTGGGTTTGGTTTGGTTGAGTTGGGTTTGGTTTGGTTTAGTTGGGTTTGGTTTAGTTGGGTTTGGTTTGGTTTGGTTTGGTTTGGTTGGGTTTGGTTTGGTTTGGTTGGGTTTGGTTGGGTTTGGTTTGGTTTGGTTTGGTTGGGTTGGGTTTGGTTTGATTTGGTTGGGTTGGGTTTGGTTTGATTTGGTTTGGTTTGGTTTGGTTTGGTTTGGTTTGGTTTGGTTTGGTTTGGTTGGGTTTGGTTTGGTTTGGTTTGGTTTGGTTTGGTTTGGTTGGGTTTGGTTTGGTTTGGTTGGGTTGGGTTGGGTTGGGTTTGGTTGGGTTGGTTTTGGTTTGGTTTGGTTTGGTTTGGTTTGGTTTGGTTTAGTTGGGTTTGGTTTGGTTTGGTTGGGTTTGGTTTGGTTTGGTTTGGTTTGGTTTGGTTTGGTTTAGTTGGGTTTGGTTTGGTTTGGTTGGGTTTGGTTTGGTTTGGTTTGGTTTGGTTTGGTTGGGTTTGGTTTGGTTTGGTTTGGTTTGGTTGGGTTTGGTTTGGTTTGGTTTGGTTTGGTTTGGTTTGGTTGGGTTTGGTTTGGTTTGGTTTGGTTGGGTTTGGGTTGGGTTTGGGTGAGATGTGTGTGGGGACACCTGGAGCTCTTGGGGTCACAGCTCTGATCAGCTCCTTTAGAGGAGGGGACAGCCTTGGGGTCGGGCTCTGCTCCCAGGAACAGGGACAGGAGGAGAGGGAACGGCCTCAGGCTGGGCCAGGGAGGCTCAGGGTGGAAATTGGGGAAATTCCTCATGGGAAGGGTGATGAGGCCATGGAATGGCTGTGCAGGGCTCAGGTGAATATTCCTCATGGGAATTCCTTCAGGGGAAATTCCTCATGGGAAGGGTGATGAGGCCTTGGAATGGCTGTGCAGGGCAGTGCTGGAGCCCCATCCCCAGAGAGATTTCGGAGCCGTGTGGATGTGGCACCTGGGGACAGGGTCAGTGCTGGGGAGCAGCTGCACTGGATGTGGGACTTTTCCAAGCACAGTGATTCCATGGATTTAGTTTCTCATGACAGTGTTGAGCCAGAGAATAAATTTGGGGTGGTGTCTGTGGCTGAAGATGCTCTTTCAGGACAGCTGCTGGTGCTGTGCCTTGAGCTGCCACCAAGCTTCAGTCATTGTCTCACATGAAATGTGTGTGTAAAGGCCAGGTTTGACACTCACAGTTTCAATTCCTCACGTATTTTCAGGTCAGTCATTTTCTCTGCTAAAGGAGAGCCGTGGGTTATGTGGGGCTTGATATTTTGATTTTTGATTCTATTTTTTCATTAGTTTTTGTGTCCCTCTCCCTGTGGAAATTACTTTAATGTTTGTACAAGACCACGCTCAGCCCTTCAGATCAGGCACAGATCAAAGCCTGTCACCACAGAACATTGTCCCAGGGGTTTTGTCTGGGTTTTCAGCACCTCAAGTTCATACAGACACAAGTGTTCAGGATTTGGCTCCCCACTGGCACCAGCAGACATAACATCTCTCTGTATATTAATGTAACATAATATTCCTTTGCCTTTTACACAACCCTAAGTCTGTTCTGTCCCTGCAGCTTCCCCAATTAAAGCTGTGGTCTCAAGGAATGAAATTAGGTTGGTTTGCCAGCCCCTTGTTTGAAGTGTTTGCTATTAATTATGTATCCATCCTTTAGGCCTTATTAAATTATCCAAATGGGTTTCAC
The DNA here is from genome assembly GCF_030490865.1 of Poecile atricapillus. Classification (NCBI taxonomy): domain Eukaryota; kingdom Metazoa; phylum Chordata; class Aves; order Passeriformes; family Paridae; genus Poecile; species Poecile atricapillus. The sequence goes on along the minus strand of NC_081250.1, from coordinate 984,507 downwards.
CTCATTAGCTGGAATCTTATCTGGGGTGTTTAATTGAATGCTTTTAGCAAAGTCAGGGTGGAATGATCCAAACTTGGCCTGTAGTTATCTGCCTCTTCCCCTTGGTCTTTTTGGTATTGATATTCTATAAAGGACCCTGACAGCTGCTGGAGTAAAAAAATCTGAAACTTAATGGAAATTAAATACTGAAAAATGAGGGTTTTCATCATTTCTAACTTGTGTCTTTTCCATTTATTATTTCTTTTCAACGTTGCCTTCCTTTGGCTGTTGAAACGAAGCAGATTTTACCCAAATTTGCCCATCACTGATAATAAAACCCCTACAATTTCATGATCAAAGATAGTTGATAAATAAATAGAGTTCCATTTCTGTTTTTCAGTCCGTGGTTTTTACCTTGATCAATTTGGTGTTTGGTTTTCTCCTGCTTGGAGAAGCGTGGCTGCATCATCCCTGGTTCAGAGTGTCCTCTGTGCAGTGTAATCAGGTCATGATCGTTGGGCTTTGCCCAAAGGCAGCTCAGTTTAGGGATTGATTTTTGGGTTTATACAATTAAAATAGGAGCCAAAATATGTGCAATAACTCCTGTGCAAGAAAATTGGCACAGGGTAGGACTGGTCTGGCAATGAGAGCAAGGTTGGGCAAGGACAAACGTGGGGTTGATTTTGTTACTTTTTAAAGAAAGGAAATGTTTTGGGGTTTGGTTTTTTGTGCTCAGTTGGGTTTATTTTTTTAAGAAATGAAGGTGAGGCAGGATTAAAACACTCCCAGTGAGTGCTGTCAGAGTCAGGAAGTTAATGTGAGGAGAAACAAAATGCAAGCCATCCCCAGGTGTGCGCTGTCACCGAACGAGGATCCTTTGACATGAATTGGTGCTTTGGCTGCAAAATAGGAGAGGGTTTTGGTGCCAGCAGGAGCTCCCCAGGCAGGTGCTCACACAGAGCAGTTAATCCCTGGGCTGATTCCAGGCCTGGAATGCTGCAGGGATCCTCCTCTGACCGCTGTGTTTGTGTTGGCAGCGATCAAGACGGACGCGAAGCCGGCAGATGCCAAGAAAACGCCAGCGAAGTCTCCCTCAGGTAACTGCTCACTTTCCATCTCACCGTGGAAATCCTTCCTGGGAAAACCCTGGAAAACCAACCCCCAGCACTGCTGAGGCCACCCCTGACCGTGTCCCCAAGTGCCACATCCACAGGGATTTAAATCCTTCCAGCAGTGGGGACTGAACCCTGTCCTTGCAGCTGGGCCAGGCCTGGAGAGGCTTTTTGGGGAAGGAATATTCCCAATTTCCAGCTGAGCCTCCCCTGGCCCAGCCTGAGGCCGTTCCCTCAGTCTGAATCCAACCCCCATTGTTTGGGGCTGGGGTCACTCAGGGGGTCCCTGTACATCTCCAGGAGTGTCCCAGTGGAAGGTGTGGCTGCCATGGCAGGGCTGGGATGGGGCAGGGTGTGTCTGAGGCAGTTCGTGTCCCAGGCCCTGATCCCCGTTTCCCCCCTTTCCTCCCTCATTCCCTGATCCCCCAGCAGATTCCAGCCGCCCCAAGAGCGCTCCCGGCAGCGCCGGTGCCACCAAGAGCAGCGCCACCACTCCTTCCACCACGGCCTCCAGCGCTCCCGGCGCTGCCAGCGGGCGCCCCAAGCCCAAAAGCGCCGCCCCCAAAGCCGCCGCGGCCTCCACGGTGTCGGCGGACGCCAAGAAAACCACGGCCAAGGCCTCGGTCAAGGTCAGCGCCCCCAAAGCGGCTCGGCCGGCCAGCAGCGCCTCAGCCCCCGATCTGAAGAACGTCCGCTCCAAGATCGGCTCCACGGACAACATCAAACACCAGCCCGGGGGAGGGAAGGTGAGCCCCGGCCTGCGCCGCGCTGGGCTCCGCTGGGCCGGGCCCTCACTGCTCACTCCACACAGCTCCTCGCTGGGTTCCTGCTTGGGATCCCCTGCTCCTGGAACTCCTGCAGGGATCCAGAGCTCCTCGCTGGGTTCCTGCTTGGGATCCCCTGCTCATGGAATTCCTGCAGGGATCCAGAGCTCCTCACTGGGTTCCTGCTTGGGATCCCCTGCTCATGGAATTCCTGCAGGGATCCAGAGCTCCTCACTGGGTTCCTGCTTGGGATCCCCTGCTCATGGAATTCCTGCAGGGATCCAGAGCTCCTCACTGGGTTCCTGCTTGGGATTCCTAGCTCCTGGAATTCCTGCAGAAATCCAGAGCTGCTCGCTGGGTTCCTGCTTGGGATTCCCAGCTCCTGGAATTCCTGCAGAAATCCAGAGCCCTCACCCAGTTCCTGCTTGGGATTCCCAGCTCCTGGAATTCCTGCAGGGATCCAGAACCCTCACCCAGTTCCTGCTTGGGATCCCCCTGAGTTACCCCCAGCTCCTGGAATTCCTGCAGAAATCCAGAGCCCTCACCCAGTTCCTGCTTGGGATTCCCAGCTCCTGGAACTCCTGCAGGGATCCAGAGCCCTCACCCAGTTCCTGCTTGGGATCCCCTGCTCCTGGAACTCCTGCAGGGATCCAGAGCCCTCACCCAGTTCCTGCTTGGGATTCCCAGCTCCTGGAATTCCTGCAGGGATCCAGAGCTCCTCACTGGGTTCCTGCTTGGGATTCCCAGCTCCTGGAATTCCTGCAGAAATCCAGAGCCCTCACCCAGTTCCTGCTTGGGATCCCCCTGAGCCAGCCCCTGCTCCTGGAACTCCTGCAGGGATCCAGAGCTCTGCTGCTGCTCTCCTGTCCCTGGGCCTGCCTCAGAAACACCTTGTCAGTGTTCCAACCCCTGCCTTTGAGTCGAGCTGAGGCTGCTGAGTGGGACAGAAGGTGGAATAGTGTGCTAGGCTGAGGGAAATCCTGATTTGGGAGCAAGGACCACAGCACCTTTCCCATACCCAGGTCATCAGGCCCGAAGCTGACACAGAATGAGTCCCTTGGGAGCGCCCGTGGTGGGCACAGGGAGAGGGTAGTGCTACAAAACCATCACCAGAGATAAAACCTGGGGCTTTCACTGCCTGCTGATGCTCTTGGATGGCACTTCCACCCTCAGCACATCCCTCCCACGGGAAGGAGAAGGGTGTCAGGGTGTCAGGACAAGCCTGCAGCCCCTGCTGAGCGCTGAGCAGCCAGAGCTTGTGGTTCCCTCAACTCTTCCCTCTTCTCTCTGCTGCATAACCCAGGCCAGAGCTCTTAACCTGCTGCCAAAGGAGCACATTCCATGCTGGGAGCCTTAATCTGCTCTCAGGCACATGAAAGTCAAGGGCACTCCTGGCTGGCTGCTGTGTGTCCCAGACAGCATCGATACAGCATGGATTTATCCTCAGAGTCAGCAGCACAGCCCTCCTCCTGTCAGCTCAAGGGACTTCAGTTTGCATTGAATTGCACTGCCCTTCATTTGCTAAATATTCTCATCGAGTTACTAAATCCTAACAATTGCCTTGTTAAGCAAATTGTGCTTTTTGTAGTCTAATTAACATGGAGCTTGTTTTTTTAGAGTCTGAGAATGTTGTAGTGTTGGGGTTTTTTTTGTTCACTGGTCTGTAGATTAGTGAAATACAAGATTTATGCCGAGTTCCCCCCCCAAAAAAATGCAGGTTCTGCTGCACTTCTGCATCTAAACTGTGAAAACAATGGATATTATCAACTCTGGTTGCTGAATTTTTATAAAACCTGTAAATTTTCCTTCAATTTTCTGCTCAGCTGGACTCTCTAGGTGCACCTGCCTTTTGGTAGGTAAAAATGAAATGTGCTGTTGAGCTCAGGGGCTGAGTGCAGCGTGGCTGGGTGGGAATGTGAGCTGGGAGCACGGGGCGTGTGTCCAGCAGAGCTCCCAGAGCAGCCCTGGGTGTCTCTGCCTCCCCAATCTGCACCAGGTCCTCCACGTGAAGGAGGTGCTGTTGGGCTCCCCAAGGATTTGGTTGGATTTTTTTGGCAGGATCAGTGTCCTGGGGTCACGTGGATCCCGAGGAAGAGCACCAGGAGCTTTTAGAGAACTGAATCCTTGCTGTGTGGCCCCAGGGCTGGGCGATGCTGTGCCCTTGGTGTCACCGGTCCTGGGCGTGGGATTATCCTTGGCCTGGGAATTAGAGCATGCAAGGAGTTCTCCTGGGTCACCTGCTGCAGCAGGTTTATCCCTGTTCCAGTGCCCACACTTCTGCTTTTGCTGGTTGAAACCATCCCTTTGTCTCCATCCAGGGGAAAATAGAGAAAAGGCCAGAGCCAGCCGCCGCCGCGCCCAGGTCTGAGCCCAGCACGGGCACTAAAGTGGCTCCTAAAGCAGCCTCAGCAAAAGAGGGGGTCCCCAAACAGCCCAATGGGAAAGTGAGTTCCTTTCAGACTTTTCTCTGGGGGAGATGAAGGAAAACGTTTCCATTTTGAGTCACTGTCCCTCCTCTCCAGCTGTCCTCCTCTCTCCTGTCAGTGGCACTGTTCCTTGCACAGACACTTCCCGTTCTCTCTCGGGCACCCTGAGATGTTCCCAGGGAAACTCCTCCAGGGAGGGAGGGACCTTCTCCCCCCCTGCTGGAAAGGTCTCCAGAGCAGAGTCCTCCTGTTTCACTTCCAGGTTTTTACAGCCTTAACTCTGAGCCTGAGGGTTTCCCTCAAAGCCAGTTCTTCACACACACAGCCAGTTTGTAACGAGGCAGAGAGGCTGAGCTCACAGCTGCTTCTTTTAGGATTGCAGAATACAAAGGAATTCACATATTTCCTGCAATATTCCCAACCTAGTTGTACCAAAACTCTGGAACTCCAAGCCTTAGGCCATCACCATTTGGTTACTCCAAAGTACAAGTGGATGGCGTGAGGTGGGAGTGCCAGAGTTTAATTCCAGTAGGATCAGGCAGGAATGGTCAGGAATGAAGAGGATTTGGAGCTCTAGGGAGTCAGTGAACCACCCCACCCTCCATGGCACAGTTGTGTTCCCACAGCTGCTGCTCCCTGAATCCTGAATCCAGCCCTTCTGACCTGGCTGAGGAGCTCTGGGGAGCTGCCCAAGTATTGGGTGATCCCTGTTGTGCTCCAGGTTTGGAACCTCCTCTTGCAGAAGTCAGGATGCAGCTGGGGCCGCTCGTGCTGGGGTGAATAACTGCAGGCTAAGCCGTGTTGTTACTAACCTGTGTAAACCCTGTGTAAACACTGCTGTCTAACCCAGCTACTGCTGGGAGTAGAGCTCACCTCAGCCACTCCTCCTGTATTTAAAAACCACAGAATCATTGAGGCTGGAGAAGCCCTTGGAGATCATGAAGTCCAGCACTGCTGAGCCACCGCCAGCCACGTTCTCACACCTTAAATCTGAGTCAGTGGGAAGGAGAAACAATTCCATTAACCTAAAACTCACCTGACATTGTTCCTCTGAAGGGGTCCCACCTTCAATAGAGAGGTGGGACACCTTCAGGGGTGGGACAGGCCCCACCTTCAACAGAAGGATGTTTCTCAGACCCAGCTTTGCTGCCCAGGAGTTTGGAGGGACGTTGTCCAGGGCTGGAGCCAGTCCAGGTGTGGGCACGGAGCAGCTCCCAGCATGCTGGCAATGGTGGCTCCGAGGGCTGGCTCTCCCTGCTCTGGGGCAGCTGTCACTGGAGACCTCCCAGGAGGCTTCCTGGGGCATGGAGAGTGCCATGCCATCCCCTGGGCTGCCTCTCCCTGCTCCAGGGAGCTCTCCAGGGCGGTCCCATCCCGCTCCCCGTGGTGCTCCCAGCCTGGCACTAACACTGTCTGTGCAGCTCCTGTCCTCCACTTCTCTCTCTGTCCCTCTCTCGGTGGCTTCCCCCGGCACTGGGCGAGTCCCACACGCTCCCTGCTGCTCCAGCACCCCTCAGCCTCCTGCTGAATGACAACTCTAACCAGTCCTCTTCCCTTGTGTTGTTTTCCGTTCTGTAACGTTCCAGGTCCAGATAGTCTCCAAAAAAGCGAACTACAGCCATGTTCAGTCCAAGTGTGGTTCCAAGGACAATATTAAGCATGTCCCTGGAGGTGGGAATGTAAGTATGGGTCTGGGCAAGCTGTCTGTCTGCTAACTCCTTCTCTGCTGCTGTGTTGGGTGTGCCAGCCTCAGGAGCTGGAGGCAGAGGCTGTGGCAGATCCCCAGGGCTCCTGGAGACAGCTCAGCCTGGAGGATTATTGCATTTTCTCTCGGGCTGCCAGGCTGAACTGTGTGTTTTGTTTCAGTGCACAGCTACACCTGGGCTGTTCCTGCTTTCTGGGCTGGCCATGGCCAAACTCAGACGTGGCTGAGCCTGGGCTGGGAGTTCCCTCAGCACCTCCTCAACTCCCTGAGCTCCCCTGGAACCTGGATCTCCCACAGCAGATGAATTATGGCCTGGCAGGGTCTGTTACTCTCCCCTGGCTCACAGGGCCAGCTGGAGCCACACTCATTCACTTCTTGTTTCATAAAAGGGACTTTGGAGCAAGCAAAGGCTCGGGGATTTAACCTTTGAGCTGCGATTAATTTCTAAATTTAAAGGCTGCTGGTATCTCTGGCAGCAGGGCTGAGCTCATTAAAATAGAATGTTAATCTGGTGGTGTTTGCAGCTTGGTTTGGGGTGTTGGATGCTCCAAGTGCCTGCCAGGCAGCCCAGGTTAACCATGCAGGCCCTGACAAACCTGGGCTGCTGGCACAGGACGGGCTCAGGAATGCAAACTTTGGGTGGTTTCAAAGACACTGGAGGACTTGAACCCAAGGAAGTTTTTTGCAGAGGTGTCTAAATGTCCTGGGTTCCTGAGGAGTGATGTCCAGCTGTCACATCTGAGGTGCCCAGGGTGTCTGGTCAGAGTCTGGTGCAGTGACACAAACCCTGCTCAGGACCTGCCTGTGGAGCCAGCTTGGGGCCACTTTTCCTGGGAAAAGCTGGCTGAACCTCTTCATGACTGATCTTTCCACAAATCCTCACAAGTGGCAACCAAATGTGGGTCCTTAACAATGAATTCCCTCCAGGCTGCTTGCCAAGGTGGCCACAGACAGATGCTGAAGTCACTGATCCCAGGCTGCCTTCCCACATCCCTGCTGGGGGTTTGGGATTTGTGCTTCTCACCTGTTGTTTCCATGATTTACACCGTGTCTACAGGAGTGTTTCCATGGAAATGCTCACACAGGATATCTGGGAATGCTGCTGTCGAGTCCTGCTGTCCGTGGGGAGCCCTCAGGGTGTTTTTGAGCCCAGTTTCTATTCCTGCTGCCTGTTCCACCTGCTCCTGTCCCCCAGCCGGTGGCAGAAGTGTCTTTGGCCACCCTGGTGACAGTTTCTGGAGCATTTCCCTGTCCATGCACTCCAAGGAGCTGTATTTTATAAACCACTTCAATTTTGCCATCTTTACATTGTTCAGCCTTTCAGGAGCCTCACAGGTGCCTTTCCTGTTCTTTCAGGCTACCAGAAATGGGGCTGGAATGTGGGGGAATCTTTCCTTGCCTAATTAACTGTGTCAGTGAAGTGTCCTTCTGCTCATGAATCACCATCCTGTCCTTCCCTCTGCAGTGCCAGGCACTTCCAGCCCTGGGGACAGCTGTGTCCCTGCTTTCTTCTTCTCTTCTCCTCTCCCACACTCCCCTCTCACCACTGCAGTTTTGCTCCTTGCTCAACTACTTAAGCAGCTCTTTATTCTGCATTTTCCAAGCCAAAAGCTCGTTTCCAGGTTCCAAATGCTCCCAGAGCAGCTCCAGGCAAGCATTCCCAGCCCTCCAGCACAGGCAGTGTGGATGTGACTGCTCAGTCTGTCTTCCCAAAAAAAATCATTTTCTTTAATTCATTTTTGTGTCTTCCCCACTCCCTTTGGAGCACTGTGATTTTAGCGACCTCCTCCAAGGTGTTTTCTTGTTCAAGTAGTTGTGATGATTCCTTCTGGTAGAATTCCCAGTGTTTGATCCCAGCTGGAGCTGTCTGGAAGGTCTCCTCTGGTCTGTGCCTTCAGCTTTTAGGGATCCTAAAGGAGTGTTGTGGTTTGGGAAAGATTCCTGGTGGAGCTGTAGGGCTGCTGTGGTGGAAGTGATGGACATGGGATGGTTTGGGTTGGAAAGGAGCTTAAAGATCATTGAGTGCCACTGTCCCTGGCTGCTCCAAGGGCTGCCCAGCCTGGCCTGGGACACTCCCAGGGCTGGGCATTGTCCTGCCACCCCACCCAAGTGGCTCCAGGCTGGCTCTCTGGTCAGGTGCCCACTGTGCCCTCTATCCAAGGAGATCATTTCTTCTCCATGCCAGGATTCCCCCAGAAGCAGGAGCTGTGGTTCCTGCTCACGTTACACTCACCAGAAAGACACAAACAGCGTTCAGTTTCCTGGGGAAAACGTTTTGATGGGGTTTTGTTTAGCATTTCCCACTCTCAGAACCACTGAGGTTGGAAAAGATCTCCAAGACCATCGAGTCCAACCTTTGACCGAGCTTTCTGTTCAGAGGAAGCAGCACAGAGGTGGAATTTACAAAGTGCAGTGTTGTGTTGGTGAAGGTCTGAAGGGAATTTGGAGTATCCACATGTTTCCCTGTCCTGTGGCTTGGCTGGATTGGGAAGTGCTCAGGGACAGAAAAACCAGCAAGAGTTGAGGCTCACAGTCCCCAGCTGAGCCTCTGCCAAACTCCCAAAGTTTATTTCTGGCACACAGTTTGTGTTTGGCTCTCCAGCTCCTGCTTGGAGTCCTACACAGACCCTTCCATGCAGGGGGACAGTCAGGATCTCAGGGCAGGAGTCACAGCTCTAACAAACAGCAGCACTTCAAAGTGCATCCTGTGAAATAAACTGAATCTCAGGTCTGAGCAAGCAAGGATTGGTGATTAAAGCTGTAGGAACTTTACTCACAACCCCTGAGAAAATCCAGTCAGGGTCTGTGATTGACCTTTTGAGGATGTCACAGGGCTGGGGATGTAACAGGAGCTGTGCTGTCCTGAGACTCCTCCCTGTGCACACAGAGCAGGAGGATGGATCCTCACTTCCCTTGGAAGAGTTTTGCCAAATTATCCTGAGAACTCTCAGGAAGCTCCCAGAGTAGCTGGTGGGTCAAGGAATTCTTGTCATATCCAGAAGGAAATCCTTGGGTTTCCTCCGTGAGCTGACCTGGAGCAGAACTTCTGAGCCTGCAGGTTCCAGCTGGTGGCTGCTCTCAGCACTGTCCTGGAGAGGGATGGATTCCTGGAGCAGTGCATTCCATCTGGGCACCATCATCCCTCAGAGAATTCCAGACTGGTTTGGGTGGAGGGATCTCAAGGATCATCCAGTGCCACCCCCTGCCATGGCAGGGACACTCCCACTGTCCCAGGCTGCTCCAAACCCCATCCAGCCTGGCCTTGGGCACTGCCAGGGATCCAGGGGCAGCCCCAGCTGCTCTGGGAATTCCATCCCAGCCAGGAATTCCTTCCCAATATCCCATCCAAGCAGTGGGAGCCATTCCCTGTGTCCTGTCCCTCCATCCCTTGTCCCCAGTCCCTCTCCAGCTCTCCTGGAGCCCCTTCAGGCCCTGCAAGGGGCTCTGAGGTGTCCCTGGAGCTTCTCCAGGCTGTCCATGGTGGTGGGGAGCAGAGGCTGGGGCTGCTGGGGGGCTCTGGGAGGTGTCCCCAGGCTGGCCAGGAGCCGTGTGGGGTCCATGGCTCCAGGTGAGGTTGGTTTTTATTGTTGCTGTTCCCAGAGCTGCTGGATCCTGAGCTGGGCCCTGAGCTTGGCCTCTTGCTGCTTCTGTCCCTCTGTCCTGGGCTCTGTCCCTCACTGCCCCTGGCTCACAGCTGGGAGCACTCCAGAAGGATTCCTGGGGATCTGCAGGAGGAATAAGGAGGGAGAGGAGGGCACAGGCTCACCCAGCACAGCGTGGTTGGTGCCTGAGCTGCCCTTGGGCCTCCAGAGCCTGCAGAGCTCCCTCTGTGCTCAGCTGCTGCTTTTTGTCTCTCCAGGTGCAGATCCAGAACAAGAAAGTCGACCTTTCCAAAGTGTCCTCCAAGTGTGGATCTAAAGCAAATATCAAGCATAAGCCAGGTAGGAATTTTGCCATTTCCTCATTTGTCTGTAGGTTTTGTCCCTGAAACACAGTCCTGGATTGGGACTGGAATAGTTTAAGGGGCTTGTTGCTCTCAAGGGGTGTCCCCAGTGCTTCTGGGCATTCCTGAAAATGCTTCTTCCACAGTTCCTGGTGTTCTCATGAGCAGGGATTAGGAAATGTGGGATGTCCTCTTGCCTGTGAAGATTACCTCCAGCTTTAACCCATTTCTGCTTTTCCTGCTCATTGAGAAGGAAAATGTGGCTGCTTCCCATGATCATTCCAGGAAGCTTCATCCATGCTCACAGAGGGCTTTGGGGCACTCAGAGCATCCCAGGCTGTTCATGGAACATGGAAGGATAAAGGAAATTCCCTCCAGTTCTTCAGAGCTCATACAAAGCTCCTTTTAGCTTTGAGTCCAGCTCCTGCCTCCCATGAAACCCTTCTGGCCCTTGGGTGAATTTTCTGCTTTGAGTGGGAATTAGCTGCTCCCTGCTGAGAATTCTGCCTGAATTCCTGGGGATCTCAGGTTCCTCCCCAGGCTGTGCCCAGCCCGAGGTGCTGGAGGCCCCTGGCTCAGCCCGAAGGAGTTCAGCACTCAGGTCAGTGCCCTCAGCTGGCCCTCGGTGCCTGGGGACGCTTTTCCACCCATGAACGTGCAGAGTTCACTGCCCAGGGCTGGGAACCAGCGGCACAGGCTGCTCTTTGTCCCCTCTGGGAGTCCCCTGCAGCCTCCCCAGCCCCAGGCTGGAGCAGGTCCCTCCTGCAGGAGCCCCTCGCTGCGGTGGCGCGTTGGGAACGCGGTGCCACGGCCGCGACCTCCGCCAGTAACGAGCTGGGAGCGACAATCGCTGCCCTTGTCCGGGCCTGATGAAAGCACAGCCAGCAGCTCCCACAGGGATGAGCTGCTTTTGTTGGACCAAACCCCTCGTTTTCCACCCTCAGCCGTGCCAGGCTCGCAGAGGGGGGCTCAGGGTTTAACGATGTCGCTGGGAGGCAAAGCTGTGCTTAGCAAGATTTCAGCTGTTGGAGAAGCTGCTGGGATATGGACTGACTGCAGCCAGGGAAAGGTGGCCCTGTCCATGCAGGAATCATCCTTAGGGATCCCAGTCTGGGGGAACAATTCCCCCATGAGGAAAGGCTGAGAGAGCTGGGATTGTTCACCTGGAGAAGGTTTTGGGGTGACCTCAGTGTGGCCTTGCAGGACCTGAAGGGAGCCATGAAAGATGGGAGCGATGATTTCCAAAGGCCTGGAGTGCCAGGACACAGGGAATGGCTTCCCACTGCCAGAGGGCAGGGCTGGATGGGATTTTGGGCAGGAATTGCTCCCTGGCAGGGTGGGCAGGCCCTGGCACAGGTGCCCAGAGCAGCTGGGGCTGCCCCTGGATCCCTGGCAGTGCCCAGGGCCAGGCTGGACATTGGGGCTGGAGCACCTGGGGCAGAGGGAAATGTCCCTGCCATGGCTGGGGTGGCACTGGATGATCCTTAAGGTCCCTCCCAACCTATTCCAGGATTCTGGATTCTGTGATTAATAGGAACTGCAGCATTCTGGAATCTTTCCCATTCTGGAAAATTCTTGCTAAAATTTCTGCAGCTCTTTTTCTGACCTCCAGCTCCTCCTGAGGCTGCAGTGCCAGGGAGGAGCTGTCCAGGCAGGCAGGGGAGCCTGGGGTGCCAGGCTGGAGCAGGGGAAGGGATAAGGAGGGCAGGAAGGCAGTGAGACAGGAGCAGGAGCTGTCCTGGCACTGCTGCATGCACAGATGGCTGAGCTGGAGAGGCCTGGGCAGGGACAGGGACACGGGGACAGCAGCAGTGGGACTCAGCCTTGGAATGGCACCAGTGAGGGGTGTGGGGTGGCATTTCACACCTCTGCTGGGGGAGGCAGCCTCAGGAGCAGATCAGGGGGATCTGTTCAGCCTGTCTGCATGGGCAGCATTCCCCAGGGCCCTGTTTGCTGGCACAGCTGGAAATCACCAACTTCAGTCTTCCAGTTTGAAACCAAACTTGTCCTGGGGAGAGGCTGAGCCAGTGACCGTGGAACTTGTCCTGTCCCTCCTCCAGAGGGTCCCCAGCAGCTCGGGGGCAGGGCTGGGAACACCTGGGTGGGACTGCTGGCCCCAAACTCAGCCCTTTCCATGTTCCTGCAGGGGGAGGAGACGTCAAAATCGAGAACCAGAAGCTGAACTTCAAGGAGAAGGCCCAGGCCAAAGTGGGATCTCTGGACAACGTGGGACACTCGCCGGCCGGAGGAGCCCTCAAGGTGAGAGCAGGGATCTGGCACATCCAGGGAATGGCTTTGATCCAGTTCTCCTTCTCCTGCTGCTCCTCAAGTGCAGCTCCTCCACCACAGCCTCTAACAGCCTCCTTGCTTCTGGGGGCTCTGCTGTGCACCCCAGGGTGAGGATGGAGCCCAGTGTGAGGATGGAGCCCAGAGTGAGGATGGAATCCAGAGTGAGGATGGCTGGAAAGGAGAGAGCTGGACCCTCCTCAGGGTGTGTGACCCTGCTGGGCATTCTTGAGGGCTGGCACTGCCCATGTCCATCCTTCCTCTTGGAACCTGAGAGCAGGGATCACTCCTGTTTGTGTGAGGATGAGAGCAGAGCACAGCTCTCCTGGTTCTGACCCGTCCCCTCTCCCAAGGGAACACAAACTGTCCCAGGTCTGCCTGCAGCAGTGGCACATCTGTGCTCAGGGAGGGGAAATTCCTTCCCTGAGGAACCTGTGGGCACAGCACGACCCCAGGGAGCTGGGAGGGTCCTTAAGAGTCATCTCATCCCACCCCTGCCATGGCAGGGACACCTCCCACCATCCCAGCTGCTCCCAGCCCCAGTGTCCAGCCTGGCCTTGGGCCCTGCCAGGGATCCAGGGACAGCCAGGGCTGCTCTGGGTGTCCCCAGCTCAGGATCCAGTGTCACAGCAGTGACCCCACACCAGCCCTCGGTCAGAACAGCGGGATTTGTCCTTGCCATTCCCTGTGCAGCTGTTCCAGCTGTGGTTGGGAGCGGGGCTGAGCTCAGGGCTGTGTCAGACCCCGCAGGATTTGCAGGATCCCATGGTCCCGCTTGTCCCCGCAGGTGGAGGGCGGCGCGGAGCCGAACGGAGCGGGGCCGGGCCCGGGTGTGCTGCCCCAGAACGGAGTGGGGCCGGGCCCCAGCGACCAAAGGGAACCTCAGAGCCTCGACAGCCGCATCCAAGAAACAAGTGAGTGCCGGGGGGAGGGAGCCCGGCAGCCACCGCAGCCCCCGACCGCCGCTAGCGGCGGCTGCAGGGCTGTCGTGCCTTTCTTTTAATTCAGAAAATTGCCTTTTATCTTCCAGGCATCTAATGATGACATTATGGTATCGTCTTCCATTCCCCTCCTGCCCCTTGTCTCCTCCTCTCCCCGCGCCCCTGTCCCCTGCCCCTGTGTCGCTGCAGATTGAGTCTCACGAGCTGATGTTCCGTGCGAAGGCCGAGGCTCGAACGGACCACGGAGCTGAAATCGTCGTCTCCAAACCCCCCACCCCTTCCAGCAGCACCTGCCCCCGGCGTAGCACCAGCTCCAGCCTGGGCTCCGTGGCCTCCCCGGCACCGCCAGCAAGGCTTGTGACCCCCGCGCCCCCGGGGACCCAGCTTGGCTCTCTTAACCCGGCTCTGCCTTTAGGTGGGAAGGGGACGGTGTGGGATGTTCGGGCCGGGGGTCCCGGGGGCTCCCCTCCCTCTCTCGGTGCCCCCGGGCAGGGCAGAGCCCCGCGGGTGAGGCTGAGGCCGGGCCGAGTTAACAGGGATAAGCTGTGATCTTTCTTTCTGGCTCTTTTTTTAACCCCTTCCCTCCTCGCCGCTTCAGTTTCTGCCGCCTGTGGGATGCTGATGAATCCCCTCCACACTCGTTAGGCTGTTTTAACTGTTGACTTGAACCTTTTATTCTTTGTGACGAAGTGTTGATGATGATTTATCGTGTTCGAACCCGTGCTAAGTTTCCTTTTCTCTTTCCTTCTTTTCCGACCCGTAGGAGAGTAGGGACATTTAACCGCTGCTGCCGTGCTGGCTTCTGACTGACATATCCAGCCCTTGTCACTTCTTTGTTGTTGTTTGGGGTTTTGTTTCTGGTTTTTTTTTAACGTTTTAAAACGATGGAGCGAGTTCATGGGATTAAGCCATGTCTGGAACGAAAGGCACAGGAATGTGTAAAGGGCAAGCTTGCTGTGAGAGCTCAGGTGGAGCCTGTGTTGACCTCGAGATGTGGTAATTGATGCTCGAGATGAGTTAATTGATGCTCGAGATGAGTTAATTGATGCTCGAGATGTGTTAATTGATGCTCGGGAGCCGTCCCCGGGGTGCCTTCTGCAAAGGTGGTTTATTTATTAAGGGCAGGGCCGGGCTCTGGGATCTCTCCGGTTTTCGCAGGGTTTTTCCAGGGTCTGGAAAGGGAGCAGGAGGCTCAGGCCGGGAGTTCCGAGGCTGCAGCAGGTCCGTGGGGATGTGTGGGGTGTGTGGGGTTTGTGCTGCTGGGGGTGAGAGCCGGGATGAGCAGGGCAGGAGGCAGCGGGAGCTCATCCCAGAGGGACCCCGGAGCCCTCGGAGGGGCAGCAGGGCAGGCTCGGTGCCAGGGAGGTGCAACTCTGACGAGGAAGGAGATTTAACCTCTCTTGGAGCTCCTCGTTTCAAATGACACTAAAGAAAACGAAGTGTAAATAAATTAAAGGAAAACAAAACAAAAGTGTTCTCGGGTGGTCAAAGTAATTTAAAGCAAAATAAAAAAAAAGCAAACAGAATAAGAAAACACTGGGATCAAAGAGAACTGAACCAGGCGTGTGCTAAGGGGGGCTGCTCCAGGAGGGGACAGAGGGAAGCCTGCAGCTTCTCGTGCTTGTGGGAGTATTTCTTTGGGAAGCCGACAATGACACGATAACCCGGAATCTGTATTTACACACAAAGATTCTTATTGCACTTGTATTTTTTATATTAAAGTTTGCATGGTTTCTAATAAAATGGCATTAAAATGTACTAGTTTGAATCAAAGTCGTCTGGTAGTTTCATAAGTGCTTTTTCATCCGAATACAAATTTAAACAAGCGATGCAGATTTGCACCTGAAAGGGGCGGTTATATATACCCAGAGACCTCCTGATGCTTCCCTTCCTCTTCCTCCTCCTCCTCCTCTTCCTCCTCTTCCTCTCCCCTCCTCTCCACATCCCTGTGATCCCAAGCCGGGGATCCGTGTCCCCCGTGTGTGTCCCCGTGTGTCCCCCGGAGCTGCCGCCGGCGCTGGAGCTCCGGTTGGTTCCCGGTGTCCCGGTATATATCACTGCCCTCCCGTGACGCTTCCTTCTTTCTCTACTGCTAAATTCTACACGCCAGCTTCAGCTCGGCAGCCTTGGCTTTGCTTTGGGTGATTTTTTTTTTTTGTTTTTTCCAATGTTTGAATTGAGGGAATAATTGAAGGAGAGGAGAGGAGCAGGGTGAGCCCCTGGGCAGGACGGTGAGCCCTGGTTCCCGGCTGTGAGCAGCCAGGGTGGCCTTGGCACGGGCTGGAGCCCAGCTCCAGGCTCTGAGGCCGGGCAGGGAGCAGAGCTTGTGCCCATGGGCAGAGCCAGAGATGGGCAGGGGCAACCAAAGAGGAGGTGGAGGCTGAGATGTCACATTCCTCTTGCTGCTCCTCCTGGGGCACCCCGGACCTGTGGTGGCCTGGGATGCGCCAGGATGAGATTCCCAGGGATGAGATTCCCTGGGATGAGATTCCCTGGGATGAGATTCCCTGGGATGAGATTCCCTGGGATGAGATTCCCTGGGATGAGATTCCCGGGGTGCCCAGGTGAGGCCCAGGGTGAAGGGACGCAGCCTGGTCCCTGTCAGGGACTGCAGGAGGAAGGCAAATGGCAACACTGCACTTTATCTTCTGAGACTGCAAAAATCAAACACGCCCTGCCCCGCTGCAGAGGGACAGCGACATCACCTTCCCCCTGCGTTGTTTTTCTCCCATTCCCCGATTTCCCGAGCCCCGGCCGGGCGCTGTGGCTGTGCCCAGGCTGTCCCTGCCCAAACCCCGGCCCAGCTGAGCCCCCGGCCTGTGCTTCTGTGCCACTTCTCTAACACTTGTTGTGCCTGTGTGTAGCTGATGAACTAAATCCAGATACACTAGTTCGCCGTGGTGTTTCTAGGACAGCTTCAGTTTTAATACGGATTTCTTTTTTAATTTTATTTTGAGGGCGGCTGTACATATTGCTAGGCTGGGAAGGAGCCGTGTGCGGTGGGAATGATTTCGTTTCCCGGCTGGAGAGGAGAGATGAGCTGGGTAGAGCCGAGACCTCAAACGCTGCTGGGGGAAGGGGCTGGAGGCAGCAAATCCTGGGGGAAAGGGGAGTTGTGCTCGGAATGAGGTGCGAGTTGAATGTACGCGCTCCTGTCCCGAGCCTGGGGTCACTCTGGGCCGGGCCGGGCTGTGCTGGTGGCTCCGCGGAGGGGCTGAGCTTCCTCCGGCCTCCCGGTGTATCAGTGGCATTTACAGATCCTTTGGGCTTTTTCTACTGTTAAACAAGAACATTGGAGTACCCGAGTTTGCGGGCCCAGAGCCCCAGAGCGGCTCCCGGCTCCAAAGTGAATGTAGTTTTCTACGCTGCCCCTCGCTTGTCCCCGCGTGTCGCTGTGAGAGGGGCCCGGGACCCTCGCGTGGGCTCCGTGTTCAGGCAGAATCTGGAGTTTCCTTGGAGCTTGGTATCGGTGGCGTCCTTGGGGTGATGGGGCAGGGCCGAGTCCCCTCAGAGCCGCGGGCCCGGCAGCTCCGGGTTCGGGGAAGGATCCCCTCAAATCCGAGTGGCCCTGGCTGGGCCCGGCAGCTCCGGGTTTGGGGAAGGATCCCCTCAAATCCGAGTGGCCCTGGCTGGGCCCGGCAGCTCCGGGTTCGGGGAAGGATCCCCTCAAATCCGAGCGGCCCTGGCTGGGCCCAGCAGCTCCGGGTTTGGGGAAGGATCCCCTCAAGGCCGCGGGTGGGGCGGAAGAGGCTCCGGGCAGCAGCAGCAGCAGCAGCAGCATGGAAAGGGCTCTGAGGGGCTCTGAGGGGCTCTGAGGGGCTCTGAGGGGCTCCGGCTCTCCCTCCTCCCTGCCCGCCTGAGCTCCAGCCCAGGCACCGCTCGCCTTCCGCCCCCCCGGCACCCCCCAGGCTCCAGCGGCCCCGCCGTGCCCGTCCCGGCCGCGTTCGGCGGCTCCCGCAGCCCCGGAGGCAGAACCGAGCCGGGAGCGAGCCCTGACCGGGGCTCCGGGGGCTCGGGGCTCTGCACCCCGCAGGGTGAGCCCGGCTCTCGGCTCCCTCCGAGCTCTCGGGAAGCCACTCAACCTCTCTGCCTCAGTTTCCCCATCCGCAAAGGTGGGGGGGATTCAATTTTACCTCACCGGGCTGTTGTGAGGCGTGAGCAGCGCGTGACGTGTTCTCTAAATGTGATGTGTTCTTCTTCTTTTGTGTCATAGGATTATTCTGCAGGGGTGCCCGAGGAGGGGGAGACTCCGCCGTCCCTGGGCCGTGCTGGGGGAGGCCAGGGCTGGGAGGGGAGGTCAGTGCTTGGCGTGAGACAACAGCTCTGGGGCCCGGGGGGTCCCATCGGTTCGTTCTGCCTTTGTGTCTCCCCTCCCCGGGGGCTGTAAGAGCGTCGTCTCCTTAGCAACATTTCCTGACTTGATGTTGTGATTCTTACTATTGTAAAGGGTTGAAATAAAGCTTCTAGATGTTCCTCCTCAGGCTGGTGTGGCTCTGTGGGGCTGCAGAGAGCAAGGAAGGGGCTGAGGGAATTCGGGTGTCTCTGACTTCAGCCACGAGAGAATTCCCATCCCTGGCTTTGCTCCTCAAGCCTGGGCTCAGAGGGGAGGGGGCTTTGGGCTGACACGGCCCCCGTGGGAGCCTCGGTGCCCACGGCACATCTGGAACAGCTGGCACATCTGGCACAGCTGGCACAGCTGGCACAGCCAGAGGGTACCAGCACCTCCCAGGAGGTGCCCCAGCCTCTCACCCAGGTAAAGGAAATGTTCCCACCCTGGCTTGGACCTGAGCTGAGACCCCAGACAGGACGGGGAGCCAAGTTCCAGCTCCTCTGCCCCTCCTTGAGCTCTGCTGTGGAAACAGCTCCAGACACCCTCAGTGCCCCCAGCCACAGCAGCATGGGCAGCACTGGGACACGCTGGGCTGGTCCTTCCAGGCACTGGGACACACTGGGACACACTGGGACACACTGGGCTGGTGTCTCTGGGCACTGGGACACACTGGGACACGCTGGGCTGGTGTCTCCGGGCACTGGGACATGCTGGGAAACACTGGGACACACTGGGCTGGTCCCTCCGGGTACTGAGACACACTGGGATGGTGTCTCCGGGCACTGGGACACGCTGGGACACACTGGGACACACTGGGATGGCCCCTCCAGGCACTGGGACACGCTGGGACACACTGGGACACACTGGGCCGGTGTCTCTGGGCACTGGGACACGCTGGGACACGCTGGGACGGTCCCTCCAGGCACTGGGACACACTGGGACAGACTGGGACACACTGGGCCGGTGTCTCTGGGCACTGGGACACGCTGGGACACGCTGGGACACACTGGGACACACTGGGCTGGTGTCTCTGGGCACTGGGACACGCTGGGACACGCTGGGACACACTGGGCTGGTCCCTCCAGGCACTGGGACACACTGGGACACACTGGGACACACTGGGATAGACTGGGACACACTGGGCTGGTCCCTCCAGGCACTGGGACACACTGGGACACACTGGGACACACTGGGATGGTGTCTCCGGGCACTGGGACACACTGGGACAGACTGGGCTGGTCCCTCCAGGCACTGATCTCTCTGCTGAGCAGTGACAGGACACGAGGGAAGGGCCTGAAGCTGTCAGGGGAGGTTTAGGTGGGATATCCAGAAAAGGTAAAGGTTTTGGTGGTGGCTCACTGGGACAGGCTCCCCAGGGGAGGGGTCACAACACCGAGCCTGGTGGAATTCAGGAAGGGTTTGGACAATGCTCTCATGCACCTGGTGTGACTCGTGGGGATGGTGCTGTGCAGAGCCAGGGCTTGGACTCTGATCCAACTTCTGGGTCCCTTCCAGCTCAGGAGATTCTGTGCTTGTGTCTCTCCAGGCAGCAGGACCCTGCAGCCCCTCACTCCCCCACAGCCCCAGGGCAGCTCTGCACCTCTCCCAGCACAGAAGAGCCTGTTGCTGCTCTTCCCAACCCAGGGAAAGGCACAAAATTCCAAACTTTGCAGAAGAAAAAAAAAGTATAGTACAAAAGAATGAAGAGGACAGAGGCAGTTCCTACTCTATCCCTTTTTATTGTCTTTAATCTATGTTGTAAAAAGATCCAGTATCACATAACAGCCACGGAAGTATCCCAATATCACACTAGTTCGGAACCATTTAGACAATAGCTTAGTCTTTTTTTTTTTTTTTTTTGTCTTTTTTTGTCTTTTTTTTTTTAAACCTGCTGGAAGGGAAAACCATACTGCCCATTATACAGGCCAAAAGAAACAAACACTGGTCAAATAATAGTGACAACCTCAAGCAAGTGAAATGAAGATGAGCGGATTGGAGCGAGCCCAGGCCACAGGACTCCAAGGGCCTTGTGCTGGCACAGCCAGGGCTCCTGAAAGCCCATGAGCAGGAACTGAAATGGGACAACTGGGAGAACCAAAGGGTGGCCCCGGGGCCATGGAAACGGCCTCGCTCCCATTCCCGGCTGCAGGTACAAAGAGCGTAAGAAATGGGAATAAAAAGAAAGGAGCCCAGGCCCCGGGGGGCACAGCCCTGGGCCCGAGGCTCCCGTTACAAACCCCGACCCTCACAACAGCCCTGTGAGGTAGGTCACTGTCTTCTTCGGACAGAGAATCCAAGGCAAAGCTGAGATTAAACTCCAGATTCCTCAGTGAGTGCTGTGCCTGTCACAATCCTCCTTCCACAGAAATATGGTCCCTGTTCATAGAAAACAAAGGATTTTGTGCCTCTGCTCCCGGCTTCCCGCAGGAGCGGCGCTCGCAGGCAGCCCGGCAGCTACAATCACGTCCTGTGGTGCACAAGGGACAGGGATCCGGCCTCCTCCACGTGGGGAGAACAGGAATTTAAAAAAAATCAGGAACAACGCAAGAGGACGAGAAGTACAGGCAGGGTGGGAAGGACGAGTCACATCTCACACTCAGACGCCACGACTGTGCTGGGGCTGGCAGGGCCCCTCGGATCCCGCGTGGAATTCCTCCCCATCCGCCGCTTTCGGGGCTTCCTCCGCGTGGAGAGACGAGGATCAGCCGTCCCCTGGCTGCCGGAGCTGCTGGATCCACGATCCTGGCACAGCCGGGACATCCGTCCTCCTGGAGCCCGGAGCAGCCGCGGCCCCGAGCGGTTCCGGCCCCGTGGGGAGGGGGCAGAGGGGGGCCCGCAGCGGCCGTGTCCTTGTTCCCAGGCAGGGGCTGGCGCTGGGACGAGCGGAGGAGGCGGGCGGGCGTCCACGGAGCTCGGGGTCCGTCGGCACTCCCAGTCCGTTCCCGGCGGGACTGCGCTGCTCTTCCCACACGGTGACCATGCACGGAGCCGACAGCAGGAGATTCAGACAACATTAATCTTCTAGGATGGAGAGAGATGACTTCACAAGGGATAAATAGAACTTTATTTAAATAAACATTTGTGAACATCTTTATACAAATTACAAGTCCCCACACGAGGCTGCAGCTCCGCCTACGAGCCGAAGCTGCCGGGAGGGCCCTTGAGCAGATCCACCAGGATGTCGAGCAGTTGGCTGTGCTGGTGGTGCAGGTCCCCGGGGATCGCGGCCATCTCGTAGCACAGGCACGTCTCCACCATCTTGGAGAGGGACACGCGGAAGTCGCGCAGCAGGCGGATGGTGTACGAGTCCCCCTCCAGCACCAGCAGGTCGCTGTCCGTCAGGGACACGGTCGCTCGCCAGCCGTCGTCTTGAGGGGAGGGAGAGCGTGTGAGCGGAACGGGGCTGCTGGGGCTCCTCCCCACGCTCCTTCCAGCCCGCTCTGGGGACTCAGCGGGGCCCACAGCCCCCACAGAACCAGGCAGCTCTCATCTGGGGACACAACAGGGCCCACAGCCCCCACAGAACCAGGCAGCTCTGATCTGGGATCCTCGGGTTTCCCACGGGTGACCGATGGCTCGGCCCTGCTGAGCTCAGGACGCATCCCCAGGGATGAGGAGTGGGATGCTGCCAGCTCAGCTCCTGCCCCCAGGGTGGTCAGGCACAGCCCTACGGCTCAGCCTGCAGAGCAGCAGCCAGGGCAGGCCGGGCACCCCGCAGCGCTCACCTCGCACGTGGATGTCGGTGTCGGTCATGAGCAGCACGGCCAGCGGGTGCACCTGGGACGAGTCGCGCACGAAGACGCCGCCGTTGGACTTGACGGCCATGAAGTAGGTGAGCCAGCGGCTGTAGAGCTTGGACGCCTCCCTGCAGGAGCAGCCCCGTCAGCCCGGCCCAGCCGCGGCCCCGCGGGACCCCCGTCCCCGATCACCCACCTGTTGATGGTGGACTTGTGCAGCAGCACGGTGCCGGCCTTGGTCCGGTACGCGTAGCTGTTGGGCTTGAACTTGCCCTGGCGCGTCACCTTGCCTTGTCGCACCTGCCACGGGAGGGGAACGTCACACACCCGGCCCAGAGCAGCCCCGACAGCCACAGCCACCCCTCTGACGGGGGTCCCTCCACTCCCAGGAGCTCAGGGCTCAGGGGAGCGCCTTCCTGGGGTGACCGCACCTGGCAGTCACCCAGTGCCACCTCAGGCAGCAAACAGGAGAAAAATGTCACTTCAATGGCTCCCAAAGCAAGTGATGAGAACCCAAGCACTGACCCACACAAGTTGGGGTGGCCACTCCTCACGAGTGGTGATCAGGGACAGCACTGGAGCACAGGCCAGAGCCCAGGGCAGGACACTCACTCCCAAGAGAGCAGAAGCTTCTCTGGCACCTCAGCACTTCCCGGTGCCACCTGCTGTGACAGCCATCCCCAGAGAGCCATGGCACTGCCAGTACCTGGATGAGGTTGGGGTAGAGCCCAGCCATGAGGACGCCCTTCACCAGTTCCTCCTCCTCGCTGTACTGGTTACACACGGACGAGGGCATGGTACAGTCGGACGGGGATGACACCAGGAAGGCTTCGTAGAGGTTCTCAGAGAACTGCTTCACAAGGCCTGGAGGGAGGAGACAGCCCCAGGGGTGAGATCCACCCTCTCCTTCCCCCCATGGAATGAGTCACCTCAGCAGGGCAGCGCCAGCCTGGGCCGGGACAGGAGCCCTGCCCGGTCCCGCAGTCCTGACCCAGCACAGCTGGGTCTGTGGCCCGTGTTTCTCCCTGTGCAGCCTGGGGCCAGGGGAGGGGCAGGGTGGCCAGAACTCACCGTTGATGAAGCGCAGGCTGGGCCCGTACAGGTAGTAGTCCTGCAGGTAGTTGTCCCTGGCACGGCTGTCCCTGCGCCGCAGCACCTCCTCCCAGCCCGCCACCGCCCGCACGAAGGCCAGGTGGTCACTGCCGCTCTCCCGGCTCAGCACGGCCTTGGCCTGGCACAGGGACACGGGTGAGCCACGGGCAGCCCCCAGCCCTGTCCCCAGCCGTGCCGGGGGCTCCTCACCTTGTCCACCTCGGCGCGGTTCTGCAGGCTGCTGCTGAAGGGGTCCCGCGTCAGGCACGAGACGATGACCAGCAGCGGGTGCAGGCAGCGGTAGATGGAGGCCAGGACGATGGCCTTGGCCAGCCGAGGGTCCGTGGAGATCTGGGCCAGGCGCTTGCCCAGGGTGGTCAGGGCTTCCCGCTGGTCCAGCACTCCTGCAGGAGAGCCACCCACGTGGCACATCTGTCAGCCCCCAGCGCCGCCAAAACGGGAACTGCCGGGGCTGGGAACGTTTGGGGTGACCTCCAGCAGAGGCACACGGACAGGGGCCTGCAATGAGCACCCAGAACCCCCAGCTCTAACTGAGCCTAGGACAGAGAAACGGCTGTCACAGCCACAGGACCATCAGCAGGGCCCAGCCCTGAACTCCAGATCACCTCTTCCTTCTGTCCCTCACTTCTGAACTCCAGATAACCCCTTCCTTCCTTCTGTCCCTCACCTCTGAGCTCTAGATCACCCCTTCCTTCTGTCCCTCACCTCTGAACTCCAGATCACCTCTTCTTTCTGTCCCCCACTTCTGAACTCCAGATAACCCCTTCCTTCCTTTTGTCCCTCACCTCTGAACTCCAGATCATCCCTTCCTTCCTTTTGTCCCTCACCTCTGAACTCCACATCACCTTTCTGTCCCCCACTTCTGAACTCCACATCACCCCTTCCTTCCTTCTGTCCCTCACATCTGAACTCTAATCCACTTCCCTTCTTTCTGTTGTTTCCCCTTTATTTTTTTAACCTTGGAAAGTTTTCCCCAATTTTTAAGCAAAGCAGTGTGGGAAATAAACCAGCACAGGGCACATGGTTTGGGAAGGTCACTATGCAGTGCTATCCCCATCCAGGGACAGTCCTGCCCAGCCTGCCCAAGGCAGCCTGTGCCAGTCCCACTTCCATGCAAACGTTTCCAGGAGTCAGAATTGACTCACCAATCTCCTGCAGCAAGATCACGGCTTCATCCACAGCTTTGATGTCAGGGCTGTCCAGAGCCTTGGAGAGAAACTCAACTGCCTGCAACACAGCAGGGGAAGGGCAAAGGGACAAAGTGAGCCTGTTTCCCATACAGGTGTGAGAGCCCTTGGGAAGCCAGACTGCAGCACAATTCCCTCTTTGTCCAGGGATATGAGCTCAGCCCTCTCCATCCCTTCAAGCTTCCAGTCTCACTCTGTAATCTCAGGGATCTCCATTTGCTGGTCTGAACTTCCCTGGACAGCCCCACATTTAGCAAAGCAAGACCTCAAGCAATCAGCACTCTGGGTTCTCCCTCCTGCTCGGTCCCTGCAGTGCCCTGCTCACCGTTTTCTCTGGCATGTGGATCTTGGCCTGCACCACCAGGTTCTCCAGGGGCGTGCGCAGGATCTCGGGCACCTGGTATGTGGGCATCTTGTCCAGGCGGCTGCGCGGGAACAGGTGGTACGCAAAGCCCGACTGGCAGCGCCCGGCGCGCCCGCGCCGCTGCACCACGTTGGACTTGGACACCCACACGGTCTCCAGGCAGGACACCTGTGGGGACAGCAGCAGGGTGAGCTCCCACAGCTCACCCCTGTTCCAGCCATGGAATCCAGACTGGTTTGGACTGGAAGAGACCTTAAAGCCCATCCCATTCCACGCCTGCCATGGCAGGGACACCTTCCGCTGTCCCAGGTTACTCAGAGCCCCGTCCAGCCTGGCCTTGGGCACTTCCAGGGATCCAGGGGCAGCCACAGCTGCTCTGGAAAGTCCATTCCAGCCACTCCCCACCCTCACAGCCAAGAATTCCTTCCCAGTATCCCATCTAACCCTGCCCTGTGGCAGTGGGAAGCCATTACCTGTGTCCTGTCATTCCAGACCCATATCCAAAAGCCTTCCCTTTATCACCTTTCCACCCAGACAAAAGAACTCAGACCCTCAGGACTGATGAATGGTCCCAAAGGGCCAGGGAAGCCTTTCCCACTCTCCTGCCTCTTGCAGTGCCGGTCTGTGTCCAGCAGCAGCTCCGGGGCTGTGTGGATGGGACCCAGATGCCACCTGCTGGACACAGGCCCCATCCCAGGGCTCCCCATCCCAGGGCTCCCCATCCCAGCCCTGGGTCTGAATTCTGAGCTGCCATAAAACTGGGAAACACCAAAGGGCTGGGCTTAAACCAGAACTGCTGCAAGGTGTCAATGGCCCCCTGGCCCTGGGAGATGATGTTCTAGAGCAGGGGCAGAGGGATGCTGCCACAATTCCTTTTCCCAACACCACAGCTGCCTTCACGTTGTGGCAGAGGTTGTTGTTCCCAGGCTCAGGGCCCAGCACTGCCAGGAACGGGCCCAGGGGCAGCAGATCCCCCTTGGAAAGCTGAGGAACAGGGATTGGCCAGGAGAGCTGCAAACAAGAGCAGGATCTAACAGGGCTGCCCTGCGAGGGCCAGCAAGAGGTTTTTGATGAAATCATAGAAAAAGGCTGAAAGCAAACAGAAAAGCTACTGGTGTTCTGTGGTGAAATAGAGTTGGGAAGGGAGTAGGATTTGCCTTAAATTTGTTTGAAAAAAACTCAGAATTTGATGGGGAGCCTGGCCCAGAGCTCGGACACAGCAAACACTGATGAGGAGTCAAACACTCTCCCCAAACAACACGTCTGTGCCCCAGGGGCCAAACAGGAAGCAGCTCCATCATCCCATTAACGGCACCTGAAACGTTCCTCTGAGCACAGCCCTGTGCTCCAGAGTGTCCCAAGTGAGTCAGAGGCAGCAAGGCAGCAGTACCTTGGTCTTGAGGTCGTAGCGCTCCTCCTTGTGCGTGCCACTGTCCACCACGTGCACGATGTCGTTGATGGTGATGGAGGTCTCCGCGATGTTGGTGGCCAGGACGATCTTCCTGACGCCCGGTGGAGGCCTCTGGAAGATGTTCTGCTGGTCCATCATGGGGATGTTGGAGTGCACTGGGAAATTAAACCAGAGTCAGACCTGCCCAGCTGAGCTTCCTGTACCGTCACCTCCCGCTTCTGGAAACGGGGGGCAGGAATGGGGACACCAGTGGTCACAGCCAGCAGCTTCCTGCCAGCCACACCCCAGGAAAAATCTTCCACAAGTCATTTGGGAGGGCCTCACTTCGGCTGCTTCAGCCTGTGGCTCAGCAGCAGCAGGGGCTCTGCTCACCTCCAGTCCCAGAGCCTGGTGGCACCCCAGAATATCCCTGGCACAAATCCCACACCCTCCCACAGTCCAGCTCTGGAGCTGCTCCTCCTCACAGGGGCAGGGGAAAGGGAATTCTCACTGCCACACGGGCCCACTCTGCTCCCAGTGAGGGCCTGTGGCTGTCCTGTACCCCAGCTCTGCCCTGCCACAGCTCAGTGCTGCACAGAACTCCCAGCAGAGGACAGCAGGCACTTTCCACCAAACCACCCCTGCACTTCTTAACAGCCCAGCTGCTCAAAGCTCTGCTCCTGCCTGGCCTCCTTTGACACTCAATAGGCAGAGCTGCTAAAAAACAAACCAAAAAATGCCAAAACCCTTAAGAGCTTTGCAGAGCAAAGCTGGCTTTTGTTGTAATTTTCCTCCTGGGGCAAGGAATGTTAAATTCACTGATCAAAGCTGAGCTCCAGAGTCCACCTGCATCCCACGGAACAGGTCCTGAGATCTTTTCTGTGCAGGCTCAGCGTGCAGCTCCAGCAGTGCAGAACTGAGCTGCCTTCCCCTTGCCTAATTCCAAACTGCTGGAGGCAAATGGGAAGCCACTCTCTTTGATCACACACAGCTTACTCAGCCTCTGCTAGGAGGAGTTACTTACACTTACCACACACCATTACACAGCTGGGACATCAAAGCTCACCAGCTCTGTACCAGAGCAAAGCTGAAGGGGCACATCAAGCCAATTGTCCCAGATTCTCCTGAATCCTGGGAAGAAGGGGCTGGCCCTGCCCTCTCACCTGGCAAGACGAGGTAGCGGCTGTTCTGTGAGCCCAGCATCTCCAGCAGCCGCTGCTGCACCCCTTTGATCTCCTGCCAGCCAGGGAGGAAGCACAGGATCCCACCTGGAACACACTGGGAGTTAGGAACACACAGCCTCCAGATCCACGTGCTCTTCCCCAGCTGGAGACACACACTTCCAGGGCAGAAATCAACCAGGCTACCTGGAGTTTGACAGTCAATACCCAAGCTCTGAAACACTTAAATCTCCTGGAAGTCACCTGAGAGTCCTGCCTTCTTCCCAAGCACTTCCCCTTCCAGGCAAGGGTATTTGACAGGGATGGGGCTCCAATACAAAAGGTAATTGTGCAGCACGAGGCTGCCAGTGCTGGAGCACAGACAAGTCCTGGAGCAGCTGCCCAGGACACTGAGGAGTCCAACCCTGTCTTAGCTGAAGACTCAGAGTTTGCTCGTGCCACATGGCTCAAGACCACTTGGATGAGTAGGAATTCAAGGAGCATGAGAGGCTCAGCACCGTGGTGTCTCTGCAAAGGCTCTGGAAGGGTTCCCTTTCTCTCCCCCCAGCAGCAGGAAGAGCTCAGGGTGAGGCAGGACCCACCTGGCTCTCCGTGGGCATCGATCTGCAGCACGAGGTCGGTGATCAGGTCAAGGTCAAGGACGCACTCATCGTCGGATTGCTGGGTAGAACAGGACAGGCAGGTCAGGGGGGTCAGCACTGCACAGGCCACTCCAAAGCACCTTCTGCAGACAGCAAACACCTGCCCTTGGCCAGCCTGCCCAGGACTTGGAGCCAGGAGCCCGCTCTGGGCTCCATCTGCAACCTGCTCTGGTCACAGGTGCTGTGCAGAGAGAATGCACAGCCCCTTCCCACTGTGTGCACCTCTGCTGAACAGCACCTCACAAGGAACACAATTCCCAGATTTCTGTGGACAACACTGCCACATGCACCTGGGAGTTCAAATCCATCAGGCTCCGAGCAGCAGCTTCTGGAGCTCTCAGGAATTTGGAACAGACCATTAAAGCTCAGATAAAATCCCTGCCACAACAGCAATGGGAAGAATGCCCTGGAGGCAATGGGATACCCCAAGTGAGTTTGCTGATGATCCAGGACTGGGAGAAGTGGCTGATACTCCAGACTCTTGCTCAGCCACAGGGAGGGATCTCTCCAGGCTGGAAAAATGGGCTGACAGACTCCAGACCAGCTGGTTGGACCAGAAAATGTCTGGAGATGCCAGCCAACCTCTGTGACTGTGTGACTCCATGACCCACCAGTGGTGTAGCATTACCCAGAGCACAGCACACGTCTGGAAGGCATTTTCCACATGGTCAGACCAGTTGCAGAAAGCAGCAATCAGAGAATTCAGTCATGCAGGATGGTGAGCAATGAGGTAACACTGCTGGAAGCCACAACCATCCCAGTCCTGGGACAGGCTTGCCCAGGGTGTGCAAACATTCACCTCTGTGTCTGCGTACACACAACAACGAGCTCTCAGCCTACTCAAACATCAAACTTCCCATTAAAGGGAGACAAAAGCAACTTGACCCCAATGCAAAGTCATCTTTATGCATAATTTAATCAGAATACTCTGGGGTTCTACTAAGCTGACTTCACCTCCTGAGAACTGGCATGGAATTAAAGCTGAGCAAACTGTCCAACAACCAAGCAGGAGCAGTCCCAGGCTCGAGCTCTCCCCCTGCTGACAGGCCAGAAGCCAGTGTCCCGTCCGAGGGGGACAGCTTCCCTTCCTGCTGCACACCCACCTTGATCTCGTAGTGCCGGTGCCGGTGCCGGCCCAGCTTGGCCAGGATCTCCTCCAGGTAATATTCCTTCACCGGGTACATGAAGCCCGGCACCTTGACCACGGGGCAATCCCCAAAGTAGTGGGAGAAGCGCTGGTTGTCCCCCGTGGCGCTCATGAGAACCAGGCGCAGGTCAGGGTTCAGCTTCTGGATGCCTTTGAGCAGGATGAGCAGGAAATCCGTGTTCACGTCCCGCTCGTGCACCTCGTCCACCACGACGTGGCTGACGCCCTCCAAGCTGGGGTTGCCCTGCAGCTTCCTGAGCAGGATGCCCACGGTGCAGAAGAGCAGGGCCCCTCCCCGGGCTGGGGGTTTGCTCTCCAGCCGCACCTGGTAGCCCACGTTCTTCCTCATGTTGGGCCCCAGCTCCTGCGCCACGCGCTGGGCCACCGAGATGGCGCTGATGCGGCGGGGCTGGGTGATGACCACGTTGCAGCGCGCGCCGCGCCCCTCCAGGATGTAGTGTTCCAGCAGCAGCTGCGGGATCCGCGTGGTCTTCCCGCAGCCCGTGTCTCCTGCTATCACCACCACGGGGTTCTGCTCGATGGCTGACAGGATGGTGTCCTTGTGAGGGTCTACTGGCAGCGGGTGGCTCTCCTGCCAGGAGGCTCCTCTCCTTTTCCAGAGGGCCAGCAGGTTCTGGCTAAGGCGCACTTCCTCTGCTTCCAGCATGGGGATGTAAGTCTTCCCCGTGATGGCATCGCTGATGGCACCGGATTCCTTGGTCAGGTTCATCATGTCGTCAGCAATCCGGGGCCTGGACTCCCTGATGTCCACGGGATACTGGGAGAGGAAGTTGGCAAGGACAGCAAGGTTAGTACCGGCCCTGAGAAGGACAGCAAGAAACAAGTGCCTGGAACACACTCAGCCAGTCTGGCTTGGCTCTGCTTAGGCCTCCTCAGATGCTAGGTAACTCAGTCATGTTCTGAACTGAGGTTATTTCAAGTGAGAACTAATTTGGGCAGCCCCTGAGTTCCTTGCTGCATTCCTTACTTCAGGAGGGGTGTTAGTGCTGCTGCTGCCTGAACTGACAGGCACAGACCAGTAACTTCAGCTGCAACAGCCCCTCAAAGACAACTTTTGGAAACTATCAAGTTACACCACCACCCAGACACATAACTTATGCAAAACACAAGCTTTTGGCTAAGCCAGAAATATTCTGTCTTGGCAAAAGAAAAAACAGAAGTCCCACATCCCACAGGAAGAAGTACAAGGAGCAACAGGTCAGGAATTGTCTAGAACACAAATCAAAGCATTGGCCCAGATGTTCACGGGATTAAAAGCTGCTGAACTTTTAATCAATCACAATTTCTGGATTCAACCTTAAGAATCCCAGGGTCTTCCAAAAGAAGACTGGGCCACTGCCCAGAAAGTCTCCCTTCCCAAAAGGGCAGCAGAGACCGATCGGGTTTTGTGGCAACAATCAAACCATGAATTCCCACAACGTTTTGGCAGGAAGCTTTCAAACACATCCAGTTCCTGAAGTGAAATGGGATGAGGCAAAGGGGATCTCAGGGGGCTGAGCCTTACGTGGTTCAGGTAGTTCTCAATCTTGCGCAGGGTGGCCTCAGGGACTTTGATGTGGCAGGGCTTCCTCTGGTTCTCGCCCAGCTCCCGCAGGGAAGTCATGTTGTACATGGCATGGCTCAGGGGGTTGTTGTTCTTGTCCACCAGGCCAAGGCTCTGCAGGGAACAGCCAAACACCATCAGCTCTGAGGCTGCTCACACCAAGGGCTGCGATACTGAGCACTCCGCTCCCATGTTCAGATATCCCAAAACCATTAATTCCTGCTTTGTTTGCCACAGCAAGAAACCAGACATGATCCCACTCTAACTCAGGAGAGCCACACACACCAGGACCAACCACATGCCCTGACTCAAACAGAACCAGCAGAGGAACAGCAGCCACAACTGCAAAACCCTCTTGGTGAGTCCCTTGCTGTGGTTCTGGCATGCTGGGAATCCCAAGGTTGGAAATAAATGTTTATTAAGCATTAGCTCACTATGCAAGTGAAAGCTCAGGAAGTTTCCAGCATCCTGTCAGGCTCACACCCCCTGAGGCAGGAGCCTGTACCCACAGGGACATCCCCAGGGGAAGCAGGAGCCAGGGGCACTCACCTTCAGCTTCTGACAGGCCAGCGCTGCTGCCTTGTTCTCAGCCTCCACCTTGCGCCGGCCCTTGGCAGCGAAGGTCATGGGGCAGGGCCAGCGCAGTGTGAGCTTGCAGATCTTGGTCTTGGTGCCCACGGTGCGGAACTGCATGTACTCCTGCAAGGAACAACAGCACCAGGCTCCGTGAGACAGCCTGGGCCCACAGGGAGCACCCAGCCCCTCCCCTGACCCCCCAACAATCCCCCCTGGGCATCTCTGGAGTGCTGTCCAAGCACTCCTGGAGCTCTGGCAGCCTTGGGGCTGGGACCGTTCCCTGGGGAGCCTGGGCAGAGCCAACACCCTCTGGGAAAGAACCTCTCCCTGATATCCACCCTAACCCTGCCCTGACACAGCTCCAGCTGTCCTGGGTCTCCAGGCTCCTGTCCCTGTCCCAGGGAGCAGAGATTGGAGCTGCAGCCCCTGCTGAGCTCTGCCCTCAGTCTGCTCTACTCCAGCTGAACCAGCCCAGTGACCTCAGCCACCCCTCGTGTGGCCCCTCTGGACCTTTCACCATGGGTTTTTTGGCTGGGTTTGTTGGATTCTGTTGGATTTTTTTCTAACGGAGCACTAGAATAATGTTACTGCACTGAACTCCACCCCCCAGCTCACAAGGCGCTCTCTAGGCCAAAGTGAGAGCAGACAACTGTGGGAACATCCTGAGAGCCTCAGGGTGGAGCTCAGCTCCTTTCTGCTGAGCACAGGAGCTCTGGGAGGTGGGTGACACATCCCTGGAAGGAGGATCACTGCAGTTGTGGAAAGATTCTATCAGCACAGAAGTTAC
Organism: Poecile atricapillus; assembly: GCF_030490865.1. NCBI lineage: Eukaryota > Metazoa > Chordata > Aves > Passeriformes > Paridae > Poecile > Poecile atricapillus. The sequence continues at coordinate 953,334 of NC_081250.1, read as the reverse complement.
ACATCGCTCCCGGCAACACAACCTTGTGCTTGTGGCAGATATATGGGGAAAGGAAACCTTAGAAAATACCTCCTTCATTCAGATAGAGCTCCTCCTCTGCCCTGGCCTCAGGAGCAACAGTCCTCATGGTTCTATAAAGACATTCCTTCAGTCCTCACCACAAAGCCTTCTCTTTGCTGTTCACACTGATTTCTCTAGGCCTAGTTTTAACTTCCCTCCTTGCCCCAGTTCTGCTGCCCAAAGAAAGCATCCAAAGTGATTCCAGCTGGAGCCCCTGAGCTCCCTCCCAGCAGGGCTCAGGCAGCACCTTACCTTGACTGTGGAGGAAGAGGTTGCAATCTGAATCACTTGGGCCAGGAGGTTTTTGGGAAGCGGGAACTGTGTCAGGGCACGGATGGCGGTGTTGTCGTCTGTCATTTCAATGGAACTGCCTCCTCGGCTGCATGGGACATGAGGAGAGCTGGATGTACAAATGCCCACTTGTGTTCACACCTACCTCACTCCAGGAGTGCTACAGAGCTCTGAAACCACTCAGTTAAAGCCCAGGTAATTCTGGTCATGGGCAGAATGCAGCTGTCCCTTGCTACTAAAACCTGTCAGTCACAACCACACAGCCCAGCAAAGATCACTCTGCTACAGAGTGATCAAACCTTTACACCAAGGCTACAAAGCAGATGGCATCAACAGATCAAAACAGATTTAATTAATAAATCATTCTGAATTTAAAAAACACATCACAGAAGTAGCCACCTACATCTCTTACAGCTCTTGCTCCTGATGCCTATTAAAAAATCCAAGATTTGTCTCATAAAGTCAAGCAGGCAGCTATGGGGATGGAAGGGAGCAGATTTAACACTGCCCTCAAAACCAGGGTGGTTGAAGTGCTGGTGTAAGTGCACATGCACCACGTCTGGGGATGGAAATGTCTTTAGGCACAGGAGAATCAGGCAGGTAACAAGACTGGCAGCAGCCTCTCCAGAAGGCAGAGCTGCAGGGAAGAAGTCTATACATTCCCTGGATGGCAGCCATGTACAAGACCAGGCTGCCCCACTGCTCCTCTGGCCCATCTCCAGGATCTCCATCTCTGCCCCCCAGCTACAGCAGAACCCTCCCTCCCCTCTCAGCTCAGCACTCCCAGCCAGACCCACCTGGCGTCTCTGCCCGGGGTCCGGGCGTCCTGGTGTGCCATGGGCAGGTAATCCGAAACATCGATGGCCTCTTCCTCCAGCTCCCCCTCCTCCAGCTCCCCCTCCTCCAGCTCCCCTTCCTCCAGCTCCTCCCTCCTCATGGCTTTGGGCATCCTGCCCTGCTCCATGGGCTGGATGGCATCGTCGGGCTCCATGCGGCGCCAGCAGGTGGACAGGTCGGCGAGGGAGGGCCCGGACTTGGAGCGCCACTTGCCCTCGGAGCACCAGCGCTCGTCGGGACAGCCCAGCTGGTCGGCCAGCAGCCGGTACTTGGCCGCATCGAAGAGCTCGTTCCGGGGGCCCAGCAAGCCCCAGCCCTGTGGGAGAGACAGCTCTGGGAACCCCCCTGCAGCTCGGGGAACCCTCACCCTGCTGGGGATGGCGGGGCAGGAGCAGACACAGCGAGGAAAGGCACTCTCGGGAGCTCTGAGCTTTCCCCCACCGCTGCTCTGTCCCAACAGGAACCTGGTCCCTGCCCTCCCTGCCCTGGGTAGGGCTCTCAGCCCCACACAGCTCCTTGGAATGGGTCAGGATTTATTGGGGTTTTACAAACTCTTGGCTATATTTAGCACCCTCAAGTTTTGAAACCACCCTTGGAGCAGGAAATGCATCTTTTTGGGAAGGCTAGTCTGAACTAGCATAATCTGGGTTAATAGAGGGTGAGAATTCAGGGAATGGTTCATCTCCTTCCATTTCCCAGGAACAGTTATTTGGACAAGCAGCAGGAAAATGCCCCTAACCTGTCAGGTTCTGAAGCAAGCCTGCAGTAATTAAAAACTCTCCTACCATCACCATTTAGGACTGAACCTTGCAGGAAGCTCCAGACATATCCAGAGTGCAGCACAAACCATTTTGAAACCACCAGACTCCTGCACTAAGTTCTAGTTTTAATTTTAGTAAATTAAAAGTTACAGCTTTAGGCCATTTAATGGCCTTAATGGCCCTGTATTAGAAAAAGCTGCATTTATATAAAAAGCTGTGGGAGGGCCTAAGACACCAAAGTTCACCTGGCTCACTGCTCTACTCAAACCTCCAGTATTCACTCCTGAACTAATTAGACACTATTAATTTTCTTGAATTGATGACTTTTTAAGGCAGCATTTATAGCTCTTTCTATAGCTGTGATCACACAAGGCCTCCCACCACAAGGGTCTTCTGCCAGGTCCCAGTTTAGCTGGCAAAGAAAACTTTGCATGCTCAGTCTGTGGTTTCAAGGGGTTGGGTTTTGGTTTAAGTTCTAAAGTACACTTCATCCATTTCCAAAATTCAGGGAAAATGTATCAGTAGGGTATTTTTCTTCCTTTGAAAACTTCCAGGCTCTCAAGGAAAGCAGGGAACTGGACTAGAGAGGATAAAACCAGGATGTATTCCCAGTGAAAGCTGACTGAGTGAGGTGGAATGAAATCAGTGAGTGAAACAAGTTTTGCTGATCACAGGTTGAGAGGACCAGCTTAAGCAGCTGAAAAAGCTTGAGTTTTCACACTGCCCTCCTGAATTTCTGAAGGCTGGCTATTTCCTCACACAGAATTCTGATCTACAAGTAAATCAAAAGCTGTCTCACTGCCAGAGCACACCCAGCATCTTCTGGGCACAGAGATATCCCTGTTCCCACTGCACAGATCAACAGGAAACTCCAAAATCAGCCTCACTCGCTCAAGGTAAGACAGAACAGCCAGGGGCAGAGCTGGAGATAAAACTGCATCTTCTCAGCTATAAAACACCTTCAAGAGTGACCTTTATAGTTTTAGTGTGCCTGCTTGATACTGGCTGCACACACCCACTTCCAGCCATAAATAAGTGCCAAACAAAGAGTAACTGTGGAGTAAGAGTAAATTACAACATGTAATTGCCACGCTGGCTTTGATGAAGAGGAAACAAGAGGCTTTGAAGGTCCTACAACTGCAAACACAGCCAGCTGAGCTGTCAGAAGTGGGAGTTAGTGACCAGCAAACCCACCTGAGGGAAACTCTACTTGCTGTAGATGCTGGGATTAAGGAGCTGATTAAGGTCTGGGACAAAAGGAACAAAGATCAGAATTACCTGAAGCAAGTGGGATTTTAAGCTCAAATGAATTCAGACTCAAGAATTCACCCTCTACCCCTGACTAAGAGGGGCCAGCCAAGGGAGGTCACAGGCAAGGAGACAGAGCTGCCATCACCAGGCCAGGCACAGTGCAGGGTGAGCAGAAGCAGAGCTCACCTTGAAGAGCTGACACGCTGCAGCTGCCGCCTGCCGTTCTGCATCGATCTTCTTGGTCCCATAGCCCTCCACTTCCACATTCTTTGGCCACTTTATATGGAGAGTGACTTTCTGAAAGGCAGGAGAAGCACAGGGTGAGCCAGGACAAACTTTCCCCTCCACCAGAGCACACCCACTCCAACCATCTGTGCCCTCCAGGCAAGGAGATACAGAAGAAAACTGAACAAAGCGCTGTCTTGGTGCCCTGAGGGAAAGCTCCATTCCAGGAGCACTGCAGGAAAGGCTGAGCAGGGCCCAGAGGTGCCACAGCCCCACAGGAGCTGCAGGGCTCAGGTCCAGCACGGGCTGTGCAAGGGACAAATGCCAGGAGGTCATTAAAGGAACAATCCCACCCCAGGGCTGTCCCTTTGCACGATCCTGGGGGCTTCTCCACACCCTGAGGATGGGCTCAGCAGCCCAAACTTGTCCCAGTATCCCGTGGGTTTGCTCTTGTAGCTACAACTGTCTTGTTTTGGTTTTGTTTATTTTTTGCAGATATTCCTTCGAAAAAAGTGGAATTTTCCCGGTTGTTAGCCTTTGGATTAAGAAAGCTTGGCCAGAAGAGCAATAAAACTGCAGGGGACCTGAGCAGGCAGTGGTTACACGGAGCTGTGTTGTTCTGAAAGCAAAGCAGCAGATTTGTTCTGGGCTTTTCCCGGTGAAGGGAAGCTGCAGAGCGTGCCCTGGAGCAGATCCTCTCTCCAACACCAAAGAAATCTTCCCAACTGCTTCCTCAGTGCCATGGGAGCAGCCCAGGACTGCCCCAGCTGCCAGGCACCCACTGGGCACAGAGCAGCCAGCTCCAGCCCAACACAAGCACTGGCAGAACCACAGCCCCAGCAAGGGAGCAATAAAAACCTGCACAGGCAAGGAATGCTGAAAGCTCCAAGAGGGAAATGCCTAGGGAATTCTCTCCAGCTTCTGCAGCCCAGATGAAAGGCAGCACTGGATCTGCTGGGAAAGCCCCAAGGCTGGAGCTCCTGGCTCTCCAGCACCTGGCTGGGTGCCCTGCTGCCCCTGAACCTGGCTCTGCCAGGGAGCTGCCAGGGATTTTGCCTCGGGGTTCTGCTTGGAAAGCACAGACCTGCTGAGAAAAAAGGTGTCTCAGGAAGGCCAAGTGCCTTCCCTCATTCAGTGCTCAACAAACCCTCATTCATGTTCTACAAGAGCTCTCCAGGCTCTCACCTGTCCTCAAGTCCACATTTGCTGGGTTGTTCTTTCTTTGTGAGCCAACCCTCATTTTTTTTCCCAGGGCTCTTTATCTCCTTTATTGTTTTCCTGGTTTAGTTTTTTGTTTTGATCTGAAGTTACTCTCCACATTAATCTGTTTAAGTGCTGGCAAGAATAGGAACCAATTATGCCAACTAAAGCGATGAGGCACTGCCTGGGGTATTCCAAATTTTAGGGATGAGGCACTGGCTATGCTATTCCAAAATTTAAGTTGGGTAACTGCACTACTGCTTAAAAAAGAGCAAGAAAAACAAACACAACTAATGAAGAACTCTAAAGTAACATTACTAATGTATCCCCTAAAATCCAGGGATGTTTAAAAAGGATGTGGCAATAAAAACTGTCTGGGAAATTTTAGACAGAATGTTTTTGGAAAATGTTAATCCATCAGAACTGAATCTTTTCCTGGAATGTAGGTTACAGTTAAACTTCAGCTGGAAAGGGCTTTCAGCTCTGGAATGAGAGGTGCTGAGACAGGAGGCGGCAAAGCCTTGACCATGGAGCACCATTAGGTAAGAATTCCTGCTCAGTTCACAGCCCAGACCCAGATTTGCGCCTCGGGCATCCCAGTGACAGCTCAAACTACCTGGAAAACTGCTTGGAATTCCTCTGCTTCGTTTAACAAAGAGGCTGCATTTCATTCTGCTCCTAAGTACTATTAAAAGCCTCCCTCCATTGCAAAGAAATTCCTCTTTTCTGGTCACAATTGGACATTTTAGGCTTCAGAATTCGTTCTACTGGAATCTACAATCAAATCTAGGCTTCCTAAGGGCTAAAATACAGCTTTTAAATCTTAATTTTCTAAGGTAGTAGGACACCTTTAAGTACATTTAAGCACAGACTCTGTGTCTTCCTGCTGAAAGTCCAGATACAGCAAGTTACTTAAAAATATCGACACAAAAAGAGGAACAGCACCTGCATTTACACACCTTGAAAGCACACAAAGACCAGAAATCATAGGAAGAAGTGAGAATATTTCTTGTTTGAAAAATTATCACACAACTTTTAAGTGGAATTAAACCTCTTCTATGATTTTCTCTAGGAAGTTATTTCCAGGATTAGCAGCTCCATGGCTCCCTTCCCACTCTTTCTGCACCACAGGATTACCTTTTTCCTTGGCCCGTTAGTGTGGATGTACACCAGCTTGTCTCTTGCATGGGAAATGCCCAGGGCTCGGCCAATCACGCTGTTGAGCAAGTTTTTAGGTTGTGGAAATTCCTTTAGTAAGTCTCTGGAATCTGGAGAAAAAAAACCAAAGAGGAAGGAAATGTTTCCCAATTCCTGTGCAGTCTGGTTCAGAGGTGTTCCAGCACCGGCTCCCTGCGGCCCCACAGAGGGGAGGAGAGAGGTCCAGGGCTCACCTCCAGCATCTCCAGGGATCACTGAGGTTGGGAAAGCCCTCTGGGATCATTGGATCCACCCTGTGTCTAATCCCCACCTTGTCCCCAGCCCAGAGCCCTGAGTGCCATGGCCAGGTGTTCCTTGGGCACCTCCAGGGATGGGCACTCCAAACCTCCCTGGGCAGCCCCTCCAAGGCCTGAGCCCCCTTTCCATGGGGAAATTCCTGCTGATGTCCACCCTGAGCCTGCCTGGCCCAGCCTGAGGCCGTTCCCTCTTGTCCTGTCCCTGTTCCCTGGGAGCAGAGCCCGACCCCCCTGGCTGTCCCCTCCTGCCAGGGACTTGTGCAGAGCCAGAAATTCCCCCTGAGCCTCCTTTGCTCCAGGCTGAGCCCCTTCCCCAGCTCCCTCAGCCCCTCCTGGGGCTCCAGATCCTTCCCTGGACACACCCCAGCCCCTCCTGGGCTCTCCAGGATTCCAGGGGGTCCCTCAGCAGGGCCAGCACAGGGGACAATCCCTGCCCTGGGGGACAATCCCTGCTCTGGGGGACAATCCCTGCCCTGGGGCTGTGCCCACACTGGGGCTGGCACAGCCCAGGGGCCATCGGCCTCCTGCCCCCCTGGGCATCCCTGGGACCCCTGGGCTCATGTCCAGCCCAGTGCCACTTCCCACCAGCTCTGTTTGTCACTCCTCAATATCAAAACCCAACTGAGCAGTAACAGCTCTGAACAATTTGAGTGTTTGCAACGTTCCCCCCAAGGCACAGGTTAAATCCAGGGTCTCAGAAGGCACACATTAGATCCAGACAGTGGTAGGAACACAAAAAAATGCCTGAGGACTTCTTCCTGAAATGCCTGAGACAGCTGGATCAGAGCCTGGGAATGTGGTTTAGTACTGAATTGCCCAGAGAACCTCTGGAAAGAAGTTTTTGGAGACACAGCAGTCCCAGAGGCAGCAGGACTGAGGGCAGGTGGGACTGGCCCTTGTCCCCACAGGGAAATGCTGCTCAGGGTACAGCAGGGAGGGGATGCTCACGGTCAGATCAAATCACTCATTTAAAAATATTAAAAAAAATTAAAATAAATCCCACTGTCCCAGACAGAGCCCTGTCACACCCACCTCCCATCCCAGCCTCCTCCCTGGCCAAGTCCAGAGTTTGGGCAGCGAGGGAGCTGCTCCAGCTCCTCTCACCTGCATCACTGCCATGGCCAGCACTGGCAAGGGCCTTCTTTTCCAGCAGCAGGTCCAGCGAGATGAGATCAGTGTGATAACAATTCCGGATGTGATAACAACTCCCTCCCAAACAGGGAGGTAGAGAGGGACAGCTGCCCCTTCTCCAGGCTCCAACACTCCCACTAAGCAGATGTGCAGGGACACAATCTGCAGCCCTAAGCCCATGGGAAGCCAAGGCAGGAAAAGGAAACACACGTTTTTGCTGGGCTCACAAGTCAATCAGCCAGCACAGTCCTGCAGGTACCAAAAGCACCAGCAGGATGGGATCTCCTCCCTGCAGCAGCAAGCACAGCTCATCCCACGTTCAGCCTCATCCCACACACGCTCCCCGGGCAGTCAGGGCTTGGGGAACCTCCCTGCACACCACCCTGGGGGTGAGCATTCCCTTTGAGAGCGTTTCTGAATCCCCTGCAGGAATGCAGGGTAAGTTTCAGCAAGGAATCAGAAGCCAGCACAGAGATCACTGGTACCACCAAAAACTGGAATTTCCAACTGAGCACCAAATCCAAGGAGAAACAGGGAGTCAGGAGTTATCACCAAGATGTGTCAGCATGTTCTCCTGGAAACTGATTCTGGACTACTGACATGAAACACAGGAAAACTGCAGGTGATCCCAGCACGGTTTGGGTTGAAAAAATCCTTGAAGATCCTCCATTAATGTATCTAACAAATGGACAGAGGCACCTTCCACTATCCCAGGTTGCTCCAAGCCCGTCCAAACTGGCCTCGGACACTTCTCGAGATGTTCAAGGCAAGAAGAACTTAGGAGAGGCTCTGTCCCACAGGGCCATGGAAGAGATGCTCTCTGAGAAGCTGCTCATTATGATGATGTCCTGGGAGAGCACAGCTGGAAGTGAGCAACTGGGAAACCATGGGAGATTCAGGGAAAGCAGAGTCCTGCCACTGCCAGCCTTGGACATTTGGCTAAGGAGAACACAAAGCCATCACTGATCCCATCACCCTCTCCAGCAAAACCCAGCAGCCTGGTCCACAGCTCAGCTTCATCACAGAAGATTCACTGGTGACACTCAGCTTTCAAACTGCTTCTTGCAAACCACAGAAGAACCACCTGGATCTTGAGAAATGCTTTCAGCAGCCTTGGATAACTCCAGGGGAATTGCAGGAATTAGTCTGATTTATGAACATGATTTGTCCATGAATTGCCTTCTTATATATTGGCCAAGGGAGAAGGAAAATGGTCTCAGCCTTACAAAAAACCATGAGCCAATTTTCTATAACTATACAGCAAATGAGCTATTTCTATCTCCTCAAGCAAGTTCCTCTATATTCAGACTTTGGCCTGCTCAGGAAAACTGGAAAAGTGTCCAAGATTTTGGCACTCTGCAGTTCTATTCCATTCCACATTTGTGGGATTAACTGGGGGAAGAGCAGTAACACAACTCCCAAATGCACCATTCAATTCTCTTAATTAAAAAGAAAAGCAGAAAGCAAATCTCCAGCAGCAGCCTGGTTATTTGGCTTCCAGTTGTTTCCTCTTTCACAAACAATAACCTGGGAAATTCTGTGATAAGAGGAGCAAGAAGCACATTTTCTTAATGCCCCCCCCAAGTGCAATTACCTATGACAGAGGCAGTTTCTCACATTCTGAGGTGACTCCTCGGTGAAGAGTCAATATTTAATCTGCTCTAGAGGGGAAAATTGGATCTCTGACTGAAAAAGCCCAGTTCTGGTGACAGCTCAGGCCTGGAATTCCTGACAAGGTGCAGTGTTTTCTCCCCAGCTGACAATGCCACACTCAGCAGCACATTCTGACTGTGCCAAGGGCTGCTGGATCACCTTCAGCCCATTCCTGCCCCAGTTCCAGAGCTGAAAGGATCTTATCCTGCAGGAAGCCATCCCTCCCTCGGAGCTTTTACAGAAACAACCCTGAACTGCACAACTGGATCTGCAGAATGTTCTCTTCCCTGCCAAATGGGATTTCTCAGCCTCTTGCTCCAAGGAGTGTCTGCCATAGCTGAGAGTGGATGTTTGGGTGGGAATTGTGTCAGTGGGAGCACAAGGAGAACAACCCAATACTCCCCAAACTGAGCCACACATGACACCCAAACCACAGCTCTGACATCACCAAGGAATATTAAAAGCCTGTCTTGGAGAGCAGACAAGTCAGGGTGGGGCTATCAAAGAAGCCAATTAACTAATTAAAGTTCCTCAAAGCAAGTGAGTCCTTCAGCTTAATTTGATTGTGAAAGTCCAGGATAATTCCAAGCTACACTGAAAAATACAAAAACCAGACCCCAAAACCAACAAACCACCCAGCTGGAGTGGCCTAGCCTCCTCCAAACCCCAACAAATCTGAGGAGTGAAAACACTCAGGTACCAGAGCACAAACAAAACAGCCCCAAGTCCTGTTCAAGGAGGACAGAGGAGATCCATCAGTTTCTCTCTTCTCTCCAATTCTGCTCCCTGGAAAAGCAAGAAATGAGCACCAAGGACAAACTATCAAAGACAAATTTCCTCAAGATATGAGAAATTCAAGTAATAAATCCAAAAGTGTTTCCAAGACATCAAAAATCCCCAAGGAAGAAAAAATGCCCTGTGGCTCCACAATATCCATTTCACAAGGAATTAGCCCAGACATGTTCCACGGCAGAGATGGAGGGAGACACAGAAGGTTCCACCTGGCAGCTTAGCCTGGGATGCACCAAGCCATGGTTTTGGGGAATTTGAGGCTTTTAAACCATCCCCAGCACATCCCTGACCACAGCTCCTTCTAACACACACAGAATAAAATCCACATGCAGCTCCTGGCTGAACGAGAGCTGAAAACGAGGAACACCGAGCAGGCTCCTCCAAAGGCAAGTGGGACCAGCTGAGGAGAAGGCCAAGTGGCCAAGCTCCCCCTCAAAAGCACCAGGGCTGGTCAGGAACCAACCCTGCTCCAGGAAGGGATCCAGAGCTCCAGCCCAAATTCTGCTGTGGTTCTACAGGATAAATCTAATTAGTGACAGAGGAGGGCTCCTGGAGCAAACCCAAGGGCACGTCAGCCTCAGGAACGAGGGGGAAGTGACTGAGCTCCCCAAACCCCCCTGGCTGAGCCAAAAAACTGGAGCCTCAGATAAGAACATGGATCTAACAGTGACTTCTTCAAGCTGGCCTGGGTCTGAGTGGATTTTTCCATATTTGCATCCAAGGCTCATAACAAAGCAGCAAAACGAGGACAGCTAATGAGACATCAGCTCACAAGCTGAGGGCTCAGAACCAAGCTCAGAAAGAGGTTTTTCAAATGATATTTATGATCTCCACGTGTTCAAGCAGCAGCTGGACAGGTAGGGCAGGTTCATGAGACCCTGAGGGCTTTTATTTGTTCATCCAAGACAAATCCATTGCTACAAACAATTCCAGTATCACCATACTTCCATCTCAAGAGCTTTCCATGGTCAATCCACCGCACAAATTGGGAGGATGAGTGAACTGAAGACCAAAAATTAAAGTACTCAGGGACTGCCTGAAAACACATTAGGAAAAAAGCGATGAGGGATGAAGCACAAAAGAGGAAAGAAAAAAAAAAAATCCTGGTTTATTCCTTTTCTCAGGCAACACCTGAAGCAGCTCATTAAACAATAATTTGGGGTGGTTCAGCACTCGCTTTAGCAAGGAATTAATTTGCTCTGTTGAACAGCTTGAATGTAACAATTAAAAGACTATCCCACTCTGAACTCCAAGACAGAACTCAGCAGCTTCTGCAAGGCAAATGGAACCAAGACCCAAAGAATCCCAAAACGACTGAGAAAATAATAACTTTAATAGTGCTGGAGGGTGGGAAAAAGCATCAAACACAGAAGCATGCGGGCTGAGGAAAAAAGAAAGTTCTAATATAATAATACCCCAAATTACCAAAATGCAGCCCACGAAAGAAAACTGAAACCAAACCAGCGATTTTCACAGGGAAAATTGTTCAAGTCACAACCTCTGGCACAAAACCATTCGCATCTCTCTAAACTCCAAGCGCTCTCCACGCTCCATAATCCATCAAACAGCGATTGAAAACACGCCATCCAAGCCGAGTTTTAAAGGTCCTTTTCCAGCAGTGACAATCCCGAAGGCGTTCACCGAGTGAAGGGGGAATGTCGGGGGTTGTGGCCGGAGCCGGGGGCCCGGCGGGCCCGGTACCGGAGCTGTCCGCGGCTCCCCCGGTGCTCCCCGGGCTCCGCAGGTGGATCCGCCGGGATCCCGCACACGGAGAGCTGGGAAGGGCCCTAACGGCCCGCCCGGTGCTTCCCTCCCCCTGCCGCATCTCCACGGGGCATCCTCCTCCCGCGCCGGCCACGGCAGCCGGGACTTTCTCCCAGGCCCGGCTCGGCGACCTTGAGGGGAATCACCGGGGAAAGGCAACTCCGGCCAACAAAGGGCTGCCGGGGCGGCCACGGAGCGGCTCCGGGCGCCCCCCGCTACCTGCGCAGCTCGGCGGCTCCTCTCCCTGGCCGCGCATCCCGGTCCCGGCGGAGCCGCGGGAAGGAAGGGCGGGAGGGATGGACGAGGGAGGGAGGGAGGGATGCGGCGGCTCCCCCGCCCCGCCGCGGGCCCGGCCTCGCCCCTCCCTTCCGCTGCGCGAGCGGCCCCGAGCGCCGGCCGGCTCCGCTGCTCACCCTGCGCCGCCTCGGACTCCTCCTCGTCCTCCTCGTCCCGGCGCGGCTCGGCGGGCCCGCGGGGAGCCGAGCAGAGCCCGCGGGGAGCCGCGCAGGGCCCGCGGGGGCCGCGGCAGAGGCGCAGCGGCCCCGCCGCCTGCAGCAGCAGCCCCAGCGCCGCCATCTTGGGCCGTCCTGGAGCCGCGGGCAGCGCTGGGGCCGCGAGCGGCGGCGCCCCCTGGCGGGCGGGAGGACCCGGAGAGGCGGGACCGGGATCCCGCCGGGAACGGAGCGGGAAACGGAGAGGGGAGAGGGGAAAGAGAGGGGAAAGTGGGAAAAGGAGGGGAAAAGGAGGGGAAAGGAGAGGGGAAAGGAGAGGGGAAAGTGGGAAAAGGAGAGCAAAGGAGAAGGGAAAGGAGAGGGGAAAGAAGAGGGGAAAGTGGGAAAAGGAGGGGAAAGGAGAGGGGAAAGAGAGGGGAAAGTGGGAAAAGGAGAGCAAAGGAGAAGGGAAAGGAGAGGGGAAAGGAGAGGGGAAAGTGGGAAAAGGAGGGAAAAGGAGAGGGGAAAGGAGAGGGGAAAGGAGAGGGGAAAGTGGGAAAAGGAGGGAAAAGGAGAAGGGAAAGGAGAGGGGAAAGTGGGAAAAGGAGAGGGGAAAGTGGGAAAAGGAGAGGGGAAAGTGGGAAAAGGAGAGGGGAAAGTGGGAAAAGGAGAGCAAAGGAGAAGGGAAAGGAGAGGGGAAAGGAAAGGGGAAAGGAGAGGGAAAAGGAGAGCAAAGGAGAGGGGAAAGGAGAGGGAAAAGTGGGAAAAGGAGGGGAAAGGAGAGGGGAAAGGAGAGCAAAGGAGAGGGGAAAAGGTGACGGGAAAGGGAGGACATGGAGAGGGAGAAGGAGCTGCCGTCCTGGCCGTGGCCGCAGCATTCCCGAGGCCCCGGGGCCGTGGCGCAGCGGGAATGCCGGCCGAGGAATAGTGGGAATTCCAGCCCAGGAATAGTGGGAATGCCGGCCCGGGAACAGCGGGAATTCCAGCCCGGGAATAGCGGGAATTTCAACCGGGAACAGCAGGAATTCCAGCCGGGAATAGCGGGAATTTCAGCTGGGAAACATTGAGAATTTCAACCGGGAACAGCGGGAATTCCAGCGGGGAATAGTGGGAATTCCAGCGGGAATTCCAGCCGGGAAACATTGGGAATTCCAGCCGGGAATAGCGGGAATTCCAACACACGGAGCCACCATCCCACTCCCACGGTCAGGTCCATATTCCTAAAAGCCAACTCCTCCTGCAGCCCGTTATTTCCTAATATTTGAGATACAAAAAAACCCTTAAAATCTTTCTAAGCTTTAAAATAAGTATTTTAAAGATTTTTAAAATCTTAACTCTTTATCAAATCTTAAATCTATCAAATCTAAAATTAAAATATTTGATAAAGATCTTAAAATCATCATAAAACAACTCAGCTCTTCCCAACTTCTCTCAGCTCCGAGTCCTCCTGTCAGTTTTACCTCAATTATTTCATATCCAGGTTTTAGAGCTGGTGGAAATTCTGACTCTGCAGGATTATTTATTTGTTTATTTAAATCTGATTTTTTTTTTTTTTAAAGCAATTAATCTGTTATTAGCCCTGGCTGTACTGGGACTATCGTTAAATTTTGTATTTCTTTAAAGCAGTGTCTCATTTTTATGTCATTTTTGTGTGTAATAAAGTGAAAATTAAGAAAATTAACATGAATGGCTGGTTAAGCATCATGGTGCAAAAGGAGTTTTTAAAAGCTTTTAAGTGGGTTTTGTTTAAATCAGAAAGAGAAATCTTCAATAAGATAAAAAATATTGACTGATACAATGGCACAGTTGAGTTTTACAAAGCCTGGGCTCCATGAGAAGAGGTTCAAGAAGAATAAAGTTATCAAATAAAACCCTTTAGGAAAAAAAATATAAAAGAGAAAAATAAAAACACCACAAAACCACCAACTCTGGAAGAGTTGAACATTCAAAAAAAGTCTTATTATACCAAGTTTATAGCTTTTTAGAACCTCTGAATTAGCTGCTGATTTGTCTTTGGAGGTTCTTTTACTTTAAAAAAAAACAAACCAAATGGAAATGGAAACAAACACAAACCCAGATCTTGAATCAGCACCAGATGACAAAAAAAAAATCCACTTTTTTTGGAAAGACATGAAGTTATTCTGACACTTAGATTACAAACTTTAAGTGATTGGCTCACTAAAATGGGAAAAATTAATTATTTTTACTATTTCTTCAGGAATAAACTGAGGTGGTTTGGAAACAAAAGATTCAAGGAGGACTGGAAGGAAAGGGAGGCTGGAAAGAGCAACATCCCCACATCCTGCTGGGAAATCTGAGAAACTGCTCCATGTGATGGAGCCGCTGCTTTTTGGCATTTCCAGATCCAGCACAGGCAAGGAACCATCCAGCAAAAAAGGAAACAAATTCCAAGCACGGCCACGGAGCTGTTCCAAGTCCTGGACATCCAGAATGGAATCCAGGAGGAAACAGGAGCTCAGGGAAATGGGAAACGGGGCTGGAGACCAAGGGGGCAAAGCAGAGCCAGAACAGGAGGGGGAAATCCTTGGAAACACATGGACAGGGGATGGAAAAGCTGGGGAATCCTTGGAAACACATGGACAGGGGCTGGAAAAGCTGGGGAATCCTTGGAAACACAAGGACAGGGGCTGGAAAAGCTGGGACAGCCTTGGAAACACATGGACAGGGGATGGAAAAGCTGGGGAATCCTTGGAAACACAAGGACAGGGGATGGAAAAGCTGGGGAATCCTTGGAAACACATGGACAGGGGATGGAAAAGATGGGACAGCCTTGGAAACACATGGACAGGGGATGGAAAAGATGGGGAATCCTTGGAAACACAAGGACAGGGGCTGGAAAAGCTGGGAGAGCCTTGGAAACACATGGACAGGGGCTGGAAAAGATGGGGGAAGAGGCTAACAGGGAGTCCCAGCGTTCAGGGACAGTCAAGGGTGAGGAGGGCTGGTGGTTTGTCACCAAAAATGATATAAAAATTATCTTGTGGGCACAGAAACAGCAGTGAAGACTCAATTTATTCCAGAATTCCTGAAGTCGCCGATTCCAAGGATCTTTATTTTGCAGAGAGCAGCGTTAACCAGCACAGGCAGGATCTCCAGAGCCATCTCCCAGCTTTGGCAGCTCCTGGGATGAGCTGGGCTGGACCAGCCCCTCCAGCCAAGCCTGTGCAGAGGCAGCAGCTCCTTAACGAGCCAAGGTTCATTAAGGAATTCCTTTATCCCCAGGGCTGGAGCAGCCCGAGTCCCAAACCCAGCCTGGCCATGACAAACCACCAGCCCTCACCAGGAAAGTTCCTCCTCTCCACCCAGACTCCAACCCCACTCTCAGGATTTGATGGAGGAGAGGGGCTTTGTTCCCAGCTAAAGGGACCTCGTACACAATTCCTGCCTTGGACTGGGAAGAAACCCGGGATTTTTCGTTTAAATCCAGCACCCCCAGTGCTGGTAACTCAGAGCAAGGCAGTGACAGCAGTGGTGGGGTCACTACTGGGTTTCCTGAGTGCCAAGGGAAAGGATGGATTCCCTGGGATGGAGGGAAAGGTCTCTCTGCTTCAGCTAGAGCTGGAATATTTTAATCCATTCTATCCACTTTCTCTAAGACCAAGTAACAGAGCTCAGGAAAAGCAGAAAACGGTGACTGGAGGGATTTCTGAGGACAAAATATGATTGAAAGGAAGGTTGGCAAAGCAATGACAGGGAAAAGAGCCACAGTGACAGGTATTAAAGGATCAAATCCCAAGGACAAAGAGCTCATGGAGCTGGTACCGAGGGATACAGGAATATTTAGGAGGACAAAATTAAAAGGGAAAAAGGCTGTAGTTGATGCTAAACAGCAAACAAGTGTCCAGTGTCTCTGGAAAACACTGCAGGGCTCCTCCCCAGCCCAATCCCACTGTTTCCCTGAAATCCTGTCCTGTCCCAGCTTTCCTGCCACATTCCCTCCATGCTGCACCAGCCAGGACACAACTGAGCTCCCTCCTCACACACAGGAACTCCTCAGCCACCTGCTCCAGCTTCAGGAAAACCCCCAGTGGAACTCCAGGCTGTGCCAGCTCTTACCTTTGAGGGAATTCAGCGAGAACATCTCCATCCCAGCGGAAAGGGTGGGTTCCTGGGACAGCAGGAGGGAGCACAAAGAAACTGCAAGTTAGAATTGATATTTCCTTTCAAATGTTTCAGCTGCTTCTGCTTTGTCTCTGTGGTGAAAATGAGGTTTTTTTTTAAAGAAACTTTTTAGGCCAGGATGAAGTGGATTGTTGTCATTATTCCCTTTAAAGGAAAAAAAAAGCCAGGAGAAGAAAGTGAACTGTAGTTTTGCTAACATTCTTTAGTGAGACTGTGTTAAACTTCCTATTTAATTTCTTACTAATATAACTTTCACTCAAATAAGACAAAACCAATTTTGTTTTGGGGTGTTTTATCTGTCATGCCCAGTATTAAATACACTGTAAGGATCCTTAGAAACACGGATTTTCTTGGATCAGATGGGTGAGGATTGAAGGCCATCATTTACACACAAAGTTAGTTTGGAGCTGGACTTCCATCATCCTGGTGGATCCCTTCCAAGTCAGGATATTCTGGGATTCTATGGACATTAACTTTCCCTATCAATGACTTCCTGTGCCTGCAATTATCATTCCAATTAATCACTTGTGCTTTCAATAAGATAAAATTACTTCAGCAGCAGGAAAAAATAAAAAAGGCTTCAAATAAACCCACCCCATGGACACACAGACACCAACCTGCCATGGCTGCCAGGCTACCTGACCTTTGCCAAGGATGAAAATCAATAAAAACAGAGTAAATTCACTTTGCAAAAATTAAACCCCACATGTGCTGTGGTGAATCTCGGAGGGAAATGTCCCTGGTGGGACTAAATCACTGCAAGGAACAAAGTCAGGGAATTCTTTCATGGTCCTTGGAGATTGCCAAGGCTGGAGCGTTTGGCACACAGCAGCCTGTGCCAATTCCACAGGGATCATCCCAGCCTGGGTCAAACTGCCCTAAAGCCAAGGGATTTCTGATGAATTGGGGAGTCCAATATTGCTCTGACAGGAAAGAGTCAATCCTTGAACCCCGGAGAGAGGAAAGCAGGAGTGTGAAACCAGGGAATGCTGCAGGGAATCCAAGCCCAGGGGGATTGGCCACATCCCCCTCCTGAATTCTGAAGTGTGGCCAAAGAGGGGGAGCTGTTTGTGTGCAGGGAGAGCAGGTGTATCCCAGGGAATCCAGGGAATCCTCCCTCAGCCTCCTGGGACAAGGCAGATAAACTGCAACATTCCCTAGGGGGAATTCAGGAACAAGGAATGTCTCACCCATGCTGGGACCGGAAAAAGGGCTCATCCAAAAATGGCTTTGAGCTGAAAGAGGGCAAGGATAGGTGGGATATTGGGGAGGAATTCCTGGTTCTGAGGGTGGGGAGGGACTGGGATGGAATTCCCAGAGCAGCTGGGGCTGCCCCTGGATCCCTGGAAGTGCCCAAGGCCAGGCTGGATGGAGCCTGGAGCAGCCTGGGATGGTGGAAGGTGTCCCTGCCATGGCACGGGTGACACTGGACAATCCTTACACTCCCTTCCAACCCAAATCATTCCATGATTCAATGGATAAATGCAATATAAAGTTGATGGAAACGGTCATTTCTGCTCAAGAACAAAAAAAAAAAAAAAAAAAAAAATTTGAAACCCTTCCAGGGATGAGGTTCCAAGATGAACAACTGAGATCCCCTTGGATAAGCAAGATTCCAACCCAGCTGTTTGTATGATCCTGTCTGCAGATCCCAGCTGAGCTGGGACCCTTACTGGGAACCAGTCAGAGTCAGACTGGGTGGGAGAGGGGCAGGACAGGGAGGAGCATAAAGGATCTGTGGAATCTGGACACCAAGATCCAGACCTGGGAATGACTTTTAGCATATCCAGAAGCCTGAGGGAAATCCCAGGGTTTGCTCCTGCAGATCCTGATCCCAAATAAAAAGAAGTGTCCAACCATGGCAGCTGCTCCAGGGAAACACAGGGATGCAGGACCAGCATGGATGGAAAGAACCAGCAAGACTGAAAAAAGACTTTGTCTGGTGACAGGAGAGTTGTGGGAGCTCCGAGGATGCTGGATTTGGGAAGAAATGGACCATGATGACACAGGACAGGCACAGCTGGAATGGGAATCCATGGTGGAGCCTCACACCCAGCAAACTCCAGAGTCCCAGGTGGGAAGAGAGACACCAAAAGTTAGGAACAGACTCAATGCTCCTGCTGCAAAGGCAAAGAGTGAAACCAGGCAACGCAGCACAAAAACTTGGTAGATAAAATCCCAAAGGATGGGAAGGAATCGGGCCTTTGTTGGGGTTCCTTGATCCACTGGAAAACAACTACAGGAGGGAAAGCCACATCCCCGAGAGAAACGCAGGAAAAATCACAGCAATTCTGATTATCGGCTGCTGGGATATTCCAGCAGTGTTGGAAGGGGCAGAGCCCCGAATGCTTTGTGAAGAGAACAAAGGAGAAATCCTGCTGTCTCCCACATCCAGCCCCAAGGATTCCCTGCCCCGGGCTCCGGGCAGAGCCAACAGCCCGCTTGCAGTAGCGATTATTTTTATTATCTGTGGTGATTTGGGCTGAAGGAGCGGCGGATCCGTGCAGGAAGGCGCTCCCTCCGGAGACAGCGGGATCCTGGCCGCTGTGAGGGGGGACAATGAAGGGCTGCAGGTGGGAACCGGAGCCCGGCTGCTCCCGGCCAGCCCCGAGCACCGCGGCCCAAAGGGGGAACCGGAGCGACAATTCCCGCGGCCACCGGGAAAACGGGGCCGGCCGTGACAGCGGGGAGAGCCCCGGGAGGGACGGAGAGGCAGGAGTGGGAAAAGGCAGCGGGAGAGCGGCTCTGTGAGGGAGCGGAGCCTGCCCAGGGCAAGGATGGGAACTCCAGGGAGAGCCGCGCTCCCGGGGCCGCTTCCCGGGGCTCTCCCCGGCGGCCTCTCGTCCAGAGCCCGCGGGGAGCGGTGCCCCGGAGCCTCCCCGAGCATCCTCGGGGCCACCCGAGCATCCCCGGCCCCGCCGGTCCCGCTGAGCATCCCCGGTGCTGCCGAGCATCCCCGCCCGCGCCGCCCCGCCCGCACAGGCCGCGGCCCCGCACGGCCCTCCCCGCCTCACCCCGCTCTGCTCGGCGCCATCCCCCGCTCCTCCCCCTCCTCCCGCCGCCGTCCCGCCCCCGCGGCCCCCCCGGTTCTCCCCAGGGGTCGCGGCCCGACCCTCGCCCGCCCCGCACCGACCTCCGCACCGCGACTGCCGCCGCCGGGCCGCCCCTCGGGACTACAGCTCCCGGCAGCCCCCGCGCGCGCTTCCGGCGCGGCGCGCGCTTCACTTCCGGCCCTGCCCCGGAAGTGCGACGGCCCGCGCGTTCCCTCCGGCCAGCGGCGCCACAGCGCGAAGCCGCGCGTGGGCGGGGGGCGGGGTCTGTCCCCATGGCAACAGGTGAGCCAATGGGAGACCATGGCTGTCTCCATGGCAACGGCAGAGCCAATGGGCGGCGCGGTCTGTGGGGGCGCTCTAAGCCTCGGCCCTGCCGTGGGACCCGCTCGGGCCCCGGTCCCGATCCCGGTTCTGGTCCCGGTCCCGGGGTACGACCCGGCCAGGCCCGAGGAGCTGCCCCTGGATCCCTGGTGGATCCCTGGCAGTGCCCAAGGCCAGGCTGGACACTGGGGCTGAGAGCAGCTGGGACAGCGGAAGGTGTCCCTGCCATGGCTGGGGTGGCACCGGGTGAGATTTTAAGGCCCTTCCAACCCAAACCCTTCTGGAGTTCTTGACTCTTCTCACTTTGCTGCCTTTTCACAACGGCAGTTCTGAAATTCTCAAGTTCACATTTCTGGATGCTTGGTGGGTTTATTATTCCATTTATCTCCAGAGGTTTCCTTCCCTGCAGGTGTTTATTTCTGCTTTGGAATGTTCAGGGATGAGGGAGTATTTACAAACCACAGTAATGCAAGGGACGGTTTTATTTTGAGGATTGTGATTTTAATGGAGGACTCTTTGACACTCTATTTCATAATGTTTGAACTAAAATATGCTGTATTTTTTAATTATATACATATTTTTGCCTTTTTTAATTTCTCTCTTTTGTTCGATTCACAAATAAAGCATGAATAGAGACTCGAAATTAAGTGTTTTTTATAAAGGAAATTTGTGGGGAAATTGCTTCATAATGACCATGGGCATAGACGTGGTTATAAAATGTACCCAGCAGTGAAGACTTGGTGCATAATTACCTATCGGTAATTATGTCAGCACCCAATTAACTCCCTAATTGCACCTCAGGGTCTCCACAGCGGCCGGAGCAGCTCGGAGCGCTCCCCGGGCGGTACCGAGGGCACGGCCGGGCCGTTCGGGGTCCGGGCGGTACCGAGGGCCCGTTCGGGGTTCGGGCGGTACCGAGGGCACGGCCGGGCCGTTCGGGGTTCGGGCGGTACCGAGGGCCCGTTCGGGGTCCGGGCGGTACCGAGGGCACGGCCGGGCCGTTCGGGGTCCGGGGTCCCTCAGCGGGAGCGGCTCGGGCGGGGCGGGGCCGGGGGCGGGGCCGGGAGGGGCGGGGCTGCACAGGAGCGGCGCGCGCGTTCCCGTTGGCCCTCCCGGTCCCATCCCCAAGCGCGTTCACGTTCCCGTTCATATTCCCGTTCGTGCTCCCGTTCGCATTCCCGAGCGCGTTCCTGTTCGCGTTCCCGTTCGCATTCCCGAGCGCGTTCCTGTTCGCGTTCCCATTCGCATTCCCGAGCGCGTTCCCGTTCGTGTTCGCGTTCCCGTTCGCATTCCCGTTCGCATTCCCGTTCGCATTCCCGAGCGCGTTCACGTTCCTGTTCGCCTTCCCGTTCGCATTCCCGAGCGCGTTCCCGTTCGTGCTCCTGTTCGCATTCCCGAGCGCGTTCCCGTTCGTGCTCCTGTTCGCATTCCCGAGCGCGTTCCCGTTCGCATTCCCGAGCGCGTTCCTGTTCGCGTTCCCGTTCGCATTCCCGAGCGCGTTCCCGTTCGCATTCCCGAGCGCGTTCCCGTTCGCATTCCCGAGCGCGTTCCCGTTCGCATTCCCGAGCGCGTTCCCGTTCGCATTCCCGAGTGCGTTCCCGTTCGTGTTCCCGTTCGCGTTCCCGTTCGCATTCCCGTTCGCATTCCCGAGCGCGTTCACGTTCCTGTTCGCCTTCCCGTTCGCATTCCCGAGCGCGTTCCCGTTCGTGCTCCTGTTCGCATTCCCGAGCGCGTTCCCGTTCGTGCTCCTGTTCGCGTTCCCGTTCGCATTCCCGAGCGCGTTCACGTTCCTGTTCGCGTTCCCGTTCGCATTCCCGAGCGCGCTCCCGTTCGTGCTCCTGTTCGCGTTCCCGAGCGCGTTCCCGTTCCGGTCCCGTTCGCGTTCCCGTTGCGGTCCCGGGCGCGCTCCCGGGGTGGGCGGGGCGCGTGCCGGGGCGCGGCGCATGCGCGGCGCGGGGCGCGCGGGGACAATGGCGGCGGCGGCGCTGGCGGCGGGCGGAGGCCCCGGGAGCGGCCCCGCGGCGGCCCCGGCGGGCGGGCCCGGCCCCGCGCTGGCCGCGGCGCGCCGCAAGGACGGCGGCCCCGCCGGCAAGTTCTGGGAGAGCCCCGACACCGTGTCCCAGCTCGACTCGGTCCGCGTGTGGCTGGGGAAGCACTACAAGAAGGTGCGGCCCGGCGGGGGCGGCGGGCACCGGGCGGGCGGGCGGGGGATGGCCGGGGGTGGGACGGGGGGGCCCGAGGTCTCGGCCGCTCTTTGTGAGGCGCGGGGTCGGGTCGCGGGCAGTCCCGGGGCCATTTCCGCTCCCTCAGAGCCGGCCGGTGCCCGGGGCCGCGTTCGGGGCCGGTGCCCGGGGCCGCGTTCGGGGCCGGTGCCCGGGGCCGCGTTCGGGGCCGGTGCCCGGGGCCGCGTTCGGGGCCGGTGCCCGCCCGCCCCAGGCAGCGACTTTCCTGTGCGGGCAGGTCCCGGCCCGGCTGGGTTTCGCTTCAGCCGCGCCCCGGCGGTGTCGGGAGCGCTGGGAAAAGAAGGAAAATCCAGCAGAATGTCTTGGGAGCTGTTGGGAGCCCCGCGTGTCGCTCCGGGTTCACTCGGTCCGCTGCCCTTGGGCTCCTCTTCCTCCCCGCACGCTTCGCTCGGCTCGGCTGCTCCGCTTGCTCCAAGTGGTTTTTTCCCCCTTGTGCTGATTTTATAACTCGGTTTCGATGCCCGAGCCGTGGAAAGGCGGCCGGTGGAACTTTGCAGCGTGTCCCCACCGCGCTGTGGCGATGCTGGAAGGGATTTAGTTGGATCGGAGCGATGCCCGGGGGATGCTGAGCAGCCCCAGGGTGCCTTCATCTCCGGATTTTCCCAATTTTGGGGCCGTCCCGCCGCTCCTTGGCGTCCATCAGCCGTGGATGAGCACAAGCTGTTGGTTGGGTTCTTTGTGTGGCGGAGAATCTGAGAACGGGAATCTGAGCTGGATCGGTGTGGTGTGAAACCAGCTCGGGCTCGGCTGTGTTTTTCCAGTCCTTCCAGCCGGGCTCGGGGTGTGGGGTGCGATTTGAAGCAGCAGCTCGAGCTCTTTGTGTCGACAGGGAAATGTAACAGAATCTTTCTGCACTTTGGTTCACTCCGGCTGGGGTTCTGTGCTTTTCCCTTTCCCTCTCCTCGTCCCAGCAAATCCCTGGAAGGGTCCAGGTGCTCTGTTGAGCACAGAAATGTGTTTGCTGTCACTCTAAACCCCCCAGGCTGGGCAGGTTGTCTGTGGTGCAGGAATGGGAGCCAAGGGAAAACCCCTCCCTTCAAATTGGTTATAAAAATCAGATATTTATTTCTCATGGCTCTGGAAGGTAATTAGAGTTGGCCTAAGGAGACTTTACGGGGCGAGTGAGTTTTGGAATGTTGCTGTGAAAATAGTTTTAAAAAAATGAAAAATAATTTTGATTTGGGGAAAACAAGAAAGCTGCTACCAGTGCTTAAAGATAGAGCCTTAACTCTCCAGAGGGAAGGGCTGATTCCCTTTTGGATGTGCTGTAAATGGACTCTGGTTCATCTTGTGCCTGTTCTCATCCTGCTGTAGGTGCGTGGCTCCTTCCAGAGAGCCACGGTGGTGTTTTTAACTGGCTTTTGTCCAGTTCTACTCTTAAAAATAGATGTTTGTACATCCCAGTGGAGCTGTCAGCAGCAGTCGGTGTGTCCAGCTCCAGGAGCTCCAGGGACACTGGGGACCAGCTGGAGAGGATCCAAGAGCAGCACCAAGCTTGGTCAAGGATCCGGAGGGGCAGGGAGAGCTGCAGAACTGCATTTACAGAGCTGCTCATTTTGTCTCTAGATTAGACAGGACTTTAATGTTGAAGGGTTTTCTGTGTCTCCAGAGTACAACAGCTGTTGGGGAGCTCTCTGTGTCTCTAGAAAATAACAGCTGTTAGGGAGTTCTCTGTGTCTCCAGAGGACAATTAAGAATGAAAGAGGTTTCAGTAGCAGTGTGGAAGACTCACACTGGATCTTGAAAAACTCATTGACAGGCACCAAACATAATGACAGAAAAGGAAATTATTAATGTTATACTGAAATGATTTATTCCAGGCTCCCTCCCGCTCCCTGTTTGTGTGTTGGATGTCAGTTTGTGTTGTTTCTGTGTGTCAGGAGATGCAGGAGGTGCCCAGCTCCTTCCCAGGCAGTGTGGATGCAGTGGGGATGTTGGAGTCTTGATTCCCTGGGAGCTGGGAATGGGTTCATGCCGTGGGTTTGGAGTCCTGGAGCATCTGACAGACCTTAATAGAATAGATGGGTCCTTAAAACCCATCCCATTCCACCCCTGCCATGGCAGGGACACCTCCCACCATCCCAGACTGCTCCAAACCCTGTCCAGCCCGGCCTTGGGCACTGCCAGGGATCCAGGGGCAGCCACAGCTGCTCTGGGCACTTGTGCCAGGGTCTCCCTCCTGGGGAACAACTCCTGCCCAACATCCCATCCATCCCTGCCCTCTTCCTCAGGGAAGATATTCCCTGTGTCCTTTCCCTCCATCCCTTGTTCAAAGCAATTTGGGTAGGCTGTAATGGACCACTTGATGTCATGTAGTCACTTAAAAATTCACAGTTCAGAAGTAAACCAGGAAATTCTCTTTTTATTATATTAATGCTCATTTATCTCTAGCACTGTTCATTGCTTAGGGAGCTCCTTTCTCAGTAAGCCACATCCCTCATATTAAAATGGGGTGTCCCAAAGCAGTTATTTTTTGTGTATAAAACCTCTTTCTGAGGTAGTTTGGGGTTAGCTGCCTGATGAAGGATGCAGCCCCTGACCTTGGCCTTACAGCTGTGTTCCCAAGGACCCATCCCAGTGTGTGCTTCATATCCAGGGCAATAAATTGACCCATGAGAGCTCTGGTGGCTCTGCCAGCTCTGAGATAGAAGCTGATTTTTGGGAGGCAGGGAGGAGAGTGGTGGGGTTTTTGAGGAGCAGGTGGGATGTTGGCTTAGAGGGGATCGGGGCAGGGCAGCAGCTGGGACCCCCTTACCCCATGGAGAGGGGTCTGTCCACACCCCTGGGGCTGGGGCTGCTCCCAGGCCTGGAGTGATGCCCAGGGAGTGTCTGGAGGGTGAGAGCTGCAGGCAGAGCAGGGATCCCGTGCTCCCTGCCATGAATATCCTGGAGCAGGGACACTTCTGGCAGCTGTTCCCTCAGGCGTGTCTGGCTGGGAGCACCTGCTGTCCCTGCAGCCAGCGCTGCCCTTGGGCCCCTGGGACGGGCTGGGTTCCAGACAGGGAGGGTG
The DNA here is from genome assembly GCF_030490865.1 of Poecile atricapillus. Taxonomy (NCBI): domain Eukaryota; kingdom Metazoa; phylum Chordata; class Aves; order Passeriformes; family Paridae; genus Poecile; species Poecile atricapillus. Next base: position 928,714 of record NC_081250.1, on the reverse strand, counting down.
GGAGCCCCCCAGGACGGGCTGGATCCATCCAGAGAAGTGAGAGCCCCCCAGGACGGGCTGGATCCATCCAGGGAGGTGAGAGCCCCCCAGGACGGGCTGGATCCATCCAGGGAGGTGAGAACCCCCCAAGAAGGGCTGGGTTCCAGACAGGGAGGGTGGGAGCCCCCCAGGATGGGCTGGGTTCCAGACAGGGAGGGTGGGAGCCCCACAGGATGGGCTGGATCCATCCAGGGAGATGAGAGCCCCCCCAGGATGAGCTGGGTTCCATCCAGGGAGGGTAAGAGTCCCCCAGGATGGGCTGGGTTCCATCCAGGGAGGTGAGAGAACCCTGGGATGGGCTGGATTCCATCCAGGGAGGGTGGGAGCCCCCCAGGATGGGCTGGATCCATCCAGGGAGGTGAGAACCCCCCAAGATGGGCTGGATCCATCCAGGGAGGTGAGAACCCCCCAAGATGGGCTGGATCCATCCAGGGAGGGTGGGAGCCCCCCAGGATGGGCTGGGTTCCATCCAGGGAGGGTGGGAGCCCCCCAGGATGGGCTGGATCCATCCAGGGAGGTTTCTCTCTGCCGCTCTTCTGTGTTCTCACCTTGGAACAAGACCAAGGGCTGTAACCCAAATGAAAGCCTTTTAGTGTGGGCTTTCCCTTGGCTCTGATGGGGTGAAGGGAGCTGAAGTGGCCTTTGCTTTGGGGAGGGTGTGTGCAGCAGGGACAGCAGAGCTGCTCTGGCTGTTTGAGGTCAGTGCCCACATCAGAGCTGGCCGTGGATCTGTCCCCCTCGGTGACAAAGAATTCAGGGCAGCTGCAGTGCAGCTCTGGCTGCAGAGTGATTCCCTCTGCTGCTGCTCACACTCTGCTTTCTGACCACACGTGCTTAAAGATGCAGAGCTGGTTTTACCTTTCTAATTATTGTGGAAATGTTGGAAAACTCTGCTGTGCCAGTGGAGCTTTGGCATTTCAGCACAAGACAAAATCCTCTTATGGAACAGGGCATCGTTCTGTCCTCTGGAATTCACTGCTTAAAAACCTTTATTTGCTGCAGGATTATTTTGTGGACATGAGGGGAAAACCTGGAGGTCTGTTGGACTTGATGGCTCTGTGGTCCATCAAACCCACTGTGAATTGATTGGGAAATTGCTGTGTTTTGCTGCTTAAAGATCCATTTGTGCTGCTCGTTAGGGTGCAGAAATGATGGAGGGGAGTCTTGGGCTTCTCTTTGAAGGGTTTTTCCCCTTATTGTTGAGGGAACCTCAGGCAAGGTAATGGGCTTCTCATTAGAAGGATCTGCAGGATAGTGGCAGTGCAAAGCAGGATGAGAAGGTGTTGTCTTCCTTTATAGCTTCCAGCTGTCAGTGCCTCCTGCAAGAGGTAAAAAATGGGAGCTGCAGGAAAAGGAATGATTGCCTGAAAAAGTTCACATGGCTAAGAATAGGCTTTGCAAGGTGTATTCTCATGTAATTTTCCTTTTTCTCTGAAAGAAAATATCTGAAAAAAAAAGTAGAGTAAGTCAGTGCAAGGATGCCACCTCTTCTGGATTTGTTTTTTCTTAAGGAGGTTCGTAAAATCCCAGACTGGTTTGGGTTGGAGGGACCTCAAGGACCATCCAGCCCCACCCCTGCCATGGCAGGGACACCTCCCACCATCCCAGGCTGCTCCAAACCCCATCCAGCCTGGCCTTGGGCACTGCCAGGGATCCAGGGGCAGCCACAGCTGCTCTGGGAATTCCATCCCAGCCAGGAATTCCTTCCCAATATCCCATCCATCCCTGCCCTCTGGCACTGGGAATCTGTTCCCCTTTGTCCAGTCACTCCAGCCCTTTGTCCAAAGTCCTGTGCAGAGCCAGGAGTTGGACTCAGTGATCTTTATGGATCTCTTCCAACTCAGGATATTCTGTGATTTTGCTATAATTAAAACATTAATTCCTGGGGGAGGGAAGAGGGCTGATTGAAATGCAGCTTTGAAATTTTAGCCTTCAGTTCTTTCCAGGCTCGTGTTTCTAGTTCAGGATTTATACACAGGACAGGACACCCAGGAGCCTCGTGGGAATTTGTGTCCTTTGAGTTGGGAAGATATAATTTCTCAGATATGTGTCTGCTCCTGAGGAACTCACATCTTGGGGTGGTCACACTCTGAAATGATAATTGTTTCCTTTCACTCAATGTCTTTGTGGTGGCTTTGGCTTTGGAGCTGATGCTTTGCAAAACTCAGGTTTGACTGGTATTTGGCACCACACCTTTAAAACTTTGAGGGTTTTGGGTCTCAAAATTTGGTTTTTTAAGAATCTGATTTGAGGGAAGAGCAAAGGCTGAGAGTTACTCAGGTGAGAGACTGGAGTAGCTCAAATTGCTCCATGCTCTACCTGGAAAAGTGATGTTTGTTCTCCTCTTGGAAGCCGTCTGGCACGGCAAGGAGGTGACACCCAGTGAGTGAACACTGAATAGTAGAGGTGAAAAAACCCAGCACAGTGGGAGGGGTTTAATATTCCATGCTGTGATTTTACATTCACAATGTAAATGTCATTTTATTGCAAGCAGAACTTTGGGAGCTGCTCAGATTGTCCCTTTGTGTGGCTCAGCTTTTCCCTCTGTGCAGGACATCCTATTTATACCAGAGGGGTGCTTTGAGGATTAATTAGGAGTTGATTACGGCAGGAGGCTGTGAAGTTACTGCTCTGTGTGTGTGGGCAGCATGGGCCTGTTCCTTTATTAGGAACTGAGATCAGCTTGAGTGGTTAATCCGTGTCTGTAACCCTGAGGAGCTGAGCATGAGCCACAGGTGAGTGCTGGATTTTTAGCCTAAAGCTTGGGAAATATTTGTGTTCTTTGCAAACCCCTTTCCACCCCTTCCCAGCCATGCAGAGGTCCCAAAATCCTAAAACTCAGCTCTCCAAGTTCAGGAGGGAGCTGGGGTGTGACCAATCACCCTCTCCTCAATAAACATCTGCTTTTTGTCTTGCAGTACGTTCAAGCAGATGCTCCTACCAATAAAACATTGGCTGGGCTGGTGGTGCAGCTGCTGCAATTCCAGGAAGATGCCTTTGGAAAACACGTCACCAATCCTGCCTTCACAAAGCTTCCTGTGAGTATTGGGGTTCTCACTCTGCTGCTGGAAGGTGTCCAGGGCATTGGGACATCCCTGCTCCAGCCCAGGCTCTTCCTGATGCACCCTCTGCAAGAGCTGGAATAGCACACGTCTCCTTAGTGCAGATTTTCAGTGTAATACTTATTGGCTGTATATTTGAAATGATTTCTGGAATGCTGTGGGAAGATTTGAATTTCTACTGAAGCTCAGTGTAATTCATCAGTTTTTAGTCAAATCTGGACCGATGCATCCTAAACTGAGTGAATAAAATGCACTTTCTGAGGGAAACAATCTCCCATTAGGTGCTTTGGTTGATTAAACTCCACAAATTAGTGAAGTTGCCCAGGCTGAGAAATGACTTTGCCACGTTCAGCAGCAGCATGTGGTTACCTGCTTGCCCTGGGACAGCTCTCCAGTCCCTTGGCATGCAGGTAACCAGAAACAATGTCAGCATTGTGAGGGCTGCTGCTGACAAATGCCTGGAAGCCTCCCAGCACCCAAAGGATCTTGTCCCAGGGAATGTGAGGTGCAGAGAGCTGGGGGAGGGCAGGGGATGCAGCACAGGGAAGGACAGAGGGGTCTGGGAGGAGGGCAGGGATGCCAGCCTGATGCCAAGGCCCAGCTGGGTGATTTAGGGGAGGTCTGTGGACCAGGACAATTGTCCTAAACCTGGAATTGTGGCATCAGCAGGGGGGTGTGAGCTCATCTTGGCCACAGGATGTGTGCTGGCACTGGGGGCCGTGCCTCTGGGGTTCACACACAAAGCTGCAATCATTTACAGCCAATTAAGATGTTGGAGCCAATTGAACCTGAAGTTGGCCTGAAAACTGGACAGAACTGCTGTGGCTGTGGGTCCATGTGACAGGACAATGCCTTTTTTTGTTCTCTGCTGGTTTCCCCCAGGTGTTTTGCCCCTGTAACCTCTCCATGAGGGTGGGATGTGCACACTTCTTCACTGGAAGGTTTCTCAGACTCATGGGGTGAATCTCAGAGCAATTCCCAGATGAATTTTAGAAGGAATCTTTCCCTGTGAGAGTGGGCAGGCCCTGGCACAGGTGCCCAGAGCAGCTGGGGCTGCCCCTGGATCCCTGGCAGTGCCCAAGACCAGGCTGGACAGGGTTTGGAGCAGCCTGGGACAGTGGAAGGTGGCTCTGGATGATCCTCAAAGTGCCTCCAAGCCAAACCATTCTGGGATTCTGTGAATTTCCTGGTGCTTTGGAGTGCACCCAGGAGCACCCCAAGGTGCCATTAAGATCTCACCACCTCTCCTGATCCCTCAGTGATAAAGGGAAGCTTTAGGGACAGAGAGAACTTGGCAGAGCTTTATTTGGATGTGGCAGCACAAACCATAAACCTGCCCACACTCCACAAGTGCAGAAACCATTGGAGCGCTCCTGAGCCTTAAATCAACTTGTCTTATCTTAAAAATGGGCAATAAACATTGCAGTGGCATCATAAAGATGATGTTCCTGTGCTTGTTCTCGCTGCTTCAAAGGTCTAATCTGGTCAGGTTTGCTCAGATTAATTTACAGCACTTGGATCTCAGTTACTTCCAGCAGGAGTCAGCTCCTCAGTGCATCTTCAGGAATGCAGCTGTTTGTGGAGGGTCTCTCTGGTGGTAACCAGAGCTCCCCAAATTCTCCAAACAAACTCACCAAATTCTGCTTTCTGCCATGTACAAGTTTTTTATATTTTTTTTAATATTTACTGAGAAACACAAAATAATCCTGGCATTGCCTCTCCCTGTCCTCATGTGCCTGTCTCCATTTCCAGGATGGATCTGACAGCAGCTGGCTTTTCCCAAGCACAGCCATCCTGAGCAGAGAGATCAGGAAAGATGCAAATGCAATCCCAGACTAAAATGTATCAGAAAAATTGAGCTTTTTGTGCAGAAAACAGGGTGTTTTTTTTCAATAACCTTTCAATAACCTTTTTTTCAATAACCTTTTGTCAATAACTCCTGAAGCTTTCAGCCTCCTCGTGCTCCTTGTTTGAGTGTTGTGGAATTCCTGCTTTGGGAATGGGTGACCCTGGTAAAACTGAGAGGGAAGAAATGAGCTGGGGTTGGTGTTTCAGGTGTTTCAGGGCAGTTCTGCTGTGCAGCTCTGCCTGGGGAGGGATGTGAGTGTGGAATATCTGAGTTCAGGTGCTCATTTCTGATGATCTGGTGTGATGTTCTCATACAGATGAAGAGCTGCTTCCCTGACAGCTATGATTTGAGGTTTAATTTACTATGAAATGGGTGTTCAAAGAGTACTTTGGATTTTTACAGCTCTACAAGGAAGGACTTGGGGCTTTCAGATACATCAATTTCTTGCAAACACAAAGAATTCTGCTTAATCCAAATGCATTTAATCTTCAGGGAACATTCTGGAAGGAGAATCTCAAACTCCAAAAGTGTTTAATCTGAAAATTAACATTTCATTTGCTATGTTCTATGTCTAAAACTTTGCTAACCAATATGTATATGTTTTAAATAATTGCATAAAAGTCAATGTCACTGTTTCTCCTTGTTTTTTGGGTGCAGGCAAAGTGCTTCATGGATTTCAAAGCTGGAGGTACATTATGTCACATTCTTGGTGCTGCTTACAAATATAAGAATGAACAGGGCTGGTAAGTTTTTATTTGTGGTTTATACACCTTTTGCATGAAACCGAGCACACAAATTGCTTATGCAAACTACCTGAAGTTTAATCCTTCCTGGAGAATCAGGCAGGCAAGGCAGTGGAGAAGGGAAGAGGGAGTTTTTTTCCTGTTTGGCTGATGGTAGCTTTTTTAAGACACGCCCCCACACTTCTAAATTTAAAGATAAGTTGGCCAAGTTTAAGGTTTTGGGCCTGTAGTTGGAGTTAAATACAAGTTTGAGGCTCTTTTTTTATTTCCTTGCTGTCTGACTGAGAAAATGAACCATAATTGGAGTCTCACATCTGTGAGACCTAAATCTTTGTTGCTGTATTGATTATTTTACTGAGTTGTAATTGGGAAAGCATGAAGCACTGCAGATCCTAATAATTCCCAGATTTCCATTGCTCCAAAAATGGGGAGTGTAAGCACTTAGAAACTCTGCTTCTGGAGCTGTTGATACTGGGATGAAAAATATCCCTGAGACATCCCAGCAGTGGTTTAAAGCTGGGTGTTTTTAAGTTGTAATCCTCTTCCCAAGGGAACAGCAGCATAGGATCATAAAATCCTGGAATGGTTTGGGCTGGAAGGGCCCCTAAAGCCCATCCAGAGCCACCCCTGCCATGGCAGGGACACCTCCCAATGTCCCAGGCTGCTCCAGCCCTGGCCTTGAAATTACTATTTTTGAGAACATTGGGCAAAAAAAATGAGGATGAAAAGTCAATTAATGTAAGCAATCAATGAAATTAAGCAGAGATTGCTCCCATCCACAAATTTAAATACTTTGGTTGTGATGTTTCTAATCTGTAACAGCATTCCTGGAATTGAGTGAGTTGTTTTTACACACAAGAGCCATTTAAAAGGCAAAACAAAGTTGTTTGAGAATGGTTGGTTGTTTTTTAGGATTTATATTCATATCTGCTCTGTCTGAGGTGGATATATCAGGAATAAACCACTCTCAGGGGTTTTCCTATTCCAATCTTGCCAACACCTGGGACAGGCACCTCTTTGCAGTGTGGTTTATCAGGACTGTCTTGCTACCTCTTTGCAGGAATTAAATGGTTCCAGCTTCAGGAAGATTGGAATATTTCAATTTTTTTACCTAGAAAATGTGGTTTGCAGTCAGCTGTCCAGCCCAGCTGAGCTCTGGAGCTGCCTCCTCCCCTGTCCCTCCCTTGCTGCTGCCTCAGGATTAGCGTGGGTAGTGCCTGGTGTCTGTGCATGTGGGCTGTAGCGGGCAGTAATCCTGCAACTTAACTCCAAGGATCAGCCCTAGAGCCTGGAATGTGTCCCCCACTGACTCTACCAAATAATCCGTGCTGTTTGCCTGCCCTGTGATTGATTTGATTTTTACATGGTCTGCATTGTCGCTCCTGCTTAACCTGTTTGTGACTGATCTGTCTTATAGGAGAAGTCCCTTTCCTCGCCTCAATAGGTATGTCTGAGAGCTGGACATAGCTGTCCCAGCCTGGCACAGGGAGCCTCTTAAGCTGAGGACAGGAGGAATTAGTGCCATTTTATCCAAATGGGCAGCTAAAACAGTGCTGTTATTAATGTCTCCGTGTCCTTCTCCGGGTTTCTGAAGCAGGCAGGGAGCTGGGGGCACGCAGAACTCCATGGATGTGCAGTGCAGGGTTTGAGCAAAAAATGTCAACATTCTGGTCATGCCCTGAGTGTCTTTGTCTCACAGGTACCAAGAGGTCTGTAGGTGTTTATTTACAGAGCCATTCTGGGTGTTTTGGATACAAACCATGGCTGAATACTGGAGAAGGGGCTCGATCTTGACCCAAAAATCCTCTATTATTATAGGTGTAAAATATAATATCACTTATTAACAGTGACCTGACAGCCTCCATGTGTGGCCCTGCTTCTGCAAATCAGGGTGAACTTTCCAAAGCACACAACAAGGTCATAAATTCCTCTTTAAAAGGCTGATTCCAATAAATGTGTCAGGATGTTTGATTTGTTTGCCGTGTCCCCAGTGTGAAGGGCAGTCCTAATGTACTTGAGGATAGAAACCATCCCCATGACAGAGGATGTTGGTACCTCAGAGTGTTCCCACAGAACCTCCTGCCTGGCCACCTTCTCCCTGGAAATCCCAGGAAGGAGAGGAACGTGGTGCTCCCAGCTGGGGTGTCACGTTTGATTCAGTGGGGTCCCCTCCTGGTGTGGTCACAGGGCTTGGAGCTAAAAGTCTTGGGGCTAAGCTTTGCTTTCCTTCACCTTCTCTGGACATTTATGGACTGGGAAAAGGGATGTGTTGCTGGAAACAGGGATGTGTTTATAGGAAGCTGTCCCTGGCTGTGGAGTGACTGGTTGGAGCTGGGTGGTGGCTGCAGCCCTCAGGCTCACGGGGAGGGTGTGCAGGGTGTTGGATTCGCACCTTCCAGCGCCTCCCAGCCCAGGCAGCGGCGTGTTCCCAGTCCTGGAGGGACAGGCACTGCCCCTGAGAGGCACAGCTGAGCCTTCAGCACCTCCTGCTGCTTTGGGGCAGGATCCTGAGGGCTCAGCCCCACCCAGAGCAGTCCCTGCTGCTGCTGGGCCCTCCTCAGCCTCTGGGGTCACCATCAAATCCCTCTTTGGGCTGGCCCAGCTGTGGTTCCAGATGTGTTCAGGGCTCAGCACAGGGAATCTGGGGGCTCTCATGCTGCTTCCCAGGAGGATTTCTCAGGTTTTGTGTCCTCCCCCGTGTCTGATGGACAGTTCTCCATCGGCATTGCAATAATTGTCATGATTTGTCCGCGAAATAACAGAATTAAAACACTAGTAAAGGCAGGGATAAAATGCTGCCATGGATTATCAGCTGCCTGTGTTCCCAGGGTTGGTTTGATCTCACATCAGGCAGAGGAATTGCTGGTTCTCTGCGTTCCCAGGGCTGCTGGATGGGTACAGCAAGAAGTAAGAGAGCCGTGAGAGCTCCTCCATGAATTTTCTCATCTGACTGTTGGAATCCATGCTGGTTGTGTGTTTAATTACCCCCTGTGACTGTGGTGGAATGCACGACCCTGCTGCAGGGTTTGGTGGGGATTGTCAACCTTCCTTTTTCTCCCTAAACATCTGACAAATCAGCTGCATTTGTTGAGTTGGTTCATTGTGGTTTTCTTGCTCGTGAGAGGGTGCCAAGTGCAGCAGAAATAGTTGTGACTGTTCTGGAAGTGTCCTGCCACCACTGCCATGATCCTGTGTTTGTGTGGAGCGGGGAAGGTTCTGGACTGCTGGCAGGGGGGGATGCTGGAGTTAATATTTCTGAATCCTTTCCCCCAACAGGAGGAGGTTTGACCTGCAGAATCCCTCCCGCATGGATCGCAACGTGGAGATGTTCATGAACATTGAGAAAACACTGGTGCAGGCAAGGACAAACAGCCCTGCCCAGGGCAGCGGCTCCCCCTTCATCCTGGCCTTCTGCAGGAGTGTGGGACCCTCCCCTCCCTCTCCCTCCCAGCTCAGCCACAATTTTCACTTGAAAAAAGCAGAATATTTCCATTGACCCTCTGTGGATATGCAGAGGATGAGGAAAAGCTGTTGTAAGGAAAGAGAAAACATCCCAAATGTCCCCATGTCCCTGGAAGGGGCACCTTTGGGACTGAGTAACTGGTCCTGTACACACGCACTCCAGGGCTGACTTTGATCTAAACTGGCCTTTTCCAGGTTAGGATACATTTTATCAAACAAGTTATCATCTGTACCCATTAAACACCTCTGCTGAGTCTAATTTGAGGTTTAATTTTTGTAACTGCTGCATGGGAATAATGTATGATTCTTTTCAAACTGTGGAGCCAAGTTCAGTCTATAATGGAGTATAAACACGACTTTCAGGTGTCTGTTAGGAGTGGAAATGGGAAGAGGAGCAAAAAGCAGCCATAATCTTATTGCAAAAAAGCCTTGCCCATGTACAGTGGTTTCATAAATAAAATAAATAATAAATTTATTTTATAAATAATGAAAACCTGGGCAGGGCTTTGCTGGGGGGGTGTGTGGAGGGAATGTCCCTGTCCCAGGGCTCTTGGAGCTGGGATCACTGACCTGTGTCACACCCTGCTCTGGGTTCCATTGCAGCACTGGGGATTTTAATAGGAATATTCTGATTTTTGCCACAGATCACCTCCTAATTCCTTGTTCAACTTGCTGTTCTCTCACAGAACAACTGTCTGAGCAGACCAACCATCTACCTCATTCCTGACATGGAGCTGAAGCTGGCCAACAAGCTGAAGGACATTGTCAAGCGTCACCAGGTGAGTGTCACGCAGCACAGTTGTACCCAGGGCTGGTCAGCTCTGGGGGAGACCCCTGGCCTAGCCCTGGGGTGTCTGAGGATGCCTCTGGAATTGTTTTTATCCTCCCATGGGGGCTGAATCCTGGCTGTGCTCTCAAAGCAAACCTGGACCTGCTGCCAGAGGGCTCAGTGTGAGCTGGGGGCAGGCCCAGCTGATTTATTGCTTGGTACAGGTTTGTCCAAACCTGAGACTGAAGCAAAGAGTGAGGCAGCTGTTCCAGATGTGTGGGACAGCAGAAGGAAGCCTGACTCTTGAAATGGTCGCTGGATTTTTGCTTTATTTCACACTTTGATTGCTGGTGCTGAGCAGAGCCCAGGCAGCCTCAGAGATCCAGCACCTTCCTCTCGTAATTCCAGGTGCTAAAGGATGGCTGGAGCAGCATGATGGCTTCATCTCTTAGAAACATAAACAGTCTTCTCACTTGTCTGGAGAGAAATAGCCTGGAATGTGACCTCTGGATGGTCTGATGGCTTTTGTGTCAGGACAATTTACAGGCTGTAGCCAAATAGTTTCTTTTCCAGATTTAATGTATTTCCTGTGTTGTGATTATGAACCATTGTCTCAGCCTCAGTTGGGCAGATTTTCACAAGTTGCTCTTAATTATTTGGCTGACTCAGGATGGGTGTTATTGCTTAAATTACAGTGAATGAGTCAATTTTCTTTTCATAAAGGAAGTCTGTAGTGAGATCCACGCTGTATCCATGAGTGATTTAAGGGATTTTTAAAGCAGTTTTGTCTCTACGGGGATGTGAAGAGATGAAAACAGAAATTGTCCCTAATTCTTCTTTTGGGCTTTCCTTTGCTCTGCCACTGAATTCTCATCATGTCACTAACTTTGCTTCCTCACTGTCTTGGTTATTCTCATTTTTTAACCCCTTGCTGTCAGCTTGCCACTGCCCCAGCCCCGTGCCTGTGGCTCCCTGGTATCCCAAGTCCTTTTTGCTCCAATTTCTGTTATTTTCCAGCTCCCTCCTTTGCTGTTGCTCAGAGTTGCCCCTACCTCTTTTCTGAGCTGTGGGAGCTCCTGGAGTGGGAATTCTTGCCCTTCAGCCCCTGCTCCCAGAGTATTTCCACATCCCAGTCCCACTGTGCCATTCTAATTCCTCCTGCTGCTGCTGCCAGCCAAGGATGGGGTTCGCAGCTTGTTGTGCTGTTCAGTCTCTTACGCTTATGGGATGTAAGTTTTGAACACCAGCTGAGTTTTGGGGTGATGTGTTGAGGGTTTCTCATGAGTTTCTCCTCTTCTTCCATGTTTCCCACAGGGAACAGTCACTGAAGAGAAATCCAAGGCCACCCACCATGTGTATCCAAGTCCTACCTCAATGGATGATGGTAATGTTCTGGGACAGTTCTGAAGTGGGAATAGTCTTGTAATTAATGCCATGAGGAGTTATGGAAGTGTTCACCAGAGCTGTTCCCAGCCTGCTCCTGAGGAGCCCTGCTGCATTATGGATAATGTGCATGGGGAGGTTTAGGATTTGGGAAAATTCCTCCTGCCCAGGGTGGAGTCCCAATCCCTGGAGGGATTTCAGAGCTGTGTGGATGTGGCTCTTGGGGACATGGGCCAGTGCTGGGGAGTGGCTGCACTCTGTGATCTGGGAAGATTTTCCATCCTCAGCGATTCCCTGATTCTGAGTGGCTGGCTGTGCAGGAATTCTGGAGGGAATGCTGGTACAGTCCTTGTGTGTGGGTGCCAAGGAGAGCTCCTCCATGAGGCTTGGCTGTGTTAAAGTTTACTCTGCCTGCATGAAGTGCAAGGGCCAACAAAAGCAATTTCACAGCTGCCTCTTTCAGCAACTAGAAAAAATATTTCTTGTTTTTTTCATCTTAAATGCATTTAATTACCTGGTGGGTCACTGTCCTCAAGGCCAAGTTGCACAGGCATAAATAAATTCCCTTTCCCACATTCCCTGGCCTGTGCTGGCCACTAGATGGAAGTGGTCCCTGCAGTTTGCAGGGATCAGGAATGGTTTGTGCTCAGTCCCTCTGGCAGCACCGTGCCCAGGCTCAGCCCTGTGTCTGTCTCAGGCTCTCAGCAGGGTGGGACAGAGCTCTGAGCCCTGGGTTACACTCTGGGGAACAGCCCAAAATTCCAGCAGGGATTACAGCTACGTGTTCACATCCTCAGGATTTCTCCTGCAATGCTTCTCTGGGCTCTGTTCTCAGGATTTGGTTTGCAGGGCTCGGTACTTGAGAGCTGCAGGGATGGGTGGGATTTTGGGCAGGAATTCCTGGCTGGGAGGGTTGGGCAGGCCCTGGCACAGGTGTCCAGAGCAGGATGGAATTCCCAGAGCAGCTGGGGCTGCCCCTGGATCCCTGGCAGTGCCCAGGGCCAGGCTGGATGGGGTTTGGAGCAGCCTGGGACAGAGGGAGGTGTCCCTGCCATGGCAGGGGTGGGATTGGAATGAACTTTAAGGTCCCTTCCCAGCTCAGGCCCTTTAGCAGAGGGGTTTGCAATAACTTCCCTCTGACTCACTGTGGAAAAGTGAATTATTGTGCTTTTCCCTCCACATCTGACCTGGATCTCGTTCCCTTTGCAGATGAGTGGTTGAGACCTGTGATGAAAAAGGACAAGCAGGTGCTGGTACATTGGGGCTTTTTTCCAGACAGGTAAAGAAAGCTGGGGGAAAAAACAAACCCCAAGTTTTAACTATTGTTGATGGAAAGGTCTTGATCCCAATGTGCCAAGCTTGAAAAGAATTAACCATTGATTTAAAGCTTGAAAAGAATTAACTATTGATTTAAAACTGCAATATCCACATCCAGTTGTGGCACTGGCACGTGGGTGAGGCTGGAAAATGAATTCTGCAGAGCCACAAGGAACTGGTTGGAGATTGAATCAGATTTTAAAGCTGGAATGAGCCTTTCCTTAAACTTTAAAGGGAGAACTTCCAGTCTCTGGCTGAACTTTGACAAAAAGGTTTCACTCCAAGGGTTGTCTACAGTCAGGTGCCAGTGACTGTTGAAGCATCCCTTTGAGAACCCCACCCTGTGCTGTTGGAACATGTTAAAATTCAGTGTATGTGCTGTTAGGAACTTCAGTGTATTTGCAGTAACTGGTTTCTGAGCCCAGCCTATGGAAGATCAATCAAAACATTGATAACCCAGTATTGACTTCTGTTTAATTAACTTTTTCAGGCCACTAAAATCCGTTCACACCCCAAATTCCTAGGAACTCTATCTCATCTGGGGCTTTCAGTGGAGGAGAGCAAACAGTAATCACACTGTTTTATTCCTACAGATGAAAAGCCTTTAAATATTTTCATATTTCTATCAGTAGTCAAGTTTGTATTGGAGTTTTTAAACCAGGTACACATAAAACCAGGAATGCTGTGTGCACATCTTTCCTTGCCCCTGGCTTCTCCCTGTTCCTCAGCACCTGGTGTTGGATACAGAGTACTTTGGCTTTTGCTGTTGCTCAGTGCAGTTTGTTAACAAATAGAATTTTGGGAATCACGTGGAAGAGTGAATATAAATAATGAACTGTTTCTAGGACAGGGTGCAGCTTCCTCCCTTCCAGGAACCCAGTAACTCTTGCTTTGAAGTCAGAGAACAGAAAGAAGTGAATTAAGTTAATGGCAGGGCTTGGTTGGGTGACTCAGAGCTGCCTTTACCCCCTGAATCTCTCCAGATTTGCACTTGAGGCTGGAGCTGGTTCAGCGGGAGGGTTTTTAAATTCTAACGTGCATTTGACACCCCGGGGCCCTCCCGTTGCCGAGGCACAGCAGGATTATTCCCCCTGGGAAGGAAGCCCTGCAGTCCCAGCAGTGGGATCTGCTGGGAATCCATTGCTGGTGGCTGAGCTGCTGTCTGCTGACCCCTCTCTAGCTACGACACCTGGGTCCACGCCAACGAGCTCGACGCGGAAATCGAGGATCCCCCGATTCCCGAGAAGCCCTGGAAGGTAAGGCTGGCTCTGTCCTGCAGCTCCTGTGCTGGGACAGCAGCTGGGTGTTGGCACTGCTTTGGTTGTTCCTGCACTGTCTGTCACCCCTGGCTGTGCTCTGTGTGTGCTGCTGGGCTCCAGAGTCACGGCAGCCCAGGCTGAACGGACCTTGGAGTCTGTTCAAGCACCTGGAACCACTGGAAAACAGGATTTTGGAGTATAAACCTTACTAGGAATAGTCAGAATCGTATGAAGTATTAATAATAAATCAGTAATAAATTGTATAAATGGCTCTAAAGCACCAGGAGTTTTTTCAGCTGTGTAAACCAAACCAAGGTGGATGTTATAATCCTGGCAGTCTCTCCAGGGAACGGCCAACTCTTCCTCATTTTTTGGTGTTTGTGGCACATCTGCCAAGGGGATCTGTATATTTAGGGGGTTTTGATGGTAATTTTCAGCATCCAAAGAACACAGGTAACCCAGAGCTGCTGTCCCAGCTCTCAGAACTGACCTCACATTTCAGGAGGCCTGAAAATGCTTCAAGAGCAGAGGTTGAATTCTGCCAACTGAGCCCTGCTCATCCTTTGTGGTCTTGCCTCGTGACACTGCCAGGAGTGTGTGTGAAACCAGTGGCAGAGATTGGGGCATTCAGACCTGAAAAAGCTCTGGGAATGTCCGTAATCCTGGGAGGTCTCTCATGGAGTCATTTCTTCCCAAAGCATCAGGCTCTCAATGTCTCCTGTTCTGCAGGTTCACGCCAAGTGGATTTTGGACACTGATGTGTTCAATGAGTGGATGAATGAGGAGGATTATGAGGTGGATGAGAACAGGAAATCCGTGAGTTTTCGCCAGAGGATCTCCATGAAGAATGAAGAGGTGAGTGGTTCTCTGCTGAGGGACAGCAATGTCCTTTGTCTCTGGAATAGGGAGGGATCCAGGGACACCTCAGAGCCCCTCAGGGGCTCCAGGAGAGCTGGAGAGGGACTGGGGACAAGGGATGGAGGGACAGGACACAGGGAATGGCTCCCACTGCTTGGATGGGATATTGGGAAGGAATTCCTGGCTGGGAGGGTGGGGAGGAGCTGGCACAGGGTGCCCAGAGAAGCTGTGGCATCCTGTTTTGGGGTGGCTTAAGGAGATGCAGCCTCCAGCTCTGCAGCCAGAGAATTTGGGAATAACTCAAAGCTCTGCTCCCTCCCAGCCCGTGCGGAGCCCTGAGAGGAGGGACAGGAAAGCAGCAGCCAGTACAAGGAAAAGGAAACATTCCCCTTCTCCACCCCCCACTCCTGTGGAGTCCAGGAAAAAGACAGGGAAGAAAGGGTGAGTGTCTGGAAGTTTCCAGAGGCCTGGAATTTGAGGTGAAAAAAAATGAGGAAAAGAAGAAGTTCAAGAAGTGTTTATGGGAAAACTCTGTGACCTGGGGTTCCATAATTATTTCTGGATAGGCTTGAGGGATTATTCCTGAGCAGTTGTGCAATTCCTTACTCTACCAGTATTTTACCCAAATAAAAACTTTAGTTATGGGGTATTATGTGTGGGTATGGAGGGGAGCACTTAAGAGTTAAATTCAGGTTAAAATTAATTTAATTTAAAAATAAATTAAATTAGGTTTATGGACCTGTTGGGCTCTAAGGAGACCAAACTGGAAACTTTATCAAGAATGAGTTGATAATGTGAATTCCTCCTTGCAAGTAAAGCCTGAGCTGGGGTCTGTGAGGGGGCATGGGGCTGGTTCTCTGTTCCCAGGGTGGTCTCAGGAAGGTTTGACCCTCCTGTCCTGGCAGCTGAGCAATGTTCAGAGAGCATCTCTGTCTGCTCTGTTCCAGCCAAGCATCTCTCTATGGGAAGAGGAGGGGGCAGAAGGAAGAGGATGAGCAGGAGGATCTCACCAAGGACATGGAGGACCCCACCCCAGTGCCCAACATAGAAGAAGTGGTACTTCCCAAAAATGGTAAAATACCGGAACAGTTTGGGCTCTTTGAATGTGAAAAATTGAACTGCATTAAAATTGTGTAAATATTCTGTCAAATCTTTGAAATCATGGTCATCTCTGCCCATAAATTTATCTAGTCAGGGGATGTAACAGCTGAAAAGGGCAGCAGAGTCACCTCCTTCTGGCCTTTTAAAATACAAAACTACATTTATAAAAGACACTTTTAAAAATAGATTTGCAACGATCTACTTGAATGTTTTATTTCACCTGTTCACGTTGGGGTGAATGGAGTTCTCTGGAGCAAAATATTTCCCTGCCAAGTCTCCAAAAGAAGGATGTTAAATGAGTGGAAAATGTGCTACATGCTTTTAGTCCTTTTCAGGGAGGTGGGCAACAATAATTCTGGGAAAAAGAATTCCTTCTGCATCCTTGAGAGCAGATTATTGTGGGAATCTCTGCACTGGGGTGTTGGGTTTGCACTGAAGCCTCGTTGTGTACTGGGCAGGTTGGGAGGTGCAGATCCTGCTCCGTGTGGAGCTGGGAATGCTGCAGGGAGATGGGATAAAGCTGTGCTCCTGTGTGAGAGCACAGGCTGGAGGATTCCCTGTGTGCTGCTGTCTCATCACTGGCTGTTGTTGCAGTGAACCCAAAGAAGGACAGTGAGAACACGCCCGTGAAAGGAGGAACCGTGGCAGACCTGGGTAAAGCCCCTGCACCCCTGCCCCAAGCCTCGCCCTCCAGTCCTGCCTGCAGTCAATATTCTAAAATATATTTTAAATATTTCTCAATCTCTCCATTTGAAAAGCAGTCTCTAGTTCTGCTAGTCTGTTGAATTGATTCGTGTTTCAGACCTATTCAAGTTCCAATGTACCAACTTTTCTCTTCCCTCATAGGCTGTTGGTATTTTTATTTTTTTAACACAGCATACAAGCTCTTTTCTAGGAGATTTTTGTTTTTCCCTGGAAATCAGGGTAAATCACAGGTTCCCTGAGCTTTGCTGAGCCTTGACATGAGATACAAACTCATATCCCATATCCTATTATACAAGAGTCACCTAGGACACTGGGAAAGGAAGTAATTAATTATGAATTCTGAAGTGTTGAGAAATTCTAATTCTCCTTCCTCTGTGTTCTCACCTGTTCCCTGGTCTGGGATAGGTAAAGGTGTAATTGCTTTAGTGATGTGGGATCCACTTTGTTTCCCTCCTCCCTTCCTTTACAAAAGAAATTAAACATTCTTTCCAGTGAAACAGTTGTGTTGCTGGAAGGCTTGTGAGCGTTTAAATGAGTTTTTTGGTGTAATTCTCAGTGGTTTTACCTTGCAGATGAGCAGGATGAGGACACAGTGGCGACTGGAGGGAAGGTAACAGCACCTGCTTCTTCCTAAATTTGGTAACAAGGGGGATTGTGGAATCCCAGGTGGTTTGGGCTGGAAGGGACCTTGGGGGCCACCCAGTGCCAGCCCTGCCTTGGGGACACCTCCCACTGTCCCAGGTGCTCCAGCCCCATCCAGCCCAGCCTTGGGCACTGCCAGGGATCTGCTCTGGGAATTCCATCCCAGCCCCTCACCAGAATTCCTCCCCAGCATCCCATCCAACCCTGCCCTCTTTCTCTTCAAAGTGTGTTTCCTGTGTCCTGTCAGGATCTTAATCTCACCTTCAGTAGCTTCACCTGTACTCATTTTTAAGTGATCTATAAGATTAAATCAGTTACTGACAGGTTTGAGGGCTTGTTACTAGAAAACTCTCCAGATTCTGTGGGATTATTTGATATTTTTAAATCTAGTGTATTAAAAAGGAGAATGAGGAGATAGATGCCAAGTACTTTCCAAGAAGCATTTTTCAGATGAGAGGCTTTGCCCTTTTTTTTAGCTTTTAGGACTAAATCTAAACCCTGCTTTGATTTCCTGATCATTTCAACAGAGCTGCAGGGATAGTTTCTGTATTGAATTGCATTTGTGGCATGCCAGGCACTATTTTTATCAGTTGTCAGATGACTGAAGGTGTTCAGAGTGATACCTTGTTGTCTTTGGGGGAGCTCAGTCCCAGATAAAGCTCCATTATTGATACCAGGGACTCCTTAGGGTCTGGCTGTGGCACTTGGCTATTTTTAACGTGGCTCAAACAATGCCTGAGTTGTTTTGTGCAGTTCTTGTCACGTCCTGACCCTGTTTTGCTGCCTCCTCATGAGTATTTGGGGTCAGGAGTTGACATTTGCTGGGACTTGAGTTGCAGGACGAGTTCCTCACAGGAGGCTTCTGTGAGCAGCAGAGAGGGACCAAAGCTGTCACAGAATCTGGGTGGGCTGGGGGAGCTCCTGTCCTGGCCTCTGTGTGCTGTGTGTCCCCTCTGTGTGTGCTGTGTGTCCCCTCTGTGTGCTGTGTGTCCCCTCTGTGTGTGCTGTGTCCCCTCTCTCTCTGTGCCGTGTCCCCTCTCTCTCTGTGCCGTGTCCCCTCTCTCTGTGCCGTGTCCCCTCTCTCTGTGCCGTGTCCCCTCTCTCTGTGCCGTGTCCCCTCTCTCTCTGTGCCGTGTCCCCTCTCTCTGTGCCGTGTCCCCTCTCTCTGTGCCGTGTCCCCTCTCTCTGTGCCGTGTCCCCTCTCTCTGTGCCGTGTCCCCTCTCTCTGTGCCGTGTCCCCTCTCTCTCTCTGTGCCGTGTCCCCTCTCTCTCTGTGCCGTGTCCCCTCTCTCTCTGTGCCGTGTCCCCTCTCTCTGTGCCATGTCCCCTCTCTCTCTGTGCCGTGTCCCCCCTCTCTCTCTGTGCCGTGTCCCCTCTCTCTCTGTGCCGTGTCCCCTCTCTCTGTGCCGTGTCCCCTCTCTCTGTGCCGTGTCCCCTCTCTCTGTGCCGTGTCCCCTCTCTCTGTGCCGTGTCCCCTCTCTCTGTGCCGTGTCCCCTCTCTCTCTCTCTGTGCCGTGTCCCCTCTCTCTGTGCCGTGTCCCCTCTCTCTGTGCCGTGTCCCCTCTCTCTCTCTCTGTGCCGTGTCCCCTCTCTCTGTGCCGTGTCCCCTCTCTCTGTGCCGTGTCCCCTCTGTCTTTGCCGTGTCCCCTCTCTCTCTCTGTGCCATGTCCTCTCTCTCTGTGCCGTGTCCCCTCTCTCTGTGCTGTGTCCCCTCTCTCTGTGCCGTGTCCCCTCTCTCTGTGCTGTGTCCCCTCTCTCTGTGCCGTGTCCCCTCTCTCTGTGCCGTGTCCCCTCTCTCTCTGCCATGTCCCCTCACTCTTTGCTGTGTCCCCTCACTGTGCCATGTCCCCTCTGTCCCCCAGGAGGACGAGGACCCCAACAAGGGTGACCAGAGCCGCTCCATTGACCCTGGGGAGGACAATGTCACCGAGCAGACCAACCACATCATCATCCCCAGCTACGCCTCCTGGTTCGACTACAACTGGTGAGGGGCTCTGGGGGAGCCTCCCCCCTTCTGTTTCCTCAGCTGCTGAAGGAGCTCACTCCTCTGGAGGTCTGGTTCCTGTGCTTTGTGCTGAGATCTTCCTGGCTGTTCTCAGGGATTGGGAATGAGGAAGAGAATTTCAAACAGCAGAGGTCTTTGCTCTGCCTCCTCAGCAGTTTCTGCTTGCATCGATTTCCCTCTGATTCCCACCTTAGTTCCTTTACTTCTCTAGTCGTTGTGTGACCATTCTGTGTTTATCTCTACTGCTGAAACCCTTTTTATTTTGCTTCAGAACTTGACTTGTAGGAGAAGTCACTGATTCTAGAGGGAGGATATTTGTTGTATAAATAATCCATGGAATCGGGGCTGTTCCAGGGTCTGACACCTGAACTGGTTTTGTTGCAGCATCCACGTGATCGAGCGTCGCGCGCTTCCGGAATTCTTCAATGGGAAAAACAAGTCCAAGACTCCAGAAATGTGAGTAAAACCTGGGAATGTGGGCAGTGGCAGTGTGGCAGGATAAAGGAGCTTCCCATTCCATGAATCCTGTGGGCACAGCTGGGTGTGTGTGAGGCTGATACTTCCTGTAGAGAGGGACAGAGCCCCTGACAATGTTTGAACATTGTTGTGGTAGAGATTAAAGTTTAAACATCAAAGTGGTATTTACCAGTGGTTATCTGAGCTCTCCCTGGAGCCTTCTCCTCTCCAGGTAACCATTCCCATCTCTGCCAGCCTGGAGAGGAGAATTCCTCCAGAGATTGTCCTCGTGCTGGAATCTCCCACCTCAGGGGTGGCTGTTGGGCTGTGATGCTTCAGGTTTGATAAACAAACAGAAATTATTGAAGTTCTTTTTCCAGGGGCCTGGTGGTGTTTGTCCCCTGCCCCAGGAGGCCCCTGGGGCTGAGTCTGGGACAGGGCAGGAACAGGTCAGGCTGAAACAGCAGCTTCTGGCTCGAGAAAAGGGGAGTTTGGAACTCTGAAGATGAGGCATTGGGATGGGGCCTTGGGAAATTGGGATTGCTCCTCCTTGGAGTCTTTCAGGCCTTCCTGGACAAAGCCCTAAGAAACCTGGTGAAACATGATGGCTTGAGCAGGAGCTTGGCTCAGACACCCCTGAGACCCCCAAGGATTTCCAGCCTGTGCTCTGTCCTCACAGCTTGTGTGCACTCTGTGTGAGTGCAGAGTGACCACAGCTGGATCCCAGAGCCCAGCATGGCTTGGGCAAGGCTCTGCAGACATCCCCTTGTTCCTCCCCCTGCCATTCCCCAGTGCCTTTGTTCCAAATCCACCCAACACTGGCTGTTCCAGCACTTCAGCTGCCCAGGAAGGTTGGGGGTTTCTCAGAGCGAGAGGCAGCAGACAGCTGGAGTGTGGAAGGAGTGTTTCTGTCCTGGATGTCAGCCTGTGATTGTCACTGCAGGCCCAGGCACCCTTCTCCAGCCTGGCATCACAGCATCAGCTCCTGCTGCTCCTCCCTGGGCTGCCACCGGCTGTTGCTGCCAGAGGAGCAGCCTGGGGACTCCTCCCATGCCTCATGGCATCCTGGAGATCTGCTTCTGGTGCCATTTGGGGATTGCAGGAGCAGCACGTGGTCCTGGCGTTGTGTTTTGTTGTGAAATAAAAGAGGAGCATCCCTCTGAATGGAGATGAGGCGCCTCCAGCTGAATGTTGAGGCCAAAACACCGTGCTTGGGGAGCTCACACAGGTTCATCCTTGTGACAGCAGAGCCTGGGGGTGGGCCCTGGCTGGAAAGGGATTGAGCTAAATCCTGCTTGACTTCTCTTCTCACTGCTGACAGGGTTTAGCTGATGGGTCCTGTCATGGCTCACAACAATCTCCCTTCAGAATAAACCAGGGGATGTTTCTGTCTTGGGCTTCTCTCTCCACCTCATGATGTGACCTTTGCTAATAAATGCTAATTTCTGCAGCCAAGACCTGTTCCTGATCAGGTTCTTCCCCTCCTCCCCTGCAGCATTCAGAAATGTTCCTCAGTATTCCTCTGTGGAAGAAACTCCTTTTTGTTTCTTGTCTCCCAAACATCCCACATGGAGCCAAACACCTACTCCAGCAATTTTCTTCCAGCCAGTTGCACATATGATTTGGTCAGGAGGAGGATGTGGGATTTTGGCAGGGACACGTGCTTGCAGCATCTGCCTGCTCAGACCTTGCCTGGATGATTTATATTTTTGGTTCCCAGCTGCTTCATGCACTGCATGTGAAACATTCCCCCCTGGAATTTTCCAAAGGCAGAAATCTGCTTTAAAAACCACTGTTTTACACACAGCTTTGCATTGGATACTCACTGGATTGAATCCTGGAATAGTTTGGGTACAAAAGGACCTTAAAGCCCTTCTCATTCACCCACCTGCCATGGGCAGGGACACCTTCCATAGTCCAGGGTCTCCAAGCCCCATTCAGCCTGGATGATGCCAGGCTTTGGTAGGGCTATCAATAATCTTATGGCAGGTTATTTTCTTTGGGATAATTTGTATCAGGAAGCATCAGCACATTCCAGAAACTTACTGAAACGGGGCAATCTCTCAGGGATTGTTTCTGCTCCAGCTGTTCCCAGCTGTGCTGGCTCTGGGCTCTTATCCTCTGCTTTTCAAAGATCTTTTCCTCTCCATGTTGCTGTTCTGCCTCATCCCTTCATCCATTAAAAACTCCACATGCAGCCACAGCAGTGTTCCATCCACTTCTGCTCTTCTGTGCAGCTTTTTTCCTTCATGCAGGGATGCACAAGGATTATTTATCCTGTTCCCATGTGGAGACCAGACCCCGTTATTTTCATCCTGCAGCTTCTGTTCTATTGTGGGAATATGTGGTCAGCGACCAAGTTCCAGCAGTTAATTGTGTGATTTACAATTTAAACACGTTTCCATGTGCTGCTGATCCAAACACAGGGGGAAATTCAGAGTGAAGCAGTCTGCAGGAGAGGGAATTCCACTTTGCCTGTGGGTTTTGGTGGCGGTTCTGAGATTTGACCAGTGCAGTGTTGGTGTTTCCCCGTCGGTGCAGGGTGTTTGGGGGTGGATGTTGAGGTGCTGAGCTGGCTGGGAGGGCAGGGGGTGACGTGGTTGGGGCTGTGTTGCAGATACCTGGCCTACAGGAACTTCATGATCGACACGTACCGCCTGAACCCGCAGGAGTACCTGACCAGCACTGCCTGCAGGAGGAACCTCACCGGTGACGTCTGCGCCGTCATGAGGTGACAGCTGCCTCTGGGCTGGGCTTCTGCAAGTTCCCAGGCATCAACAATGTCATGGAATAACTGAGGGTGGAAAAGCTCTGCAAAGAGTCCAGGCTGTGCCCCATCCCCACCAGAGCACTGAGTGCCACATCCAGGCCTTCCTTGGACAGCTCTAGGTCACCTCCCTGGGCAGCCCCTGCCAAGGCCTGACCACCTTTTCCATGGGGAAATTCCTCTTGGTGTCCACCCTGAGCCTGCCTGGCCCAGCCTGAGGCCGTTCCCTCTCCTCCTGTCCCTGTTCCCTGGCAGCAGAGCTCGACCCCCCTGGCTGTCCCCTCCTGTCAGGGACTTGTGCAGAGCCAGAAATTCCCCCTGAGCCTCCTTTGCTCCAGGCTGAGCCCCTTCCCCAGCTCCCTCAGGAATTCTCCATCCCATTCCCAGCTCCCTCAGGAATTCTCCAGCCCATTCCCAGCTCCCTCAGGAATTCTCCAGCCCATTCCCAGCTCCATTCCCTGGACACTCTCCAGCCCCTCAGGGTCTCTCTTTGGGGCCCAGAGCTGGACACAGCTTTGGTTTATACAGCACACTGCAGTGTCCTCAGGTGTGCACAGAGCTCCTGCTCTGGGATTTGTTTTGCTCTTTGGGATTAATGAAGGACTAGAGGAGCTCCTGGGTGTGGATTTGATCCTGAAACATCAGCTTTGTTCCTCGTCACCTCCCACACGAAGCGCGAGCGAAGCTGCGGTGCCGAAGGTGGGATTTGTCCTGTTTTTCCCAGGGTCCACGCCTTCCTGGAGCAGTGGGGGCTCATCAACTACCAGGTGGATCCCGAGAGCCGCCCCATGGCCATGGGGCCCCCCCCGACCCCCCACTTCAACGTGCTGGCCGACACCCCCTCGGGGCTGATGCCCCTGCACATCCGCACCCCGCAGGTGAGCGGGGCTGCCCTGCCGGGCTCTGCCCACTGGGGAACATCCTCATCCTCAGCAGCTGGCCCACAGCCACCCACACACTGCTCACACACTGCCTCTGATGGCTTGTGTTCAGCTTCTCTGGCCAGTCCCTGTTCTGGTGAGTGTTGGTGTGAAAACCCTGGGTAACTTCCAATTCCTGCTCCTCTCCCCTGTGATGTTTGTTCCCAGGTTCCAGCTGCCCAGCAAATGCTGAGCTTTCCTGAGAAGAACAAGGAGAAGCCAACTGACCTGCAGAACTTTGGCCTTCGCACAGACATCTACTCCAAAAAGACTTTGGCCAAGGCAAGTGTCCTGGGGCTCTGCCTGCAGCTCCCAGCCAGCTTTGTTATTCCTCAGGTGCCCCCAGTTTGTGTCACTGAGGTGACTTGTGTTGCTTCTCCACTCCTGGGTTAGATGTTTCCCATCCCTGTGCAGGACACTAGGGTGGGAGGTTGTGCTGGAATTCTGATTTTCTGGGAATAAAGACATGGACAACTTCCCAGACCAGTCCATGCTGTCAGTCCTCAGATGCCAAACTCGTTGTGTTCCTGCATGTCCTGCTGGAACGGTTCAGCATCAGCAAACCATCCAATGATTTTCCATCCACCAGAGAGCTTCCAGCAGGATCTGTGCCTCTCCTGTTCTCCAGGCTCTGGTGTGGGTGTCCAGGGGAGGTTTGGGCACTGTCACTGCAGAGTGTGACACAGGATAATTCAGCCTGGGAGGCACCATTACAGTGATGTGTTGATTCCACAAGCTCCTGCCTTTCCCTGTGTGTCCCTGGAGGTGCTGAGGGAATGGCACAGTGGCTCAGCACAGCCTCCAGTGGGAATTGGGAATCTCCAGAGCTGGATTGTGCCTCCCGTGGGTGGCATCAGGCTAATTCCATGTCATCAGTTCATTATCCTCAGAGGTCACTGTTTAAACCTAAAAAAGAACTATTTAAACGCTATTTACCACTTGGGAACATCCTTTAGAAACCCCACAAACCCAAACCAGTTCTAGAGTTATTTTTCATAAGCCTGGTTCCAT
The DNA here is from genome assembly GCF_030490865.1 of Poecile atricapillus. Taxonomy (NCBI): domain Eukaryota; kingdom Metazoa; phylum Chordata; class Aves; order Passeriformes; family Paridae; genus Poecile; species Poecile atricapillus. The sequence goes on along the minus strand of NC_081250.1, from coordinate 904,366 downwards.
CTCACATTTCATGGATTGACTTTCTCACTCGTAAGGGGAGGTATAAATATTCTCCAAATTGATAAATCTGTTGCTGGTTCTGGGCTCTGGCTCTGTTTACAGGAGCTGTGAACTGGAGCAGGTTTGTTGGCAGATTTCCCTGTTTGGTTTCTGTCTGCTGGGGGTTTTGGCTATGGAGAGCAGCAGTTGTGTGACTCACATTGATTCATGTTCTCTGTGGGTTAATGAGCTGCTTGAGATGCATCTGGAGAGAACATTTATTATCCTAAACAGCCTCTTCCTTTCAGTCCAGCAGTGGTGCGGGTCCTGAGCTGCTTTTGTGCTGGGTCAGGGTGTCAGCAGGAGGAGTTTCACCCTGCATTTGGAATTTTTATCCAATCTGAGCCTCGAGGTGTAGATTTGGGAGCAGCAATATCCCTTGGAGCAGGTGATAGCTGGAAGTGCAGATGATCCCGCTGGGATTACTCTGCCTTCTCACACAGCTCATCCCCCTGTAAAGAGTTGTTACTCCTCTCCTGAGATAGTGATGAACTTGGAGATAAATTAACTTATTTTGGACCAGCCCATCTGCCTCCAGCACCCAGAGGGGTTTGTTTTTCAGGGAGATCCTCTCTGCTGTGTGTGCAGGCAGAGATCAGAGGGAGAGGAGGATGTCACATCCCTTTGCTCCAGCATGGTGGGAAGCTGGGATGTGTAACCCCAGCTGTGCCTTCACTGAGGGGTGAATCCCACAGACCCCTGCCTGGGGCTCAGCTGGAAGGAGGAGGTTTCAGTGGATCAAATCACAAAAATCTTCCCCTTTCCTCCTCAGGGTTTTATTCTACAAGGTTTTGTGTAAGAAGTCCTGTTTCACCTTTATTTATTTTTCCCTCCTGTCTTTTGTAGAGTAAAGGGGCGAGTGCTGGCAGAGAGTGGACAGAGCAGGAGACACTGCTGCTGTTAGAGGTGAGTTCATGAGGCCAAAGGAAAGGTAGCAAACCAAACCACAAGGGGTGCTTCAGGCTTTAAAAACCCACATGTGCATTTTTTGGGGTTAGATGACAGCTGCCATCATGGCTACAAGAGTGATGCTACCAAAAAGAGATGGCAGGAGCATCTCTGTGAGAGGGCTGCCTGTGTCTAAGGCTTGGTTCTAACTTGGGCCTGCAAGCCAGAAATGAAGCATTTAAGAACTTTGTATAAGTCAGGAGCGGGTTTTGCAGTGCAGAGAAGTGTTTTCATTCAGCTGGACTCACTGACAGCATGAAATAATGTCAGTAATTCACATAGTGGTAAATAATTCTGGTAAATTACTCAGATAAATACACTCAGATAAAAACACTCAGATAAATATCTGGAAATTTTGATTTCCAAGCCATGCCATAGCTCAGGGAAACAGCTCATTTAGGAAGTTGAAGTGGTTGAAAACCAGTTGAGGCCATGGAGAATGGAAGTTCTTTGGTAGCTCCTTCATCCCACATCTCCTCCTTGTTTTCACTTGGGGTGTTCTTGGAGCTTTTTCTGGAAATCTACCAAAAAAACCCCTGAGATGGTTCCATGAGGTTCCTTCCAATGAGCTCCAGGAGCTGCTGCAGGTTGGTGTCCCCAGGTGGCTTCAGGTGAAGCAATTTAAAGTTCTGCCAATTCCTCCAAAGAAAAGATCTTCTCCCCAGCTTTGCTTTCACAGGAACTGATGTAGAGGCTGCATGGCTGATGTTTTCTTTTAAAGTGATTCAGAGTTCTGAGAATTCCAGTTTGGGGCTCTGTTTTTGTTGAGTTTTATTTGCAGAGCTCAGAGCAAACTGCAATTGCCTGGTTGTTTCAGCTTTTTTGTCTTGCCATGTGTCAATAAACCCATTGAAAAGTTAATTTCTTGGGGAAAAGCCTGGAGGATGGACCTGTGTCAGTGCCAAATCAGCAGCTGTGATTTAGTCTTCATACATATGGAGTGTGGTCATCAAACAGCCAAAATCTCCCTTTATTTCCTATTTATTTTAGGTTGATATTCAGTGTTTAGCCAATACTTTTCTATTGGCACATGGGAAAATTTTGTTTATGGGGTGTAAACAGCTGTTTTCCATGGCATTCATGGGAGGAGAAACAAGGCTAATGGCTTGATATACTGACTTCTTTCCTTTTTTATTTATTTAAATGTATTATTTAAATATTTAATATTAATAGTGCTGTTATTTAAAATTCATTGGTTTGTATGTTTTTAGCTCATGATCACACACGAAATAATCCAGTGATATATCCTGTGCTTACAAAAAATAATCCAAAAGCCCCCTAAATCTTGAGATTGCAATTCTATTTAATGAGTTTAAATTAATAATGTTTTTGTTCCTCCTTTTTCACGGACTTGCTCTATGAATAAATCAGTAAAGAGTATATCAGTTCAAGCATAAGTAATTCAGCTGTAACAAGCCAGCTCAGTCCAATTAAATCCTCAGGGTAGCTTTGGGCATATAGATAGGCAGTGAAGTTCCAAATAATAAATCGTATCTGAAATAATTCTTGGCCTTCTGCCTGTTGAGTGAATAATTTGGGGGAGGAAATAGAGTTTTCCTCCTCCCTGCACAGCCCCCTCGGTGTCTCCACGGCTCAGGCAGAGTTAAATGCATTTTCAGCTATTTTTAGGAAGGACATTTATTGCGAGCGAGGGTTTGTCTGGCAGGAAAACAACAGATGGGGAAGGAAAGGAGCAGGAAACAGAAATTTGGGGACTGAGAAGCAGAGCTGGTCTCAAGTGCCAGAGGGGTTAAAAATGGAGACAGGGACTGAGAGCCCAGAGATGAAATTAGGGAAAGGGAAATAAAGGCTGAGCAGAGAATAAAAACCTCCCTTGAGAGTGACCTGCTGGGCTGAGCAGGCTCTGATGCACTTGGAATCCTTGGGAGATCCCAGGGGCTGGGAGAAGGGCTCAGCAGGGTTTGGGAATGTGGATTCCCATGGTGAGGAGCAGGCTGTGGGGTTCAGGGTCATTCCTGATCCCAGGGGCTGGGAGAAGGGCTCAGCAGGGTTTGGGAATGTGGATTCCCATGGTGAGGAGCAGGCTGTGGGGTTCAGGGTCATTCCCCATCCCAGGGGCTGGGAGAAGGGCTCAGCAGGGTTTGGGAATGTGGATTCCCGTGGTGAGGAGCAGGCTGTGGGGTTCAGGGTCATTCCTGATCCCAGGGGCTGGGAGAAGGGCTCAGCAGGGTTTGGGAATGTGGATTCCCGTGGTGAGGAGCAGGCTGTGGGGTTCAGGGTCATTCCTGATCCCAGGGGCTGGGAGAAGGGCTCAGCAGGGTTTGGGAATGTGGATTCCCGTGGTGAGGAGCAGGCTGTGGGGTTCAGGGTCATTCCCAAGCCGAGGGCTCCTCCTGTGGAGCTCTCCCAGCCCTGCCTGGCTGTGCTCCCCAGCCTGCTGCTCCCACTGCTGGGATCCAGCAGGAGCCACCTGCAGAGCCACCAGGGCTGTCCCAGCCCCTGTCCCAGCCCCTGTCCCAGCCCCAGCAGTGACACCTGCCTGGAGAGAGCAGCTCCAGCCAGCTCTGGGCTCAGGAAGGCACTGCCCACTCAGGCAGTTCTTCTCCACTTTGAGCCGTGGTGGATCTCTGATGCTTTTGGGTTGAATTATCTGTCCTTGGGGCCAGTTTGTTTCTGTATCTTTGCAACCAGCAGCATTTTCATGACCTCAGCTGCCCCTCTGCAGCCACAAAGTGCCCGAGGGCCCCGTTCAGGTCAATATTTTGTCCTTGAGGAATTCTCAGAGCTTCTGTTTTAACTGAACAAATACTGAAACACTTTTCCTGCAGAGCTGCTCTGAAGACAGCAGTGTGTTTGGAGGGGACTTTAGAGCTCATCCCACCCCACCCCTGCCGTGGGCAGGGACACTTCCCACTGTCCCAGGCAGCTCCAAGCCCCATCCAGCCTGGTTTTGGTGTTCCATAGAGGCTGTTCCATACTCTGGGCCCTTCCCAGACTCTGAGCACCAGGCTGGTGGCTCAGTCTGGATCTTCCACGTGTCCCTGGGAAGCGTTGTGTCCCTGTGTGCTCTGCTCTCCCACCTTGGGCGTGTTCTCAGGAGCTCAGGCACATCCAGCCCAGCTCCCAGCTCCCCCTCCCTGCTCTCAGAGTTAAGTCAGGCTTTGCAAGGTTGAGATTTCTCAGAGTTCTCAGCCTTGTGGGAGAGACTTACTTGGGAAAACTCATTTTCACACATTGAGCATCTTTTGCCAGAAACTCAAATGTCTTTTTTTGCCTTCTCTGGGTGACTGCACCGTGAATCCTCTCAGAAATGTAAAAGCTAATGGTTCAGGATATGTCAGGATATTTATTTTATCTGTCCAGATACTTCACTAAAACAATTATCAGGGGAAAAAATGGCTTGTTAAGGAGTAATAATTTCTTAGGCTGTGACTTGGAGGGTTTTACAGGATTAATGTGTTGGTTTTTCAGGAGCCAGTGCAGGGCCTTCAGTAGCTCATTGCTGTTAAATTGTTTTAAGACTTTTCTTGAGGAAGTTTAAAAACTTAAAAGTTTAAAAATTCAGAGTTATGTTTTTGATATGATCTGGAAGTTCTCACTTTATCAGGTGCCTTATCTAGCCAGTAACGATTTGTTAGCCCCAGTGTTAAGAGAAGTCACACTGGTGCACAGCTCCTGCAGAACTGGTCTCTCCTGGCTTCAGGATGTGGAATAGATTTCCCTCTTTTCCCCTGGTGGATTGGTTTGATGCTTTTCCACTTCCATAACATCTGTTGAGTCTAAAGACTGGATTTCACATCTCAGCCAGCCCACATCTGAAAAACAGATCCTGTTCCTGCCCCAGCGAGCTTTCTGTGTTCAGGGAGGGAAGGCAGGAGCCCCTGTGGGGGGAGTGGTGGGAATTGAAGAATTGTGAGATTTGGTAGGACAGGCAGATTTAGTTCTCTGTGAGGCAACACCTGCTGTGCAAATAGCAGTAAACCCCAAATCTTCTGGCAATTCTTTCTGATACAGTCACAGCATCCACTCCTGTGACGATCCCTGCGGTTTCAATGTCACTCACACCCCAGGGAAATCCTCATATTTCTTACTATTTCCTCACATAATGTCCCCTGCAGATAATCTTGATAGCAGCACCAACACCTTTAGCAGTTGTCCGACCCCCATTTATTGCTCCATCACCACAGCAAGCAGTACAGAAACCCTTTTTGGCCGTGGATTTCCCCGAGCAGGCCGTGCCCAGCCGCCCCTCTTGCCTTTTGCAGGCTCTGGAGATGTACAAGGACGACTGGAACAAGGTGTCGGAGCACGTGGGCAGCCGCACGCAGGACGAGTGCATCCTGCACTTCCTGCGCCTGCCCATCGAGGATCCGTACCTGGAGAACTCGGACGCCTCGCTGGGACCCCTGGCGTACCAGCCCGTGCCCTTCAGCCAGTCTGGCAACCCCGTCATGAGCACCGTGGCCTTCCTGGCCTCCGTGGTGGATCCTCGTGTGGCCTCGGCTGCAGCCAAGGCTGCCCTCGGTACGGGACAGCCCTGTGTCCCTCCCTGCCCTTGTGTGTCCCTCCCTGCCCCTGTGTGTGTCCCCATCCCTGTGTCCCTCTCCATCCCTGTGTGTGTCCCCATCCCTGCATCCCTCTCCATCCTCGTGTGTGTCCCCATCCCTGCATCCCTCTCCATCTTCGTGTGTGTCCCCATCCCTGCATCCCTCTCCATCCCTGTGTGTGTCCCCATCCCTGCATCCCTCTCCATCCCCGTGTGTGTCCCCATCCCTGCATCCCTCTCCATCCTCGTGTCCCTCCCTGCCCCCATGTGTGTCCCTCTCCATCCCCATGTGTGTCCCTCCCTGCCCTTGTGTCCCTCTCCATCCCCCTGTCCCTCTCCCCTCGTGTCCCTCTCCATCCCCGTGTGTGTCCCTCCCTGCCCCTGTGTGTGTCCCCATCCCTGCATCCCTCTCCATCCCTGTGTGTGTCCCCATCCCTGTGTGTGTCCCCATCCCTGTGTGTGTCCCCATCCCTGCATCCCTCTCCATCCCCGTGTGTGTCCCCATCCCTGCATCCTTCTCCATCCCCATGTGTGTCCCCATCCCTGCATCCCTCTCCATCCTCGTGTCCCTCCCTGCCCTTGTGTCCCTCTCCATCCCCCGTCCCTCTCCATCCCTGTCCCTCTCCCCTCGTGTCTCTCTCCATCCCCATGTCTCTCCATCCCCCGTGTCCCTCTCCCCTCATGTCCCTCACCCTCGTGTCCCTCTCCCCCTCGTGTCCCTCTCCCCCTCATGTTCCTCTCCCCATCATGTCTCTTCCACCCCCCTGTCCCTCTACACCCCCGTGTCCCTCTCCCCCCGTGTCCCTCTCCCCCCATGTCCCCTCCAGCCCCGGGGCTGCAGAGTTCTCAGTGACGGGTGAAACAGGCGAGTTGGGGTCCAGGTTATGTAGGAAAGGCTCTGCTGCTCTTCCCAGTGTTCCACTTCCCTGGAATCCCGTTTGCAGCCAGCTCTGCTGAGGCACAGCTGGAATCTGGTGTCCAGCTCTGGGCTCCTCAGGACCAGGAGCTGCAGGAGAGGCTCCAGCAGAGGCCACAGAGATGTTGAGGGCTCTGGAGCGTCTCTGGTGAGCAGAGACTGCGGGAGCTGGGCCTGGCCAGTCTGGAGAAGGGAAAGGCTCAGAGGGGATCCCATCCATCCACACAAATCTCTCCAGCTGGGCCAGGAGAAGGGGCCACACCCTGCCCAGAGCCAGGAGCCAAGGAGCAGTGGCCACAGAGCAGAAGGCAGCAGCTGCAGCTGAGCAGGAGGAAGAGCCTGGAACAGCTGCCCAGGGGGGCCTGGAGTGTCCCTGTGTGGACACATCCCTGTGTCACCTGCTGCAGCTCACCCTGCCCTGGGGGATCTCCAGAGCCTCCCAGCCCAGGCACTCGGTGTCCAGGTGGCTCCAAAAGGCCACTGAGTGCCCCAGAATGGCTGCTGGTGCCTTCTGCCCTCACTGATGTGTTTGCAGCTGGTGGTTGGTGTTTCTCTGGCCACTGTCACCAGTGCAGCTCTGGGGAAATTCAGTGTGAATCTCGCAGTTTCCTGTTTTACCTGTGTGAAATAAATTGCCAGAGATTCTGGAATTCCCAGGCTGGACTGAGCTGGAAGGGGCCTTAAAGGGACCTCCCGTTCCACCTCCTGCAGTGGGGCAGGGACATCTGGCCCTAGAAGGTTCAAGTCTTGAGTGGACATTTGATGTATCCACTTGATAGAATAGTTCCTCTCAATTTTTTCCTTGTTTTTCCACATAAAACACCATTTTATGTAATTGGGAAGAGACTATTTCCTATCACATCTGAAAGACAAGATCAGCCACCTTGTGTGACAGGAGGGAACTCTCAGATGTTTGAGAATTCCCTTTGTCCCAGGGTTTACCTGCACACCAGTGAGAGAAAATGTGACTTAATCTGCTGCAAAATCCCCAGAATGTCTCATTTTCGTGTCCCACAGAGGAGTTTTCCCGGGTCAGAGAGGAGGTGCCCCTGGAGCTGGTGGAAGCCCACGTGAAGAAGGTGCAGGAGGCAGCTCGAGCCTCGGGGAAGGTGGATCCAACCTACGGCTTGGAGAGCAGCTGCATCGCGGGCACCGGCCCCGACGAGCCCGAGAGGATGGGTGAGTGCTGCATCCCACGGAATGCTGCAGCTGGGGCAACCTGGGGGCATTTTCTCCTGAGTCTGATGAACCCAAAATTCACCTCCAGCAGGAGATGGACCCTGTGGGTAGGGAGAAGGGGGTGGGTCGTTCTGCTCACTGCAGGATTGACTTGGACTCTGAACAAAGGAATTCAGGATATATATTCAGGATATAAAACCCAAATACCTTGGGTTGTAGGAGTTTGTTTTCCTGCTCTCACTATGTGGAAATGCTGTTGCTTGGGATGCACAGAGCGGACTGACTGAAAATAGCAGAGCAGGAATTTCTGTTAGTTGGGGTGTGGGAGGATGCTGCCTTGGTGGTGTTAGAGCAGACTGAGGGGTTTGGGCAGTGTTTTAAGGTGAACCTGGTACTCTGGGTGTGTTGCTCACTGTGGAGGCAGCAGGAGAGGAATTTCTGATGAAGAGCTGGCACATGGTAATGCAGTCCTGCCTCTGCTTGGGCTGGAATTCTGCTGGGCATTACCTGTGTGAGCTAACAAGCTCTGGTTTAATTTCTGTTGTGTTCAGCAAATATTCTGCTATTAAGTCTCTCTTCTCTGAAACCCTGGCTGGTGGAAATTGGTTCCTCCTTGCTCTGGAGTGTCAAAGCAGCTCCCAGGGAAGTGAAGCCCTGAGGTCCCCTCAGTGTTGGCCCCTGGTGGCTCTCCCCAGCAGGAGGAGCAGACACAGTTCACTCCATCCCCACGGCTTTCTCAGGCTTTGCTCTCCTCATTTGGTTACAGGTCTGCTGCCTTGTCACTGTTATTTTCCTCTCAGCCCTGCTGGCTCCTGCTTTGTTCAGCTTATCACAAATGATTTCAGTGAATTTACTGACTGGAGGTGGAAAGGCACGTCTGGCTTTGGGAAAAGCTGGGCAGGATGTGATGGAGCTTGACTGGGAGGCTGGGTTTGGGATGTGCTCCTGCATGGCACAGCTGACCTGCTGTCACCCCATCCAGGGACACCAGCAAGGTGCCAGACTGTGGGGTGGCATCACAAGGGACTGGGCTTGGTGCTCCTCACTTATCAACTGCTACCCATGGAGGGCTGCTGTTTGTAGCACTTCATGTCCACTGCAAAACTACCCAGTACATCAGATTGCAAAATGCCATTTAAATCACCAAGATGGTTTTTAATTCGAAGAGAAGCAAACAAACCCTTCTGTCACATATCTCAGTTGTGCACTCAGTGGGACAGACTTGCCACGAGGCAGCTCACTGCTGTGGGCTGGTGTGCAGTGTGTGCTGGAAAGGGAAGAGAAACATCTGGAATGTCTGCTGCTCCCTGTTCCTCAGAGCTGCCAGCAGGCATTGGAGTTCTGCTGGAAGGACAAGGCTTTGGGGTTTATTTACAAGTCAGCTATAAGCCAAATCTGCATCATTCTGTCTGGGGCTGAGTTTAATTTCATAGTGGTTTTAAAATAAGGTCAGCTTAAGTTAAATTTTTTTTCCAGTCTTTGTTCCCCTTTCCCACATTCTCCCAGTACAGGTGTAAGGACTTCACAGGATCATTTCAGCTGGACTCCCAACCTCCCTGGGCAGCCCCTTCCAGTATTTAATAACCCTTTCCATGAAGGAATTCCTCCTGATGCCCACCCTGAGCCTCCCCTGGAACGTTCTGAGGCCATTTCCTCTTGTCCTGGAACACATTTGCCACTTTGAGTTTTCCCCATTGCCAGGTTGCAGGTTGGCCCTCTTTGATGCTTTCTCTGTGAGAATTTGGGCCCAGGCTGGAAGTGGGGGCTCTGTGGGGTCTCAGGGCAGATCCCACCCCACAGTTATTTGGGAGTGAGCAGCATGGGGAGCTCGGCCCAGCCCTGCCCCGGCGGCGTTAATGCGATTTGTACTGGGCTGTGACTAATGGAGTAAATTAGGACAGGAGCAGATGGTTCTCCCTGGGGGAGCTGCTCAGCCTGAGTGAACTGGGTCACTCAGAAACGTGTGGTGCCTCCCACCCCCCAGAGCTGGGCATGGAACCCCCAGTGTGGCACAGATTGTCCCATGGGGTGCTCGGACACCAGGGCTGGTCCTCAGCACGCTGTGCAGGGCTGGAAACATCTGCCTGGGCTTCCAGATGGGAATGAGAGCTCACTGCCTGCTGTGGTGTCACACAGTCAAGGGATGCTGGGGTGGAGGGGACCTCAGGGATCATCCAGTGCCACCCCTGCCATGGCAGGGTCACCTCCCACTGTCCCAGCTGAGCTCATCCAGCCTGGCCTTGGACACTGCTGGGGATCCAGGGGCAGCCCCAGCTGCTCTGGGAAATCCATTCCAGTTCCTCCCCACCCTCCCAGGGAACAATTCCTTCCCAATATCCAATCTAACCCTGGCCTCTTTCTCTTGAAAGCCACTCTGTGTCCTGTCCCTCCATCCATTCTGTAATGGAATCACAGAACGCTGGCTTTATATTTAAATGCAACTATGGAGAAATAAAAGTATCTGCTTAAGGTTCCATACTAGAATTAAAGTTCATTAGTTGTTATATTTCAAAAATAAAATTCTATCAGAGCTCTGTAATAATTTTAAAACTATTTAATATCAGTGAATTATAGTCAATATGGATGTGAAAAGGGAAAATGACTGGAACAGATTGGAGGAGCTTAAGTTAATACCCAAGAATCTCCTAAGTCTTCATTGTTAGGTTTTCTGAAAGCTGGTGATAATTCCTTTTAAGTTGATAAAGTGAGGCTTCAGTGGAGTTCTGAGGAGACTGGAGTGGTTCAGATGCTGTGGTGAGTGTGGTGGACTCTCCTGCTTTCATAGACTCTTGGAAAGGTTTGGGTGGGAAGGACCCTAAAGCCCATCCAGAGCCACCCTGCCATGGCAGGGACACCTCCCACCATCCCAGCATTCCAGGGATCCAGGGACAGCCACAGCTGCTCTGGCCACTCTGCTCTAAGGTTTTAAAACAGTTCCCCACAATAAATATTGAGACCTTCCTGCCCCAGTGCAGGCTGTGGAACAGAATCACTGGAGTCACTGAGAATGGCCCCAGGGAAGCAAAGATCCAGCTCTTCTGCCTGGGATTAAGCTCAGAGAAGGGGAAAATCCAGCACACCTGTGGTGGTTAATAATTTCTAGCAGGTCTTTGTTAATGTCTTTCCAGAGTGTTCAACAACACTGATTTCTCAGAAGGGCTGTGTTGGAGTTATTTGAGCGTTTCAGGTCTTACTCCAACAAGTATTTCCACTGACAGCTGTCCTGGGCAGGCTGGAGCTGCTCTGGGCCAGTGAGAGAATGGTGATTTGATTCCCTGCATCCCTCCACCTGTAAATGGCTCCAGTGGAGGGTTAAATTCACCATTTCATGGCTGGGTTTGATTCATTCCCAAGCACTCACACTAGAAAACCACACACACAGCTGTGTTAGTCACGTGTGGCAGCGGGGTTTCTGTCCTGCTGTCCCGGGTGAGAGCTCTGAGGTGATGGAAACATCCCTAAACCCATGGATTCCTGAGTGCTCCTTAGCTTGGGCTGTGTCCCAGGGGAGGGGGTTGAGCCCATCAGTCCTCTCCTGGTGAATTCCTGTGGCTCCCACAGAAGCTGCTGCAGCTTTCCCAGCTCCCCAAGCTGAGTGAGGCAGGGGAAGAGGCAGCTCTGGTGGCTGTGTGGTGATTTATTGTGGGAAATGTAAATGATGGTTTGGATAACAGCATCATTATCATATCCAGAGCCGGGATATTTCCACAGCTATCGTGCATTTCCTCTCAGTTAAATATTAATACTCCAGCCTGGCTGTGACAGGTTGTGTGTTGCCTCAGTGAAAACAAAGGAGTCTGAGATGTCTGGAGGACATCTTCAAACTGTTTGTTGAGCTGAAGCTCAGGCAGGTGATTCTGCTTTTGTTTGCAGAGCTTTGTTTGTTCCTCTCACCACAGCAGAGGTTCTGCATCTCTTTGGTAACGCAGGGAATTTTTAGCAGGGAGATGTTTCACAGGTTTCCTTGTTGACCCAAAGTCCATTTAAATTCTCTGTGAAGTCAGTGGGCTCGGGCAGAACTCGGCTCCAAGTTCATGTGTTAGAAAAAAGGGCCCAGTGTTCTTGGAGATAATGTGCAAAACAGAACTAAATTACACAGAAATGGAATACCTGCTGATTCAGGTGGAAAGGGAGGCTTGGAGTGGTGATGATTCCTCATCTCCCAGTGGTTTTTCCCTCTTGAGAAATGTCCTGTGGTGGCTCACAGCCACCTGCCTCTTCCTGACCTAAGAAATGTCCTTTCATTCAGGGAACAAGGGACAGGAGGAGAGGAAATGGCCTCAGGGTGGACAGCAGCAGGAATTTCCCCATGGGAAAGGGGCTCAGGCTTTGGCAGGGGCTGCCCAGGGAGCTTTGGGGTCCCCATGCCTGGAGGTGTCCCAGGAATGCCTGGCCATGGCTCTCAGGTGGACTCCATGGTCTCAGAGGAGGATTCCAGCTTTAATAATTCTGGAATTCTGTGCTCCTTGATTCCCACATCCTGCAAGGTGCAACACCAAACCTGCTGAGGAGAGTTCAGGAGCATCTTCGGTGCAGGGGAAGGGATTTCAGGGACTCTCTCCTTAAAGTCAAGGCTTCCCCCTATGTCCCAGGGACACAGATCTCCAAGTGATCAATTCCTCTGGGATGTATTTTCATTAAGCTCATTAGATCACACAGGAAAATCAGTACAGTTATGTTTGTGTCTGTGCCAGAGGCAATTCTGTCCTGGCTGTGCAGAAGGTCAGGCACGTTTTGGGCTTTGTGTCATCCTTTCAGTTTGGAATTAGGGATTGAGTTTTACCAGACTCTACTGTTTTGAGACACTTCCTGAAGAATTCTTCATGGAAAGGGTGTTAGGTATGAGAAGGGGCTGCCCAGGGAGGTGCTGGAGTCCAGAGGTGTCCCAGGAAGAGCCAGAGCTCTAGGCTGGGGACAGGCACAGCTTGAACTCAATGGTCCTGAGGATCTTTTCCAACCTTAATGACTTTGGGATCCTTTGAGCAGCCTGTGATTTCAAACCCAAAACCTGCTATCCACCCAGGCAAACTCATTTCCCCCCCAAAACTAACTAAGACAATTAACTCTGCTGTCCCTTGCACGTCTGTTGTCCCACCTGGTGGCCCTGGCAGCTGCAGCCACCGCGCTGTCGCTGCGCGTCAGGGCTCTGCAGCTGATGCAGGAAAACACTTTTCAAAACCCATTCACCACAGCCTGTCTGAAGTTGTCAGCCTAATTTTAACCAAACATTTGTTTCTGCAGCCAGAACCAGAGAAGAGAGGTTAAATCAGGATGTTTGCAATAATCTTGGTGTCACACGTCCCTCCCTTCCGAGGGTGTCCCTGGGGACGGGAAGGAGCACTTGGGTTTGGGTGGTGTCCATCCAAGTGAGGATCTGAGGGCACTTTGAGGTGCTCTGTGTGCTTTTCCTTGAGAAAATCCTCTCTGGAGAGTGGATGGGAAGCAATTTGTCTTTCTGGGATGTCCTGTTTGTTTGGAGCTCCCTGGCAGGAGGGGGCTCTGCTCCCAGGGAGGCTCAGGGTGGGCAGCAGCAGGAATTTCCCCATGGAAAGGGGGCTCAGGTCTCTTAGCAGGGGGTGCCCAGGGAGCTTTGGGGATCCCTGGAGGTGCCCAAGGCCAGGCTGGATGGGGCTTGGAGCACCCTGGGATAGGGGAGGGTGTCCCTGCCCGTGCAGGGGTGGGAATGGGATGATCTTGATGATCCTCCCCGCCCAGGAGTGTAAATTTAAATATTTCTGCGCAGTATTTATTTGGTTTGAGTTCCACCAACCTGGGCACACTCAGGAGTGTTCTGCACTTTGTCTCTCCTTCTTTTTCTGAAAGGATTGAATCCAGCTTTCTTTGTAAATCCTTCCCTTTCCTGGGAAGGAGCCCAGTTTGGAACTCTGCTTCTAGGCTTGAAAGAGCTGTCTGACAAAATCTAATCGAGATTTTCCCTGTGACATTATTGGGTCACTAAATCCTAACTCTTGAGATAAAACCTGTGAGGAAGAACGTCCCCAGTCTCCCTAAATTGAATTATGGTGGCAGATAGTTCAGATAAGTGGGTTTATCATCTTAAAATAGGCCATGAGGAAAACTATCACCCTTCAGTCAGACATTTCAGTTGGTTTTTTTTACATATGGAAGGGACTTGTGTAAAGGTTTCTCCACAGAACTGTTGCTGTTCAAGGAGAACACTCCATACCTTGTTTTTCCTCAGTGTAGCACACAGGAATTAGCAGGAAAATGAGGATTACTGAAAATGAACCCTCAGCACCAGCTGATGTCTTCAGAAGCTTAGAGATGGATCAGGGCTTGTCACCAGCAGTTCTGCTTCACCCCAGTCCAGGATCTAAATAAGCTCCTTTAATGCCTCTCTACATTAAATTATGAAATCCCGGGCCAGGACCACGAGGTTGTGTTTCCTCCTGTCCCTCCTTGCAGAACTGTGGATAAATTTGGATTTCTTGAACTTCTAAACAGTCCCAAAGAATACCAGGGGTAGTAGGGTGTTATCCAGACATCTCCATGGTGTTTCCATGGCTGGTTGTTGTCCCATGATCTCCAGAACCAGCTGTCCTTACCAGAACATTTTAAATCAGTGCTTTATAAAGCAATAAATGAATTGCCAAGGGCTGTGTGCAGAGCACAGGGATGCACTCCCAGCTCTTGCACCCATCCAGCAGCTGGAACAGTGACCCTTGATCATTATCTTTATTAATTATTCTGCTGTCCTCCTGCTGGTCTCACTCTAACAGCAGCTGGGGCTGCTTTGGGGCTGGAGGGAGATGGAAGTGCCCCGGGCCAGGCTGGGCAGGGCTCTGAGCAGCTCAGGGCTGGCACTTTGTGCCACTGGGAGATGACAGCAGCAGGCTGTGGTGAAGCCCAGAATAAAGGGGGAGTGTGGGGAGTGGCTGTGGGGCAATCCTGAAAGCTTCCCTTTGTGTCCCAGATGGAGCTGAGGAGGAGAAGATGGAAACGGAGGCAGAGGGACAGGCGGCGGAGAAGGTGAGTTTGGGGATGGTGGCACACGGGGGATGGTGGAACACAGGGGGTGGCACACGGGGATGGCACACGGGGGATGGTGGCACACAGGGGATGGCACACAGGGGATGGCACATGGGGTGGCACACATGGGATGGCACAAAGGGATGGTGGCACACGGGGGATGGTGGCACACAGGGGATGGCACACAGGGGATGGTGGCACACGGGGGATGGTGGCACACGGGGGATGGCACACAGGGATGGCACACGGGGGATGGTGGCACACAGGGGATGGTGGCACACGGGGGATGGCACACAGGGGATGGCACACAAGGGGTGGCACACGGGGGATGGCACACGGGGTGGCACACGGGGGATGGCACACGGGGGATGGTGGCACACGGGATGGTGGCACACGGGGTGGCACACATGGGATGGCACAAAGGGATGGTGGCACACGGGGGGTGGCACATGGGGGGTGGCACACAGGGGGTGGTACACAGGGGGTGGCACACAGGGGATGGCACACGGGATGGCACACGGGATGGCACATGGGGGGTGGCACACAGGGGGTGGCACACAAGGGATGGCACACAGGAGGTGACACAAAGGGGGTGCCTGTGAGGCAGGTGGCAGCTCAGGGACAGTCTCAGCCTCCCCAGAGCTCCTGGGTGCTGGAGCTTGAGATCCCAGCAGGGAGATCCCAGCAGGGAGAATCCAGCAGTGACAGTGAGATCCCAGCAGGGAGATCCCAGCAGTGATCACTGCTCAGCAGGGAGATCCCAGCAGGGAGATCTCAGCAGGGAGATCCCAGCAGTGACAGTGAGATCCCAGCAGGGAGATCCCAGCAGTGATCACTGCTCAGCAGGGAGATCTCAGCAGGGAGATCTCAGCAGTGACAGTGAGATCCCAGCAGGGAGATCCCAGCAGTGACAGTGAGATCCCAGCAGGGAGATCCCAGCAGTGACAGTGAGATCCCAGCAGGGAGATCCCAGCAGGGAGAATCCAGCAGTGATCACTGCTCAGCAGGGAGATCTCAGCAGTGACAGGAAGATCCCAGCAGGGAGAATCCAGCAGGGAGATCCCAGCAGTGACAGTGAGATCTCAGCAGGGAGATCCCAGCAGTGATCACTGCTCAGCAGGGAGATCTCAGCAGGGAGATCCCAGCAGGGAGATCCCAGCAGGGAGATCCCAGCAGTGACAGTGAGATCCCAGCAGGGAGATCCCAGCAGGGAGATCCCAGCAGTGACAGTGAGATCCCAGCAGGGAGATCCCAGCAGTGATCACTTCCCACCAGGGGCTCTTTCCCGTGCTGAGGACCGGGGCTGTGGGGGCTGGAGCTGGGCCTGGGGGATCCTGGCTCTGCTGCCCTGGGGTGTCACCTGCAGGGATTGGCCTGGGACAGGGCTTGGCCTGGGACAGCGTTTATCCTGGGACAGGGCTGGTCCTAGGCCAGGGTTTATCCTGGGCCAGGGCTGGTCCTAGGACAGGGTTTATCCTGGGACAGGGCTTGTATTAAGACAGGGTTTATCCTAGGCCAGGGTTTATCCTAGGCCAGGGTTTATCCTGGGACAGGGCTTGTATTAAGACAGGGTTTATCCTGGGCCAGGGCTTTGGGCAGCTGTGCCAGCAGGGCTCTCAGGACACAGCTTTGGAGCTCCAGGTGTTTCTCAGCCATTTCAGCTCCAGCTGAGCTGCTCAGGGGTGTTTGTGTCCTGCTGCTGCTGGGGGTGAGCTGCCCTGCCCCTAAAGATCCCGGATTTATTAATTACCCTTCAACCTTTTGATAATGACCACAAGAACACATTTGTGGCTTTTTCATGACCTGTGTCCACACACAGGTACCTCCAACTGCAGTGGGTGTTTCAGATATGAACTGGGATTAAACTGGTATCCTGGAATCCCAGGATAGCACTTTAATTACTGCTAAATTATTCTGATATTTAAATTATTAGTACTTTATTTGTTTATATAATAATATAATGTTGTTTAATATGGATTTTAATAAAATCGGTATTTTAATTATATATGTAAATTTAATTTTTAACATCATGATTTATTTATTATTTCATTCCTGCTAAATAAATAAATATATTTTAAAAAATAAATAAATTTCCTGATAAATAAGTGGGGGTGGCTTGTTCTGGAGTCTGCAGCAACAGGAGATATTTCTTGTTGCCTCCTTCACCAGATGAGGAGTTCAGACTAAGCTGGGGTTGATCAGTGCAGCCTTGGGGTTATTTCCCACTTGGTTTTCAGGCAGTTCTTCTGCCTCCCTGATAAACAGGGACATTTGGGAAGAGATAAGTGGGAAAGACTCACTCAGGGCTTGGAAATTTGCATATTCCCAGACATTCCATGGTTCTGTGATCTTGCTTCAGGAGTTTTTTTGTACCCACAGAGTCCTGGCTTGGCCTGGGTCACTGGACTTGGTCCAGTTTAGCATTTACTTTTATTCACATTTTGGGTTTGTCAAATCTGGCTTAAGCAGCAGCCCCCCTTTACAATGTAATCTCTTCCACTGTGGTGATGGATTCATTTGAAGGCCATGAACAAAGTCAGCAGTGAATATCTTCTCTCCCTGCCACTGTCCAACCAATCCCATCCCCTTTAGGTGGAGAACAAAGCCGAGAGTGAATCTGAGGAAGGAGAGAAGGTCCCGGAAGGGGAAAACGAGCGGAGCGTGGAGAAGGAGCCAGAGAGCGAAGGGGCTGCAGAGCCCAAGCCAGGTAACTCCAGAGAGCTTGGGACAGCCCCAAAGCCAGCTGGGAATGTTCCCCTGGCACCTCAGGCTGCTCCCTGCTCAGAGCAGGCTCCACCTCAACCTCCCTCGGGCACCAAATCCCTCCCTGAGCTCCCCAGCCCTGGGCACGGGGGAAGGAATTGCAGCACCAAAGTGCCTGTGGGGCATGGAAACGGCAGGGGCTTGTCCATATCCACAACATTCCATCATTTGGGATGAAGAGAAGTGGAACTGCTGCAGGTGTTTAGGGCTGGACAGGCCTGGAGCAGCCTGGGACAGTGGAAGGTGTCCCTGCCATGGCAAGGTGGCACTGGATGGGCTTTAAGGTCCCTCCAGCCCAAACCAGTCTGGGATCCTCTGCTCACTTCTCCTCTTGGAAGTTAATATTTCACCTCAGTTTCCCTGGGAAGTGATGCCAGGCCTGGATTTTGACAGGCTGAGGAGTGACAACATCTACATAAAACCTTATTCTTTTTGACATTTCCCCTGTGCCTCATAAAATCCTGGAATGGTTTGGGTTGGAAAGGAATGTAAGGATCATCCAGAGCCACCCCCTGCCATGGCAGGGACACCTCCCACTGTCCCAGGCTGCTCCAAACCCCATCCAGCCTGGCCTTGGGCACTGCCAGGCACAGGAATGGATAAATTGCTTTTTTCCTGCAATTTAGATTCATGTTTTTAGCACCATGTAAAATAAGGAGCATTTGGGTTTGATGGAGTTGATTTGGAAATGATGAGGGAAGCTGCTGGCAGGTGCTGAATTGAGAGGATGGGAATGAAAACCATTTAAAGTTGCCCCATTTGTTGGGCCTGAGCCTCTCAAACTGGGGTTCCTCCATCAGTATTTGGATGGGGAGCAGTGCTGGAACTGAGGATGAGTTAATTAATGCCTGACTAATTAGAGTGGTGCCCCGGGAAGGCGTGTAACAGGCTGGGCTGGGAATGTCTTGCAGAGGAAAAGGAGGCAGAGGAGAACAAGGAGAACGTTGATGGCAGCAAAGACAAAGAGGCCGAGGCTGGGAAGAAGAAAGTGGAGCACGAGATCTCGGAAGGAAACGTGGCCACAGCTGCAGCTGCTGCCTTGGCCTCTGCTGCCACCAAAGCCAAGGTTGGTGCTGTCCCAACACCCTGGGCTTGGCTCCCAGGGCCAGCAGAGCCTGGAGAGCTCCTCTCCTTGGTGCCAGAGCTGAGCAGTTCACCCTCTGAGCCCTGACACCTCACAGCAGCACAAGTGCTGCCTTAATTTCTCCTGCCTGAGCCCCCCCGAGGGAGATAACGACCAGTGTTAATTAAACAGCTCCCTGGTGATGATGAACTGGAGGAACACCCCTAAGGAACAGCCCCAAAATGTGTGTGACTTGTTGGCAAGGCTTTTGGCCGTGGTGCTGAGGGGCACAGAGCCTTTGCTGGCCTCTTGTGCTGCCCCAGGGCTCCACACAAACCCCTGGGCTCTGTGTGGAGCAAGCACAGAGGGCTGTTCACTCCTGGCACTGCAGCTTTCACAGACACCTCAATGATTTTGTGTTTTGTTGATTCTGTGTTCTGTTAAAAGCACGTTGGTGTCTCCCCTTAAGCTCCTGTTTGTGTGTGGTCTCTAATGAGCTGTGTTGAATCAGCTTTTCTTTACCCTGTAATTACTAATTGCACGTTGTCTCGCCTTTCCTCCTTGCAGGAGCCACGCTGCTTTCACTGCTTTTAGAGTATCTTTTTCAAATCTGTTTTCTCTTTACTAATTCCTTTGGATTCAAGTTTTAATTTGAGTTTTTTAATCGCTCTTGGATTCAGTGCCACATTGCACGTCCACCTGCTTTATAGAAACCAAGAGCAAGGCATGGATGGTGTTTATTCCTGCTGGGTTTCCATGGATAGAATGAGGTGCTGTGTGTTCTGTTAACTTTTCCACTCTGATCTTTGACTCTTGAACTTTAGACTTTTTCCCCAGGGTGAGGATGGTGGGTGATGTCCTGTGCAGTCCCTCCTTTTGAACCCAAAAGATGGAGGATATTTTAAAATATATTAAACCCAGAGATGGAGGATATTTGAGTTCTTACCTTTCAAATCAGGCTATAAAACCCTACATGGCAGACAAGTCCACATTAAAATCCCAAACTGCAGGCAAAGCTGAGGTTCAGTATTTTGGTGAAGTGCAGGGGCCAGAGCAGCTCCCTTTTGCATCCCTTGGATCCTGAGGGTGACTCTCAGTTCATCAGACTCACAGATATCCTCAGCCAAGTTGGAAAAACCTGTATCTGTGTGAGGAGACATGAAATTTAGTCTGTGTTTTATGGAAGGCCACTTGCTCCAAATGAAGATGAGCTGCTGCTGTCGTTCCTCTGGAGATAATGAGTTGGAGGGAGCAGGGACCTGGCTTGTGGCACTTTTCATTATGGCAGTAATAATGTTCTGGAAGAGCTTCAGCTTTCCATTACAGGGAATAATGTATTGTAATTAGGAGGTTGACACTTCAGAGTAGAATTCAGGTTCAACAGGGATTTCTCTTCCCACTCACATAAAAATCCAGACAATATTAGAGCTTTGGGTGGTCTGTGTCTTGTCTGAGGGAGTAATTAAACTCTTCATCATAAACTCTAGGCCTGCTCATGTGAAAAGCTGTTTTCCTTAGGATTTTATATCAGAATATTGCAGGTGGATTCTGAGTGAAGGCAGGGGTTAAATACAAGTGATTGAAATGGGGGTTTCGTTTGTTTGGGGTTTTTTTCCTTTGATATTTTTTCTTTTGGGATCAGTGGCTCCCAGAAGTTGAGTTGTGCTGTTTGAGAAATGGTGAACATGAATGTTCAGGGTGAGACTCTGTATTTCATACACACCAACAATTTCAATGTGTTTTTACAGGTTCTAGTTTCTGAACAAACAGTGTTAGAATTTAAATTCCTTCTGCTCATTTTCCTCTCAGTGGACACCCAGTGTGAGCTGCTTTTCCCTTTCTGTGCAAAGGGATCCCTGATGGATCCTGGCCTGTGCTGCTCCTTCTCTGCTCCAGCTGGGACTGAGCTGCAAACTTCTGCTCTTGATCCATCACTTCCCCTTCCCAGAGGAGCTGTTGTGCTCCCAGTTTGACCTCCTGCCAGCCACTGATCTCCCCAAATTCCTGCTGGAGGTGGCTGGGACTGAGGAGATCATTCCTGGAAGCTGCTGATCCCAGCGATGCAGGAGAGCTGGAGAGGGGCTTGGGATGTGGGATGGAGGGACAGGACACAGGGAATGGCTTCCACTGCCAGAGGTGAAGATTGGGATGGAATTCCTGGTTCTGAGGGTGGAGAGCCCTGGAACAGATTCCCAGAGAATCTGTGGCTGCCCCTGGATCCCTGGAAGTGTCCCAAAGCCGGGCTGGATGGGGTTTGGAGCACCTGGGACAGTGGGAGGTGTCCCTGCCATGCCAGGGGTGGCTCTGGATGGGCTTTAAAGTCCTTCCAACCCAAACCATTCATACATTCCATGACTCTTTTTTATAGCATCACTTAGGCTGGAAAAGCCCTTTAGGATCACTTGCTCATTTATGACTCTGGGCTGCTGCAGTGATGGGTTTATCAGGCATTTCAAATTACCACTGAATTTGTGTTCCTGACTTTCTGGAGGGATTTGTCCTCTGCCCACAGAAAGCCCTGGGTAATGCCAGGCTGAGGAGCAGCCTCTTTGAGTCTCTCTAGGAAAAACTTCAGGGATCATTTCCTTTCCAAGGTGTATTTTGAGACTTGTCCTCTACCTAATCATGTGCTTTCATTAGACCTTCATCCCATTTCATTATTAAAATTACACATGTGAAACAGAGTGAAAGGTTTGGTAGAAGACTCTGTAGCACCAGCTGATTTCCTCACTCTGGATTTCATACAGATGAGTTTATTTTACTAAACAGTGTTACATGGAATGAAATTTCCTGTTCTATCAGCTTTGTTTCATTATTTTGTGTGCAGCACTTTGGTCACTTTTGGAACAGCTGCTGGAATTTCCCAGGGATGTGGTGTTGGATGAGCTCGGGGTCACTCTGCTTCTCTCAGACCTGATTTGAAATTCACTTTAGAGACTCAGGAGTGCATTTACCCACATTTACTGAGCCCTCCTGCACAGCTGGTGGCTCAGGGAGGTGAACGCTGTCAAATGGCACAGGTTTGAGAAATTCTGATTATATTCAGAGTTCTAGGGAGGTTTTTAGTGCTGCTTTCCTCCAGCTCAGTGTTTGTCCCAGTTCTGAGCCAGTCTGGGGCCCAGCTCCCTCTGTAGGAGTCTGTTTGCAGCTGGGGTTGGATGAGCTCCAGCTTTTCCTTTTTTTCCTTTTTTCCTTCCTCCCCTCAGCCCTCACCTTTCCCTTCTGGCAGCCCAGGATGTGTCAGGATGCAGAGCCCCCCAGGCAGGGCATGGCTGGGTGCATTCTCAGGGTGCTCTCATTCTGAGCTGCAAGCTTTTAACAAAAATGAGGAAAGGCATCATGACTTGTCACACTCTGGGGGTGTGAAACCCTTCCATGGCTGTATCCAGTATCTATACACAGCTCTCTGGTGTTGTTTATGTGTGGATATAAATGGGATGAAGTTAATCCTTATAAAGAATCAATTCGCCTTCTACTTGAGAAAAATCTATTTTCACAGCGAAGAGGTGGCAGTGCCATCTCCCTGCTTTGGGGTTGTTCTGGGTCACATTCTCCTGTGTGTGTCCTGCTGGCAGCTTTTTGGGTGACCCCCAGCCTCCTCCTTCATCTTCATTCCCACTGGAAGGCTCCGAGGCAGAGCTCTGAGCATCCTCCACACCTCCTGTATGAAACCTTCACACCTATTTATTTGATTAAAACCTTAATAATCTCCCAAGGGCCTCTGGTTCCCAGCACAAGATTTATAATTCCCTGGTTTCTGTCCAGAAGTGGGACAGGATGGCTGAAGCTGGCTGGTTCCTTCCCTCCAAGGCCCTGTTGTTCCCAGTGTCACAGAACAACCCCTGTGTTTCCTCCTCAGCACCTGGCAGCTGTGGAGGAGAGGAAAATCAAGTCCCTGGTGGCTCTTCTGGTGGAGACTCAGATGAAGAAGCTGGAGATAAAACTTCGCCATTTTGAGGAGCTGGAAACCATCATGGACCGGGAGAAAGAGGCAGTAAGTGGGAATTTGGGATTAAATCTCTCACTGCAAAGATCTGTGTGCCAACATCTGCAAAACCAGCAGCTCCCTTCCTCTCCTTTCCTCTCCTTTGTGTCCTTCTCCTTCAGCTGGAATCCATCATTCCTTCCCACAGGGGCATGGGAGCCCTTTCCTCCTCCGTGCAGTGTTTCCTCTATTCCATAAGCAGCACACTGGGGGGATCCTGGCTTTGCTCCCTCATCATTCCCACATGGATTGTATCTGACCTGGGAACAGCTTTTCCCTGGAAAGGGTGGAAGGGGTGGAAGCTTTCCTTCCCTAGGGGAGGGAGCCAGCCCTGCCTGCCCTCCCCCTGACCCCGGTGAGGAGTGGGGTCCAAGGAGATGGCTCAGGTTTTTGGGAGCATTCTGAGGGAATGGGGGAGCCCTGGAAGGGGGATGCTCAGGAGAGGCAGCCTGGCTTTGTGGTGATGATGATGGGTTTGCCTGAGCTGGGAAGGCAGCAGCAGCTCCAGGAGAGGGGAGGAGTGAGGTCAGGACATGGAGAGGAGCTGTCTGGGCCTGGATTACTCAGGAATTACGAGCAGTTGTATCACGTGTAGGGCCAGAGGCTTTGGGGAAGTGCTTCATCTCTGGCTGAAAGATGACTCAAAATCTCATCTTTGCCAGAATTGCCACTTTTTAATTTCCTTTTTTCTGTTTTTTTGCTGCCTCATTGTTGAGAGCAGACAGTTGCTATGGATGGGTTGAAGATTCAACCTGGATTTTGTTGATTGATAATTCCAGGGACTTCCACATTTGCCCTTCTGTGTGAATTTAATGGAATTACACCCCCATTTGGCATTAATGGAATCCTGTCTCAGGCTGGAAGGGGCATGAGGTCCAGCTCCTGCTCCTCCCAGCAGCTGAAACTAAACAATGAGCATCATGCAGGCATTCCCTGGGCTCTGGTGCCATGGCCACATCCCTGGGGAGCCAGGCCACCCTCTCCATGGAAAACCTCCTTTGCAATCCAGAGCTCCCCCTGATCACACTGATGGAGTTTGACAAGATGGGGACTTCTCTTGGAGCAGGATGTCAGCAGGAATTTCTGGATTGCTCCACATCCTCCACCATCTCAGTTTGTGTTTGATTGGCAGCTCAGGAAATGGACCCATCTCTTTTGGAAAGGTTCCCTGCAGATTCTTTCTTTGGGGGATATATTCCATTAGTGACAGGGAAGTTGGTTTTTTTCCTCCCTTTTGAGGCATATGACATTTCCCTTTTTAAAAATGTGCATACCGATTTTCCCCTTGGCTTCCTGGTGGTTAAATTCGGTCTTTTCACCTGTCATTGTGGATATTTAGTGGAATAATTAAAGCAGAAAAACCTCCTTGCTGCCACTGCACACTGTGCCTGGCTTTCCCTTGCAGGGAAGGAGCAGGGATATGGTGAGTGTTGACAGGAATCAGTGCTGCAGACTGGAGGGTGTTACATTTCAGGCAAAACACATTTATTTGTGTTTGAGCTGAGCAGTGCTGAGTGTGGGAAACCTGGGCCTGTTGGTGGAGCTTTGCCTACCCAGAATTTCTAATGGCGCTTGAAGCTTTGCTGCTTCTGTTCAGGGAGGAATCCCTGAATCCCTGAGGTTGGAAAAGCCCTCTCAGCACATGGAGTCCAATGTCCAAATCCCCACCTTGTCCCCAGCCCAGGTCACTGAGGGTGGACACCTCCAGGGATGGGCACTCCAGACCTTCCTGGGCACTCCAAACCTTTCCTGGGCTCTCCAAACCTTCCTGGGCACTCCAAACCTTTCCTGGGCACTCCAAACCTTCCTGGACACTCCAAACCTTCCTGGGCACTCCAAACCTTCCTGGACACTCCAAACCTTCCTGGGCACTCCAGACCTTTCCTGGGCACTCCAAACCTTTCCTGGGTACTCCAAGCCTTTCCTGGACACTCCAAACCTTCCTGGGCACTCCAAACCTTCCTGGACACTCCAAACCTTCCTGGACACTCCAGACCTTTCCTGGGCACTCCAAGCCTTTCCTGGACACTCCAAACCTTCCTGGACACTCCAAACCTTCCTGGGCACTCCAAACCTTTCCTGGGTACTCCAAGCCTTTCCTGGGTACTCCAAGCCTTTCCTGGGCTCTCCAAACATTTCCTGGACACTCCAAACCTTTCCTGGGCTCTCCAAACCTTTCCTGGGCTCTCCAAACCTTCCTGGGCACTCCAAACCTTTCCTGGGCACTCCAAACCTTCCTGGGCACTCCAAACCTTCCTGGGCACTCCAGACCTTTCCTGGGCACTCCAAACCTTCCTGGGCACTCCAGACCTTTCCTGGACACTCCAGACCTTCCTGGGCACTCCAAACCTTCCTGGGCACTCCAGACCTTTCCTGGGCACTCCAAACCTTTCCTGGGTACTCCAAGCCTTTCCTGGGTACTCCAAGCCTTTCCTGGGCTCTCCAAACATTTCCTGGACACTCCAAACCTTTCCTGGGCTCTCCAAACCTTTCCTGGGCTCTCCAAACCTTCCTGGGCACTCCAAACCTTTCCTGGGCACTCCAAACCTTCCTGGGCACTCCAAACCTTCCTGGGCACTCCAGACCTTTCCTGGGCACTCCAAACCTTCCTGGGCACTCCAGACCTTTCCTGGACACTCCAGACCTTCCTGGGCACTCCAAACCTTCCTGGGCACTCCAGACCTTTCCTGGGCACTCCAAACCTTTCCTGGGCACTCCAAACCTTCCTGGGCACTCCAGACCTTTCCTGGACACTCCAAACCTTTCCTGGGTACTCCAAGCCTTTCCTGGGTACTCCAAGCCTTTCCTGGGCTCTCCAAACATTTCCTGGACACTCCAAACCTTTCCTGGGCTCTCCAAACCTTTCCTGGGCTCTCCAAACCTTCCTGGGCACTCCAAACCTTTCCTGGGCACTCCAAACCTTTCCTGGGCACTCCAAACCTTCCTGGGCACTCCAAACCTTCCTGGGCACTCCAGACCTTTCCTGGACACTCCAAACCTTTCTGGGCAGCCCCTGCCAAGGCCTGAGCCCCCTTTCCATGGGGAAATTCCTGCTGAAAGGAAGTTCTGTGCTGGAGATGCAGCTGTAGCACACTGAGGTGTGTATGAGGGACCATCAGGTGCTTGTGCAGCACCTTGGCAGCAGCACAGGAACAGGTGCTGGATATTGGGGATTGTCACAGCCAGAAGCACCTCCCTGGATTCCAGCTGATCTCCTGAGCAGGGACACTGCAGGAGAGGCTCCAGCAGAGGCCACAGAGATGTTGAGGGCTCTGGAGCGTCTCTGGTGAGCAGAGACTGCGGGAGCTGGGCCTGGCCAGTCTGGAGAAGGGAAAGGCTCAGAGGGGATCCCATCCATCCACACAAATCTCTCCAGCTGGGCCAGGAGAAGGGGCCACACCCTGCCCAGAGCCAGGAGCCAAGGAGCAGTGGCCACAGAGCAGAAGGCAGCAGCTGCAGCTGAGCAGGAGGAAGAGCCTGGAACAGCTGCCCAGGGGAGCCTGGAGTGTCCCTGTGTGGACACATCCCTGTGTCACCTGCTGCAGCTCACCCTGCCCTGGGGGATCTCCAGAGCCTCCCAGCCCAGGCACTCGGGGCTTCTGGGGCAGCTGAAGGTTCTCAGCCTCACTCCTCATTCCAGCTGCAGGAACAACTCAGACTGGAGTGCAGCTGGAGGTTTCTGATGGAGTTCCCACTGGAAAATGTGTTACTGGAAAAGGTTGTTTTTATCCCAGTCTGGGATTGTGTGTGAGATGGTGACAGAGCCTGCTACTGAACCAGGGCTTTGGGCTCTGTACTAGAGCCCAGGCTTGAACTTGGCTCAGCTTTAACACCAACTCATGTTAGAACTTTTATTTTTGTGCCGTTTTTTCCTCTGTCCAGCTGTCTTTCCTCATCCCAAGCACGGGGATTGTGCAGAAGGGAAGTTCTCCCTGGTTTTCCTTACTCAAATGTGAATTTTCAGGCACTGGCTGCTGTTTGGGCATCCTTGTAAAGACTCTTTTAAACTGTAGCAGGATTGGGTGCCACGAAGAGAGCAAAGCAGGGCCACAAAAGGGTCTCAAAGGAATAAAAAAGTGTTGCCTGAGCTTTTGTTTGGGGTCATTTGCAGGAATTCCTCTCCCAGCTGTCTGCCACCTCGGGAATGTTTCCCCACACGCCCCATTTCCCCGTGGGGTGGATGGATGGGGCACTTCCCTCAGCGTATCAGAGTGTCCAGGGGAGAAAGGAGCCAGGGCAGCGTGAATGATGTGAGTGATGTGAATGATGTGAATGATGTGAATGATGTGAATGATGTGAATGATGCCATTGTGGGCCCGCAGCAGCCACCCCACCCCAGCCAGGAGAATCTTTAATTCATGAGCTCAGCCCATCTGGGGCTGCTGAATGGCGCCTCTGTGGAGCTCCCTTCCTGCTCCCCAGCCCTGCCAGCCTGCCAGCACCGACTACTGAGGGAGCTTTGGGATTTTTGGAGAACTCGTGCTAGGTGAGAGTCTCCTTGGCAACCTGCTTTTCAGCTGGATTACAGAGTCTACCTTAAAACACTCGTTAAATATTTGTAAACGAGTCACGCGAGCCCCGCTCCGGTTGGCCAAGAGGAATAATGTGGGAATATTCCTTAAATAAGTCAAATATCACTTCCTTCACCAGAACACCCATCCATCATGCAAATACCCAATGGCAGGAAATGCTTTCTGTAGCTTTTTTTTTGGTCTTTTCATGGAATCTCAGACTGGTTTGGGTTGGAAGGATCTTCTGGATCATCCAGTTCCACCCAAGGCAGGGGCACCTTCCCTAGAGCAGGTTGCTCAGGTCTCACTCCCTACATGACTTCATAATTAATCAAAGTATTTGATGTATTTGATGTTAATTGGCCTAAATGACATGAGGTTTTTTTTACATAAGCTCTTAATATCACGATCACTGGTGTCTGGCTGCTGTGACATCCAGTTCCTGCACTCAGAGGCTGGAGAAGGATCCTGCCTGTGATCCCTGAGCTCCTGGAGCCACACACACGTTCTGCTTCGGGCTCACCCAGAAATTCCCCTGAGATTCCTGTTCTCCCTCATTCCATCATGCAGAAAAGATGGAGAGAAAAACCCCAGTTTCTGCCAGAGCTGTGTTAGGGCTGAGCTCTGGGTGCAGAGCTCAGTGAGTGCTGCTGAGAGGTTTTAGGACAGAACAAGGTGAGTTCATGTAGAAAAAGCTGCAGAGCCTTTCCCAGAACCTGCTGCAAACAGGCACAGGACAGCAGTTTGGTTTGGGTTTGGTGGGGTGGGGATGAGAGGCTTCTTCCAAGGCAAGGCAGGGATTGTCAGGAGCCTGTTTGAAATGCACCATCCCTAACCCAGCTCTGCCTTTTGTCCCGTTCCTGGCACAGCTGGAGCAGCAGAGGCAGCAGCTGCTGACGGAGCGCCAGAACTTCCACATGGAGCAGCTCAAGTACGCCGAGCTAAGGGCTCGCCAGCAAATGGAGCAGCAGCACAGCCAGAACCCCCAGCAGCCCCACCAGCACCCCAGCGGGCCTGGCATGGCCCCTCTGGGGACACCAGCCCACCCTGGGCTGCTGCCCCACCAGCAGCCCCCGCCCTACCCCATGATGCACCACCAGATGCCACCTCCTCACCCACCTCAGCCAGGTGAGAGCCAGCAGAGGGGAATTCCTGCCCTGAATCCCTGAGGGGCTGCCCGAGGGGCTGTGGGTGGTGTGGGTTACTGGTTTATAATGGTTTATAATGGTTTATAATGGTGCTGCTGTCAGACACGGCTGGCTGGAAAGATGAGCTTTGCTTGTTGTGCAGTTTCATTACAGAGCTTTCATCCCCATTCCAGATGTGTGGGGAGGAGGGTGGGAACCCCAAAAGTCAGGAATGAGGGAGGGCCAGGCTCCCCCAGCAGCACCAGGGTGGGAGGCAGTGGGCACAAAGAGGAGAAATTCCTTCCAGCCCCAGGAAAATGCTTCTTTCCCTGGAGGCTCATCAGGAGCAGGTCATCCAGCAGGGCTGGGAGTCCCTGCCTGGGACAGCCAAGCTCTAAAGTGAAATGTGAAACTGCCCCAAGCACTTCCAGATGTTTTTAGGTTATTTGTATTTCCTTGGGCTTGTTTTATACTTGGTGATCTGAGCAGATGCTCCTTTAAAACCAATCCCCCCTCAAGTTCTCCAGTTCCTGGCTCACCAAACCATGTTCAGAAATGAAGGGAAAGGACTGGGACAAGCAGCAGAGGCAGGGAGCTCCTGAAGGAACTTCCTTTGGCAGGAGGCCTGACTGTGAGAGGTTCCTGTGTCCTGCCTGGATGTGTTTGATGCCAGGGGAGGGTCACAGGACCGTGTTGGTCAGAGGGGTCACCTGGAGGTCTCTGGTCCAGCCTCTTCTGCTGAGGGTTGGGTGTCTCCAGGGCCAGGGTGATCAGGTGATGCTGGGAACTGGCAGCTTTTACCTGCTAAAGGTTGTTGAAATGGTAATTTAAAACCAATTAACGGTGTCTGGCACGTGGGAAGCTGGCTGTGGGACAGGATATAGCCAAGGATGAGCTTGACCAAAACCTGCTCCAGAAGAACACCTGATCAGTTATTAGCCAAAAATATTTGGGAAGATTTTTCATGGGCAGCTGCTGAAGAATCTGGAAAGTTTGGGTGTCATAATCCAGATCAAACATGGCAACAGGAAGCTGCAGGAACTTGAGTTTTCCTCTTGAGACAAAAAGTGTTTGGTTTGGGAAGGAGCAGAAGGACACAGGAAAACATCAGGATTTGCAGGTGAGCAGGAGAATGGGAAGTGTCTAATCCAACTGGATCTGCAGAGTAATCAAAGACTGTCAGCAGGTGCAGAGAACTGGAGACTGGGCAGGAGGGGAAGAGTTGTCTGGTGAGGCTCAGGGAGTTCCTGGGTTTACTGTGGACAGAAATCCCTGGGACTGTTTGGGAGCTGGTTTGTTTTTTGCTGGAATTGGATTGGGAGTGTGATAAAACATGGTCTAGTTTTAGACTCAGATTTAACATCCTGGCTCTGGGGGTTTGTTGTGGGGTGAGGACAGCTCGGGGCTGCTCACGTGGCCATGAGGGAATAACCTGGAAAGGGAAAAGTGGGAAATGAGGAGAGAGGGAAGGAGGGAATCCTGGCACATCCATACCCAGCTCTCCCTTCCACGCTGCAGTGGAGACTGGGAGTGGGACAAGATGAAAGCAGTGTTGCATTTATTCACTGACAGCTCCTTCCAGCTCTGCATTCCCAGCTCCCCTCCCAGAGCAGGGACAGGGAATGGGCTCTGGTAATTAGCCAGAACATCTCTCTTTCAGGTTTGATTAAAGCAATCTATAGATTGACTTTTCCAGCAGCACCTCCCCTGGCTCCAGCATCCAGAGCTGTCTCATTCCACACGCCCCCAGCACCAGGACCTGCCCTCACCTCCTGGCAGTTCTCTGGTTCGATGCTTTTGTAAAGAGAAGAATTTGAGGCTGCTCAAAGTTTGGAGCAAACCCCTCTGTGTCCCCAGCCACGGCTGGTATTGCCTGGAAGGCAGAGGAGGTTTATTTCCCTGAGTTCTCCAGAGATTTGTTAGGAATGCCTGGGAAGCCCACGGGTCCCAAAAGTTCTTTGGCTGCACAGTGGAGTTTTTCTGATTTGGAGAGAAAATGGCAAACTGGTGAACTTCAGCTTGCTGACCCCACACCCAGGAGTTCCCTCAGTGGATCTGCCCCCGAGTCTCCTGCAGCCTTGGTGCAGATCCCAAAATCTGGTGAGTGTGAGGAGATTGTGGAGTCCTGGAATGGTTTGGGTTGGACCTTGAAAATCACCCAGAGCCAGCCCTGCCACGGGCAGGGACACCTTCACTGCCCCAGGCTGCTCCAAACCTGTCCAGCCTGGCCAGAGGAATCCCCCAAAGCCCTGAGAGTGTTCCAGAAGCAGCAGGGGGCAGCTGGGCTGGCAGTTCCTGCTCAGCTGCTCTCAGCTGGCCAGCTTTCCCTGCAGCCCTGCCTCGGAGCTCACTGCTGGTGTCACACAGGCTCTGACCTCAGCAGCAGCTCAAGGGGCCACCATGGGCCCAGCAGAGCGAGCCTGGGAGGGACTGATGAGAGCTGAAGGGATGGGGGAGCAAAGGCAGGAAAGGATCTGAGATGGCATCTGGAGAGGGAAGAGAGGAGGATGAGTTCCTGCTCACAGCTTGCCTGGCCTCGGGGGCAGAAGCAGTAAAGTCGAGCTCTTACCTAAAAGTTAAAAGTGAGGCTTTTCCCAAAAACAGGGTTTTTAGCTCAGATGTCAGTCTGGACCTGGTGGTGGGGAACATCTCCAGCCAAGGGTCACCCACTTCTCCTTGGCATGGCCATGTCTGGCTCTGCTGGACCATAGAATTCATTTACCCTGAGCTTATTTTGCCCTGGAATGAAAACTTTTAAAATAGGAAAACAAAGTTGGATTTTGGATTCCAATTTCACTGTGAAAAGCTGCACCTTGTCATTGTAATGGGAAATAAAATTCCCTGTTTCTTCCCATGGTACCACTTTTGGCACTTCATTGATTTCTCTTCAAGCTCTGGGCTGGTGATCAGTGGGATGAGAACTCCTGGTGTGGAATACAAGAAACTTCTGGAAATTCTTGGAGGAAGAGAGATAGCTGGGAATTAGTAGCTGTCATTATTAACTCTTCCTTCAGGTGGGATTTTCACCTGGTAAATAATTTCTGACCTAAGGCAGAAATGGAGTGAGGAGGGCAGGATACACTTCCCACCACAGCTGGATGAGCAGCTTTAATAACCTTTCCCCTGATATATTTTACCTCATTTTCTGTCAATGGTTGAAATACTCAAAAAAAAGTCTTTGTCAGGAATTTTGGGCTTGGGGTTTTTCAGCTGCTGAGCATTTCAGTTTTTGTGAGTTTAAATTAAGTTGCTGGATGTTATTTGCTTCCTTATCGTGCTGTTGATGATTCCAGGGGGCTTTTTGGGTACAGAGAGGATTTTGAGTTGCCTTCCTTTAGGTAAATATTCCCCAACAGCTGCCAGTGCTTCCTATTTCTCCATCAGATGTGCAGAGCTTGCTGGGGACGTGCAGGGAGCAGTGGGATGAGAGGAAATCCAAGCCAGGGGGTGGTGAACGGGGCTGGAGCTGATCCATGGCTGTAATTGGGGATTGGAGGTGTCAGGGTGACACAGGAGCATCCACACCACGTTTGGCTCTCTCTGCTGCAGTTTGGCTGTTTGAAACCCTGCCCCAAGGAAGAGGTGTTGAGGCTGGAACATGAATAGGAGGAGGAAATGTTTGCTGTGGTACAGAATTCCTGGAATCCAGCAGTGAATCACAGCGACACCAGGACAGCGGCGCCTCCGGCGTGACCGATGCTGTGCTGGCCTCCCCTCCAGAGGCCTGAGCCTCTCCCTGGGATCCTCTGGTCCTCTGGGATGTTTGGTGGAGGATCCTTCCCTCTGGGAGGGCAGCAGCAGCAGGGAAATATTCCCAGTGTGTCCTACGTGCTTCCCAGGAGGCAGGGAATGGTGATCCTGGAGCGGGGCTCCGGAGGTGTCCGGCCCTCGGAGGGAGGGGCAGAAATGCTGGATGCCAGTGAAGTGGAAATTCTGCCTCTCCTTCCCCGAGACACGAGGCTAAATGAGTTCTTGTGGTTAATTATTCACAGTGCTGGGCTGGGGGGGCAGCAGGAGGGAGGGAAGGATGGATTTGCTGTTGGAATATCCCTGCCCACGGCAGGGGTGGAATGAGATGAGCTTTAGGGTCCCTTCCAACCCAAACCACTCCAGGACTCCCAAAGCCTGTGAAAGCCATTCCCAGTGGGAAGGAGCACACCTTGGAATACCAGCTGGCATTCCCTGGAGCTGTTCTCCTGCAGCAGCAGGGTGGCAGCCAGGCTCATCCCACAGCGCTGCCCTCCAAGGGTCCCTCCTGCACAGAGCCCTGCCTGTGTCCATGGGGTTCCTGTGTCCATGGATTTCCTGTGTCCATGGGGTTCCTGTGTCCATGGGGTCCCTGTGTCCATGGGGTTCCTGTGTCCATGGGTTTCCTGTGTCCATGGGTTTCCTGTGTCCATGGGTTTCCTGTGTCCATGGGTTTCCTGTGTCCATGGGTTTGCCTGCTCAGAGCATTCCCTGTGTCCATGGGTTTTCCCTCCATGGACCACTCAATGCCTGTCTCCATGGATTTTCCCTGCACAGAGCACTCACTGCCTGTGTCCCTGGGTTTTCCCTGCTCAGAGCATTTCCTGTGTCCATGGGTTTTCTGTGTCCAGGGGTTTTCCCTGCACTCACTCCCTGTGTCTGTGGGTTTTCTGTGTCCATGGTTTCCCCTGCACTAATTCCCTGTGTCCATGGGTTTCCCTACACTCCCTCCCTGTGTCCCCAGGTTTTCCCTGCACTCATTCCCTGTGTCCATGGGTTTCCTGTGTCCATGGGTTTTCCCTCTGTGTCCATGGGTTTTCCCTCTGTGTCCATGGGTTTTCTGTGTCCATGGTTTCCCCTGCACTCATTCCCTGTCTCCATGGGTTTTCCCTGCACTCATTCCCTGTGTCCATGGGTTTCCTGTGTCCATGGGTTTTCCCTCTGTGTCCATGGGTTTTCCCTGTTCAGGCCAGGCAGGGAGAGGTGCTGGAGGATTTGGATCAGCTCCAATCCTCGTGCATCACAACAAAACCCCTCTGGCTGCTTATCAGCCCAGTGCTCCTCAAGTGCTGATTTAATAGAGGGAGAGGCTTTTTAATGGAGATAAATACCTTGGAGAGCCTCTAAAGGCAATTCCTCCCCCGTTTCCTGGGAATGTGAGGCTGCATTGGCAGCAGGGGAAGGTGAACCTGCCCAGCCCCTCCATCTGAGGGGTTTTCAGTCAGTTAAATCTCGTTGTGTTGAACCTTTGGGCTGCATCTCCTCCCACAGCTGCTGTTCCTAAGCTCTCCCCCCTATGTAGGTCACACTTCCACATTTTCTGCTTGAGCCGCTTGTCTTGGAGCGCTTTCTCTTGGAAACAAAACGTGTCTGTAGAGGCAGGGCTCTGCTGCTGCCGTGGTGGCAGCGGTGATTTCCCCGTGGTTAATCCCACCCAGGATGAGCTCCGTGCTTGGGTACTCTCAGCTCGGGGCTTTTGGAGCTGGGATGGGATGGGTTTGTTCCTCTGCCAGCTCCCTAAGCTAATTTTGAGATAAAAATGTCACATCCCGTGTCAGGGAGGGAAAACACGGGCGGCCAAAGCCTCACAAAGAGGAGCTGCTCAGCTCAGGGACAGCTTCAGCAGACCAGCAGCACTGCTTGGTGTTAAACCTCTGAGGTTTAACAGGAAAAACAGGGACACTCCATGGTGTGGGAAGGAGGGAGCTTCCCAGTGAGCATTGCTGGGAGATCTGGAGTTAATTTGGGTTGGAAGAGACCTTCAGGATCACCCAGAGCCACCCCAGCCATGGCAGGGACACCTCCCACTGTCCCAGGCTGCTCCAAACTCCATCCAGCCTGGCCTTGGGCACTGCCAGGGATCCAGGGGCACACTTTGCATTTATGACATTTTACAAAGTAGATTCAGTTTCTGTTCAGTGGTGATTTTGGCTCAGCTGGGGTTGATTTGCATATAAAACATCCTCGAATCTTCACGTCCCTGCAGGTTTGTCAGCCTTTCCCTGAAGGAATTCTTGCCCAGTGCTGGAGTTTCACGTGAAGCCACTCATGGTGTAGTAAAGTCTGATTCAGCTTCAGGTGCTTCAGAAGAGGGATTTTAACATTAATCACTTCATTAGTGAGAGAGAATCTCGTAGGCCCATGGTGTTCAGGGATGGCCAAATCATTGAGGCTCCTGTCAGGTGGCAGCTCCCAGGCTGGGAATTCCTTGGTTCCCACCTTTCCTGGGCAAACACATCTGTATTGTTCCAGTTTTTATGTTTTTATTCCCTGATCAACCTTAACTTTGCCAGTGGATGACTCCCCTTGTAGAATATCTATATATCTATATATCTAATATCCTCTTCTGCCACAAAGCCTCTGAGTCTTTGGGAGGTTGGAACTGGATGATGTTCCCCAGTATCCCATTCCTCTGGCACTGGGAGCCATTCCCTGTGTCCTGTCCCTCCATCCCTTGTCCCCAGTCCCTCTCCAGCTCTCCTGGAGCCCCTTTAGGTCCTTCCCCCCTTGCCTGGGGTTAGGTGTCCATCCCTGTCTCATTAAAATACTGTCCCTCCATGGAAGTGTGTGGAAGGAAATGGAACTGGATTATGCCAAACCATCCCTCAAATGAGTTTTTAAAGCATCAACCCCAGCTGGAGGTGCCTGAGGCCGGGTGTTGTAGCTGGAACACGGAGCTGGTTTGTGAGGAAGAGCACTGGAATCCTCCCTCCAGGGAATCACAGTAGGAATTCCTGGGCAGCCAAGTTCCAGCTGCGTGATTTCAGTTCTCCCACACAACTTATCCGTGAGGTTTCATGGGATGCCCTTTCCAGTGTGGTTTCGGTGCCAGCTTTGGGTTTGCCTGTGTTGTCTCCCACTTTTCCCTTGTGATTCCAAGTGCCCCTGGCCCTTCCTGAGGGGTTGAAAAGGCGTTTCCTGGGATTGTGGAGCACGGGAGGAGCCGCCCGTGAGGCTCTGCAGGGAGCACAGCCCCCATCCTTCCCCCTGCGGCTCTCCAAGGCTCACCCCGCTGTCTGTCCCTCCTCTGCAGGTCAGATGCTCCCTGGACAGCCCATGGCAGGCAGGATGATGTCCTCCAGCATCCACCCCAGCCCTGGGGCTGCCCCACCTGGCAGCACCCCACCACTGGGGCACCCCATGGCCGGGAACCTCATCGGGCCCCGCGTGCCGCTGGCAGCTCCCAACGGAATGTGTAAGTGCCCTGGGGTGATCCTGGGGGGTTCCTCTGCTCCTGGAAACTCCCTGGGGTGATCCTGGGGGGTTCCTCTGCTGCTGGAAACTCCCTGGGGTGATCCTGGGGGGTTCCTCTGCTGCTGGAAACTCCCTGGGGTGATCCTGGGGGGTTCCTCTGCTGCTGGAAACTCCCTGGGGTGATCCTGGGGTTCCTCTGCTGCTGGAAACTCCCTGGGGTGATCCTGGGGGGTTCCTCTGCTGCTGGAAACTCCCTGGGGTGATCCTGGGCTTCCTCTGCTGCTGGAGACTCCCTGGGGTGATCCTGGGCTTCCTCTGCTCCTGGAAACTCCCTGGGGTGATCCTGGGCTTCCTCTGCTGCTGGAAACTCCCTGGGGTGATCCTGGGGGGTTCCTCTGCTCCTGGAGACTCCCTGGGGTGATCCTGGGGTTCCTCCACTCCTGGAAACTCCCTGGGGTGATCCTGGGGGGTTCCTCTGCTCCTGGAAACTCCCTGGGGTGATCCTGGGGGGTTCCTCTGCTCCTGGAAACTCCCTGGGGTGATCCTGGGGGTTCCTCTGCTCCTGGAAACTCCCTGGGGTGATCCTGGGGGGTTCCTCTGCTGCTGGAAACTCCCTGGGGTGATCCTGGGGTTCTTCTGCTCTTGGAAACTCCCTGGGGTGATCCTGGGGGGTTCCTCTGCTGCTGGAAACTCCCTGGGGTGATCCTGGGGGGTTCCTCTGCTGCTGGAGACTCCCTGGGGTGATCCTGGGGTTCCTCTGCTCTTGGAAACTCCCTGGGGTGATCCTGGGGTCTTCCTCTGCTGCTGGAAACTCCCTGGGGTGATCCTGGGGTTCCTCCACTCCTGGAAACTCCCTGGGGTGATCCTGGGGGGTTCCTCTGCTCCTGGAAACTCCCTGGGGTGATCCTGGGGTTCCTCTGCTGCTGGAAACTCCCTCCAGGGTCTGTGTGCACTGCCAGGGCTGTGCTGGAAGCTCTAAGTGCTCCTCAGCCCTCTGGGCATCCCAGCGCATTCCAGCGTCCTTTATTTTATTTATAACATCCCTTCTTTTATTTATAATGCTACACAGGCTCGGTGGTGATGATCAAAAGCCTCTCTTGACTTAGTGGAGGGTCAGGAATTAACTGTAATTCCTAAATTAGTGGAGGTCAGAGTAGGATCCAGTTCAGTAATTCCTCACTGGAAACTTGGCACCCTGGAATTGGAGCAAGGAAAGTCCTGGTTAGGAGGAAGGAGAAGATAAACCATGTAAAGAACATTCCCAGTATAAAATCTGCACCCCTAAAAATGAAGTTGATTTATGGCAGCCAAAAAAGCAGCTGGATCAGGAGCCATGGTGTGGGAGTTGCTTGGATGAGTGTGAGAGTGTGGCCAAGCCCAGAAGGCAGAAGACAGGCTGGCACAGGGAGGAATGACTGAGGAATTCTCCATCAGGAATTCCTCAATAAATTTCCCATTATTAATTGCAGCCTGACCCAGCTGCTGCTCAGGAACCTTCACCCCCAAAACTCCCAGTGTGGTTCTCACTGGAGGAGCAGGAATTGTCATCACTCCTAGTACCTCTCCCAAAAAATAATTGGGAAAAGCCCTTTTGATTTTGGCTTCAGCAGCAGGAGCTGCTGCGAGCTCTGACTCACGGGCGTTCCCAGCCCCAGCGGGAAAACTCTGCCTGTGCTATTTCTGTTTGGCCGTGGCTCCTGCTCCTCTGCTCCCCCATTCTCCCTCCTTCCTCCCGAGCCTTTACCACTGGGAATGTCTTGTGTCAGCCTGGATTGCTGTTTGCTCTCTTCCCTTTCTGAATTTCTCCTTTTTTCCTCCCCTGCTAAACAAGTCAGTCATGTTCCATTAGCATCTCCTCTCTGGGCAGAGGCTGCCCCTTTGTATCCCTCCTTTCTTCTGCACCCGTGGATTCCTCTGCTTTAACCTCCATCCATCCTTCCCAGGGAGGAGCAGCCTCTGTTTAAATCAAACCTATTGTTCCATCTGTTTTAAACAGAGAAGAGCTGTAATTTGGAGCTGGGAGGTGAGAGGTGCCAGTTCCAGCTCTGCAAGTTGCTTGGCACGGGTTTGCCAGCTGCTGAGCTGCATCCCCGGCATCTTGTCCCTAAAAATACGGGAATTTTTCCTCTTTCACGGGGTGGTGATGGAAAAGCAAACTGAAGGTGCAGCAGAGCTTCAGGAGCTGCCGTGGTGCCGTTCCTGGGTTCTGGCTGCAGGGTTCCCCTCGGACCCTCCCGTGGCCTGGGGACACTCAGGCACTTGTGTCCCTTCTCTGTGTCCAGCCCCTCCTGCTGTCCCCCCCTGTCCCTCACTGTCCCCGTTGTGTCCCGCAGATCCCGGTCCAGCCCAGCCAGCCCCCGCGGAAGGAGTGACCCCACCGCCGGCCGGAGCCCCGCCAGCCTCAGCCGCTCCCTAAAGCAGCCAAGGAAGGAGGAAGGAACTTCCACAGCAACATGGTGGTGACCAAAAGAGAATTCCTCAGTTCCCTTCTGTCCCTGGGGAGGTGTCCCCTCCTGTCCCAGCCGCGTGTGGCACACGGAGCCCGGCACAGCCCGGCGTTCCCTGGGGATGCCGGGAGCGCCCCGTGTTGCTGCTGGGAAATCCTTCACCCCTTGGCCTGCTTGCCTTGCACAGCTCCACGCTGGTTTCCTTCCTCTTGGTGCTTTGAGCTCGGGTTTCTCCAGGGAAGGGTGAAATGATCCAGGTTTTAGGGCGGTTCTGGGGTCTCTGGCAGAGCGAAGCACCGAGGGGAGAGCCCAAACCAGAGCTTGGAGCAGGGCAGGAGAAGCAGAGTGTGCTGGAGCACGGAGCCTCAGGGCTGGCAGCCTCTAACTTATTACAGGAAATAATTGATCCATGGCAATGAATCCAGGAGTGAATCAATCAGAATAAAACCACTCAATGGGAGGAGTTTTCTCGCTCCAGTTTTCACCTTCCCTTTGCCTTTGGAGGTGGTAGTTGGACCTTCCCTGAGTAGTTTGGTGCAGTAGCCAACTGAGGAATAACCCCCTGTTTTTAGTCCCTCTTTTTGGAGCATATACTTTGTACTTTTTAAAATGAAGAAAACAAACAAAAAAAAAAAAAAAAAAAAAAAGATAAAGTAGGTAGCGAAGAAGTGCTAGAATTTGGGATTGGGTTGGGATGGCTGGGATGGGAATGGCAGAACTACCTCTGGACAGCCGGGGCGGCTGGGACAGCTCCTGTCACCCCCCTGCGGCTGGAGGGGCGGGGAAGGGAGCAGCTGCAGCAGGCAGAGCTGGGAGCACTCCAGAGCTGCTGCTGGGAAACCTCCAGGCTGCCAAAACTGGGGGGAAAATCCTGCAAAAAATCCTTTTCTGCCCGTGGTTGGGGTTCTCTGCCCTCGTCCTGGCCCAGGAGCGTTTGGGATTTCCCTGCCCGGGCTCTGGATGCTGCTCCTTGATTTCAGGGGTGCCTTTTGTCCGGGTGGGGGTTGAGCTTGGGCTGGAGAGAGGCTCCCAAAAACTCTGGAACCTCCAGAACCACTTCCACCGTTTCAAAATCAAGGATTTGCCAGGTCTTCCAGCACAACTCCACGCTCCACAGAGAGCGGCCGGGGCCTTCCCATTCCCCTTCCCAAGGCTTCCTTCCCCTCCAGGGTCTTTGGGGTGAGCGTGGGGTTTCTGGTGCAGCCCTTAGTCCAGTTTAGAGTAACCTCAGGTTGTTTTTAGCGTGAGCTATTCCCAGGATCCAGGTGGAGACTATTTTTTACTGTCCTAGTGCTGATCCTGCCGAGGACCTGGATCCTGGACTCTGTTTTGTTTCTGTATAAATAATCCCTGTGCCCACTTTTTCACCTGATCTCTGTATAGGGCCGGTTTGATTCCTGCAGCAGCCACCCAATTTTGTGAAATAAAAGCAAAAAACAGCGGTTTTTGTACAAAGCCTGTGCAGTTTGTGAAGTCTCCTTTGTCTGTGTGTGCTGGGAATTGTCGCTGTGATCCGGGGCTGAACTCCAGAGGAGCAAACACAAAACCTGAGCTCAGGGGAGACCCAGGAGCCATGTGGGGAGCTCAGACCCTGCCCAGCCTCGGGATGTGCTGCTGGGCCAGGCCCTGGCGGGGTTCCAGAGCTCAGGAGCAGCTGTGGAGCAGCAGCATCGCTGGATGGGCTGGGGGAGGCCTGTCCCACTGCTCTCCCACCCTCCTGCTCTGGCTTCCAGTCTGGATTTATTCCAACCATTCCCACTGCTTTGCCTCAGGAGTGGCTCCTCTTGCTGGGCATCCTGTACTGCCTTAATTCCCCAGGGAGGAAATCCCAGGGATGGAGCTGTGTCCCCATGGACACGCCATGAAAGCCACATTCCCAACTGGGAATTCTCCTTGGATAGGCTGGGATCTCCAGGGCTGGGGATCTCCAAGGCTGGGGTCTCCAGGGCTGGGATCTCCAGGGCTGGGGATCTCCAGGGCTGGGATCTCCAGGGCTGGGATCTCCAGGGCTGGGATCTCCTGCTGAACAGCCTCTGTGGGCTCCCTGGAGCTGCTCCCACACGGGGCAGGAAGAAAAGGGAAGGAGTTCTTGGATCTTTGCATTCCAGCAGGGAATCCCATGGCACAACAGCTCCTCACCTGCAGCACGGCCAGCAAGGGTCACTGATCATCCTCCAGAGCATCCAGAGCATCCTCCAGAGCATCCAGAGCATCCTCCAGAGCATCCGGAGCATCCTCCAGGGCATCCAGAGCATCCTCCAGAGCATCCAGAGCATCCAGAGCATCCTCCAGAGCATCCAGAGCATCCTCCAGAGCATCCAGAGCATCCTCCAGAGCATCCAGAGCATCCAGAGCATCCTCCAGAGCATCCAGAGCATCCTCCAGAGCATCCAGAGCATCCAGAGCATCATCATTCCTGGGGGATGCACACAAAGTGCTAAATGATAAATGCAATGTTTGGAAGTTTTCTATTTACAGACTCCAAATCTTCGTGGTCGCTGAGGCCGGGCTGGGCAGAGCTGGAGTGAGGGAGAGAAGAATGGATGGACTTTGGGATCCCAGTTTGGGAATGAAGTGAGGGAATGGCCAGAGACCCCCCCCTGTGCCCTGTGCTGATCCCTCTGCCCCCACCTGCAGAGCTGCCCCAGCCTGGGATCCAACAGCTCAGGAGGGACCTGGAGAGATCCAGAGGAGGTCCTGGAGCTGCTCCAGGGCTGGAGCCAGGCTGGGAGAGCTGGGAATGTTCACCTGGAGAGGAGAAGCTCCAGGGAGAGCTCAGAGCCCCTTGCAGGGCCTGAAGGGGCTCCAGGAGAGCTGGAGAGGGACTGGGGACAAGGGATGGAGGGACAGGACACAGGGAATGGCTCCCACTGCTTGGATGGGATATTGGGAAGGAATTCCTGGCTGGGATGGAATTCCCAGAGCAGCTGTGGCTGTCCCTGGATCCCTGGCAGTGCCCAAGGCCAGGCTGGATGGGGTTTGGAGCAGCCTGGGATGGTGGAAGGTGTCCCTGCCATGGCAGGGGTGGCTCTGGGTGGGCTCTGAGGTCCCTCCAACCCAAACCACCCCAAACCATCCCAGGGGTTTGGCTCTGCTGTGGGTGTTCAGGTCCCCAGAGCTGGGCTGGGGCTGGAGCAGGGAGCAGGATTAGGGAGGGAATTTATTGTTCTGTTCCTGGCACGGGTTCAGCCGGCTGGACACGGGGTCAGGCCCGGGCTCTGAACTGACCCTGTCACTCCAGTGTCCTGCTGGGGTCACTCCAGTGTCCTGCTGGGGTCACTCCAGCCCGAGATGTCCCCCGGTATGGATAAAGGGAATTCCCTGCACAGGAAATTCCCTGTCCCTCCTGCCTGTTCCGCTGGGAGGGGTTTGCATCTTCATCCAAGGGATCGGATCCTGCTGGAGACGGGAGAGGCGATCCCTGGGATCCTTTATCCATCCCAAAGCCATCCCGAACCTGCCGTGTCCTGCCTCGGGTACCAGCTCCACCCGAGTTTCATTCTTGTCCTTTGGTGGCCGATTTAAAGCCCAAAATGCAGCTTGGGGCTCTCGGGGGGCTGGAGGTGTCCGGGTGTGCCCGTTCCCGTTCCTGCTGCTGCTGAGCCTGGAGCTCCTTTTCCTCCTCAGCTTTTACAGGAACCTGGAAAATCCCCCCTGTCCCGGGGGGGAGCCCCGGGCGAGGCTGGCAGCGGCTCGGGGTGCCCTGCCCAGGGCTGGGCTGTGCCAGGGCTGGGCTGTGCCAGGGCTGTGCCAGGGCTGTGCCAGGGCTGGGCTGTGCCAGGGCTGTGCCAGGGCTGTGCCAGGAGTGTGCCAGGGCTATGCCAGGGCTGTGCCAGGAGTGTGCCAGGGCTGTGCCAGGGCTGTGTCACACTGTGCCAGGGCTGTGCCAGAGCTGTGCCGGGGCTGTGCCAGGGCTGGGCTGTGCCAGGAGTGTGCCAGGGCTGTGCCAGGGCTGTGCCAGAGCTGTGCCAGGGCTGTGCCAGGGCTGGGCTGTGCCAGGGCTGTGCCAGGGCTGTGCCAGAGCTGGGCTGTGGCAGACTGCCAAGGCT
Organism: Poecile atricapillus; assembly: GCF_030490865.1. Taxonomy (NCBI): domain Eukaryota; kingdom Metazoa; phylum Chordata; class Aves; order Passeriformes; family Paridae; genus Poecile; species Poecile atricapillus. Next base: position 862,681 of record NC_081250.1, on the reverse strand, counting down.
GTGCCAGAGCTGTGCCAGGATCTGTGCCAGGAGCTGTGCCAGAGCTGTGTCACACTGTGCCAGGGCTGTGCCAGGGCTGTGCCAGAGCTGTGCCAGGGCTGTGCCAGAGCTGTGTCACACTGTGCCAGAGCTGTGCCAGGGCCATGCACAGGATCAGCAGGACCTGAGGTTCATCTCCTGTCCGAGCTCCAGAGCTCCAGAGGAGCCTCCAGCCCCCCCCTGGCTCCGTTCCGTGCCGTTCCCCTGCTCCTGCTCGGTGCCAGCCGGGGGATTTTGGGCTCCCAGCGGTCCCGGGGTGCCCCGGGTGGGTTTCGGAGCTGCAGCTCCGGTTCTCTCTGCGGCTCCAGGTCTGGGCTCCCTCCTGCTGGCTCCTCTCCCCAAAGCTCGGCCTCACTTCACTCAGGGTTCCCCCAGCTCAGAGCTGTGCCCGGGGATTATTAAACCTCTCCCACCTGGGCAGCCTCGGGGAATGTGGCTCGGGAACGGCGGCGAGGGCAGGGGCAGGGGCAGGGACAGGAGCAGGGACAGGAGCAGGGACAGGAGCAGGGACAGGAGCAGGGACAGGAGCAGGGACAGGAGCAGGGACAGGAGCAGGAGCAGGGACAGGAGCAGGAGCAGGGACAGGAGCAGGGACAGGAGCAGGAGCAGGGACAGGAGCAGGGACAGGAGCAGGAGCAGGGACAGGAGCAGGAGCAGGGACAGGAACAGGGACAGGAGCAGGGGACAGAAGCAGGGACAGGAGCAGGGACAGGAGCAGGGACAGGAGCAGGGACAGGAGCAGGAGCAGGAGCAGGGACAGGAGCAGGGACAGGAGCAGGGACAGGAGCAGGGACAGGAGCAGGGACAGGAATGGGACAGGAGCAGGGACAGGAGCAGGGACAGGAGCAGGGACAGGAGCAGGAGCAGGGACAGGAGCAGGAGCAGGAGCAGGGGCAGGAGCAGGAGCAGGGACAGGAGCAGGAGCAGGAGCAGGGACAGGAGCAGGGACAGGAGCAGGAGCAGGAGCAGGAGCAGGAGCAGGGACAGGAGCAGGGGACAGGAGCAGGGACAGGAGCAGGGACAGGAGCAGGGACAGGAGCAGGGACAGGAGCAGGAACAGGAGCAGGAGCAGGAGCAGGGACAGGAGCAGGGACAGGAGCAGGAACAGGAGCAGGGACAGGAGCAGGGACAGGAGCAGGGACAGGAACAGGAGCAGGGACAGGAGCAGGGACAGGAGCAGGGACAGGAACAGGAGCAGGGACAGGAACAGGAGCAGGAACAGGAGCAGGGACAGGAACAGGAGCAGGGACAGGAGCAGGGACAGGAGCCAGGGGCTCTTCCCCTCCGGCAGGTTCAGCAGAGCCGGAGGCCGCTCGGACACCGGGACTCTGCCCCTGCCTGGGCCGGCTCTGCCTCTGCAGACCCGAATTCAGCAGCCCACGGGCAGGTCAGGAAGGGATTTTTTGGGAGGATCCCGGCTCCAGCAGCACAGGACACGCAGATCCTGTGAATCTGTGTATTTTTTGTGTATTTTTTGTGCCTCCAGCATCCTTCCCCAAACTGCTCGTGCGATCCCAAACGCGGCTCCTGCTCCGAGGGTTTGAATGCCGGGGATTTGTGGATGAGCCGGGTGTCGGGAGCAGCTCGGAGCGTGTGAGAGCCGGGGAGGGGCGAGCTGCTCCCTGCAGAAAGGGGCTGGATGCTGGGGCTGGCTCCTCCAGGGATCGGTGTCGCATCGGGACTCGTCACCTCGGAGCCAGCCCGGGTGCTGCCAGCCCCAATCAAGGACAAAGCCGTTCCTAAAATCCCGCCTGGCTGAGCTGGGCTCAGCTCTGGGCTCAGGCTTAGCGCCCGGGATGCTGTGGGACAGGGAAGGGTTCCAGGGGAGGAAACACCGACCTCAGCCCTGGCTCTTTGTTCCAATTCTTCATTTTCTGCGCACTTTCCCGATGTTAATGAAAGAAACGCGGGTAAAATGCATTTGAGTCTCTCCAGTCGCTGGCTGAGGGGGGAGGAACAGAACTGGGGGGAAGGGCTGGGCCCCCACCCTGCCCCTGCCATCGGTCCCCCCTGTCCCAGGGGTCCGGATGTCCCTGGGGTCAGCACTGGCCACAGGAACCAGGAGATTCCTGTGCTCGGCTGGGAGCTGGGGATCCAAGCCCAGCCTGTGTCCGTCTGTCCATCCCACGGGGTCCTGGACCACAGCCCAGCCTGGCACCACAGCCAGCTGCAGGAAGGTGTTGGTGGCACCGCAGGGACACCGCGAGCTGCCAGCCGGGATGAGCCGGGAGCTCTGCCGGGAGCCTGGAGCACGACTGGGGGAGAAGAGCCCCTCCCTCGGGATTTTGGGGATCCCAGGGATCCATGGACAAACAGCAGTGCTGACCTGGGCAGGGAAGGGGTTTGGGATGAGACCCCTCCCCAGATCACGGCGCTGATGGGCAGGGCTCAGGATTCGCTCTGGAAAGGCCCCAAATGGTGGCTGCAATTCCCAGCCTTTGAAATCATCTTTAATATCCTCAGTGATTCCCCCAGGAAAACCCAGACTTGGCGACAGCAGCCGGTTCTTCCCAAGTGAGGGAGTTGGAGCCGGATTTCCCCTTTGAGACCGAAGAGCCATCGCTGTCTGTCTGTCTGTCTGTCTGTCCATCCTGTGTGTCCGTCTGTCCTGCCATCCCTCACCCAACCCTCTGCTGCTGCTGGAGCCCAGTCCAGGGCCGGTTTGTGGGGATGTGCTGGGATCTGACCCCGCTGGGCTCGGCTGCTCCTGGGTTTGGTGTTGGAAGCGGCGCTCGAGGGCTCGGCCCCGCTTTGTCCCGGGGTTCTGGAATTTTCCCAGCTGGATTTTCCTGCAGCCGCTGCCCCCCGTGAGCTCCGCCCCAGGAGGGGAGACCCTCGCTCCTCCCTGCCCACCCAGGCTGGGGTCCCTGGACTGGAGCCACGGGAGCAGGGAGGGGTGTGGGGGGGATATGGGGGGGATGTGGTGGGGATGTGGGGGATGTGGGGGCTCCCCCCGTGCCTGTCCTGGCCCTGTCCCCTGGGCAGTGTGGGGACACCAACCCCTCCTGTCCCCACGGGGCTCTGAAGCCGGGGGGTGGCGCTGGCAGGAGCCCCGGGGTGTCGATCCCCCGAGGGGACACCGGTGAGGGTGGGAGGGGATGAGGGGATCCCCCGAGGGGACACCGGTGAGGGTGGGGGGGATCCCTCCGGGGGGACACCCCTGAGGAGGTGCCCCAGGGCTGTCAGGGGACGCTGCCACAGGGGACCCTCTGGAGAGAGGAGCTCCGGACAGGGAGGGTCCGAGATGTGACCCTGGGTGGCTCCAGGCCCGGGACAGGTCCCTGCCAGCCCCACCAGCTCCCTGCCCCCAGCAGTTCCAGTGGGTGCTGGAAGCTTCCATGGGCTGCTGCCCTGCCCTGCCTCCATCCCAGCACCGTCCCCATTCCCAGATCCCACCTGTCCCCATCAATCCCAGATCCCACACACCTCCATCCCAGCACCGTTCCCAATCCCAGATCCCACCTGCCCCCATCCCCATTCCAAATCCCAGATCCCACCTGCCCCCATCCCCATTCCCAATCCCAAATCCCACCTGCCCCCATCCCATCACCGTTCCCAGATCCCACCTGCCTCCATCCCCATTCCCAATCCCAGATCCCACCCTTCCCTCGGCCTCCTGCTGCCCTGCAGGGCTCTGCCACCGGGACCCCTCATCCCGTGGGATCCCGATGTCCCTTCCCGACCCTTTTCCCGCTGTCAGGGCCGTGTCCCCCCGTCCATCCTGGCGGCCCCTCGGGCCGGTCCCCTTGGAAACGCATCCAGGGCCGGAAGCCTGGGGAATACTAAACAGGTGCAGCCCCTTCAATCCCCCTGGGAGAGGGACAGAGAGGGGCTTGTTCCCAGCGCGGAGCCCGGCCAGGACAGGGGACAGGGGACAGGGGGATGGGGGACAGGGGGACAGGGGGACAGGGGGACAGGGGACCCCCATTCCCGGCGTTCCCCCCTCACACACGGCCCGTGGAAGTGGGGGGACACCAGGGGGGGATGGGGGGCACTGAAGGGGGTCCCCAGGGACCCCCTGGCTCTGCCCCGAGCTGTCCTGAGCTGGAGTGGGGTGAGGGGTACGGGATGTCTGATGTGGGACACCCGCCGTGGGATGGGGGATTTGGGATATGGGATGGGAAATTTGGGGTGCAGGATTTGGGATGTGGGATGCAGGATTTGGGATGTGGGATGGGAGATTTGGGATGCAGGATTTGGGATGTGGGATGGGAGATTTGGGATGCAGGATCTGGGATGCAGGATCTGGGATGTGGGATGGGAGATTTGGGATGCAGGATTTGGGATGCAGGATTTGGGATGCAGGATTTGAGATATGGGGTGGAAGATTTGGGATATGGGATGGGAGATTTGGGATGCAGGATTTGGGATGTGGGATGCAGGATTTGGGATGTGGGATGGGAGATTTGGGATGCAGGATTTGGGATGCAGGATTTGGGATATGGGGTGGAAGATTTGGGATGCAGGATTTGGGATGTGGGATGCAGGATTTGGGATGCAGGATTTGGGATGTGGGATGGGAGATTTGGGATGCAGGATTTGGGATGCAGGATTTGGGGTGCAGGATTTGGCTGTGGGATGCCCGGTGTGGGATGTGGAGCAGGATGACGGACACGTTCCTGCGCTGCAGGTGGAGGTGTCCAAGGACACGCAGTGACCTTGGCAAGGCTCGGCCGGGCGGGAGCCGCAGGGGGATGAGGTGTCCATGGAGCCGGCGGTGCGGGGACAGCGAGCGGCTCCGGGATGAGTGTCGGGGTGTCCCGGGGTGTCCCGGGGTGTCCCGGGATGTCCCCCGGGCGCTGCCCCTGCCCCATCCCTGCCCCACTGCTGTCCTGCTGCTGTCCTGCTGCCCCACTGCTGCCCCACTGCTGCCCCATCCCTGCCCCATCCCTGCCCCACTGCTGTCCTGCTGCCCCACTGCTGCCCCACTGCTGCCCCACTGCTGCCCCACTGCTGCCCCACTGCTGCCCCATCCCTGCCCCACTGCTGCCCCATCCCTGCCCCATCCCTGCCCCATCCCTGCCCCACTGCTGTCCTGCTGCTGTCCTGCTGCCCCACTGCTGCCCCACTGCTGCCCCATCCCTGCCCCATCCCTGCCCCACTGCTGCCCCATCCCTGCCCCATCCCTGCCCCATCCCTGCCCCATCCCTGCCCCACAGCTGCCCCATCCCTGCCCCACTGCTGCCCCATCCCTGCCCCATCCCTGCCCCATCCCTGCCCCATCCCTGCCCCATCCCTGCCCATCGTTTTCAGCCAGCCCGTGCTCCCCGGGGGCACAGAGGCCGTGGCAGCAGCCGCGCCGCTCTGGCACAGTGGGGGACAAGGGGGGCCCAGCCCGACACGGGGGTCTCTGCCGGGGGGGCCGAGCGGTCACAGCCCCGCCCTGGGCCGGTGGCCCCGGAGTGGGGAGTGGGTGCGGGGTGGGGTCCCCCCGCAGCAGCGGAGGATGCGGGAGGGGATCCGGGCGCTGGTGCAGGGAAGGGTCCCCGCCCCATGCAGGAGCGGTTTGGGGGCTCAGGGAGGGACCCGGCTGCGGGAACCGCGCCCCCCGCTGCCGGGGGGTGCCGGGATGTGTCCCCCAGTGTCCCCCCAGGGACAGCGGTGCCAGGATGTGCCCTCCGTGTCCCCTGCCCCAGGGATGCCGGTGCCGGGATGTGTCCCCCGGTGTCCCTCGGCGAGGACGCTGGGGGCTTCCGGGGGGCGTCCCCCCGATGCTGGGAGTGCCGAAATGTGTCCCCCCAGAGGATTCCCGTGCTGGGGCTGTGTGTCCCTCGCTGCTGGGGGGTGTCGGGATGTGTCCCCCTCCGGGGATGCCGGTGCCGGGGGGTACCGGGGTGTGTCCCCCCCCATGCCGAGGGTCTCGGCGTGCGCCCCCCGGCGCTGCCCGCGGGGTGCCGGGGGGGTGCCGTGCCCGTGCCCGGAGCCGCCGCCGCGTCCGCGGTCCCGCCCCCGCCGCCCGGCCCGGCCCCCCGGCTCGGCGCGGCTCCGCTCGGCTCGGCGCGGCTCGCTCGGAGCGGGGCGGGCGGAGCCGCTGCCGGTGCCGGCCCCGTGGCGGAGCCGGGGTCCCTCCATGCCGCCATGGCCCCCCGCGCCCCCCGCGCCCCCCGCGCCCTGGCCCTGCTGCTGGCGATCGGCGCCCTCGGTGCGTACCGGGACCGGGGACACTCGGGATGGGCACGGGGGGGGCGGATCCCGGGGCGGGGGGGGATCCCCGGGAGGGGAGCGGGGGGGGCTGCGGGCCGGGCGGGGGCTGCGGGCCGGGGGGGATCCCCTTACCGGGGCTGGGTCCCCTTACCGGGGCTGGGTCCCCCTTACCGGGGCTGGGTCCCATTACCGGGGCTGGGTCCCCATTACCGGGGCTGGGTCCCGTTGCCGGGGGCTGCAGCCCCGGGGGAAGGTGGATCCCCCGGGCGGGGGGGTGATGGCATTGATCCTGTTGCCGGGGGCTGGATCCCCTTTTTACGGGGGGGCATCTGCAGGAGCCGGGGAAGGGCTGGATCTCCTTGCAGGGCGGGCGGGATCCCCTTGCCGGGGCCGGAGCCCTTGCGTGGGGCTGGATCCCCTTGGAGGAAGGGCTGGATCCCCTTGCCGGGGCCGGATCTCTTGCGGGGGGCTGGATCCCCTCGCAGGGCGGGCGGGATCCCCTTGCCGGGGCCGGAGCCCTTGCGGCAGGGGCTGGATCCCCGCGTGTGTAGGGGGAGCATCTGCAGGAGCCAGGGGAGGGCTGGAGCCCCTTGCAGGAGGGACCGGATTCCCTTGCAGGGGCTGGATCCTCCTGGGATTACGGGGTGCACTTGCGGGAACCGGAGAGGGTTGGATTCCGTGGCAGGGGGAGTTGGATACCCTTGGAAAGGGGCTGGATACCCTTGCAGGGAGCTGGATCCTGTTGCAGGGGCTGGATCCCCTTGCAGGGGCGGGATCCGGTTCTGTGTCCGGGCTGCTCGAAGCGGAGGAGGGCCGGAGCCGCTCGCAGGGGGCCGGATCCCGGTGTGGGGAGGGCTGGATCCCGGTGTGTGTCTGGATGGGGATGCGGGAGGCACAGAGGGCTGATCCCCTCGGAAGGGGCTGGATTCCATTGCGGAGGGGGCTGATCCCGCCGCAGGGGCTGGATCTCCTTGTGTGTAGTGGCTGAATCCGCAGCGCTCACAGGGGGCTGGATCCCCTCGCAGACCGAGACGGATCCATGGGGCGGGGAGCGGGGGCTGGATCCCATTCCAGGGAGCTGGATCCCATCCCAGGGAGCTGGATCCCGGTGTGTGTGCAGAATCACAAGAGCCACAGAAGGGCTGGGTCTATTTGGGGGGGGTCTATTTACGGGGAGCTGATTTCTTTGGGGGAGGGCCGGCTCCCCTTGCAGTGGGGGCTGGACCCATTTTGGATAGGACGGGACCCCTTTGCAGGGGGATGGATCCCCTTGAAGGGCAGCCGAGGGGGCAGGGCCGGGGGCAGCTTGGGCTGAGAGGGGGGCGTCACAGAGTCGGGTGTGGGGGCACCCGCAGGGCTGGGGGATTCTGTGGGGTTCACCCCATCAGTCCCCGGGAGAGGCTCAAGCATGCGGGGTGCAGCCCCCCCCTGCCCCCCCAGTTCCCTTTGGTGGTGCTGGCGGGGACCTGTTGGACCCCCCCAGGCTGCCAGGTCCTCCCAGGGGTGCGGGGGCACCTCTGACACCTCTTTCTCTCCTTGCCCCCCACCCCAGCATCCGCCTGGCCCCCCCAAAACTCCAGCGTTGGCGAGGGCAGAGCCTGGGAGGGCTCGTTGGAGAGCAGCCCCCCGAAATGGGACCTGGCGAGTGGAGACCCCCCGGGGGGACCCAGCAACAGCACAAGCGCCGGGGGGGCCGCGGCAGGAGCGCAGCTGGAGCCCCCCGGGGGCGGCACGGCCACCACGGAGCCATCGGCCGTGCCCGAGGGGTGCCCGGGCTGCGCCGGGGAGGGCGAGGCCAGCGCCGTGCCCCCCCGAGCCGTGACCTGGCCCGGGGACGGGGGCACGGTGCCGGTGGCCCTGGGCAGCCCCGAGGAGCCGGGGAGCGGTGACCGGCCCACTCCGGCCTCCCCGCCCGTCCCGGGGGGCTTCGGGGGGCTGCCGGCCGCCCTGCCGAGCCCCCCCGGGCCCCAGCTCGCCACGGGCTCGGCCGAATCCGACCTGCTGCTGGCGGCCGGGGGCTCGGCCGCGCCGCGGACCCCCGTGCTGGGCCAGCCCGGCCCCGTGGCCGCCGCCGGGGGGGACTCGGGGGGTCCCCCCGAGCTGTGGGCGGCCGCCTCCAGCCCGGCCCCGGCGCAGGGGGCCCGCGGCTGGACCGACCTGACGTGGCTGCAGGAGCCCATCACCGCCGCCACCGAGCCCCCGGCAGAGCGGACGGGCTCCGAGATCATCGACGTCGATTACTACGACCTGTTCGAGGGGGGCGAGGGACCGGGGGGCTTTCCCGGGGGCGGCCGGGGGGCGGCCGGCCCGGCCCGCCGGAGGGAGCCCGAGGGGGCGGCCACGCCCTGGGCCCTCCACGAGCTCTACGACGACTTCACGCCCTTCGACGACGCCGATTTCTACCCCACCACCTCCTTCTACGCCGACGGCGACGACGAGGACGAGCTGGAGGACGAGGAGGAAGAGGAGGAGGAGGAAGACGGGGGGCTGGAGGACGAGAACGGCTATCGGCCGCCCGCCTCGGCCGTGCCCGGCCCGCAGGAGCCCCGGCCCACCGGGCACCGCCCCGCGGCCCCGCCGCCGCCGCCCGGGCTGGCCGGGGTGTCCGGGGGCAGCCCCACGGCCTGGCCGCGGCCCGGGGAGCGGAGCCCGGCCGAGAACGGCTCCGAGTGCCGGAGCGGCTACGTGCGGCACAACAGCTCCTGCCGCTCCCTCTGCGACCTCGTGCCCAGCTACTGCCACAACGGCGGCCAGTGCTACCTGGTGGAGAGCCACGGGGCCTTCTGCCGGTAAGGCCCGGGCCCCGGTGGGCTGCGGATGTGGGGGCTCGACTGCGCAGGGGTCACCATCCCCTGTACCCCATCCTGGGGCTTTCCATCCCCTGTACCCCATCCCCTGTACCACATCCTGGGGCTTTCCATCCCCTGTACCCCATCCTGGGGCTCTCCATCCCCTGTACCCCATCCTGGGGCTCTCCATCCCCTGTACCCCATCCTGGGGCTTTCCATCCCCTGTACCCCATCCTGGGGCTCTCCATCTCCTGTACCCCATCCCCAGTACCCCATCCCGGGGCTTTCCATCCCCTGCACCCCATCCCAGGCTCTCCATCCCCTGTACCCCATCCTGGGGCTCTCCATCCCCTGCACCCCATCCTGGGGCTCTCCATCCCCTGTACCCCATCCCCTGCACCCCATCCTGGGGCTTTCCATCCCCCGTACCACATCCTGGGGCTTTCCATCCCCTGTACCCCATCCTGGGGCTCTCCATCCCCTGTACCCCATCCTGGGGCTCTCCATCCCCTGTACCCCATCCCCTGCACCCCATCCTGGGGTTCTCCATCCCCTGTACCCCATCCTGGGGTTCTCCATTCCCTGTACCCCATCCCGGGGTTCTCCATCCCCTGCACCCCATCCCAGGCTCTCCATTCCCAGTCCTTCCATCCCCTGTATCCCCACTCCCAGTCTCTCCATATTCCATGCATCCCTTCCTTGGGCTCTCCATCCCCCCTGTACCCCATCCCAGGGCTCTGCACCACCCATGCACCCCATTCCCAGTGTTTCCATCTCCCTGCAACCCATTGCTGCCATCTCCATCCCTTTCACTCCGTTCCTAGCCTGTCCAAGCCCAGGTACCTCATTCCATGGCTCTCCATTCCCTCCACCTCACCCTTGGGCTCGCCATGCTCCTGGCCTGGCATTGTCTTTCCATCCATTGTGTGCCCCACTCCCCATCCCCATCATCCTTGGGCTCTCCATCCTCCATGAACCTCATTCCCCCACTCTCCATTCTCTCTACTCCACCCCTGGCTGACACCCCGTTCCCAGCCTTTCCATCCTCTGTACGTTCCGTTCCGAGCCTTTCCGTGCCCTGGGCACTCCATTCCCGGGCTGTCCGTGCCCTCCAGCCCCACGGGGCCGGGATGCGGAGGGGTTTTCCCTTTCCCTGCCCCCCGAGCGGCGGCTGCCCGGGAATTAGGTCAGGGCAGCGCAGCCGAGGCTGCGGGGCGGCCGCGCTAATCGGCCCCGGCAGATTGAGCCCGGGAGGCGATGCCGGCTGTGCCGCACGCACCGGGATGTGCCCTGCGGCTGGCACCGAGCCCTCTGCTCCCCCGGTGTCCCCATCCCATCGGTGTCACCCCCCTCAAACACCCGGAATCCCCCCAGGGGTAAACACCGCGTCCCCCGAGGATGCTGCGCGGGGCTGGGGACAAGTTTTGGGGCTGGGGGGACGCGTTTTTGGGGCTGGGGGATCCCTCTGAGCGCGTGTCCCGACAGGTGCAACACGCAGGACTACACGTGGCACAAGGGTACGCGCTGCGAGTCCATCGTCACCGATTTCCAGGTGATGTGCGTGGCCGTGGGCTCGGCCGCGCTCGTGGTGCTGCTGCTCTTCATGCTCACCGTGTTCTTCGCCAAGAAGCTCTACCTGCTCAAGACGGAGAACAGCAAACTGCGCAAGACCAAGTGAGTGACCGGGACAGCCCGAACGGCCCTGCCCTCGCCGGTGCCAGCCCGACCTTTCGGCGTCACCGGGACCCCCGGTGCCGCTGCTGGGAAAAGCTGCCGGGGGCGGGAGACGTGGATGTGGCTCCACGGTTAATCCCTTAAAGCTGCTCCTGACTGGCACCAGTTAATCTGCTCCGCTGGGAGCTGGGGACACCGGCTGGGCCGCCATCGGGGCTGGGGACAGGGCTGGGGGGTGACAGGGAAGGGTTTGGGGTCAGGCCCCAGCCCCAGCCACGGCTGCCCAGCTTCTGGCGCAGGGAGGAGGGAGCCTTCCCAGCCCGGTCCCTAATGAGCTGTTAATTAGTGTTTGGAAATGCCAAGTGTAATTAGCAGGGAAGCTCCGTGCCAGCTCCCTGGTCTCTCTCTCCAGCCCTGCTCCGGGCTGCCCTTCCCAGAGCCCAGCTCCCCTCAAAACCCCAGAGCTGGGGGCAGCGAGCCCCCCAAAATGTCACACTGGGCTCGTTCAGCCCCAGCTCAATCCCTGGGGACATTTCCTCCCCAAACCTCCCGAGTTCAGGACATTTAAGCCCCTAGACCTCCATCCCTGGGTATATTAAGCCCCCAATCCGCCCAGACTCGGAGGCATTAGCTCCCCAGATCCTCGGAGCTGGGGGTATAAAACCCCAATCCCCCAGAGCAGGGAAGATTTATCCCTCCAAAGCCCTTCGATCTGGGGGGTGTTTAGCCCAGACTTCCCTCCCTGAGGACATTTACCCCCCCAGACCTCCAGCTCTAGGACCAGTTACCCCTCCCAAAGCAGGGTCACCCCGAAACGTGGGCGGGGGCTGCGTGGGGGGGTCCTGCCCTCAGCGCTGCTCTCCTGACCCCTGCAGATACCGCACCCCGTCCGAGCTGCACAACGACAACTTCTCCCTCTCCACCATCGCCGAGGGCTCCCACCCAAACGTAAGGAGCTGTGTGGCACCATCCCCTCCGTCCTGCTCTCTGTCCCATCCTTGTCCCTCTGTCCCCTCCATGACCCCAGCGCTGCCCTCCTGTCCCCATCCTGCCGTGGTCACACCTCTGTCCCCTCGCTGCTGGGTCCGCAGTGACCTAAACTGGCCCTAGGCCAGGCAGAGGCTCAGTGTCACCCCTGTGTCCCTTCCCTGTCCCCTCCTGTCTGTGTGGCTCCCCGGGGAACCACCAGCCCGAGTTCCCTTTGGCTCCGTGTGCGGGTGGCTGGGCTGGGGTGGCCGTGCCGGGATTTTCAGGGAGGGGACGGCCGATGCTCCCTGGCTGTGGCATGGCCGGGCAGGAGCAGCGGGTGACACCGGGGGTGACACGCTCCGGGATGCTGCCGCGCTTGGGATGCGCCCACCGGCATCCCCCGGGCTGCCCTTCCAACCTCCTGTCTTTGGCCTCGGAACAGAGAGAAGCGAAGGGCTTTGCGGAGCCGGAGGAGGAGCGTAGGTCCCTTTAGCCTTTCCCTATCCATGGCCGCTGTTTTCCGTCTTCCGACCGCCTTTAGCAGCCGTAGCCGCCCGGGCAGGAGGCTCCGGGGCCGGCTCCCTCCCCGCTGCCGAGAGGACGAAGCTCGGGATGAGCTCGGTGCCGCTCCCCGGGCTCTGACACATCCCTCGTCCCCTCCGGATGGGGAGGGTTGGGCACGCGGTGCCTGGGACGCAGCGCTCCGAGGATGAGGAGGGGTCAGCAGGGTCAAACACCCCTGGAAAGGGGTTTTTGGGGGATCCCGCAGCGGTGGAGCCAATAGCACCAGCTCCGGACCGGCCGGACGTCACCGCCCGGGAGGTGGAGAATCCTGTCCCCGTGTGACTCCGGCCCTCGGGTGTCCCCGTCCCGCTCTCCGTGCGGCACCGGGAGCACCGGGAGCAGCCGGGCCCGGAGGCTGCGGGACAGAGCCGGGAGGATGCTCCAGCGGGGGGAAGGTCGGGAAGAGGCGTGCCCGGCTTTGCCAGCAGCGGCGCGGGGGCACCGGCTGTACGCTGAGGAACCGCAATAAAGCCAACCCCTCTGGCCTCCTGCCAACGCCGCCGGGAGTGCCTGATTGCCGCGGGGAGCAGGAGATGCCGGGAGGGGAGAGAAAGCGGGCGGGATGGCCGGGGGGCTGTGCCTGAGGATGGCACGGCTCAGAGGATGGCACGGGTTAGAGGATGGCACGGGTTAGAGGCTGGCACGGCTCGGGAGGCTGGCACGGCTGGCACGGCTCGGGTGGCTGGCACGGGTTAGAGGCTGGCACGGGTTAGAGGCTGGCACTGCTTGGGAGGCTGGCACGGCTCGGGAGGATGGCACGGGTTAGAGGTTGGCACAGTTTGGGAGGCCGGCACAATTCGGGAGGATGGCACGGCTCGGGTGACTGGCACGGGTTACAGGCTGGCACCATTCGGGAGGATGGAACGGGTTAGAGGCCGGCACGGTTCTGGAGGCTGGCACGGTTCGGGAGGATGGCACGGCTGGCACGGTTCTGGAGGCTGGCACGGTTCGGGAGGATGGCACGGCTGGCACGGTTCTGGAGGCCGGCACGGCTCGGGAGGCTGGCATGGATGGCACGGTTCTGGAGGCTGGCACGGCCGGCACGGCTCGGGAGGCTGGCAGGGCTCGGGAAGCGGCACTTTGGGAGCCGCAGCACCCCGAGGTGGGGAGGCTGTGCTGGGGGACAGCGTCACCTCCATGGGGTCGGACCCTGTCCCGGCACCGCCGTCCCCCCGTGCCGCCATCCGCCCTGGGGGGGGACATTTGTCCCCTCCAGTGGCTCTTGCAAGGGGTCGGTGGCACATCCGTGCCCTCCCTGGGTTCAACAATCCCCGTTGTGGCCCTGCCCTGACCCCGCTGTCTCCCGCAGGACGATCCCAGCGCTCCCCACAAGCTGCAGGACTCGCTGAAATCCTGCCTGAAGGACGAGGAGCCGTTCAGCATCCACAACTCCACGTCGCCCAAGCACGACGGGGGCAAAGGGGAGCAGCAGGAGCCGGGGGAGCTCAACTGCCTCCAGAACAACCTGACGTGAGCGGCGGGGCCGGGGGCGCCGGGGCCGGGAGCCCCCCGCCCCACAGCCGCCTCCTCCCCCGCCGTGTCCCTTCCCGCTCCGTGGCATGCTTTGGTGTGTTTTGTACAGAGGAAAACAAAAATTCCAGTCATAATTCGGCCGTGTCGTGGGGGTGTTTGGTTCGTGCTCCGTGTTTCTCGCTTGGGTTCGTTCCGCGCTGTGATTTCTAAACCTTTGCCGTTCCGCAACTGACTTTTTTTGTACTTTTGCCCCACTTTTTTTGAAATACAGGTAAAAACAACAAAAAAGGAGGGAAAAAAATTAATAAGATCTTGAAATAAATAAACTTTTTTTTTTTTTTTTTAAAGTTAAGCCTCTTGCCGGTGCCTGCGGTCTCCTGACACGGACATTCATGTCTCCCTGCGGGGATTCAGTCCCTGCTTCCACAGGGTCCCACCTGAGCATCATCTGGGGGTGGTGGGTGCTCCTTTGTCACCTTCTCCAGGCACCTTCCTGCCAGGCCAGGGGTGCAGCACACCCTGGGCACGCTGGGGAGCAGATGGGACACCCGGGGATGGCTGGTGGAGGTGCCTGGGCTGCCCCAGGGTTTGCTCCATCCCCACCCCTGTCCCCACCATGTGTCCTCCCGAACAGCGAGGTGACATCTCACAGCCACCCGTGCTCCGACAGTCTCCTGCGAGGGAGCTGCCCGGGATGGCATTTGGGGTGAAACGCCCCCGGGGTGTCACCCCCAGCCCCCAGTTTCCCTCTGAGTGGAGGAGAAGCGGTGCCACTGTGGCAGAGGCTTTGGCAAGGCCAGGCTGGCGCTGTCGCCATCCCCCGGGACTGAGCACGGGGCAGGGATCTCCCCCCAGGGACCCCCAGCACTCCCCTCCCCTCCGGCCGCGGCTCCGTCTCGCTTCCAGCAGGAACCGATTTCTTCTGGAGATGGATTCATCCACGAACCGACACTCCGGGTTCCTTGGGAGAGAGGAACATTAATCAGCACTCGGTATTGAGTGTGCGGCACCTCGGGGATGCAGCCGGAGCTCTCCCGGGACAGGTGGGAGCCAAAGCCGCGTGGATCGGATGTTCCCGGTGCGTCCTGTGAGCCGCTGAATAATTCATTCGTTCTCGGGGAGATTAAAAACCGAGGAGTGGTGGTGAGGGCCAGGCGGAGCGAGAGGCTCAGCGGCACCCGCGGGGTTTGGTGTTCGCCATCCCCTTCCAGCACGGAGCTCCAGGACAGGTAACACCGGGATAAAGCAGCGGGAAGGTGAGCACAGCAACAACGAGGGTGGGACGGGGGCAGAGGGATGTGCTGGTGGAGCAGAGAGGAGATGCTGATGGAAAGGGAGATGTGCTGGCATGGGCAGAGGCTGGACACGAGCTCCCGTGGGACGGGGAGGGAGGAAAAGGGAGCTGGAGTGGGACGAGCATCGCTGTGACCGGAGACGATCCGTGCTCGTGTGTGAGGAGCAGGAATGGCTGTGGAAGGACAGGGGTGCTAGAGGGGATTGGGAATTTGGGAATCCCAGAACGATGCGGCAGGGCAGAGGACAGAAGGGATGGAAGGGAAGGAAGGGATGGAAGGGAAGGAAGGGATGGAAGGGATGGAAGGGATGGAAGGGAAGGAAGGGATGGAAGGGATGCAGGGTGGGGTGGGGCAGCCAAGGAGTGAGTCCAGCCAGGGCTGAGTGGTGGGATCTGGAAACCGTCTGCTCCTCACCGGGATCCTCCCTCACGGTGCCTGTGGGTCTGTCCAGCCAGACACTGCCCGGGACAGACAGAGAGACATCGGCCATGGTGGCACCGTGGGGTGAGGCTGGCACATCGTGCACAGTGACACCAGGGAGGTGAGGGTGACACGGCACAGCTGCTCCATCCCAGCACAGCCCATCCCCTGTGCAGTGTCACTGTGCAGGTGAGGCTGGCACAGCCCATCCCCTGTGCAGTGTCACCAGGCAGGTGAGGCTGGCACAGCCCATCCCCTGTGCAGTGTCACTGTGCAGGTGAGGCTGGCACAGCCCATCCCCTGTGCAGTGTCACCGTGCAGGTGAGGGTGGCACAGCCCATCCCCTGTGCAGTGTCACCAGGCAGGTGAGGCTGGCACAGCCCATCCCCTGTGCAGTGTCACTGTGCAGGTGAGGCTGGCACAGCCCATCCCCTGTGGATGGTGTCACTGTGCAGGTGAGGCTGGCACAGCCCATCCCCTGTGCAGTGTCACCGTGCAGGTGAGGCTGGCACAGCCCATCCCCTGTGGATGGTGTCACTGTGCAGGTGAGGCTGGCACAGCCCATCCCCTGTGGATGGTGTCACTGTGCAGGTGAGGCTGGCACAGCCCATCCCCTGTGCAGTGTCACCGTGCAGGTGAGGCTGGCACAGCCCATCCCCTGTGGATGGTGTCACTGTGCAGGTGAGGCTGGCACAGCCCATCCCCTGTGCAGTGTCACCGTGCAGGTGAGGGTGGCACAGCCCATCCCCTGTGCAGTGTCACTGTGCAGGTGAGGCTGGCACAGCCCATCCCCTGTGCAGTGTCACTGTGCAGGTGAGGCTGGCACAGCCCATCCCCTGTGCAGTGTCACCAGGCAGGTGAGGGTGGCACAGCCCATCCCCTGTGCAGTGTCACCGTGCAGGTGAGGGTGGCACAGCCCATCCCCTGTGCAGTGTCACCAGGCAGGTGAGGGTGGCACAGCCCATCCCCTGTGCAGTGTCACTGTGCAGGTGAGGGTGGCACAGCCCATCCCCTGTGCAGTGTCACTGTGCAGGTGAGGCTGGCACAGCCCATCCCCTGTGGATGGTGTCACTGTGCAGGTGAGGCTGGCACAGCCCATCCCCTGTGCAGTGTCACTGTGCAGGTGAGGGTGGCACAGCCCATCCCCTGTGCAGTGTCACTGTGCAGGTGAGGCTGGCACAGCCCATCGTGCAGTGTCACCATGGAGCTGAAGGTGACACGGCACAGCCCCTCAGCCCTGGCACAGCCCCTCAGCCCTGGCACAGCCCCTCATCCTGGACATGCCGTGGCTCCACACAGAGCTGCTCACCTTGCAGTGGTGCCCACATTCCCTCAGCACCCATTTTCATCCCTTCCAAGAAGCCCAGCATGGCTGGGATGGGCAGTGTGGGACCGTCCCCTCTCCACAGCGGCTCCTGGGTGCAGGCCCTGTCTCGAAGCTGTGGGGGATGAGTCCTGAGCCACAGAGGAGCCCTGGATTCGGGAGCCACCCTCGGCTGCAGCCGCTCAGCCCCAAGGGCTGTAGGGACTCACCTAGGGACTCACTCACAAGGATTTAAGCAGGTTTTGGGATGCTCCTGCTCAGGCACAGGGTGGGAGGCTGGGGGATTTGTCCCCCTGCTCTGGGGTGTTGCTGTGACCCCATCACTCCCCCGGCTGTTCCCTCTCCATCATTCCCCACTCACCTTCCCGGTGTGCTCCTGTTCCCCACGGGAAGGCCCAGCCTCCGCTCCCGCTGCCATCAGCCCCTCCGGCTCTGGGGTCCCTCTGCTTCCCCAGGGGGATCCCATCCCCTGGGCCCCCCCAGAGGAGGGAGGAGCGTGGTTTGCAGGGATGGACGGGGTTATCCGAGGGCTCCATCAGCGCCTGCTCGGACGCAGGAGAGGAGCCGGCGCCGCGCTCTGAGCCTATTTCACGGGCCCTGAGGAGGAATTTGCCTCCCAGCCAGCAAAGCAACACACGGGCTTTATTCCCAGGCCTAATCAGTGGGATGCAGAGAGGCCAGAGAGCTATTAAATTTCAATGCTTGGTTGGTTTGCTGCGAGGGGAGGTGGCCCATTGTGGCCAGCGAGGGCTGGCACGGGATGCGGGAAGGGAACTGGCATCGGCAGTGGGCCTGTCCTCCTCTCTCTGCCACCCTCTTTTCTCTCACAGACACATAACAGGATTAGAGCCACGACCCCGAGACAAGGAGCTTTTCTTCCCTTGACAAGCTCCGGCTGCCTGAAACAAAATATCCGGAGTTGGGATTCATTGGGTGAGTCCTGAAAACGAGGCCCAATTCACCAGCCCAGGGTCCCCATGCACCGAGCAAGAGCCCACCTTCATCAGCCAGGAGCCCACCTTCATCAGCCAGGAGCCCACCTTCATCAGCCAGGAGCCCACGTTCATCAGCCAGGAGCTCACCTTCATCAGCCAGGAGCCCACATTCATGCTCTGAGCCCACATTCATGCTCTGAGTCCAGATTCAGCAGCTGAGGGTCCTGATCAGTGCCTGAGTCCTGATTCCACAGCCAAAAATCCCAACTCACCAACCAAACCTTGATTCACCGGCCCAGTGCCGCGATCCAGCGGCCGAGCGCTGCTCAGGAGCAGGAAGGGCTGGAGAAGGAGGTGGCAGCAGCTCAGGGGTTCCTGTCAGCCCCCACACACCCCAAACTCTGCTCAAAACCTTCGCTGCTGCTCCTTTGGGATTCCAGGTTGGTTTGTCCCTCCCTGAGTGCCAGGAGCTGGCAGTGCCATGTCTGTCCCTTGTCCCCTTCTGGACACCTCTGAGGACACTTCCCTGCCTGAGGGCTGGCCCCACAGCCTTTCCCTCAGAGGAATATTTGGAGGATGAGGCAGGCTGTGTCCCTTCCCTTGCTTGGTGCTTCTGTCCCATCTTCCACCACAGCACAGCCTGGCTCCGTTCATCCACTGCTCCATCCTGGATGGATCCCACCCCTGCTGTCCCACCTCCAGCTCCCAGGGCAAGGAGGCTCAGGCTTGAGGAACCATTCCCAAATCCTGGGCCATCCCTGGGAGCAGCCCTGCCCCAGGGACCATCCCTGGGAGTGCTGTGTGGTGAATGCTGGATGCTTCCCAGCGCGGTTTGGGAGGGGACGTGTCCTGCAGGTCACTGTGGGAGCTCCTGGGAGCACCTCTGGTGACATCCCGGTGTTCCCACCAGCACTGGGCTTTCTCCTGGCCGGGAGGAGCCCCAAACTGGTATTTGTGGAGCCAGCAGGATCCCAGTGGTTAGTGCTGGGAAATACCAATTACCCCATTACCCCCAGCCTGCCTGGAACAGGGAGCGATTCCAGCATTAAACTGACTCGGCGTTGGATTGAAAGAGAGGAGAAAAGCAAAATCCTCTTAACTTTGTGGACTGGAAAATGCCCAGTGTGGGAACGAGGAGCTGACGCCAGCGAGGGCCAGGACGGCTCCTCCTCGTCACTGCTGCCACTGGGCAAACTGGTGCCACTGGGACAGGGACAGAGCCAGCAGCAGAGACTGGTTTGGAACAGAAAAGCGGGAGGAAAACTGGCCAAGGCTGAGCGTGGAGCGGCCAAGCTCACACCCCTCATGCAGGGATGTGGGAGAAAAGGGAAAAATAAAGACGAGGGACGCCGAGACGTTTGGAGAAGTGAGAAGCAGGATCTGGTGGGAGGAAGGTTTAAAAGTGAAAGGAGTTAAGGAAACTGGCGGGACTTCAAAGGAACGCTGCAAGCAGCACACACAGGAGCCATCCCAATAGGAAATGTAGCAGGAACCAGGCTGGCTGCATCACAAGCTCCTCACTGACCTCAGGCGCGAGAAAAAAGGTTTATGGGAAGTGGGAACTAGGACAAATTACTAAGGACAGTTACGAGGGGAGCATAAGCATGTGGGGAGACATCAGAAAGGCCAAATTGAGATGGAAATAGGGG
Organism: Poecile atricapillus; assembly: GCF_030490865.1. Taxonomy (NCBI): domain Eukaryota; kingdom Metazoa; phylum Chordata; class Aves; order Passeriformes; family Paridae; genus Poecile; species Poecile atricapillus. The sequence continues at coordinate 843,406 of NC_081250.1, read as the reverse complement.
GGAATCATTAAGGAGAAGAAGAAAAGGCTCCATCAGCAGGAGGAGAATGAGCAAGGGAGCGTTGGTCTGGACCCAGGGGAGGAGGAAGGCAGCTGGCAAAGGAGGCTGGGAATTCAACGGGATCACTGGCTTGTTTTTAAACCTTTTAAAACCCCCAGCCTTCAGAGGGGCCAAGTGCCAGCAGATGCCCACCACAATAATGAGGTGCTGTGCTGCCACCGAGAGAGAGAGCAGCGACTGCAGAAATGGGAACATTAAACAGCACACCCAGACTGCTTCCAACTCTCAGAACCTCATCCTGGGCTGCTCAGAAAACCAGTGAAAGGCACCTGAGAGATGTTTGTAAAAACCAGTGAAACGCACCTGAGAGATGTTTGTAAAAACCAGTGAAAAGCACCTGAGAGATGTTTGGTAGAATCAGTGAAAAGCACCTGAGAGATGTTTGGTAAAAACCTGAGAGATGTTTGGTAAAAACCAGTGAAAGGCATCTGAGAAATGTTTGGTAGAAACCTGAGAGGTGTTTGGTATAATCAGTGAAAGGCACCTGGGAGATGTTTGTAAAAACCAGTGAAAGGCACCTGAGGAATGTTTGGTAAAAACCTGAGAGATGTTTGGTAGAAACCTGAGAGATGTTTGGTAGAAACCAGTGAAAAGCACCTGAGAGATGTTTGGTAAAAACCTGAGAGATGTTTGGTAGAATCAGTGAAAGGCACCTGGGAGATGTTTGTAAAAACCTGAGAGATGTTTGGTAGAATCAGTGAAAAGCACCTGAGAGATGTTTGGTAAAAACCTGAGAGATGTTTGGTAGAAAGCAGTGAAAGGCACCTGAGAGATGTTTGGTAAAAACCTGAGAGATGTTTGGTAGAACCAGTGAAAAGCACCTGGGAGATGTTTGGTAGAAACCAGTGAAAGGCACCTGAGAGATGTTTGGTAAAAACCTGAGAGATGTTTGGTAGAATCAGTGAAAAGCACCTGGGAGATGTTTGGTAGCACAAGGGCTGGCTGAGCATTTACAGGAGCTGGTTCAGTTTGGGGCACATCATGCAAGGAAAGATGGAAGCCCCAGGAGAAGCAAGAAGAGAGATCCAGGAAGGAGTGGTGGGGAGAACTGGAGACCCAGGGAGACACAAGAACCCCACAGCTCCCTACCAGGAGGAGCAGCCAGGAAGGGTCGGGCTCTGCTCCCAGGGAACAGGGACAGCACAAGGGAGAACAGCCTCAGCTTGGTTCAGGGTGGATATTGGGAAAATCCCACCACGGAAGGGCTGCCCAGCCCTGGCACAGCTGCTCAGAGAAGGATCCCTGGAAGTGCCCAAGGACAGCTCGGATGGGGCTTGGAGCGCCCTGGGATAATGGAAGGTGTCCCTGGAATGGGGTGAACTTTAAGGTCCCTTCCCACCCAACCCACTCCAGAACTCAGCGATTCAATCTGTGAATGCAACGTGCATGAAAGGAATCTGGAGCCATCCTGCAGGAGCACCCAGGAGTCTCCATCACCTTTTGCTGGGAGCTACAAAAATGCGGCGTGAAAACGCAGCTCTGGTGTCAGAGCTGAGAATTTCACATGGAGGCAAGAGACGGCAGATGGGACAATCTGCTGGGCTGAGGAGCACGGAGAAGCAGTGAGACAACACTGGCTGCCATGGCAGACAAGACCAGTCAAACTCGCTGGGCTTCTGTGGGAAAAGAGGAGATTTCAGGAAGGATTTGGGAGGAAATGCAGAGATTCTCTTTGTAGCTTCCGAACTGCAGCTGTGTGTGGTGATCCAGGGCTGGGATCCAGGGGTGGGGGAGAAGGGGATCTCTGGAGGAGTCTCTTGTCCTCAGGATGCTGAATGCTGCACCTGGGATGGGTGGGAGGAGGAGAGGGAAGGGAAAAAGGAGCTGTGGGGGAGCTCTGTGAGCAAGAGCTGGGAGGGGGAGATGGAAGGGCTGCAAAGCCTGGCCAGAGGGGAGAGGGGAAAAGCAGGATGGGGCAAAATGAGGAGAAGAAACGGCCGAAGGGAGTGAGGAGAGTGAGGGGTGAGGAGGCACAGAGGATCTGGCAGAGGGCAGTGGCTTTAGGGAGCCCAACACCTGGATCTGGGAGGGATCTGGGAGGGATCTGGAGGGATCTGGGAGGGATCTGGGAGAGGGGACAGTGCTTTCCCTGCTGGCTTCGATCCCACTTGGATCTCAGCCATCCTCAGGACCTCACTGGTTCCTTGCCAAGACAACTTACTGCCAGATTCCTGCTGGATTCAGCACCTTCCCCAGGGATTCTCACGGGGATCCAGTGGTGTTTTGCTTCGAAATGACGAAGTGAATTTTAAAGGTGAGCTGAAAACTGAATCCAATCTGGTTTGTTTTCCTCCCTGCTTTAGGAAGGCAGCGAGTTGCTCTCCACAGCCACGAGCAATGACGGATAAAGGCAGCCAGGGATGCCTGGGTGACACGGGGATATGGAGGGGGATAAAGGGGGGCTGGCAAGAAATGCTGGCCGAGCCTTTCTGGGAACAGGTTGGACAAACATCTGCCAGGGAAGGTTGAAGCTGAGCGGATTTTGCTGGCGGCAGGTGTTGCTTCATCTGAGCGACCTCTCCGGCTCCCTCCGGCCTCATGCTCGGTGATCCCGCTCTCCTTCCATCAGAAATGTCAGCCCAGCTCTTCCCTCCCTCTGCCAGAGCAGCTTTAGCAGCTCAGTCCTCATTTATCAGCTCAGTCCTCGTCATCTTTTCCAACATTTTCACCAGAGATACATTTGTTTATATGGATATGAGCAAGCAAAGATTAAGATTTAAAATGGGGGGAAATAAACATCAGTTTCCTCTATTTTTCTTGTGTTTTCCAGTTGTATCAGTCTCCCATGAAATCTTCCAGCACAAGGAATACCCCGAGGTGAGAATAACTCTGTCCTGAAGATTTGGCCTCAGGCAAAGAGGAGAAGGAGAAGGTAGAGGAGGGAGACAGGAGCAGATGCTGTTCTGTGGTTTTGGAGTCTTTTAAAGGCAGCTCAGGTGTCCTGGCCATTTCACCACGCCCTCAGGATCTAAATCCACGTTTATTTTCCTTGTCCCATCCTTTGTGCTTTGTCCCTGCAGCCCAACCCAAATTATTCCACGATCTGCAGCCTCGGAACCGCAGACCGGAATGTTTGGAAATACCTGGAGGATTTGGTTGGGAGGATTTTCCCAACCCTGCCAAGCTAAAGGAGAGGGGAAGGTGCAAAAGAGACTGCTTTACCCTGGGTTTTCCTAGAGAAAAGGGTTCTGGGAAGGGATGAGGGCTGGAGACAGCGGGAACATCCCTGCCTGTCCCACCGGATCCGGCTCACGGGCAGGGACCTCTCGCCTCAGCAATTCTTTTCAAACTCTGGCTCTTGCATTTCTTCAGAGAAATTCAGCACCTGGTTCATCCATTATTCCTTCCAGCTGCTCTTTGCTGTCAGGGCGGGCATTGAGGAGGTGGAATTTATCCCGGAACGTGTCCCATTCTTTTCTTCCCTGGCCATTGACTCGGCCAACATCTGCTCCCGTTAACCCTCGCTGGCCCCACAGCTCTGGGGATCCTTTATGACTCCAGAGCTCTTGGCATTGTGTCAGCAACAGCCGAGGTGTCCTGAGAGGAGAAAATCCTCCTTCTGCTGGGCTGGAATGGGATTTGTGCTCTAAAACCCACCCTGGATAGCTCAGCAATAAGCAACGATCACAGGAGGTTAATCAAAGTGTTTTCTCCCTAAAAATCATTTCCCATACACTCACATGATGAAACCTGGTGGGTTCAGCTCCCCTTCCCTGCCAGGCTCTTGGGAATCACCCCAAACACTGCAAGATTAATTGCTTTTATTTGTTCTGCTGTGTTGTTTTCCTACTTTTGGGCACAAATTGCTTTTCACCCGCTGCTCTGCCATAGGGGCTTCATTGGAAGCAGCGTGGATACCTATGGATCCCATATGGCTCCTCTGGGAAACAGCTCCACGATAAAGACTGGAAATAGGCACGGAGCAGATGGGAGGGAAGGGGCACCGCTTTTAACAGCAAAATCCTCACTGCCTTCGCACGGTAACAAGTCCTGGGATGTGGGAAGGAATATATTAGGAAGGACAAGAGGTGTTTTGAGATGCAGCTGCACTTTGCATGCGGTTCTGGTCCCCTTCCCACTGCGGGGAGAGAAAGAGAGGCTTTTCCCTTTCATTTACGAGGATTTGGGGCTCTGGGGCTCCCGAAGGAGCCGGGAGGGAAGCGCCACAGGGAGGGAACGGTGACACTGCAGACAGAAGGTGTCAGAACGGCAGCTCCACTCACACACAGGTGGGAACACCCCCAAACCTCCTCCAGGAGCCCCCCGGGCTTGGGGAGACCCCTGCCCGCAGTGGGCTCTGCAGCCAAGCCCTGCAGAGGGGCCAGGACGGAGCGAGGACGGAGCCAGGACGGAGCCAGGACGGGGCCAGGACGGAGCCAGGACGGAGCCAGGATGGAGCCAGGACAGAGCCAGGACGGAGCCAGGATGGAACCAGGACAGAGCCAGGACGGAGCAAGGACGGAGCCAGGACGGAGCCAGGATGGGGCCAGGATGAGGCCAGGACAGAGCCAGGACGGAGCCAGGACGGAGCGAGGACGGAGCGAGGATGGAGCCAGGACGGGGCCAGGATGGAGCCAGGACGGAGCCAGGACAGAGCCAGGATGGAGCGAGGACAGAGCGAGGACGGAGCGAGGACAGAGCGAGGACAGAGCGAGGACGGAGCGAGGACAGAGCGAGGACGGAGCCAGGATGGAGCCAGGACGGAGCCAGGATGGAACCAGGACAGAGCCAGGACGGAGCCAGGACGGAGCCAGGACGGAGCGAGGATGGAGCCAGGACAGAGCCAGGATGGAGCCAGGATGGAGCCAGGACGGAGCCAGGACAGAGCCAGGACGGAGCCAGGATGGAGCCAGGACGGAGCCAGGATGGAACCAGGATGGAGCCAGGATGGAGCCAGGATGGAACGAGGGTGGAGCCAGGATGGAACCAGGATGGAGCCAGGATGGAGCCAGGATGGAACGAGGGTGGAGCCAGGACGGAGCCAGGACGGAGCCAGGATGGGGCCAGGACGGAGCCAGGATGGAACCAGGACGGAGCCAGGATGGAACCAGGACGGGGCCAGGATGGAACCAGGACGGAGCCAGGATGGAGCCAGGATGGAAGCAGGATGGAAGCAGGATGGAAGCAGGATGGAAGCAGGACGGAGCCAGGACAGAGCCAGGACGGAGCCAGGATGGAGCCAGGACGGAGCCAGGATGGAGCCAGGACGGAGCCAGGATGGAAGCAGGATGGAAGCAGGATGGAGCCAGGACGGAGCCAGGACGGAGCCAGGATGGAAGCAGGACGGAGCCAGGATGGAAGCAGGATGGAACCAGGCTCTCTCCAGGGCTGCTGCAGGAATTCTGGAGCAGCAAAGCAGGGCCTGGTTCCTGCACTCCCCAGCACCAGAGCCAGGCTCCCAGCTCCCTGAAACGGCGACAACAAAAGCAAAACCGTTTGGTTTTTAAAGAAATGTTCATCTCCAGCTTTCCCAGCACTGAAGGCATCAAAGGCAGAGAAGAGAGGCAGCTCCTTTCAGCGGAGAAGGGCCGGCACGAGCGGCTCCTGGGAACTTTGGGGCTCCTGGTGGGTCCTGAGCAGGGCTGGAGAGCAGGATGGGGGATTTTAAAGGTAAAACACACACAAACATGGGGAGTAAGGGCAGAAGAACGGCCACAGTGCCTCAGCCAAATCCTCACACAGCACATCTTTCCTACAAGAATCATCCTGTGGGAAGGCAAGGCAGCTCTAAAGCAAACACCTCTCGTGTTCCCACAGCCCTTTTCCCAGGAATCTGCGGCTCAGGGGCTTCCCCAGATGGAGACAGCCCTGCTTTCCACAGGCTTCTCCCATCGAGTCCTGCTCCCAAACCCACACAGTCCCTCAGCACGGATGATCTCTGCTTCTGAGGAGCTGAACCCTGCCAATGCCTCTGTCCCTCGTTCCGTGCTTTTATCACATCGTGGGATGCCCCCTAATGCTCACAGTGCAGCATCCCTGCCTCCAGAACCGGCTCTCCATCTCCCCTGGCACATCCCTGCCTCCAGAACCGGCTCTCCATCTCCCCTGGCACATCCCTGCCTCCAGAACCGGCTCTCCATCTCCCCTGGCACATCCCTGCCTCCAGAACCTTCTCTCCATCTCCCCTGGCACATCCCTGCCTCCAGAACCTTCTCCCCATCTCCCCTGGCACATCCCTGCCTCCAGAACCGGCTCTCCATTCCCCCTGGCACATCCCTGCCTCCAGAACCTTCTCCCCATCTCCCCTGGCACATCCCTGCCTCCAGAACCTTCTCTCCATCTCCCCTGGCACATCCCTGCCTCCAGAACCTTCTCTCCATTCCCCCTGGCACATCCCTGCCTCCAGAACCTTCTCCCCATCTCCCCTGGCACATCCCTGCCTCCAGAACCTTCTCTCCATCTCCCCTGGCACATCCCTGCCTCCAGAACCTTCTCCCCATCTCCCCTGGCACATCCCTGCCTCCAGAACCGGCTCTCCATCTCCCCTGGCACATCCCTGCCTCCAGAACCTTCTCCCCATCTCCCCTGGCACATCCCTGCCTCCAGAACCTTCTCTCCATTCCCCCTGGCACATCCCTGCCTCCAGAACCTTCTCTCCAGCTCCAGCATATTTCCCCTCAGCAGGGCAATCCCTGCTTCCATGATGAAATTCAAACTGTTACAAAAGGTTTGCTGGAGCAAAGGGAAAGGTGAATTAAGTGTCAAAAAACTCAAATTCAGGCTCGAGGCAAAAAGTGACACCAAGGAATGTGGGTTTTGGTGGTTATGGGCTGTAAATTTGCTGTCACTGCAGATCATTTTTAGGTGCCCAATGGATGTTCAGCACTTCCCAAACTGATAATGAACCAGGAAACAGTGAGAGAGTAACAGAATAACCCCTCTCAAATATCCCCGTGTCCCAAAGTGTCCCAGATCCTTCCCAGATGTGTGAAATCTGCCACAGAAGCGCAGGGGTTTGCAAAAGGGCAGGTGGCACCCTGGGACCAGGGCTCAGCGGGACCGGTGGCACCAGGATCCAGCCTGCCTGCACCTTTATGGACAACCTTTATGGTGAGGAGCCAGCCCCGTGAACTGTGATGGGATGGGGATCCAGACCCGTGAACTGTGATGGGATGGGGATCCAGCCCCGTGAACTGTGATGGGATGTGGAGACAGCTCCATGAACTGTGATGGGATGGGGATCCAGACCTGTGAACTGTGATGGGATGGGGACACAGCTCCATGAACTGTGATGGGATGTGGAGACACAGCCCTGTGAACTGTGATGGGATGGGGATCACAGCTCCATGAACTGTGATGGGATGGGGATCCAGCTCTGTGAACTGTGATGGGATGGGGATCCAGCCCCATGAACTGTGATGGGATGGGGATCCAGCCCCATGAACTGTGATGGGATGTGGATCCAGCCCCATGAACTGTGATGGGATGGGGATCCAGCCCCATGAACTGTGATGGGATGTGGAGACAGCTCCATGAACTGTGATGGGATGTGGAGACAGCTCCATGAACTGTGATGGGATGTGGATCCAGACCTGTGAACTGTGATGGGATGTGGATCCAGACCTGTGAACTGTGATGGGATGGGGATCCAGCCCCATGAACTGTGATGGGATGGGGATCCAGACCTGTGAACTGTGATGGGATGTGGATCCAGACCTGTGAACTGTGATGGGATGGGGACACAGCCCCATGAACTGTGATGGGATGGGGATCCAGCCCCATGAACTGTGATGGGATGGGGATCCAGCCCCGTGAACTGTGATGGGATGGGGATCACAGCCCCATGAACTGTGATGGGATGGGGACACAGCCCTGTGAACTGTGATGGGATGGGGACACAGCTCCATGAACTGTGATGGGATGGGGAGACAGCCCCATGAACTGTGATGGGATGGGGACACAGCCCTGTGAACTGTGATGGGATGGGGACACAGCTCCATGAACTGTGATGGGATGGGGATCCAGCCCCATGAACTGTGATGGGATGGGGATCCAGACCTGTGAACTGTGATGGGATGTGGAGCCAGCCCCATGAACTGTGATGGGATGGGGATCACAGCCCCATGAACTGTGATGGGATGGGGATCCAGCCCCGTGAACTGTGATGGGATGGGGACACAGCCCTGTGAACTGTGATGGGATGTGGAGACAGTCCCGTGAACTGTGATGGGATGGGGATCCAGCTCCATGAACTGTGATGGGATGGGGACACAGCCCCGTGAACTGTGATGGGATGGAAACACAGCTCCATTAACTGTGATGGGATGGGGATCCAGCCCCGTGAACTGTGATGGGATGGAGACACAGCTCTGTGAACTGTGATGGGATGGGGACACAGCCCCATGAACTGTGATGGGATGGGGAGACAGCCCCATGAACTGTGATGGGATGGGGACACAGCTCCATGAACTGTGATGGGATGGGGATCCAGCCCCATGAACTGTGATGGGATGGGGATCCAGCCCTGTGAACTGTGATGGGATGGGGACACAGCTCTGTGAACTGTGATGGGATGGGGATCCAGCCCCGTGAACTGTGATGGGATGGGGATCCAGCCCTGTGAACTGTGATGGGATGGGGACACAGCTCCATGAACTGTGATGGGATGGGGAGACAGCCCCATGAACTGTGATGGGATGGGGACACAGCTCCATGAACTGTGATGGGATGGGGATCCAGCCCCATGAACTGTGATGGGATGGGGATCCAGCCCTGTGAACTGTGATGGGATGGGGACACAGCTCCATGAACTGTGATGGGATGGGGAGACAGCCCCATGAACTGTGATGGGATGGGGACACAGCTCCATGAACTGTGATGGGATGGGGACACAGCTCCATGAACTGTGATGGGATGTGGATCCAGACCTGTGAACTGTGATGGGATGGGGATCCAGACCCATGAACTGTGATGGGATGGGGACACAGCTCCATGAACTGTGATGGGATGGGGACACAGCCCCGTGAACTGTGATGGGATGGAAACACAGCTCCATTAACTGTGATGGGATGGGGATCCAGCCCCATGAACTGTGATGGGATGGGGACACAGCTCCATGAACTGTGATGGGATGGGGACACAGCACCATGAACTGTGATGGGATGGGGAGACAGCCCCATTAATTATGATGGGATGTGGATCCAGTTCCATTAATTACCATGGGATGTGGATCCAGTTCCATTAATTACGATGGGATGTGGATCCAGCCCTGTGAATTAATGATGGGACATGGATCCAGCTCCCTTAATTATGATGGGACGTGGATCCAATCCCATTTAACACCTGAATTAACCACACGGGTGAGGATCCAGCCGCTTTAGCTGACAGTGGCGTGCGGATCCAGTGCCGTTAACTGGTGCTCCAGCCCCCTTAATGAGCGATCCAGCCCCCTAATTTGTGATCTAACCCTATTAATGAGTGACCCAGCCCCGCTAATTGCCGATCCAGCCCCGCTAATTGGCTCTCCAGCCTCGTTAATTGCCGATCCGGCCCCGCTAATTGCGGCTCCCCTCACGCGGCAATGGCGGCTCCAGCACCACCCGGCCCCACCAGCAGGCGGCGCCACCCGCCCGGCGCATGCGCGGCCCAGCGGCGCTTCCCGCCCTGCGCGGCCCCTCAGCGCCGCCCGCCATGTTCGCGGAGCTGAACGAGCTGCTCGGGGCCTCCCCGGAGCGCCCGGACGCGGTGAGAGGGCGCTGAGAGGGCGCTGAGAGGGCGGGAGGGACGGGCCGGGGCCGCCGGGAGCGGCGGGGCACTCTGGGAGGGGCACGGCCTCCGCAGGCGGAGGTGGCGATGGCCGGTCCCGGAGCCGAGCCGCCTTCCGCCCTTCCCTCGCCCGTTCCCGGCTCCCCGCCGTCCCTCACGGCTCTGGCTTCGGTATCCGCCGCTGAGAAGCGGCCGAGCTCCGTTCCCGCGGTGTGTCCGTGCGTGCGTGCTGCCCTGCGGGGAATGAACACAGAACTGGGTGTTAAACCCCCTGGAGGACACTGCTCCGGGCCGGGGAGATGTTCTAGAGATACTTTTTATTTAAGGCACTAAATTAATTAATGCAGTTTTTCCAGGGAGGTTTTGTGTTAAGGAGGTCACGCTTCACTAAACAATCTCGCTCTCTGTGAGAGCTGTGCAGGTAAAATGTCACTCATGGAATCCCAGAGTGGTTTGGGCTGAAAGGATCCTTGAAGCTTATCCTGTCCGGGGCAGGGACACCTTCCACCTTCCCGGAGTGTTCCCAGCCCCAGTGTCCTGCCAGGGATCCAGGGGCAGCCACAGCTGCTCTGGGCACCTGTGCCAGGGCCTGCCCACCCTCACAGGGAACAATTCCTGCCCAAAATCCCATCCAGCCCTGCTCTCTGGCACTGGGAGCCATTCCCTGTGTCCTGTCCCTCCATCCCTTGTCCCCAGTCCCTCTCCAGCTCTCCTGGAGCCCCTTCAGGCCCTGCAAGGGGCTCTGAGCTCTCCCTGGAGCTTCTCCTCTCCAGGGGAACATTCCCAGCTCTCCCAGCCTGGCTCCAGAGCAGAGGGGCTCCAGTGCTGGAGCAGCTTGGCTGTTATCCATCCCTCCATCCCTCCATCCCCCAGCCTTTGCTGCTTCTGGGGATTGTCCTGACATGGGTGCAGCACCTTGCACTTGGCATTGTTGAACCTCATGAGGTTCCCGTGGACCCACTTGATCAACTTCTCCAGGTCCCTCTGGATGCCTCTTCCTTTCTCTCTGGCCACACTACCAACTCGGTGTCATCAGTAATTATTATTATTATCTGTGTGCTGCATGTTACTCCATGTTTTTCCTGAGAGTTACAAGCTTAGATAATAAAAGCAAGTTTGGGGTGATAATTTGTTTTATAAGTCTGAGTTTCTCCCCATGCCCTAATACAAGCTTGTCATGGGAATAGGGGAGGTTTCTCCTTGATCTGGAAGATATTTCTGAGGTCATTCCTTGTCAGGCAGGCTGGAGTGGGGCAGTTGTGGTCTGATGGGGAAACAATACTGAGGAGAATTTGGGATGATGCCCCTGAGGCTCAAAGCAGTCCTGGGAGAGGTGTTGGCTGAGGCTGAGGTGGTAGTAAGGGATAGTCTGAGTGTGCAAAGTCCCAAAGCCCTGTGGTTCCTGTGGGTTGATGTTGGGTTTTTGATGCACGTGAAACGCTAAGTGAGAAATGCTTGGTGGAGTTTGTCAGCCTGTTCTTAGCTCTAAGGTGTGTTTGGTGGTGAAGCTGTGGGATGAGTGGGAATGTGCTCATCCATGAGCTTGGTTCTGAGGCAAGGAGCTCACCTTGATGCGAACAGGAAATTCCACAGAGCAAAACCAAAAGATTTGGCCTCAAGATCCTGGGTTTGGACTTGGCAGCCAGAGCAGGAGCCGACCGAGGCCTCCTCTGTGTGGTGAATTCCCTTGGATTGAGTGGGCTCTTCCCATCCCAGCGCACGCTGCAGGTTCCCTTGTCCTGGTGTCACTGTGGTGTGGCTGGCTGCACAGCGAGCTCCTGATGCTGCAGCGGGGGAACTGCAGACCCTGCAGTACTCGGGGTGTGAAATGTGCTTTAGCTGTAATAAATGACGAGTATGTGTGTGTGCAGCCCATCCCTGTGTGCAGCCCATCCCTGTGCACAGCCAGTCCCTGGAATGTGCTGGATTCCCCAGGCTTGGTGTCCCGCTGTGTGACAGCATCAGCACTTTGCAGCCCTCTCCTTCCCTGGCCGGGCCCTGCACTTTCCCAGCACTGCTGGGGGGAAGGAGCTGCTGCCAGTGTCACCCTGGGGTGTCACACCCACTGCTGCCCCGCAGAGGGACTTTGGGTGTTCCTAACACACAGCTGCAGCTTCTGCCTCGTGGCCTGCAGGTACTGAGAGTGTGAGGGCAGAGCATGGGCAGAGCAGGCTGGGATTTGTGGAGAAGGTTCTGCAGGAAGGCTTTGCCTTTGGGACGGCAAGGTGCCGTGTGCTCGGAGTGACAATCCCACCGTGCCAGCACAGCCTGTGGGAGCCAGCCAGCAGGGAGGGCACACGGGCAGTGCTTGGCCTGCTCTTCTCAGGCCTCTCCTGGGGAAGAGGGGAGCTGAAGGAGATGGAGTGGCAGAAGATAAACCCCTGAATGTCTGGGTTTGTGCTGTTTGAGCACAAGTCTCCTCCAGGCTCATCCATGGAGGACATGTCTTGGGGCAGTGTCCCTGTCACTGCAGTGGCCATTGAGGCATAACCCTTCTTTGGGGGCAAGAGCTCCCACTCTGGCTGGGGGAGAGCAGCTTCCCTGCCCTGGTCTCTGCTTTGCATTCCCTGCAGTCATGTTCAATATTTGCCATTCCATTCACTCTGCTTTAGGCTGTGGACACTGGGGAGGTTGTTCTGATGGATGGCTTGGGAATTGCCTGTGCGGAGATGGCTTGTTGCTGCAAAAGGTTTTTCTGTTCTTAGGAGTAGAAAAACTCCCACTTTGATAAGTTCTTTGTGTTTCCAAGCAGCTCATCTATGATGTGTATTGATTAAAGAAACATCCTGACTAAGATTTTAATGGAAACAAACACATTGATGAGGCTGGGGCTAATAATGAGTGTGCACTGATGAACGGAATTGCTTTCCTGCCTGATCAAAACAAGGTTTATACCTTGTGCTGAGAGCTCTGCTGCACTACAGCATTTTGGTGATAAGGTTTTCTACCCCAAAGGTGGCATGTTGGAAGTAAACCCAGAAGGGAGGACAGGGAGGGCTGTTTGGGCACAGGAGGAACAGCAGCTCTAGCAGTGCTGACATTTTAAACACACAGCAATGCTGGCTGTGGCAGGGGGAGAATGGGCTGGGAATGGAGTAGTGGCTCTTGTTCCCTTGCTGCTTGGAGAAGAAAGATCCCTGTGAATTGGAGGAGAGGGGCACAGAGCTGAGAGGTGGAAACTGCCCAGAACCCCCCTGACTGACGGAGTCCAGCACCAGAGGCTCCGGATGTGGCGGCACTGGAACCGTGCTGCACGTCTGTTCTTGCCAGGGGAGGGGGTGGCACTGGGTGGGCACAGACGTGGGGGTCCAGCTGGGCTCTCAGTTGAGTACAAGGGTTTTTAGCTGGTGGGCATGTGGGGACAGGGTTCAGTGGTGAGCTTGGCAGTGCTGGGTTAGTGGTTGAACTGGTTTAAAGGTTGGATTTGATGGGCTCAGAGGGCTTTTCCAACCTTAGCGATGCTGTGGTTCGGATGCCTCCCCGTGGGCTGTGTCTGGAGGACGTGTTGGCTTCCCTTTGTAGACAGGCAGCTGGAACTCTGCTTGTCCACTTCTTCCTCTGAGCAGGACCTGCAGAATTCCTGTAGCTTGAGCCAACATCTTGTCTACCGAGAGCAGTTTGTGCCCTCGCCTTATTCTGTTATTTTGCTGCTTCTTTTCCAGGGTAAATTCACACTGCTGCGAGACACCCGGACAGATGGCAGCTTCCTGGTGCACCACTTCCTCTCCTTCTACCTCAGAGGTGGGTCAGCAGCAGCACTCTCGGAGGCAGGGACATCTCAGAGGCTCCCTCAGGGTTGCTCCATAAGCAGAGGGAGGTTCTGCAGAGTGTGAGGTAACCTCGGATAAACCCAAAGCTTTGGGGTTAGGATTTATGGCTCCCAGTCCTGACTTGTTCGTGGGACTCCTCTGTATTCTTGGATACCTCCCATAATTCTGCACCTTGTTTCATCATGGATTGTGGTTATGGTTGTAAATCACACGGGCTCTGACAGGGAGGTGTTCACTGCAGTTCCCTCCCTGCGTCCATTTTTATGATGTAATTACACATATCAGGATCAATTAGCAACAGATAAGCTCAGAGTGAGTCAAGAAGCAAACAGAGCCTGGCAAGGTGTATAATTACTTCTCTGGGAACAGTTTCCCTGTGAGTAACCTCCTGGCCCCTGTGGAGCAGGTGCTGGGCTCAGGGGCTCCTCCAGCTTTCTGCGGGCACAGCCCAGTAACTCTGGTACTGTCAGGCCTGAAAGGGAGCTCAGGGTGCTGGGCAGGGCACGGGATGAGGACATTCTGCCCCCAGAGCTGCCACTGCCTCAACTGGGGCTTTACCCTGCTTGGAAATGTGTCACTTAATGGAGCAGAGGGAAATGCCATGGGAAGTGGGCTGGTAACGGTGTGAATGGTTCAGAGAGACCTGCCAGGCACTGCCTCGGGCTCTGCTGATGTCCTGTGCTGCAGCAGTGCCCTGGGAGTCACTGTCCAGAGCTGCCTGTGTGCCTGGGAAAAGCCTTCCCTGCCATCTGTGGGATATTGGTGTGTCTCAGGACAGGTGTGCTGACTGTCACCTGCCCCTCCAGCCCAGGACCTGGCTGCAGTTATTCCCTGTTTGCACATTGTCCACTTGCTGCCCGAAACCTCTGGGACATCTGAAGGTTCATCTGGGGGCACTGACTTGTTCTACTTGAAATCCACGTCCAACAAACACTGATAATGTTCATACCCAAACTGTGTTCCAAAATCACATTTTATTTAGGTGTCTGACACAATTCCCTGTTCTGTGTGTTTTTCCAGTCAAGGTCACTTGCCCTGGGAGAGCCAAAATGGGAATTTTTAGCATGTCTGTGGTTTCAGTAGTTCAGTGTCATGGCCGGCCCTTGGCCTCTGTACTGTAACACCAGCAAACACGGCCAGGAGGTCCCAGGCTGGCCTGGCATGAGGCAGAAAAGGGGCCTTACACTTTTTAAAGTCATCTTTTTCCTTCTTTCCCTCTCTGTTTAAACTAACATTTTCCCTAATGCAGATATCCTTTAGAAAGGTGAAAACTGAAAGCACAGGAGGATCTGTCTAGACCTGCATCACGTCAAGGTCCTTCCAGACAGACCTGTGGCCTGGCTGCTGTGATTTATGAGCTTTGATAATGTCAGCTGCAGAGTGGAACTGCTAATGTGTGCTTTTGTCCCTCCCCAGCTGGCTGCAAGGTTTGCTTTGTGGCCCTGCTCCAGTCCTTCAGCCACTACAACATCGTGGCACAGAAACTGGTGAGTCTCTTGGCCTAGGTTCATTATTACAGGTCCAGGTTAACCCCACTTCTGCTGGGTGGGAAGGAATGGAAATGGGGAGCAGGAACTGTGTGTGAGGAAATGTTTCCAGGTCCTGATGGGGACAGTCAGGACTGCTGCTCCTTTGATGGGGGTTAAAGAGCACTTTTGGGCAAAAACCTGGCTAGGAGGTGCCCCACAGGCTCTGCCCTGCCAAGAGCTGGACAGCTGCTTGCTTTGTGCTTAGAAATGTTTTCTGGGGATCAGCGTTCCCCAGACAGGCCCAGACTGGTAGATGGAGGTTCCTTAATCTCCTGGAGAGGAAAATGCTGTGCTGTCAGTGTTCCCAGGACCCCTGCACACCTGCAGGAGCTGCCGAGGTGACTTTGTCCCCTGTCCTCTGGTTCCTGTGGGGATGGAGGGCTGAGTCACAAGGACACCTGTGTGCCTCGTTTGGCCTCTGGGCTGAGCCATCCCTTTGAGCTCTGTGAGCAGCCACAGGTAAATTCCTAGGGATTTCCTTCCCGTGGTGAGCTGGGCAAGGATTATGTGTACTGTGAAATGAGGAAACAGAGAGACAAAGCAGGCAGAGCAATTCTGCATGTCAGCAAATTGTCTGAGCTCCGAACTGCTTCGCTCAGCTCTCTGCACAACACGCCAAGGTGAAATGCTCCAGGTGGGAAGTGCAGGTGACCTTCCAGGGCTGAAGGGATGAGGACTTGCACTGTTCCTCCCTCCTCTGGTTCTGCCGTGAATCCCAGCAGCACTGCTGCTCATAAAGACTCCCCAGTGCTGAGGAACCGGGTATTGTATTCCCCACTCTAAACACGGTGCTGCTAAACAGCTGTATTTTATTTACTGCTCAGTTTCTACCTTTCGAAAGGAGATCAGTGGCCCGGGCTACATGCAGTGGGCTGAGCAAACACAGTGTTCCCCCACAGAGCTGTAACTCACAGGTGGGCACTCCAGGTGTGATTCCCCTGCTGAGCGAACCACCCTCCACGAGCACAGAGCTGTCCTGGCCTCTGTGGTGCAGAGAGGAGGAAATCATGCAGGGAACTTGCTGAGTGGGGCAGGAAATGGGGCACAGCAACCGGTGTGGGGAGGAAATGCAGCTGTTAAACACAGGATCCTTGCCTGCTCCTGAAGTCAGCGTGTTTCCCAATGCAGAGGTTTCCCGGTGTAATGGGAGCTGCTGACATCTCCCTGGCTGGGAGGCTGAGGAGGGAGAGAACATGAGGATTAGCTGCAGCGCACGTGCGATGCAAATGGGGGCGATTTGCTGTCTGATACTTGAACAAAAGGTGGCTGCCACAAAGGAGGTGATAAGCGTAGCTCAGAGAAGCGCTGAGCTGCTTTCAGCTCTGAGTCACTCTTGCATTGCAACTTCATAGGTGTCCCTGTGGTAGTTGCTGTGAATTCCTCCCAGGCTCTGAGGAGCTGGAGGTCGCAACATCAGTTATTTATATCCGAGTTTCCATCACATCTTCTCTTTGCTTTAATCCTTCTTTGCACAGATGAACACGTCAGATTCAGAAGAGGTGGCTCTTGGCAGGGTGGTTTCACTCTTAAATTTGCTTAAGAGTTTGTTACTGTAGATCTTTCCTGGAGACGAGGAATGGTGTGGCCACAGGCCCGGGACAGTGCCCATCCCCTGTGCTGGCACTGCTGAGGCACCTCCAGTCCTGGGGGCAGTTTAGCATTCCCCAGGTAGAGGACAGAGTGTGTCCAGGGAATGGAGCTGGGAAGGGGCTGGAGCAGCTGAGGTGGAGCTGGGAAAGGGGCTCAGCCTGCAGAAAATGAGGCTGAGGGGGAATTTCTGGCTCTGCACAACTCCCTGACAGGAGGGGACAGCCAGGGGGGTTGGGATCTGCTCCCAGGGAACAGGGACAGGACAAGAGGAGGTGATCTCAAGGGTTCACAGGCTGGATATTGGGAAAATTCCTTCACCAGAAAGCCTCTCCAGCCCTGGCCCAGCTGCCCAGGGTCGTGGTGGAGTCCCTGTTGCTGGAGGGATTTAAAAACACTATGGTGGTGGCACTTGGGGACATGGTCAGTGGTGGCCTTGGCAGTGCTGGGGGAATGGCTGGACTGGATGGACTCAGAGAACCTTTCCAGCCTCTGATTCTGTGACTCTGATCATGCCCTTAGGAAAGCCTGCACTTGGAAGAGCTTCAGAACTGAGCAATGCCCCAGTTTCTGTCGGGAGCAGGGTAGTCCCAGGCCCAGGAGGAGGCTCCTGGGGCAGGGTGGATTGTACAGTGACACTTGTAGCACTGGTGTGTGGTGATAAAGTGAATATTTATACACAGCAAAGTGATGCTTCCAGGGACTTGCTGCTTTCCCAGTGTGCCAGGTGTTACAAGTCCCAAACCACTTCCTTATGTGTTAGCTAAGTGCAGGGATGTATCTTTACTTGCAGGAAAAAACTTCCCTGGCTTTTTGTGCCTGTGTCCTCTTTCCCTGAGGACCCACACTTCATTTTAAGGCACCCTCAATGTTCCTGGCTCTGACCTTGTAGAGAACATGCAGGGCTGTATCAGGACAAACAGCACCAGGGCACCCTGCCAGGCTGGTGTTCCCTCCCTCACTTGTACAAAGTTTTTGTTTTACAGGGAAACCAGATTTGTCCCCATTTGATGCCCATCTCCTGTCCCCTGCTCTGAGCTCACAGCCTGGTGGATGTGGCCTGGCCTGATTACTGATGGCCACACTTTGTCCCACAGCTGTGTTTGCTGATGGAGCTCATTCCCCCTGCTTTGCACACTCCATTCCTTCTTCTGTCCCTCAAATATTTTGCTTTCCTGTATGGAATGGCCAGCAGTGAGCAGCAGCTCTGCTTTGAGGGGCTGTCAGTGCTGGCAGGGCGGGGAGCACCATGCTCCAGCAGCTCCCCAGAGGGACAGGAGCAGCTGAGCTGCTGCTGCAGGAGCATTCCTGGGCTGGGTCGATGGCTGACAGCGTGCCAGAGATAATGTCCCTGTGCTCCAGGGTAATGGAGCGGGATGCTGGCACAGGCTGAAAGCTTTCAGGCTGTTTGGGTGCTGGGCAATGCCGAGGCTCTGCTGTGGGGATGTCAGTCCTGCAGGGACATCAGCCCTGTCTGTGCACTCAGCAAAGTGCCACTGGCCATGTTGAGCACTTCTTCCACTTTTCCAAGCTGTCTGATGCTTCCAGAGGTCACGCTGGGTGGGCTGCCAGCAGGGAGACAGGCAGAGGTTTGCTGTGGCAGGTGACTGCAGTGGCTGAGTTCAGGTCTCTGGGACGTGTTCCCTTGTTGGAAAACGAGGCTGGACTTGCTGGCTCCATGTCACGGCACTGAGGGGCTGAATTCCTGGTCTGACACACAGGCCACCCTGTCCCTGGCTGCTGTGACCCTTCCCTGTCACCCAGGCAGGCCCTGGTGTCACAGCACTGAGTTCCCTTCTAAAGGGGGAACACTTTTCTGAGGTACAGAGTTTGTGTATGCAGGAAGAAATGGCTGAAGCAAAGGTAAAATCAGTTGCTGAATTACTGATATTAATAGTGAACTTAGTCACAGCATTTCAGCAGGTTCCCAGTCCCGTGGACTGCAGAAATCCCTGAGGGAATGAGGTTTGTGAGGCTGCTGTGCAGCCCAGCCCTTCTTTATAGCATGGCAGGTATTTATTTGCTGGCTGTTCCCTGCTCCTCACCTGCCACATGAAGGTGGTGCTGTCCTTGGCTAGGATGTTTTCCATTGTGTGTGCTTGGAATTGCCCAATAATGCTGCTATTTCTGAAGCTGTTACTGAGGGATAGTGCCCAAAAAAAATCTATTGCTTTATAGGGGGAGTTGGAAGAGGGAATAAGCATTCAGGCATATGTTCCTTCCCAGCTGAGTAGAAGGAGAATAGAGGAAGCATTCTTCTCAGGTAGCAGGATTCACAGGGTTGGGAGTCCAAGCAGCTTCCATTTAAAGCAGGGAACAGATGCCAGCAGATGGGAGTTCAGTCAGGCCTCAGATTATTCTTAATATCCACGTTACAAAGTGATAGTGCTGCAAAATTGACCCTGGGAAGATAATCATGGAACAGTTTGGGTTGGAAGACACCTGAAAAGGTCACCTAGTCCAATCCCCCAGGAAACAATTGTACTGCACGTGATCATGGAATTATTGAGGTTGGAAAAGCCCTCAAGGATCATTGAGTCCACCTGTCCCCCAGCATTGCCAAGGCCACCAGCAGCTCTGTGCCAAATCCACAAAGCTTTTAAATCCCCCCGGGGATGGTGACTCCGCTGTTGCCCTGGGCAGCCCCTTGCAGTGCCTGACCACCCTTTTCGAGAATAAACTGGAGAGTGAGAAGGATCCCTCTGAGCCTCCTCTTGTCCAGGCTGAGCCCCCCAGCTCCTTCAGCCCTTGACAGGGCTTGGGACAGCCTAGTCCAGTGGAAGGTGTCCCTGTGGAGGGATGGAACTGGATGATCTTTAAACATCCCTCCATCCCAAACCTTTCTAGAATTCCGTGATCTCCAGCTGGAGCTGTCTACTGCAGCTGTGGGATGTCTCTGTTGGAGCTGGACATTGCCAGCACGTGGCTCAAGAGTGGCCTCACCACCAGGCAGGGCCGATCCAGCTGAGTTTGAGTCGCAGCCCCAGGCGTTTGTCGTGGTTGTTCCTCCTCCTCCTCCAAGTGGAGTCAGGGCTGCTTCCCGTGGGAGCCCTGGCTGCTCTCTCCCAGCTGTTGTGCAAGCGTTGGGATGCGCAGCCACGGCGCTCTCCGCATCCCGGCCCTGCCGTGCCAGCCTCAGCTGCGTGGGCTGTGCCAGGAGCCCTCATTGCCACAGCAATGATGTGGAGATAATGAGAAACAAAAGCTTTCACCACCCAGGCTGGGAGGTGAAGGAATTGCTCACAGCAGGCCCTTGGAGAAGCCCGTGCCCTTCTCTCCCTGCATCTGCACACCAAGCTGGCTTCGCAGAAGGAATTCCAGGATGTTTAAGCCCTCAAGTCACAGTGTGGTTTTGTTACCTCCTGGCAAAGTACAGAAGAGCGAATGTGCCACCAGTGACTGTGACAGAAGTGCCCATTTAATCCCTGAAGCACTGACTTTATCAGCACATTTAGATAAGATCTGATCTGAATAAGAATGAAAATTTGGCTGTCGACCCACGTGGTTCTGTGTGCACCATTTTCCATAAGTGTTCACTCTGAAACCTAATGTTTTCCTCTCTCCAGGGTGTCAGTCTGGCAACTGCCAAGGAGCGGGGACAGCTTGTCTTCCTGGAGGGCCTCAAGTCCTGCCTTGACCTCCTGTTTGGGGAGGAGGAGCAGCCAGGGCAGCCCAGTCCTCTGCAGTTTCTGAGGTGAGCCTGAGCATGGAGTGTTTCCCCCTCACATCTGCTGCCACCAAGAGCACCACCCAAGGTCCAGGACTGGCTCCTGCTGCCCTTTGTGCTCCCCTCCAAGGCCCAAGGACTCAGCTGCACATCATTGTGCACATCCCCCTGGGTGTCCTGGCCTGTCCCTCACTGCTGCTCATGGAGGGATCCTGTCCCCCTTTCCAGAACTGTAGGGGAATTTCCACTCCCATCCTCATTGCCAAGCATGTCACAGGTCTAGAAAAACATTTATTTCAGCACTCCACAGGTATGTGTCAAACAAAATCCCGGCCAAGTGGTTTATTCCTTTCTTTCATTATTTTGAGTTTTATTCTTATCCAAGAGAACAGTGCTGCTTTATCCATGCTGGCTTTTGGGTTTATTCTCAGTCATTTTCTCCATGTCGCCTGGGAAGCTCAGCAAAGGCCAAACATTTCCCCAGCAGTGCCCAGGACCAGGTTGGACGGGGCTTGGAGCATCCTGGGATAGTGGAAGGTGCCCCTGCCATGGCAGAGGGTGGGACTGGATAGGCTTCGAGTTTCCTTCCCACCCAAAGCATTCTGTGATCCCTGGAGCAGGGCAGGAGGCTTTCAGCACACACAGGTGTAAAGGGCAGCGAGGAGGTGACTGTCACAGCAGTGGGGACAGCAGGGAGGGGACAGGCTGGTGACCCCCACTCTGGGTCAGTGGGTGAGGAGGGGGACACACGGTGCCAAGCCCCTGACACCTCCTTCATGTCCTGCAGCGGGAGCACCTCTGACCTCCGAGCCTTGTTTGACTTTGTGCGGGTGTCCCTGGCCCCCAGTGCCGGTGATTCCTGGAAAGGCCCCGTGCTGCTGGTGGATGACCTCAGTGTCCTGCTGAGCCTGGGGGCTGCACCGGTGGCCGTGCTGGACTTCATCCACTACTGCCGCATGTCCGTGTGCTGCCAGCTGAAGGTACTGCTCTCCCGGGGCTCTGCCTGTGCACAGAGCCTCCAGAGCAAAGCCTGCCTTTATTTACTCTTTCCTTCTGACCATGATGAGCTTTTGGAAAGGCTGTGGTTGTCCAAGGAGTTCAGGTCATTGCCCTGGGGCCACTCTTGGGACTTGTGTGGGTCCCTGAGAGCAGGCTCCTGTTCAGCTGGATTCCTGGGAGATGCTGCCCAGAGTCTCTGATGTGTCTCTGATGTATGAACAGGGATTTGAGGTATAAAATAGTGTTTTTTGGAGCTCCTGGCTCTCCAGAGATCCTGATTCACACCTCTGAGTGGGAGGGCAGGGGTGGAAATGGGTCATATGAGGGGCTGGTGAGTCTCACAGGGGACAGAAATGAAGGGTCCTTAGGGGGGCACCCCAGTCCAGCTGCCACCACTCTCCAGCGGGTGGTCCCCAAGGTGGGGGTGATGGTCTGCAGTGATCTCCCAGTGATGTGGGGACTCCTGAGAGCACCACAGCCAGAAGTGCTGACAGTCACATCCAAACTCTGCCATCACAGGTTGTGTCCCCTCCCTGGGCACTTCCCTGCAGGAGCGAGGAATGAGCTGATGCTGTTGGGTGTTGTCACCCTGCACTTCACATGGCATGGAGTGTTGGGCTGTATGCGCTGACAGGGGATGATCTGCTTGCAGAGAATATTTACCTCCAAAGAGCTAAAAAAGATGGCAAACCACACTAACACTTTGCTATTTCTGTCTGAGGTGTTCTGATGCTTTAAAGTACATTTTAATTGATTGAGAATTTGTGTTATTTTAAGTCACTGGTGACTTGTATGGGCTGAGGCAGAGTCTCTTGAGGTGGATGTTAATAGAGTCAGTGAGTCGGGGAGGTGTTTGCTCCCTGTCAGAGGTGTGAGGGTGTGAGCATTGCTGCAGCCCTTTGGCCACTTCTTTATTTACCTGCTCTGAATTCAGTCAGTGCCATCTGCCCAGCCTGACAGACTGGTTCAGCCACTGTCTCCTTACAAAGGCTGGAGGTATTTTTAGACTGCACATTTCATATATGTGTGTGTGTGTACACAATGTGCAGTGAGCTCTTCAGTGTTTATGTATCATGGAATGGCCTGTGTTGGAAGGCACCCTAAAGATCACGTCTGCTGTGGGCAGGGACACCTCTGATTTGGGCCCCAGAGCTGGAGGCAGCTCTGGAGGGTGGTCTCACCTGAGTGGGGCAGAGGGGCAGAATCCCCCCCCTCCCCTGCTGCCCATGCTGGGGATCAGCCAGAGGATGGGGGGATTCTGGCTGGGGCATGTCCAGCCTCTCCATGGGTTATTTTCCCAGTGGAATTCAGACCAAGCTGGAGCTTAGATGGGATGTTTGTGAAAGCTCACCACCCCCCTTCTCCTTCCCCTAAGGGATTAGGCCCAGCCAGGGGCTCATCCCTGCCTGCTGCTCCCTTTCCAGGGGAACATCGTGGTGCTGGTTCACAGCAACGAGGATTCGGAAGACGAGGAGAATGAACTGCTTGTGAACGCCCTGTGTCATCACAGCGACCTCATCCTGTGGGCAGAGGGGCTGGCCACCGGCTTCTGCAAGGATGTTCACGGGCAGGTGAGGCGCAGCAGAGCGTGGACAGGTGGCACGTGTCCCTGTCACCTGCACCACTCCCCGGGGCTGTGGGAAACAGCCCAGGCTGCAGTGTGGTTAAGGAGTAATCCCGTGGGCACCAGGATCTGCTGGAGCACCCAGCTGTCACTCACCCTCTGCGGGGATATTCAGAGCATGTCCTGCCATCTGGGACTCCAGGGTTTATACAGCAGCTGCAGTGCAGGCTTCTCCCACCCCAGGCTGAGGGAGAACTTTCCTGGGAAGTTTCCCCAAACAGTGGATCTGAGCCTGGCCTGTGGTGATCTCTGCAGGGCTGGGAGGCTGCTGGCACTTGTGTGATCCCTCATCAGGGGCTGCCACCAAAGGCACAGGGACAGGCAGCTGCTGATGCATTATTTATGAGTGACCCCCCCTTCCCTGCAGGCCAGCCAGAGGCTTGTGGGGCAGCCAGAGGAACAGTGTTCCTATTCCTTTTCCTTTACAGATTAAGATAATCAAGAGATTGTCCTTGCGGCAGGCGGGGGAGCAGGATCTGGTCCAGATCTACCAGTACAAGATCCAGGACAGGAACGTCACCTTTTTCGCACGGGGGCTGTCGGCTGCGGTCCTGTGACAATGCCATCCTGTGACACTGCAGTCCTGTGACAATGCCATCCTGTGGCACTGTGGTCCTGTGGCACTGCCATCCTGTGTCACTGTGGTCCTGTGGCACTGCCATCCTGTGACACTGTGGTCCTGTGACAATGCCATCCTGTGGCACTGTGGTCCTGTGGCAATGCCATCCTGTGTCACTGTGGTCCTGTGGCACTGCCATCCTGTGTCACTGTGGTCCTGTGGCACTGCCATCCTGTGACACTGTGGTCCTGTGACAATGCCATCCTGTGACAGTGCCATCCTGTGGCACTGCCGTCCTGTGACAATGCCATCCTGTGACACTGTGGCAGCTCAGAGCCCGGGAATGGCAGTCCCTGCCTCTGCAGAGCAGCAGCAGCACCTCTCAGCAGCAGCACAGCAAACTGACCCGGCTGGGAAGCTCACACTCACCTGGAAGCGGTGCCAAGGTGGGATCAGCCTGCCTGGAGCCTGCTGCATCCCTTTGTCCTCCCACCCTGTTCCCAACACACTCAGGCCAAGAAAGGGAGCAAGAACTTGCAGGAATGGCCCTTAGATCGTGTAAATACAGGCAGGAGGTGCCCCGCGGGCTGGGTGTGCCCGGCCTCACCTTTTCCGCTGTGTTGGGCACGGCAGTGCCAGGCGCTGCACGAAGAGCACGGGGACGGGGGAGATGACACACAGCGGGTGGAGCAGGGAGCCTGGCGCAATCCTCTCCCTGCTCCCAGCTCTGGCTGGCAGAGATTGGCCAGCTCCCAGCTCCCAGCAGTTGGTAAATGCATGGCTCCATGTACAGCCCCTTGCCTGGCTGTGCTGAGACCTGGGCGCTGCCCTGGTTTATCCCCTGAGGCTGCCCGAGCTCATCCTGGGCTTTGTGCTTGGGTAAACCCCTCTGGGAGCCTGTCTCAGCCACTGCTTCCTCACCCCAAACCCTGACTAGCAGCTACATGACCTGCCTGTGCTGAAGCATTTTTGTAAAATAATAATCTGTAATTTTTGTGAGATAAGGGTACTGTGATTAAGTAACTGCAGATCTCTGGGTGGGAACTGCTCCCTGCCTGCTCCTTGGCAGGGATCAGGAATGGGCATCTCCCAAGCCTGGATGTGGAGAGCCCTTCCTCGTGGCTGTAAGGGCAATCCTGAGAGCAGGGATTTCCAGGTCTCCTGGTCCACGCTCCTGCTGGGATATCCCATTTATCCTGGGAGATAAAAACATCCCATGCGCTTGTGAGAGTCCAGAGCAACCTGCCAGGTCCTTGCAGCTCCGGAGCTGGGATAGCAGCCTTGGCAGCAGCACACATTCCTGATGCTCTGTGTAGGCTCAGTGACCGTCCCGTGCTGGTTTGGGAACGTTCCTTTGAGTCAGAGTTTTGGGAGCCCTGGCATGCTCAGGGCTGTGGCTGCTGATCAGTGGCAGCCCAGGGCTCCAGGGATTGTGGAGGGAGTCAGGCCATGGGTGTGCTACAGGACCACTCGTCCCTGGTGTCCCCTGGGTGGAAGTGGCAGTGCCCAGTGCTGCTGTCCTGGGGTGGTGGCAGTGCCCAGGGGTCAATGCACTGTCACAGAGTGCAAAGGGAGGATGAGAGGACTGGGAGCTGCTGGCACTGCAGCTGTGACGGGCACAGAGTGGTGTATAATTGGAGTGATATCTGTGTGATTGTCCTTGGAGACATCCCGAAGCCTGCCTCCCAGGCTCTGCCTCCGTCTCTGGGGATGGGCGGGGTCACTGTGTGACACCATGGCTGTGTGACATCACTGTGTGACACCATCATTGTGTGACAGTATCGCTGTGTTACACCATGGCTGTGTGACAGTATCACTGTGTGACATCACTGTGTGACACCATCATTGTGTGACAGTATCACTGTGTTACACCATGGCTGTGTGACACCATGGCTGTGTGACATCACTGTGTGACACCATCATTGTGTGACAGTATCACTGTGTTACACCATGGCTGTGTGACAGTATCAATGTGTGACATTACTGTGTGACACCATCATTGTGTGACAGTATCACTGTGTTACACCATGGCTGTGTGACAGTATCAATGTGTGACATTACTGTGTGACACCATCATTGTGTGACAGTATCACTGTGTTACACCATGGCTGTGTGACAGTATCAATGTGTGACACCATGGCTGTGTGACACCATCGTTGTGTGACAGTATCACTGTGTGACACCATGGCTGTGTGACAGTATCAATGTGTGACACCATGGCTGTGTGACACCATCGTTGTGTGACAGTATCACTGTGTTACACCATGGCTGTGTGACAGTATCAGTGTGTGACACCATGGCTGTGTGACAGTATCAATGTGTGACACCATGGCTGTGTGACACCATCCCTGTGTGACACCATCCCTGTGTGACACCATCCCTGTGTGACTCCATCAGTGTGTGACACCATGGCTGTGTGACACCATCGCTGTGTGACTCCATCAATGTGTGACACCATGGCTGTGTGACACCATGGCTGTGTGACACCATCCCTGTGTGACACCATCGCTGTGTGACACTATCGCTGTGTGACACTATTGCTGTGTGACACCATCCCTGTGTGACACCATCAATGTGTGACACCATCAATGTGTGACACCATGGCTGTGTGACACCATCAGTATGTGACACCATCCCTGTGTGACACCATGGCTGTGTGACAGTATCAATGTGTGACACCGTGGCTGTGTGACACCATGGCTGTGTGACACCATGGCTGTGTGACACCATCGCTGTGTGACAGTATCAATGTGTGACACCATGGCTGTGTGACACCATGGCTGTGTGACACCATCGTTGTGTGACAGTATCACTGTGTTACACCATGGCTGTGTGACACCATCCCTGTGTGACACCACTGCTGTGTGACACCATCGCTGTGTGACATCACTGCTGCTTTTTGCCCGGTTCTTTCTGCCCTTCAGCGGTGCTTGGGTCCGAGATCGGGGCTGAGCAGCCTGGGCTGTGCCCCCATGTCCCCCTGCAGGGGCTGTTCCGTGGGGTCCCAGCCCTTGGAACGAGCCACTCTGCCTGTACTGCCCAGCGGAGTGAGCCTGGACAGGGACAGGAAACCCGTGGGGGCTGCTGAGTCACAGAGAGAAGCAAACCCACCTTCCCAATGTCCAGCTGTGGCCTTGGCCAGCAGGACACCATGGGGCAGCTGTGCTGAGCCAAGGCCACCGGCACGGCCGCGATGGAGGATCGCGCTGACGCTGCGAGAGGGCAGCCGGAGAGTGGATGTCGGGAATGGTGCCATCGGTGGCAGCACAGGGTGGCCTTGCCTGGGGTCAGCCACCAGCTGCGTGCTCAGGGCCGCTGCCACCGGCAGTGTTTGTGTGCTTGGGCAACGCCGAGAAATCGGCTGGACTTGGCCTGGGGGCTCAGCTCTCCGTTCCTGTGGGCTCAGAGGGAGCTGCAGGCAGGGGAGATCCCACCTGAGGGCTCAGCTCTCCGTTCCTGTGGGCTCAGAGGGAGCTGCAGGCAGGGGAAATCCCACCTGAGGGCTCAGCTCTCCGTTCCTGTGGGCTCAGAGGGAGCTGCAGGCAGGGGAGATCCCACCTGAGGGCTCAGCTCTGCATTGCTGTGGGCTCAGAGGGAGCTGCAGGCAGGGGAGATCCCACCTGGGGGCTCAGCTCTCCGTTCCTGTGGGCTCAGAGGGAGCTGCAGGCAGAGGAGATCCCACCTGAGGGCTCAGCTCTCCGTTCCTGTGGGCTCAGAGGGAGCTGCAGGCAGGGGAGATCCCACCTGAGGGCTCAGCTCTCCGTTCCTGTGGGCTCGGGGGGAGCTGCAGGCAGGGGAGATCCCACCTGAGGGCTCAGCTCTCCATTGCTGTGGGCTCAGAGGGAGCTGCAGGCAGGGGAGATCCCACCTGAGGGCTCAGCTCTCCATTGCTGTGGGCTCAGAGGGAGCTGCAGGCAGGGGAGATCCCACCTGAGGGCTCAGCTCTCTGTTCCTGTGGGCTCAGAGGGAGCTGCAGGCAGGGGGGATCCCACCTGAGGGCTCAGCTCTCTGTTCCTGTGGGCTCAGAGGGAGCTGCAGGCAGGGGAGATCCCACCTGAGGGCTCAGCTCTCCATTGCTGTGGGCTCAGAGGGAGCTGCAGGCAGGGGAGGTCCCACCCAGGCTGGGGTGGTGGGATAGGGGTGCAGGTCCCTGGGAGAAGGGGATGTGTTTTACTGGGGAAAGCTGCAGGCAGCAGGGACTGTTTGTAAACCTCAGAGTCGGACAGCATGAAGAAGGGCCCTGGAAAGGCTCTTTTGGGGTGCTCAGCCCCTCGAGATGGAGGAGCAGGGAATGTGTTTCCTAGGATCCACCCCGTGCCAGCGCCGTGCTGGCAGGAGAGCAGGGGCATTGCCGGGGGAAAAGGAAAGGTCCCTTGGCCTTTGGGTACCGCTTGTCCCTTGCCATGTGCCCAGTGCTCTCAGTGCCTGGCCCACTCCTGTTCCCGGGAATCAGTCAGCCCTGTCCCCTGCACCGAGCAGGGGCTCCCGCAAGGAGCCATCCCTCCCGATGTGCTCTGCTCCGGGATGTTCCAGGGCTCCTCATGCCCAATCCCCGCCACCAACTCCCCCTGTCGCTCCCGGGATACTCGGGACTTCCACCGCACGTTGCCGCCATGCCCGGAGCAGGGGCCGGCTGCGCTGTGCCCCCGATCCCCGGTGCTCTTTCCGCGGCCGCCCTTTCCCCGCTCCACGTGCTCCCCGCCACTTCCGGGGGCGCGGCCCGGGACCGGGGGCGTGGTCAGACCGGCAGGGGCGTGGTTATGCAAATAAACCCGCGGCGCGCGCGGTGTGGGCGTGGCCATTCAAATAAAGCCCATAGTGGGGACTGACTGCTCTCTTTGGGGCATGGCCTGAGCGCTGTGGGCGTGGTCACGCTGACGGCGGGGGGTGTGGCCGACGTGCGGCGCTGCGCGCGCGCGGTCGGGGCCCGGCGGCGGCGGCAGCGGGGGGAGGGCGGGAGGGGGTGGGAGAAACCGGGCCGGGAACGGGCGGAAAAAACCCGGGATTAACGCGGGTTTAGGCTAATAAACCCCACTACATCCTACATTAAAAAAAAAAAAACCAAAAAAAAAAGGCCCGAAGCCCCAACCTCTCAACGACGAAGCACGAGAGCCGCGGCTGCCGGGAGGTCAAAGGGCGGAGGTGAGGAAGGAGCCGCTTCCCGGTGAGGTGAGAAGGGAGCGGGCCGGGCGGGAGCAGCGCGATCCGGTACGGAAATAACCCCTCAGCACCCCTGCCCTGCCTCAGTTTCCCCTCAGTCCCCCTCACGGTGGGGCCCGGAGCGCTCGCCTTCCCCTCAGGGACCCCCCCCCGCCACCCCCACATCCCCCCTCTCTGTTCTGGGTAGAATCGGTAGGGAATAACTAAAGGGAACGATGGAATGTGCAGTGTTTTATTCGCTGGGGTTTGTGGGTGCCGTGGTTCTCTGGGGTCTGCACGATTATCCCTGGGGATAATCACCTGCCTGTGGAATCTGCTCCATATTCGGGAATCCACAGCCATGGAGAAAGTTTGGGGGCATCAAAGGTGCAAAGGGAACAGGAGAGAAGGGGTTGATCACGTCTGCTGCAGGATCAGGGGAAAATGTTTTACGGGAAAGGATTAAATGGATGAAATATGTCAAGGGAAGGATGGGTCAGGGGATGAAATACTCAGGGAGGTTTGGTACAGGTCACGGAGCACTTCAGAACCACACACGGATTCGCTGCTCTGCTTCTCTGGGCACCTGCCTGTGTGCTCTCAGCACTTATCTTGCCCCCTGAATCAAGCTAAACTTCGGGATTTGGTCAAAATCTGAGAGTCGACTTCCTCATGCGAGTCAGAATGAACATCTTTACATTATCTTTAATATAATGAGCGAGGAGCTTTTGGAATGCTGAGGCAGTTCTGGCGCTGTGTTTGGGAGAACCCCGAGGAAAGGACTCCGGAAAGATTTTGGCCTTAGTGCCAGAATTTCCTGAATGCAGCATCCACGTGTTTTTCCGGGTTGTTGAAAGGCAAACCAAGTTTCTTTTCATTCAAGGGGCAGAGATGAGGCGTGAGCTCCCTCTCTGTGAAACCAGAGCTGTGAGGGCAGGACTAGGGTGGTAAATTTGGGATTACACGAGCTGTTGTGTAATGCAGAAAGGAGATTAGCTGGCTGGGATTGGGAAGAGGGGAAAACACCTCGGGATGAACGTGTGACACAGCTCCTTGTTTCCAGGTACAACTTGGCATGGTTTATTTTTCCAATCATGACTGAAATACAACATCCCAGAAGAGCCAAGAACAATCAGGGTTTGTCTCAGGAGCATTAAAATAGTATTTTAAGTGTCAGAATCCTATGATGAATGAATTAGTCAGGCTCTCACTGAGTTACTCAACACTATTTTCAGTCAGGGGGTTGCTGGGCCTGTCTGGCGTCAGTTTGGATCATTTATGAACCAAAAACTCCTATTTTTTTCCCCTCTCTGATGAGAATTTAAAAAGTAGAACAGGTACAGCTCGAGGAACAAAAATAGCTTTACCTGCCTGTAGTAGGTGAGGAGCAGCAGCACAGCACTTCCAGCAGATCCTGAGTCCTGGGAATCCTTTCCAGGCCAGGCAGCTGCTGCAGGCACCTTCTCCCCTCTCACAAGAGACCTGTAGGGAGCTCTGGATGGGGATGGGACACAGTCCCCTGTGCTGCCGGGGGCACTCGGCACAAGGAGCTTGGGAGGTGGAGGAGCAGCTCTCCAGGCATTCCCTGGCTCTAATATCTGTGATTGTAATTCCTTTGAATCCCTTTCTCCCCCTTGTGCAGTGCATTAAAGGTGAGAAAGAAAGGCTTAAGGAGCACTGAGCAGCTCCGTGGTGGTGCAGCTGCTGTCTGTGTGTCTGGGACTGTTACTGCTCGCATCCAAGATACCCAGAACAGGGAATTGAGGGTGGCTGTCGTGGAGGGAATCTTTTCATTCATGTCCTCGGGTGAAGACCCAGCCCCAGTGGCTCAGAACAGCCATTTGGCATAACTGGGAAAAAGTAAAGTTCTCCTCCCAGGAAAAGAGTGATTTCAGCTGGAGTGAGAGCGTGGTGGGCAGTGGGGAGGGAAGCAGGGTTGCAGTTCTTAAATCTGAATTAATCTTGTATGGAGCATTGTGATAAAGGAATAATAGTTGGTTTGTTTACCAAAGACAATGTCTGAGTCAGACTTGCTGCCTCACAGAGGAATTTTGGGGTCGTTTCTCCATCTGGAAGAAAGAGTGCAGTGATTTCCTGAGCCTGGCTTCCGAATTGGTGATGATTAGAAAGGCAAATGTTTAGTTCTGTGTGCTGCTGGAGATGGCCAAGGCTCCTGCTTGGGGCTGGGAGCCCTGGCAGTGGGTGTGTTCAGCCTTTCCCAGTGTTCTGCTGTGACCCAGGACCTGGGGAAAACCAATCCCAGGCAGGTGCATCACCTTACGGGTGCTGTGTCCCTCGGGGCCCTTCACTTGCCCCAAAGATCTGGGAGTGCAGACTGGTGAAGCCTGGGAACTGTCCTGATCAAAGCTTTGGGGCTGGTTCCTGAGGGAGCTGTGCAGGGGAACACTTGCTGAGGGTTATGTCTAAAGGTTTGCTTTTGATTTCATGGATAAATGATCAGAATTCTGGGCTTTGTCTCCCTGTTGCCATCCTTCACATGCTGCCTGTGAGGGGATCCCTGGTAATGCCTGACAGCCAGAGCTTCCAGAATTCCAGAGTGGAAACACCGCTGGATCTCTGGCTGGAAAAGGGAACGTGTTCCCCAGAGAGCCAAGGGCACACTTCTGGTTTCCTGCCAAATCCACAAGTTTTGGAAAGCCTTCATTAAAATAGGAACCTGACTGCTGCAGCACCCCCAGCCCTCCCTCTGAAATGGGAAGACTCCTGGTTTATGTTTCCACAACGTATTTTTCAGGGAAATGATAGTGCCTAACGGATAAACTTCGTTTGACCGAGCTCTAATTACAGTAAGTCAGGAAACTGCTGCCAGTGATAGCTGGGCTTTGCTGCAGGGGTGTTTAATGGTACTCAAAAGATATTTCTGAGGGGGTTTTTGGAGGGATTTTCTTCTAGGAGGGAAATGAGCCCCATATGGACTATGGGTTTGGAAAATGCAGAATTGTGCTCAGAGGGTTTTTGTGGATGTGTTTTACTGGGGAAGGGTTTTGGGAAGCTGCTGTCTGTTCCTGGGGCCAGCAAAATGATGCTGATTTCCCTGTGCTGTGGCTGTCCGTGTCTCCACAGTGACACTGGTGCTTCAGGAGCCACGTGAATGCCATCCCTCAGCTGCCTCCTGCCAGCACTCCAGCCCCATTGCTGGGTGCCCTGGGCAGAGTCACTGCAGCATGCTTATAATATCTAAAATACCTAAATAATCTTAATTAACCTGTTTGCTGAATTCTGCACAAATTCAGAAGTGGTTTTCGT
The DNA here is from genome assembly GCF_030490865.1 of Poecile atricapillus. NCBI lineage: Eukaryota > Metazoa > Chordata > Aves > Passeriformes > Paridae > Poecile > Poecile atricapillus. The sequence continues at coordinate 811,500 of NC_081250.1, read as the reverse complement.
TAAGTTGCTGTGATGAAGTTTAGCAGAGGATCCCTGAAAAAACTTTCACCCAGCACTTGTGCTGTTAAGTGTGATTTTATAAGCCAGGGCTGGAGTGGGCTGGGAGAGGAGCTGCAATTCCTTCCACAGACCATGTTTGCCAATCCTGGGCACTCCTCAAGGTGTTTCTGTCCTCTTTACCTGTCCCTGCTCTGTCAAACCCTGGAGTGAAGCATGGAAGCATCTGTCGTGGCACATCCTTTAAAAAAAGAGTTTCAGAGAAGGTGCAGTTCAGGTATTCAGACACGAATTTGAATTTTGAATTTGTCTATTTCAGAAATAAACACCAAACCACACAGACAGAATGTGTTTGCCTGCATTAAACTGGTTGGTTTGGGTTTTGTTTCCTAATATTGATCACTAACCATCGATGCTGATTCCTGTTGTGAAGGAGAGTCTCGAGCCAGAAAATGTGTCCTCTGCAGGAGGGGAGCTCCAGCCCTAGAGAAAGAAGCAGGGAAGGAGTTGTGCTCAGCTCAGATCCTGGTTTGCTGAGCTGAAAGGTAACTGAGGAAGAGGGTGAATCTCCACTGGCTGTGTTGGGATGGTGAATGGCTCCTGGTGCTTCCCAGGTGAACTTTGCCTGACAAAAGCAGAGCTGGAGCTGGGCAGAAATCACTGAAGTGCTGATTTATCGTTGCTTTCAGCACTCCTGCAGTGAGGGTTATTCAAAGCCAGAGGTGTTTCCGTTCCTCATTTGAAGAGCAGCAAGGCCACAAAGGGAGGATTAAAATAAAAGTCAAACCTGACTGTCAGAGGACATTGAGGGACTTGCAGTTATTCTGGGAATGCCCTCATGGTGAGAAGGTAAAGGAAAGAACTGAGAGGAAAGCTTAATGTCTGGCATCCCCAAAACTGGAGTGTTCAGCACCTTTTGACTCTTGGTGAGCAACTGGTGGCAGTGCCAGGCTACAAAAAGGAAGAGCAGCTTTGCAAGCTGTCATTTCAGGGAGGTATTTCTGTCTGTGTGCTCAAAGCACGGACTAAAAAAGACCTGAAAAGCTTTAGGAGGCGTCTTTTGAGCCGTGGAAAGTCGGTGATGTTTTTAAAGCCCAGAGGAGAGCGAGCAGTTGGTGTGGGTGAAAGAGTGGGACAAGGAGAATGGGGAGTAGTAGTCATCCCAAAATCCTGCAGCAAGTGGGAAATGGCTGAAAAGCACCTGGCAGGGTACAGGAGTGCAGAATAGCTGGTGCTGCTTTGCCACAGGTACTCCTTGGCAAATTGAGTTTGCTCTTCCTAGGATAAGATAACCAGGGCTGTTTCTGGCTGCAGAAAAGCAGCTGTGGTCATGAATCCTCTAAGGTTTGATTTTTATCCAAGTAAGAATCTTGAGTAGGTGCAATTAAAACAAACCCAAAGCCTGAGGAGGTGCTAGTCCCTGATGGATAAAATCATGGTTAAATAATAAATGTATTCAGAGCAGCAGTGACACCCTTGTGAGTGGGCCTGGCTGTACTGAGAGGGGCACTGGGGTCTCACTCATCACTGAGGTGGCAGAACAGACTGTGCATAAAGCAGGAGCAAGAAAAGGGTTTGAGCAATTCAGCATGGCTCAGAATGGGCTGGTGATGAGGCAGGACAGTGGTGAGGCTGGGATTCAAGTGAAAATAGCCAGCTGCAGGCATGAGGATAACTGCTGAGCTGTAATCCCTAATTAAGGGAACCAGGTGAGCTCCTGTGTACGTGGGAAGGGGGAGGTGAAAATCTGAGTGTGAAGATTGGTGGTGGTGGCCTTGGCAGCGCTGTGGGAGCCGTTGGACTCCCTGGACTCTGCAGGCTTTTCCAGCCTCAGCAATTCCATGGTTCCAAATCCCACTGCTGGGGCTGTCTGTGCCCACGGGGAGCAGAAGGGGTTAAATAGCAGGGAAAACATTACCAAGCCCTGTCTGACACCTGGGACCTGCAGACATTTCTCAGACTGCTTGAGAGCAAATTGGATAAACATCTGTTGGGAAGCATTTGAGCAAAGCTCGTTAGGCTCTGAGCGAGCAGCATGAGGCAGAGCCCCCAGAGTCCAGCGCTGTGTCCTGGCTGTCACTCTGACCTGTCCCTGCTGCCGAGCTGTTGCTGAGCTCTGGGTCCCTTTTCCTGGGCTGAAGCAGTGGAGGAGGGAGGATGAGGAGTGTCCTTCAGGGCAGGCAGGGCTGCCCTTGGTGCTCTGAGCTCTCATGGGTGTGCCCAGGGCTTCAGCTGCAGCCTGGCTCACTCACGGGCTGTGGTGGGCAGTGAGGGTGGCCTGGGCTCTTCGTTGCTTGTTCAGAGTATGAGCAGTGCTGGAAACCTCGGAAATGGCACAGATCAGACCAAGCTGCTGTTTCAGGAATGATACAGAACCAGAGAGTCATGGTTTGGGTTGGATGGGACCATAAAGCCCATCTTGTTCCATTCCCTGCCATGGGCAGGGACACCTCCCACTAGCCCAGCTCTGAGCCACGTCCAGCCTGGCCTTGGGCACTTCCAAGGATTGAGCAGCCACAGCTTCTTCCCTTCCAGGGCCTCTCCACCCTCACAGGGAACAATTCCTGCCCAATATCCCATCCATCCCTGCCCTCTGGCACTGGGAGCCATTCCCTGTGTCCTGTCCCTCCATCCCTTGTCCCCAGTCCCTCTCCAGCTCTCCTGGAGCCCCTTCAGGCCCTGCAAGGGGCTCTGAGCTCTCCCTGGAGCTTCTCCTCTCCAGGGGAACATTCCCAGCTCTCCCAGCTGGGATCCAGGGCAGAGGGGCTCCATCCCTCTCTTCTGGACTCACTCCAGCAGCTCCATGTCCTGCTGCTGTTGGACCCCAAGACTTTGCACAAGCCCCGGCAGATAATCCAAAAGCATTTTGCCTATTTTATACTCCAAACAAGAGGCTTGGGCTGAGATGTTGACCCTGGTCTGGTAGAGAGGATTAAAAAAGGGCATGAGTAGAAATACTACCTGTAGTAGAAAGGGAAGAGCTGTTTTCACAATGCCCCAGCCCAGAGTGAAGGATCAGTGGAGTCCCTGGTGTGTGTGCCTGGCACTGGCCAGGAGAGGGGCACGCTGCCATTGCACCTCTGGGCTTTGTGGGGATGCTCTCAGATGTAACTGCACCACGGTGTTGCATCAGGCTCTGGTATTTTTAGGAGAAAGTGATTCCCCAGCCACTTGTGGAGCGGCTGCATCGATAAACAGAACGGAGGAGATGATTCCAAAGGGATCACGTGGGATGCATTGCATAAGGACATTTGCCAGGGCTGGCTCCCTGGCTGGTCCCTGAGTGTGCCCAGGAGCCACAGCAGCCTGGTGGGCACTGCAGCCAGCACCGCTGGGCTCCTGGAGCACTGGGGAAAATCCCAGCTCCTGGAGCCACAGGGATCCTGCCTTTGCTCAGCCTCATGGCTCGCTCTTCCCGAGATTTATCCGCTGGCTGTGTGACCCATGTGACAGGGACAGCATCCTGGGGAGATTGCCCTGGATTAGCTCTGGTTATTTTCAGCTGCCACTCTGGAGCTGGTTTGATGCTGAGTTATCCCGGGATAAAAGAGACAGCCCTTTCCTGCCTTCCTAGGGCTGCCCGTGTGCACTGACTGATAAAATCTGCTCCAGCTGGAAAAGCCTTCCCAAGCTGCTCTGCCTTTGGACATCCTCGAGCTTCTCAGAACCTTTCCCAGCTCTCCTGGGGTCCCCTGTGGGGTGAGGAGGAAGAGCAGGAATGTGCTGTGTGTAGCACTTAGCACGTGTGAGGATGGATTTACATCCTGGTTCCACTCTGTTCTTCATTCCTAACACACAATTTCCCTTTTTACACCACATCATGTCCCATCTTAAGGTCTGGCATCCCAGGACATTATTTTCCCTCTGTGCATCACATCCCATTTGCTGGAATTGGGTGATCCTTAAGATTCCTTCCCACCCAGACCATCCTGGGATTCTGTGCCTGTGGAGGTGGATCATTCCCAGCCATACAGGCTTGGGCAGGAACTCTGTGGAGGAGAAGAAGGGCTTGGGAAACATTTCCTTGTGTTTGGAATCTCTGTTCTTCATGGGCAAGGGAGCTTCCCTTGGCTGCATTCAGCAAGAGGAGTGAACTTTGAAACCATGCTTTTTCTAAATCTGGATATTTTCTCTTTTTGTCACAAATCCCAGATTTCTGTGTTTCATGGCTCTGCATGTGGAACATCCTATCCTGTCTCATCATCCACAGCAATAAATCGGTGTCTGGTGCTGGTGGGAGTATTTTGGGAAGGAAGAAAGGATAGAAACCTTCAGTGAATGACTTCCAAAGCAGGAGTGTAACTGAGGTTCTTCTCTTGTGGCAGAAAAGTTTAAAAATGTCCTGAAAACCGTTTTGAAAACTGATTTTGAATGTCAGCCCCTGTTTTGGGAGCAGATAACTTTATCTGGCACACAGAGATTACTGAAGCGTTCTCTGAATCTTCGTCGTCGTTGCTACTCAACTCAATTTTCAAGAGATGTTAATAATATGTAACGTGAGTGAAATGGGGTCTGTTCCAGACAACCTCTGAATTTTTAAATGAAATTTTTATAAATGAATGTTGTACAGGGAGGAAAACAGGCAAAAAGAAGCAGGGCAAAACCGGTAAAGTGAGGCAGAACAGATAACACGAAGTAAGTTTGCACATTTTGGGGATGGAAATCTGGCTGAAAACTCGTGTCAGACTTTGAGCACTCTTGTAGCCACAGAGCTGGAGTGGAGGGAGTGGACTCAGCAATGTCATTTTCTACCTTTTGAATATGGAAAGGTCCCCTTCTGTGAAGGACAATCCATTTAGGACTTAGAGGCTGTTCCGGAGCCTTGTTCCTGACAGCAGTGGTGGGATTAACCCCTTGCAGGCAGCGGCCTCCCGGGGCTGCTGCATGGCTGGGATTTTCCCATAGGAAGTGTTGTGTTCCTCGTGACCTCCGTGTCCTCTGGCAGCACAAAGCCCGTTATTCTTCCCATGGGAATGCGAGGGGAGAGCAGGACCTTGGTGTTAGAGCCCATTGTGCAGCACTGCTGTGAAGGAGCCTTGTCTGGAGCGGGGCTCTTGTTTTCCCACCTCTCAAGTCCTGAGGAATGTTCCCTGGCCCTGGCTGGGGGACAGTCCATGCCTGCTGAGAGGGAACTCGGGTTCTGAGATGTGTGCCTCTCTCCCTCCCCTCCTCCCTTTGTGGATGCTGAGCTTTGGAGCTCCCGTGGCAGTGGGACCAGCGAGTGAGCGCTCCCAGCATCCTGAGCCGCCTCCAGGGCCCAGCAGAGGGCAGGAAAATCCAGGTGCTTTTCTGGGCTGGGAGTGATCCAGCATTGTTTCAGGGAAGCTGAGGTTTCCCTTTGGGGTGTCTGTGGTGCTGAGTTTGAGGGCTGGCAGCTGTTTGCAGCTGGAGGGGAGGCAGTGCATCAGCTGGGTTTGGTGATGGCTCTTGTGCTGTGAGTGTGCTGTGAGCAGCCCAGGGGTGCAGGGAACACCTCCAAACCTGTGTGAGCAGGCTGTGGGACGAGGGGCACATGGATACCAAGGAGGCCTCTTTGGACCATCCGTTCCTGGCTCACAATCCCAGCTGGAGCCCAGGTGAAATGTGTCGGTTACAGCAGGAATTTGGGGTATCCAGCAGCATCAGTCCTGCTGCTTCCATGTGTTCTGGGGCTGCTCTGAAGGCAGGAGGTTTCTCTGATCCCCATTGATGGATTTAGGGGTTTGGTGGGATTGATGGATTTGTGGATCCGAGGCAGTGCTTGCAGCACCAGGAGGGGGAATTACTGCTGGGGACCCCTCCCTTCCTGCTGTCCATCCCACCTGGCCCTCAGCTGTGTGAGCATCACATTGAGCTGCTCCCTGGGCAGCAGCACAGACCAACCCAGTCACCTTTATAAATCCCCATTTTCAGTAAATTCTTCCTTTTTTCCCATTCATTCCTCCCCTGTCCTCCCCTGAACACATTCTAGGCAGGAAAACTCCTCAAATCCCACCTGTGCCCTGGGGCTGCTGCAGGGCTGAGGTTCCATCTGCAGAACAGGTGACCAAGGTGACTTGGACCATGTTGGGTCTGTTCGTGCTTTGCCAAGCTTGGGGTTGTAAATGGAAAATGCTGGGCTCAAATTCCCATTGGAGGTTCAGATACAGGCAACCTGGTAAAGCAAATTATGGGATGTATTGAAGTGCAAGGAAAACACTGTGGAACGGGGATTTATTTTGGATTTTTCCTTATATTTTCCCTCCTCCAGACTCCACTGGCTCAGCTGTGTGTTTATTACACCTAATGCTGAGGCCTGGCTCCAGACCATTTTCTGGAAAGCTGAGGAGTTGAGTACCCCTAAAACCCCAGGTGGCTGTATTATAAAGTTTTCTACCTTTGTTGCTTTATTCTCTTAAGCTCACAGTGGGCTCTGCTGTGTTTGCCTGCCCTCAGTGTCCAGGGAGGTTCCTGGGAAGGCTGTAGAGCCTGTCAGACAGAAATGTAGAGAATTTGGAACATGTAACTATTGTTGAGCGAGATAAAAACTTTTGTCTGGGGAAAAGTAGCAAGTTTGAGTTGATTTTTCCTGCAAAATGAATTTCTACATTTCTTCCTTCTGCTGGTCAGCCTTGTTTTTGTCAGAGGGCAGGACATTGGAGCCAGGTGGGGTCGGGCTCTGCTGCCAGGAACAGGGACAGGAGGAGAGGGAATGGGCTCAGGGGAGCTCAGGGTGGGCAGCAGCAGGAATTTCCCCATGGAAAGGTGTTGCAGCGGCCTCAGGGAGGCAAAGAGTTAACATTGTTCCACCCCAAACCCCTTGTGAAGGGCGGCCCAGGAGTTCTGATTGGGTTTGAGTCCCTGGGGGGTTCTCCCTTGCTGTGTTTCTAATGGTCCCTGACCCTGAACTCCACCCTCAAAGGTGTAAACCCTCGGGGGTTCTGTCCCTCAAAAACCCCTGCTGTGCCTCTGTTCGGGGCTCTCTGTTCTGGATCTGACTTTGTTCCCATGCTGAATAAATGGTTTCATGAACGGGAGCCCGTCTCGTTGGTGTTTCATGCTGGTCCCCAGAACCCTGCTGCTTCCCTGGACAAGATCCTGAGGTTGCAGGCTGCAACAAATGGTGAGAGAATGCGTGGCATCCAGGAGAACAGCAGGAGCGGCTCCATGGACACCTCGTAAGTCCCCGGCTGATGGCTTGAGAGCCGGCGAGACCCCCGCCTTGGAAAGGAGGACTCGAGAGTACCTGGCAGGGAGACTGGGTTGGGAGTGCCTCGGGCATGGGGGAAGTAAAGGGATTACGGAGGTGTGGGAGCCGAGACCAGACGCTGAGACAAACACCTTACATCACCCAACGAGACGTATTATGGACGATATCAACATTATGGACGATTCTATTAACACTATGGACGATTATGGACGATTATATCAACATTATGGACGATTATGGACGGTATGGATCTTCCGGTGGGCTGTTTTTGTCTTCTGTGGAGTTCCTTTTTTGGTGTATACCTTCCTGTACCTTCCCCTTTCCTCTGTTCCTAAGGGCAGGACAAAGGGTGAAAAAAGCTAAGATGGCTCGGGGTTGCTGCCGTCTGCCCGCCGTTCCGTGTCCTCCTTCACCCCCTGTCTCTCCATATTCCCCGTTCCCTGTCCGGGAAAGTCCGTCCTGGCCTCCCCCCCCCATCCCAAGATGGCGCCGGCCACGCGGTCTGGGATCCCTGGTTTCCCGCCTTGCTCCTTCTTTTCCGGTCCCAAACCTTCCCTTCCCGAACCTCCCAGTAACTCCTGCTTGGCCCCATCCCTTTGTTCAGTGCTCCACCCCTGGGGGCTGTGCTTTGCCATCGTGGGCAACACCTCCTCCGGGGAAATCGAAACTGTAACCGAGCTCCGAAAGCCAGTGTTTCACCCAGATCATCTAAAGAGGCGACGCCCACATGGGAGCCGGAGCCGAAGCTGGAGATCGAAGAATTCTGCCCCTCGTGAGAGGAGATCTAAGAGCTGCGCCCTTCCAAAGAGAGAATCCTGAAGTGGAAGAGACTGAACTAAAAAACATTATGTTTACATTAAGTACCATCACCGTTTAATTTGCCCGGCGTAGTCCGAGATTTAAGTGTTTGTTTTCAATTTTGTTTTTTCTGTTTGCTTAATGTGTTTTGTTATTGAGCTATTGGTGTACCACAAAGCAAAGTGGGTGCTCTGTGGAAGAGGTGAGATTTTAAGGTGTATGTTTGGAAACATTTTAAGCTCCTAATTAAAATTTGAAAAAAAAAAAAAAAAAAAAAAAAAAATAAAAAAGGAGCAGATGTTGCAGCGGCCTCAGGGAGGCAAAGAGTTAACATTGTTCCACCCCAAACCCCTTGTGAAGGGCGGCCCAGGAGTTCTGATTGGGTTTGAGTCCCTGGGGGGTTCTCCCTTGCTGTGTTTCTAATGGTCCCTGACCCTGAACTCCACCCTCAAAGGTGTAAACCCTCGGGGGTTCTGTCCCTCAAAAACCCCTGCTGTGCCTCTGTTCGGGGCTCTCTGTTCTGGATCTGACTTTGTTCCCATGCTGAATAAATGGTTTCATGAACGGGAGCCCGTCTCGTTGGTGTTTCATGCTGGTCCCCAGAACCCTGCTGCTTCCCTGGACAAGATCCTGAGGTTGCAGGCTGCAACAGAAAGGGGGCTCAGGGTGGAGTCCTCATCCCTGGAGGTGTCCCAGGGATGTGGCACTGGGCTGGGGACAAGGTGGACATGGGGCAGAGGGTGGACTCAGTGACTTGGAGGGCTTTTCCAAGCTCAGTGATCCTGGGATTCTGTGAAGTGTGTCCATCTCTTGTACCTGAAATGAACCAGAAATGTCCCTTGTGGTGCTGCAAGGTGGGAACATCCCGATGCCCTCGTGCTGCCAGGCAAACTTTGTCTTGGATTTGCAGTCTTGCAAAAGGCAAGAAATTCTCCTTTAACATTTGTCCTACAATCAGCAGGTTTATTTTGGCTTAGATAATTTATGTTTGCAGAAATGACTTTGAGCGGGAACAGTTCCTGCTGTTCACTCTTATGAGCTCTGTCAGAGCATAAAGCAAATAAAGATGGCAGATTTTAATATTCCACCCCCCTAAGTGATAAAGAGATCCTGGCTTTGCACTGCTCTGTGCTTTCTTAGGGAATGCTGCTGTTGGACAGCACGTGGAGAGAGTAAATACAAAGTTCTCCTCCTTGAAATAACTAGAAATTGTTGCTCCTCCAGAGCAGCTTTTGGCAGCTCAGGCTGGCCAGAGAGCCACATTTGATGTATTTTTTGCCACAGGAGCAGCATGTCCATGATGTTCCTGAGTTCCTCATAGAACAGGGATGGTCCAGGCCTGACAGTGAGATTGAGATCTGCTCAGTCATTTCACAGAACCAAGAAATCCCAGGGTGGTTTGTGCTGCAGAGGACCTTGAGGATCATCCAGTGCCACCCCTGCCATGACAGGGACACCTTCCACCATCCCAGGCTGTGGGATCCCAGTGTCCAGCCTGGCCTTGGGCACTGCCAGGGATCCAGGGGCAGCCCCAGCTGCTCTGGGCTCCTGTGCCAGGGCCTGCCCACCCTCCCAGGGAATAATTTCTTCCTGAACGACGGCAATCTTTCTAAAACAAGCTGATAATGTTTATCTCTCTTTTCTTTATCTATTTTTCTCCCTTTGCACTCCCTAGCTGGAGCCAGTGCCTTCCCTGCAGGGCTGTCCATGCTGGAATTGCCAGAGCCCCTGCTGTACCCCGGGATGGCCTCGAGGTGAGGGCGGCCGAGGATGACCCTGACTGAAAGGCTGCGCGAGAGGATTTCGCGGGCGTTCTACAACCACGGGCTGCTCTGTGCTTCCTACCCCATCCCCATCATCCTCTTCACAGCTCTCTGCATCCTGGCCTGCTGGTGAGTCCTGCCCCCATTTGTGTCACATGGGGCTGGGGAGGGGGTTCTTGGCCACATTCTCTCTTCTGGGCCCACCCACAAGCTCTTTCTTTATTTAGACTTTACAGGTTTTGTCATCTCCTTTTGTGGGATAAAAGAAACAACAGAGATTAAGTGTCTTCATCTGGTTTAATAAGTAAGAACTAATTGAATAAGTGAAGTGAAGCAATAAATGAGATGAAAGTAACCTTCAAGCACCTGGTAGTGGACTCCAAACCCATGAATTAAAAATGGAGAAAAGGAAAGCTGATCTTTCTTTGCACACCTGCCTGTCCTGTTCTCCCTTCTCGCTCTTCTGTTTCATCCTTGGCACACCCATGTAGTAGGTAGTAAATTCCCCACTCTCCTTATGGACTCTCATTTGGATCCCCAGTTTGCAGGTGGAGATAATTTTACTCCCAGGAATGTCACACGAGCTCGGAATCATTTCCAGCAGGGCCCTGTGGGGCTGAGCAAACCTTTGTGCCCAGCCCATGCACACATGTGTATGGTCAGATTCTGTCTTGAAGGGTTTAATTCTTTTAAATTTTAAATTAAAAATAAACCCTTTAAATAAAGGGTTGTCTGTTTTGGGCAAAGTGAAGCCAATGTGATGATTTGCTCCCCCTAGAAAAGCTGCTCACATGTTGCCACGGACACAGGTTTTCCTTTGAGCTGTGGTGGTGACAGGGGCTGCTTGCACACCTCAGTTAAAACATTGGCAAAGGCGGGATTTTCACACATGAAAAACCTGAGGTGGCTTCTCCTGGCTGGAGCCCTGTGTGGTTGTGAGCAGCAGTGGGGGTGTTGCTTCCTGGATTTTCACTGCTCCACATAAATCCTTGTGACTTTCAGGGACACTTTTATTCTCAGGTCTCTTGTCCTGTACAACACGAAGCTTGTACAAGGCCAAGTGGTTCCTACATTTCTGTGTCTTTGATATGATTGCAAGGGCTCCAGCTTTGCCAGGTGCAGCTTTCCAGTGGCATTTCTTCACCTGAAAGCTGCACCCAGCAAAGCCAAACCAGAGTCCCACGTGTGTCACCTCATTCCTGCTTGGGAACGGTTTCCCATGGGCTCAGGCTCCTCATTCCAGCTCTCCCAGGCAGCAAATGCGGTGTGATGTGTTCACCCACAGTCTTGTGTTTTGGGAGGGATCAAAACATTCTTACTCCCTTCTGGAATTCAGGATTTCCTGGAGAGGAGGAAATCTGATCGGGGTCACCAGCAGCTCTCCTCGTGCTTGGGAGCCTCAGCCCACTGGGTCAGGACTTCTGTCACTGTTCAGAGCTGAGGCTCCAGACCAGGTGTCTTTGGTAACTGTGGATTTGTGGAAGTGTCTGCATTCCTGAGTGCCAATATTTGAGGCTTCTGCAGTGCCTGTTTCCTCTGGGTACAGAAATCCATCCAAGACACCATCAGGTGTGAGGAGTCTGTTCTCTTCAGCGAGTTCCAGAAGCTCCTTAGCAAAGCAGGTCCTGGCTGTGGGAGAGACAGGTGGCAAAAACATGGTGACACCCCTGGAGAGCAGGAGAATCTTGGCAAAAAACTGGGGTGAGGCTGAAGGTCCCTGTTCAGAATCCTTCTTTGGGGGTGTTTCAGTTCCTGTTCTGAGCTGCTCTGCGTTAATTGATGATAACGAGGTGTTAGCTGTGGCTTGGGAAGTGGCTTTGCTAATTGGCTCAGAACTATTCCAGAGCAGGGTCCTACACCTGGAGAGGGGATTGCTTCCTGGGAATGAATGAATTTTGCAGTGTGCTGAGGGCTCAGGGATGCTCTTTGGCTCCGTTTCCTGCGGGAATGGAGCTATTGGTGCTCTTTGGAAGCACTCCTCTCTCCTGGGCGGATTTCACTGGCAGATCCCTCTGCAAAAACAAGTGAGAAGGTGGTGGGGAGAAATCAGTGGCCAGCATTGAGGCAGAAGCTCATTCAGGAAACATTTCTGTGCAGCAGGGCTGGGCAGGGACCCTGAGCACTGTGCAGAGCTGGGCTGGGACCAGCACAGAGCAGGGAATCCTGGAATTGTTCAGCTTGGAAAAGGTCTTGAAGATCACGGAGTGCAGCCATTCCCCAGCACTGCTGAGGCCACCACTGACCAGTTCCATGTTCCTCAGCCTGAAACATGGTTAATAAAGACATTCCAGCACACAAGAGTGATCTCCTATCATGAGCTCTTCAGAGGGAGGGAGGTGGATCAGTCCTGTCTCCTGTACCTGGAATCAAGGAGAGCTTGTGGAGTTCTGCTGCAGAGAAAATGATCTCAGTCCTTGTGGTTTTCCTCTCCCTCACATCAATCAAACCCCACCATTTTTGTCTGTAGACAGTTTGTGAAAGCTGAAATAAAGCACAAGGTCCACAATGAGGGGTTCTGGCCTCAGGCAGGTGAGGGCAGTGACCATGCAGGGAATAAGGTCACCACAGAGTCTGGTCTGGGTGTTTTGGGTGTCTTTACTCTTGGAAGGGTTTGTACAGACACTGCCTTTAATGTCACTGACAGACAAGACAGCATCTCTGGGTTTGATGATAAATTAATACCCAAAGCAAAAAACCCTGTGACTCACTCTGTAGTGCTAAAGTCTGAAAATCCAAGTTAATTTCCACATTTTCCTCATCCCACTTGAATGGATCTGTGTTGGGATCTGCATTTCTCCCCGGAGTGAGGGTGTCACCAACCCTGTGTGACACAAGCCCAGAGAGGAACAGGTGACACCTGGAACTGTGGCCATTGGGGTAAATGTGAAATGCCAGTGTCACTCTGAAGAACAGCTTTTAGTTCCAGGATTGCAGGTGACCCAGGGGACTCTGCAGCAGGTTTAGGGCAATTAAACAGGTGTTTGTTATTTAACTGGAGCACAGGTTCTGCTCCTGAAGAATGGCAGAAGTGGCTGGAACCACCCTGGGGAGGTGTGTGTGTGTGTGTGTACATATTTATTTATTTGTTTATAATTATTTCTATGAGAATGTATCACTCCTGCACAGATTTGTAGTATTTGTGTGGTAACCAGAGGACCTGAGTCAGACTCTTCACGTTCCAGATGCCCAGAGAACATTCTCCCCTGGGATTTCACCATGACACTGGGAGCAGGCTGTGCTGCACAGGAAAGGGGAATCTCCTTTCTGGTGCAGAATTTTCTGTCAGGGAGAAGCAGGGCAAAGCCCAAAGCCACCATCATTTACTCAGAAACAGGTTGTTGATGGACGTGCCAAGGCTAAAGAGGCGCTGTTGCTGCCAGATATTGGCCTTGCCAACCCTCTGGCAAGACCCTGTCACCAGATTGCCTCTCTCCTCAGCAGTGGGATTGCAGGCTGCTCTGTCTTGGCTGCACACCGGCCAAAAGCTCGTCCTGCAGCGAGCCAGTGGAGCTGGGAGCTATTTTAATTCCATGGATCAGCTCCTTTCCTGTTAGCTGAGACCTGGCAGCTCCCTGCTTCCCTCCACCCTCGGCTGCTGGAGCTCTTGGTGGCTCTGGGAAGGGGGAATGTGCAGGGAGGGATTTGCCTGGAGCTCTCCTGGCCCCCTGAGCCCTCTTTAAAATACGTGGAGTACTTGATGAGCATTTCTGCCTGCACCTCCCTCGTGCTGCTGGCTGAAATGCAGCTCCTGCTGCACTTCACCACTTCAGCTGGTTACAGGATCTGTGTTTCCTTTATTCTGGGGTTTCAGAGGGTTTTCAGGGTGCACAGTGAGCATCTAAAAAGAGCCTTTCCCAAAAGCAGAACAAGTTGAGCTTTCCTGTCATTGTTAGATCCCAGGGTCACAGGATGGGTGGGGCTGGGAGGCTCTGGAGATCCCCCAGGGCAGGGTGAGCTGCAGCAGGTGACACAGGGATGTGTCCACACAGGGACACTCCAGGCTCCCCTGGGCAGCTGTTCCAGGCTCTTCCTCCTGCTCAGCTGCAGCTGCTGCCTTCTGCTCTGTGGCCATTTCAGGTCCTGCTGTTCTTCCCTCCTCTGTCTGTGCATTCCATTCCCATGTTCTCCTCTTTCCCTGATGCTCAAAAAAATCCCTAACAAAGAGAAATGTGAGGAGAGCCCATTTCAAGTGCTGGAAATGCCTTTCCTGGAGCTGAGGCTGTTCCCTCTGGGCACCCATGCACTGTCAGTGCCCCAGACCTGTCACAGTACACAGCACCCAGAGCAGCTGGGGCTGTCCCTGGCTCCCTGGCAGTGCCCAAGGCCAGGCTGGGTGGGGCTGCGAGCAGCCTGGGATGGTGGGAGGTGTCCCTGCCATGGCAGGGGATGATCCTCATGGTCCCTTCCATGCCAGAGCTCTCCAGCAGTCTGTGTTTCCAACACCTGCTGGGTCCCCATGATCACACAGAGCCCCTCTGCCCTCCATGCTGGGCTGAGCACCAGGACTGGGACTGGAGACAGAACCCCATCCTGCTCTGCTCTCACAGCAGAGCTGCTCATCCCACCTGCAGCCATCCCCTTCTGCTGGCCCTGGGGGAGAGCTGAGCCCTCCTGCCCTGCAGAGGCGTCTGCTGCCCTGGGGATCCTGCTGGGAATGGCAGATCCGCTTGGAGAGACTGGAACAGCACCAGCCCTGCCAGGCAGAGGCACCACACACCCACAGAGAGGGGGAAACACTCCAAAATCAGATTAAACCCCAACAGTCTTGAGTGTGAATTACTCAAATTCTACAAAAAACGCTCGTTGTGACTCCTCCCAGCCCACAGGTGACTCACAGGGAATACCCCTCTGCAGAAGCACCTTCCTGACTCTCCAGTGTTCTCCCTCCATTTCTGGACACACCAGCACTGAAATCATTTAGGAAAAAACAATGCCTCCTCCATCATCTATTGAACCCACTCTGCTTTGTTTATCACTTATGCTTCATTTTATTATTCCTTTTTCTCTTCCGTGCTGATGGAGTAAATAGTAAATGCTAATAATTAGATGTATTTCTGTCAGGCCAATAAAAAGCAAATCTGACAAGCTTGGCTTCTGATTTCCTTGTTCCTTTTCAGCTGTTTGCTGTTCACTCTGAAGCCTCATGTTCAGATGCTGCTTGTTCCTCCATGGCCTTTGATGATCCAGGCTAATCCCTAATGCAGTGGGCAGAGCCTTGCAGGAAAACAATTCCAAGGCCTTTCTATTTATTCTGTTAATACTGCCACAAAATTCATGCTCAAAAAGGAAAATATATCAGGAATGGTAAGGCCACAAAAAGACTGAAGTTCTGTTCTCCAGTTCAGTTGGTGCTGACAATTCCGGATTCTCAATGGATCTCTCTGTGTCAGCAGCCTTGCTTTTCCCACCAGTTCAATCCTGATTTGCTTTTAACCACTTTTGAGAGCATTTGGAGTTAAAAATCCCATTCTGAGCTCTCTGTAACCTCAGTTTCTCAATTTGTGAATAGTTCAAAGTCTCTGTTGTGGGACAGGAGCTACGATCAACAGAGATTGTGGTGGCAAAGCAGCAAGAAAATCAAGATTTCATGGTTTTGGTGTCTCACTGCTGCTCTTAAAAGTGCTTTGAGAACCAGTGGAGTTAAGTTTTGGAAATAGTTTGAATCTAAATGAGGAAAAGCAGAGGACTGTAAAGGATTTGGGGCAGGGAAGCAGCCATTGGAGTATACAGAGTGTGTGGGGTTTGTGTGGGATACACAGCTCCTGAGCCATGGCCTCACTGAGTGTTTTTGCCACAGCTAACTGGGATGGAGGAGTTCAGGAGAGGCCCTGCAAGGTCTTATTTTCTTTCTCTCCCTGGACTTTGAGTTATCCCTTTCCAAGGAGGAAAGGCTCTTGGATACCAGGGAAAGCCAAAGCCCTCTCGCTGGGTCTCCTGTCCTGCACAGCTTGGCTTTGCTGAAGTGGCCCCGGTCACTTTTCTATCACTTCTGTCTAAAAAAGTCCATTAAGCTCCAAAATGAGAGAGTTCTCTGGTTGTGTCCCCCCAGCTACCCCCTGCTGAAGCTGCCTCTGCCGGGGACGGGCCCCGTGGAGTTCAGCACCCCACTGAAGGACTACGCTCCCCCTGGGCCGGGCACGGGGCCACAGCACGGGGAGCCCGGCGAGCGCCCCGACTGGGTGAGTCCTGCTGGGTGCCAGGGAGGGGACACGGCCCTGCTGAGCTCCCTCAGCACTGCTGGGTCACAGGGAGGGGACACGGCCCTGCTCAGCTCCCTCAGCACTGCTGGGTCACAGGGAGGGGACACGGCCCTGCTCAGCTCCCTCAGCACTGCTGGGTCACAGCAAGGGGACACGGCCCTGCTGAGCTCCCTCAGCACCTGCTGGGGGTCACAGGGTGGGGACACGGCCCTGCTGAGCTCCCTCAGCACTGCTGGGTCACAGGGAGGGGACACGGCCCTGCTGAGCTCCCTCAGCTCCTGCTGGGGGTCACAGGGTGGGGACACGGCCCTGCTGAGCTCCCTCAGCACTGCTGGGGGTCACAGGGTGGGGACACGGCCCTGCTGAGCTCCCTCAGCACTGCTGGGGGTCCCAGGGAGGGGACACGGCCCTGCTGGCCCTCAGCACTGCTGGGTCACAGCGAGGGGACACGGCCCTGCTGAGCTCCCTCAGCTCCTGCTGGGGGTCCCAGGGAGGGGACACGGCCCTGCTGGCCCTCAGCTCCTGCTGGGTCACAGGGAGGGGACACGGCCCTGCTGAGCTCCCTCAGCTCCTGCTGGGGGTCACAGGGAGGGGACATGGCCCTGCTGAGCTCCCTCAGCCCCTGCTGGCCCACAGCAGCTGTGGCTGCCCCTGGATCCCTGGCAGTGCCCACAGCCAGGCTGGACAGGGTTTGGAGCAGCCTGGGATAGGGAACGGTGTCCCTGCCACGGCAGGGGTGCCAATGGGTGAGCTTTAAGGTTCCTACAAGGGAAATAGAGAATCAGACTCCTTTGGTTCTTCACGTTCCACCTCTGATTTGGGAAGGGAAGACACATTCTGGCAGAGCTGCTCCTGCTCTGATGCTGCTGGGAGCTCCCTGGAGGCCGGAGCCTGACGCTGCCGTGCTTTCCCCGCAGTACGTCGGTGCTCCTGTGGCCTACATCCAGCAGATCTTGGTGAAAGCCACCGTGTCCCCGTGGCAGAAGAACTTCCTGGCTGTGGATGTGTTCAGGTCACCGCTGTCCCGAGTCTTCCAGCTGGTGGAGGAGATCAGGAACCACGCCCTGAGGGACAGGTAAGGCACAGGGGGCTGCCCCAGGGCTGGGCAGGAGCCTTGAGCTGGTGATGTCCTAAACCAAGTGAGAGATCAGCTGAGGGAGGTGGGATCCATCCTGCATATGGAGCAGGTCATGTTTGTGCAGGACAACTCCCCTGTGCTCCAAGTAAGGCACTGAAAATGCTCAGGAGTGTTCTGGTCTGAGTCCAGAAGGGGCCTGCAAGGTGATACAGGTGCAGTGTCTCAGAATCCCTGCAGCACCACACCAGCTCCATAGGGAGTTCCTGGGCCTCTGCTGGAATTCCCTGCTTAGCAACCTTCTCCTGACTTTCTTTGGCTGTTTCTAGGATAGTTTGTACCTGTTTGGTTTTATCCTGTTGTAGCCTTCCTCAGCTTCCAGGTATCTGCAGGGGGAGCTCCCAGCCCCCTGTTTGTTAAAAGCCAGACTCAGGGCTCAGGGGGGAGAGGCTCAGCATTCCATGTGCCATCCTGGTCCTCCTCCTGGCACTGTTGCCAGTGATTCCTGAAAGTGGGAGAGCAGAACCATGCACAGGTTGTCAGAGGAGTCTCACTTGTGAGGTGTTTAACACGGAAAGGCTTTTCCTGAAACGCCTCTGAGATCACAAGTCCATTTCTCATGGCCACTCACATCAGTTTTGCACATTAAGAGGTGATTAGTAATGTGATTATTAATAATTAATCACATAATGTGATTATTAATGTCCCCATGTCCCTCTGTCCTTTCCAGCTGACAAGCTCCCACCTCAAAGCAGAAACTCTTTTTACCCCCAAGTGGGATCTTGATCTTTGTGCTGTTAACAGAGAGGGCATTAAATTTATCATTTTTGAGTGTCCACCCTGCTCCTCACTGCTGATTTGTCCTTTCGGGGACCCATCCTTTACTCCCAGCCACTGCTCTTGGGGATCATGTTTTAGAAATTCCATTTTTGCTCTTCATTACAGATTTCCTCAGTTTTTTCCTCTCCCTGCCAGCTCCCCCAGCCTTGGCACTGACCTTCTGTCCGTGTGCTCAGTCCCTCTCCTCCCTTATCCTGTGGGATAATCATCTGTTGCCAATTAGTCAGAAACAACGTGCTCCCAGGCCTGTGTTGTGTTCTCATTATCTCCCTTGTCTTCTCATTGTATTCTCATTATCTCCCCTTGGCACTGCCCTTGATGAGCAGTGATGCAACACAGAAACAAAATTATTACTTTTATTATTGTTCTTCATACCACCAGAAGAAAATTACTTCAACATTGAGACCTAAGCCTGGGGGCAAGGTTACCATTTTGGGCATGCTTTTGGATATTTCAGGAAACAACTAATTTGGGATAAATTCTGCAATTACTTCAACAATCATTATGAAGTTCTTGTTGCTTGTTGCCAGTAGCAAAGTTGAATAGAAAAATATTTTTTTATATGCAAACTGGCTTGTTTTGTATTCCATTTTCTATTCTGTATTTCTATTCTATTCTATTCTATTCTATTCTATTCTATTCTATTCTATTCTATTCTATTCTATTCTATTCTATTCTATTCTATTCTATTCTATTCTATTTCTATTCTATTCTCTATTCTATTCTATTCTATTCTATTCTATTCTATTCTATTCTATTCTATTCTATTCTATTCTATTCTATTCTATTCTATTCTATTCTATTCTATTCTATTCTCTATTCTGTTCTATTCTATTCTGTTCTATTCTGTTCTCTCTTCTGTTCTATTCTATTCTATTATATTCTCTATTCTATTCTATTCTCTGTTGTGTTCTATTCTATATTCTATGCTATTCTCTGTTCTTCTCTTCTCTTCTCTTCTCTTCTCTTCTCTTCTCTTCTCTTCTCTTCTCTTCTCTTCTCTTCTCTTCTCTTCTCTTCTCTTCTCTTCTCTTCTCTTCTCTTCTCTTCTCTTCTCTTCTCTTCTCTTCTCTTCTCTTCTCTTCTCTTCTCTTCTCTTCTTCTCTTCTCTTCTCTTCTTTCTGTTCTATTCTATATTTTTGCTATTCCAGGAGGGAGCTGAAGGTTGTTCAGTGTACCTGGGCAGGAAACACACTGTGGGTGTTTCCATTGGCTGCAGATCCGAGCACTCATCTCTGTAAAAGTCAGGAGTGACCTGGAATCTGTTCTTTGCCCCAGCTCTGGGTTTTGGTGTCACTCTGCACCCACACCATCCCACAGGGACACGAGCTGGGAGCGTGGCCTCGCGTCCATGGGCTTATCTGCAGCATGAACTCTTATCTCTGCCACGTTCCAGAGCTGATAAAATACAAACCATGGTCATCTCCTCTGCCTGGAGCTGTTTCCAGAGGCATCAGTTCCTTTAAGTTTGCATTCCCAAAGCTTTTGTCCCTATAAACACCATTTTTTGGGAGTGTATTTTCCCTTGCTTTCTTTTGAAAGCTGAGTCTTGTCCAGGTGTCCTGCCATGCACCACAGGGTGCACATTGTGCAGGGAGTGTTCACAAAGACAAACCATCATTTTTGAATTTCTGTTCTCATTCTTTGTAGTTATAGGAGAAATCTCTTCTGGAGAGGGATTTTACAAAGGCTTCAGTTCATTTGCCACCTGGAAGCCCCTTCCTGTGTGCAGGGCCAGAGCCAGGCAGGGCTGGTGTCTGTTCTTCACGTGGATTTGCTCAATTCACCTTTCCTGGGCAGATCCTGGATCCCATGGGGGAAATGTCTCTCCTTATCACAGGAGTGGGAGCTTTGGACAGCCTCAGCCTCACACTTTGACAACAGTTTCTAAATTTAAAGACTCCCTCTGGCCCACATGTTCTGGTGATGGCAAATGAGGTGTGTTTATAAAATGAATTATTTATTAACCAGACAGGAAAGAACAGATGGGAGCTCTGAAGCACAGTTAATCCACAATATAACACTTAAGAACTCCTAGCAGATGTCAAGATACCTGTGTTAAAGCTGCCAAAAGAATCAGCATTGCTTGGGAGTCAAATGGGACTTCCCATGGAATGAGGAGAACGTTCAGGTTCCTTCAGCCAGCCCCTGCAGTAACCACAAAGCAAAGCAGTGGCCCTGCTCAGGGCATGGATAAATACAGATATATAATGATTACTGATAAAAAAAGTTCCAGTGACAAGCTATAGCATTAAATCCAGAGTGTTCATGGTAACTGAGGACAACCCAGACAAGTAATTTTACTTGTATTGCTACCAGTCTGTGTAGATTAGGATGTTCCCCATCCCTTGAGTCTTAAAAATCATAGGAAAGATGGGGTGCAAATGAGGATCAAAGAAAAGTTCCTGGAGTTAATTTTTCAGTAGCAGTGATGGGAGGAGTTCAGCGATGGGTCAGCGACTCCATTTCCATGCAGGGTTCCTCAGTGAAGTCCAGCATTTCACCTATCCTTGTTCATCATATCAGGTGTTAGATGGTTCTGCAGTAACCTGCCCAAATGTGTCTGCACTATGGAACAGTCTGCTTACAGCCTCAGGGGAATCAAAGGTGGAGTGAAACTCAAATTGTTCCCACCTCCTGCAGTGGGGAATTTTATACCTTACCCCGAGGAGATAGGAGGAGGTGCACAGAAATGATCCCATAATCAGATGAAAATTCAAGTTACATTCAGGGGGAAATCTTTTCCACCTCCTGTGACAGCCAGAGTGAAGACACAAGCATTCTATAGCAATAACTCACATACACTGCAAAACAAACCATAAGCAGATATTAATCCAAACAATTGAAAACTCAGATGCTCTATACCTTAACAATACTGATCAAGATTTTACCACTGTGTAGATTTGGGCTGTCTTTCCTTCAAAAGGGGAATCACTCCAGCCAGAGGAAGGCCACTGGAAAATCTGTTTGGTGTGGAATTCCCATCATCAAATATTTTCATGAGATGAGTGGGAAACTGAGAACAAATCCAGTTCTGTTGCTGTTGTTATCAGTGTCCCAGCTTGCAGCAGCTTCAGGTGGGAATTTCTCTTGCAAGGCTCAGGCAGAATTGGTTCAGTGTGTGCTGTGTTAGGGGGGCTCCCAGGAAAACCAGCACTGCTCCCTTTCCTTGCTTTGCAGTCGCTGTTGTTGTTAGTGTTCAGCAGCACATAACCACAGAATGATTGTATAAAAGTGCTTTATTAAAGAGCTCTGGGTGTCAGGGGTGCACAGACCCAAATCTGACCCCACTTGGTTTTGAGCTGAACATGTTTTTATACTCTATCATTATATAACTTACACATTGATTGTTAAACTTACATTTTTCTATTGTATGCATTGATTTACCCAAGCATGGATTTCTCATGATCCCCCTCAAACCCCTAACGTGGTTTCTCATGATTCTTTAAACAATAATTATATCTAATCACATCTAACAGTTATATAATTTATCACATACTGATGACACAAGTGCAGTTTTACGTGATCTTTAGCAAGCACAAGTGTTAACATTTCCCAGGGCCTACTTTTAACACTTTTCCCAGGGCTTGCCAAGCCTTTCTTTGTCAGTCCCTGAATTTTCTATGATTTTAGAATCTTTGGCTGTCATTGTGAGGTGTTGGGGTGGCTGACAGTCAGGGGTGGTGCTGTGGAGTTGGACATTGCTGTGAACACACCGTGTCACTTCAGAGCTGAGCTCTGCACGGCAGCTCATCAGTTCTGTGCTGGCCAGGCATCAGCAGGTCCTGTGCATGCAGAGCTGCTCCCTGTGGGGCTGCAGGAGTGCTGTCAGTGACTCCTGCAGCCCTTTCCTTGCTGCCCAGCAGCTCAGGGCTCTGTCTGGCTGCGGTTTGGGGGTGCCCTGCCCGTCCTGGGTGCCGCAGCCTTGGCCGGGCAGCGGCACCGGGAGCCCAGCACTGGCTGCAGCAGAACACGGCTGTGAGCACAGCCAGAACACAACAGAGTGTCCCTGAACCCCTGGGATCCATGGCCACCACAGCCTCGCTCCTCAGAGCCACAGCCCTGGCCCACATCCACCATCACCGCCCTGCCACCTCCAATTGTCCTGGAAAGGTCAGGGCTGGCATTCAGGGCTGTGTAAAGAGACACAGAGCTCAGGAGAGCTCCTGAAACAGGACTGCCCCTTGGTCCAGAACAGCTCCAAATTATTATTAAATATTATATATATATGTGTGTGTGTGTGTGTGTATATGTGTGAGTATATATATATATGTGTGTATATATGTATATATAGATGTGTATTATATATATATATACACATATGTACACACACATATATATACAAACACATATATAAAATAAATTGTATATATATGTGTATATGTGTGTGTGTATATATGTGTATATATATGTGTGTGTGTATATATGTATATATAGATATATATACACATATGTACACACATATACACAAATACATATATAAAATTAATTTTATATATATGTGTGTGTATATATGTATATATAGATGTATATGTATATAAACACATATGTACACACACATATATAAAATAAATTTTATATATGTGTGTATATGTATATATATGTGTATATATGTATATATATGTGTATATATGTATATATAGATGTATATATATACACATATGTACACACACATATATATACAAACACATATATAAAATAAATTGTATATATATGTGTATGTGTGTATATATGTGTGTATATATATGTGTGGGTATATATGTATATATAGATATATATACACATATGTACACACACATATATATACACAAATACATATATAAAATAAATTTTATATATATGTGTGTGTATATATGTATATATAGATGTATATATATACACATATATGTACACACACATATATATACACAAACATATATAAAATAAATTTTATATATGTGTGTGTATATGTATATGTGTGTATATATATATAGATGTATATATATACATATGTACACACACATATATACACAAACACATATAAAATAAATTTCATATATATATGTGTGTGTATATATGTATATATAGATGTATATATATGTACACACACACATATATAAAATAAATTTTATATATATGTGTATATATGTGTGTGTATATATGTATATATAGATGTATATATATACACATATGTACACACACACATATATACACAAACATATATAAAATAAATTTTATATATATGTGTGTATGTATATATATGTGTGTGTATATATGTATATATAGATGTATGTATACACACATGTACACACACACATATACACATATAAAATAAATTTTATATATGTGTGTATGTATATATATGTATATATGTGTGTATATATGTATATATAGATGTATATATACACAATGTACACACACATATACACATATAAAATAAATTTTATATATATGTGTGTATATATATATGTATATATGTGTGTGTGTATGTATATATAGATGTATATATATACACATATGTACACACACATATATATATATACAAACACATATATAAAATAAATTTTATATATCTCTATATATATGTCGCTAAAAGACACAAAATGATTCACACAAACACTTTGCAGTGTTAGAACAGGAAAGCAGGAACTTTATTTTCTGACTCCAGTATTTATAGATTCTCCACAATGACAGGGATTGGATAATTAAGTTACCACCTTCCCAGTCACACTGGTCATGCAAAACGTCCATCAGAAGATGTTTCTGAGAAGGAATGTGATAAACAACTTATGGAACTTTCATGGGAAAGTAGCTAAAACTATGAAAACATTATCAGAAGGCTTTAGTTTTCAGGGTGACATGTATATGTTATTTATTTATTACATTTATTATGTCTGATATCAGTTATTCATTGTATCTGACACAGCACAGAGGGTAACCTTTTATCCCAGGCAGATTCACATGGCCTAAGGCACTGCACTAACAAACCACTGGCACACTCCAGGATCCCATTTGCTTGGGGATGAGGAGGTGTAGGAAACACCCACTGAATACTTGGGGAGGATAAGGTGTATGAAACACACATTGAATACTTGAGGATAAGGTGTATGAAACACACATTGAATACTTGGGGAGGATAAGGTGTATGAAACACACATTGAATACTTGAGGATAAGGTGTATGAGCCACCCATTGAACACTTTCTTTTTGCAGTCTTTTGCCAGTGTTGCCCCATCCCGCTGGAGAAGTGTGATGCCATCATCCTGGGGAGGCTGGAACACGGTCCCAGAGTCCCCAGACAGCAGCTTTGGCATCCTGGTGCCCTCTCTGGGCAGTGAGTGACATCCCAGAGAGCGGTGTCACCCCGTTAGGGTGTACCTGTAACCACAGCATGCCTTCAGAGGCACCAGAGAATCCCTTTGCCAAGGGGACCAGAGTGTTTTGTTCCTTCTCATTTTTAAAGGCAGTGCCAGGTCTGCATGATTTTGTTCAAGTGTCAGCTGGCACTGGGGACACTCTGTGAGAATGCCATGGCCAGTGCCAGCCCCTGCTTTGTGCTCCAGGAAACAGATTTTTGGCCAGTGTGCCCTCATTTCCATTTCACTCACCCAATCCATACCAGTGTTGTGGAGCTTCCCACTGATCAATGTTTATCTTGCTGATTTCTGTCCTCTGATCCACCAAGGCTGTAAATTTAGTCATTTACATGAGCTCTGACCCATCCTCTGTGGGTTTGTCCATCTTCCCATCTTCCTTCTGCCGAGCCTCCTTTCCCTTCGCTTCCCACTGACACAACCACTGTGGCACCAGCCCAGAGCGTGTAAAAATCCACAGAGATTGTTTTCTCCTTTCCTGCCAGCAGTACAGCCTTTAACTCTCCCACTTGTGCACTCCTAATTCCCTCTTCTGCTGCTTCCACTCCTGTTTCCATGTTCAGAGTGCCTCCATTTCCCATCCATGCGTTTGGCTGAGGCCTCAGGGAGCCAGACATCCCCAGCCTCAGAGTCTGCAGTGAACACAGGAGCACCCAGGATACCACCAGGTTTATGGCTGATGTCAAGCTAACCTGTCTGGAGTCCCAGCCCTCTGGTTTTGTGGGGTTTCAGTGCCATCCCTTGGATCTGTGAGCCCTGAGACACCCCTGGTTTGTGCAGTGCCCCTGGGCAGCTCCCTCTGCATCACTGCCCTTCTTAGCAACAGACTGGAACACCCTCACATCTTCACAGGCTGCTGCTGTGGAATTTCTTCTGCTTGTTCAGGCCAGGGATAATAATCCCTTTTATCTTTTCAGTATCTTTAAATGCTGTGGATTGAACCCTAATGATTGTTTGGGCCTGTGTGGCCCTTTCTGGAACACATTACAGTAAGTCCCACGCTCAGCAAAATCCCATTCAGCTGTTACAGGATCACTGGGATGAGTGATTGATGTTTTTAACTCTTCTGTCAGCGTTTGCAAAGCCTGTTTGTGGCTGTCAAGCCATGCCCAGTTTTGGATTTTCCTCGTTAATGTCTACAAGGGTCTTGCTATTATAGAAAATCCAGGAATATGATTTCTCCAGTATCCCAAAATAGCTTTTCTGAGGTTCCTTTTCAGTAGTGGGGGTAGATAAAGCATCTAATTTTGTAATGGTTTCATCTGGAATTACAGCTTGGCCTGCTAGCCCCAGGTTCCCAGGAATTCCACCTCTTCAGAGGGGCCTGGGCTCTTAGCTGAGGGCACTTCTATCCCCTCCCCATTTGATCTGTTTTCTGTATCCTGTGCTGTTGTTCTTCCTGCACTTTCCTCCTCACCTCTCCCAAGCCATCATCGCTGTAAGGATAAATCTACTCCTTCCTGAGGTTTTATTTGGTGGGGTTCAGCTGAAGCCTTGTGGGTGAGTGCAGAAATCCCTGAGGCAGGCAGCTGAGGGTGGACTGTGTTCCTTCCCAAGTGAATGCAGCTTTGGGTTTATCTTCTTCCTGAACTGGGACCATAAAATCCATCTTTCCTGTGCCAAGCTGCCACCCCTCTGTGTGCAGCTGCCTGCAGAGCAGCAGAGAGGTTTGCAATATTTGGGCCTGCTGCAGGGAGTGGTTCTGTGTCAGCATTAAGCCTTTGATAATCAATTGCTAAATGCCAGCTCCTGTCTTCTTTTATCACCTGTCAAACAGGGGAATTGTGAATGCATCCTCAATATAATGCCTCTTTGTTCTGAATCTTAGTTCATTTCTCCCTTCTTTGGCTGCAGGAGGCACAGGGTGCTGTTTAATGATAGTTAGAAACAGGTAAAACTGGAGCCACTTTTGGGAGACTTGAGTTTCCTACCCTTCCCAGAGAGATTACTCTGGGGTTTTTGTTGGGTCCAAAGGCCCAAACATCCCTGGTTGGTAAGTGCCAGAGTTTCCCTTTAAGAATGTCACATCCTAAAATGTTTTCTTCATGATCTGCCATCACAAATGTGTGTGAAGCCATTCACCTTTCCCCAGGTAACCATAAATAGACTTCAGCAGTGTAACAGAAAATCATTTCCATTAAAGCCAGTTAAATGAACTTCTCTATTTTTAAAACCTAAGTGTAGCTTTTTAGCATCCTTGGGAGTAATTAAAGAGGTCTGAGCTCCAGTGTCAATTAAAAATTGTGAAGGCTGTCCAGGGAAATGTGCAGATGTCTGTGTTGGGAAAGCTTGGTGAGGTGTGTGTCAGTCAGAGTGCAGCTGGTCTCCAGAGCTGACTTCAGCAGGGAGCTGGTTTTGGGCAGCTGGGAGATGCCAGAGCAGCCAGAGGAACTCCCCAGCAGTAACAATAACTCCCTGTGAGCCACCTGTCCTGTCAGATTACCTGAGCAGGTGCCAAGCAGCACAGCAGCTCAGCTGGGGTGAGATGTCCCCTCACTTGTCTGTCCCAACAGCTGGGACACACAACAACAGCACCACCACTGACCCTCCCCAGCAGGATCTGTGTAAACCCATCAGGACCTGTGTAAACCCATCAGGACCTGTGTAAACCCATCAGGACCTGTGTAAACCCATCAGGATCTGTGTAAACCCATCAGGATCTGTGTAACCCCATCAGGATCTGTGTAAACCCATCAGGACCTGTGTAAACCCATCAGGATCTGTGTAAACCCCAGCAGGATCTGTTTAAACCCAGCAGGATCTGTGTAACCCCATCAGGATCTGTGTAAACCCATCAGGACCTGTGTAAACCCATCAGGACCTGTGTAAACCCATCAGGATCTGTGTAAACCCCATCAGGATCTGTGTAAACCCACCAGGACCTGTGTAAACCCATCAGGACCTGTGTAAACCCCATCAGGATCTGTGTAAAACCCCAGCAGGATCTGTGTAAAACCCCATCAGGATCTGTGTAAACCCAGCAGGATCTGTGTAAACCCAGCAGGACCTGTGTAAACCCAGCAGGATCTGTGTAAACCCATCAGGATCTGTGTAAACCCAGCAGGATCTGTGTAAACCCATCAGGATCTGTGTAAAACCCCAGCAGGATCTGTGTAAACCCCATCAGGATCTGTGTAAACCCAGCAGGATCTGTGTAAACCCAGCAGGATCTGTGTAAACCCCATCAGGATCTGTGTAAACCCAGCAGGATCTGTGTAAACCCATCAGAATCTGTGTAAACCCCATCAGGATCTGTGTAAACCCCATCAGGATCTGTGTAAACCCATCAGAATCTGTGTAAACCCAGCAGGATCTGTGTAAAACCCCAGCAGGATCTGTGTAAAACCCCAGCAGGATCTGTGTAAACCCAGCAGGACCTGTGTAAACCCATCAGGATCTGTGTAAACCCATCAGGACCTGTGTAAACCCATCAGGACCTGTGTAAACCCAGCAGGATCTGTGTAAAACCCCATCAGGATCTGTGTAAATCCCAACAGGATCTGTGTAAACCCCAGCAGGATCTGTGTAAACCCATCAGGATCTGTGTAAACCCAGCAGGATCTGTGTAAACCCCTGCAGGATCTGTGTAAACCCCATCAGGA